>NW_026947493.1:85255000-85855000 GCF_034190915.1 Cavia porcellus
AAATAATAATACAGGGCGAGGCTCCATACCTGGCCCGCCCACTGCTTTCCACCCAGGGTGTGAGAAGTGCTCCCTGTCCTCAGCCGAGGGGTCCTCGCTGCAGGATGGGCGCAGGTTCCTCAGGAGGGAGACAGGTGCCCTTCAAAGCCCCTTCAGGCAGTGCTGCTGCGTACGGAGTCACTAAGTCATGGTCTTGTGTTCCAGTGGTCCAGGCCACAGAGAGAGTACGTTTCATGAGGCCTTGGAAAACATCTTTGGGGAAAGTCAGCTGGCATTTTCATAATCTTCACACCAGAATGTGAGAAGTAAGAAGAAGTCTATTTAAAATTGAAGAATGCTTTCTGTGGAGGCTGCCAGTATGACAGAACAGGAAAAGTCCTAATCCAGAGATGTGCCCTGTGACATGTTTTAAATAACAGAAAGTGGGTACCACGTGTGAAGGTCCCAATATAATAAATGAAGAAACTCGAAGTATGAGCATGAAGAAGCAAAGGCTTTAGAGATGAAATGGAAAGCTAGAGAGATGAGATTAGGAGCTGCATATCAGGCATCTTCAGGATAACGGATCTGAAGAAAAGACAGGAGAAAGAGGCTGTGTGAAAAGCAGCTTGTAAGTGGCCTGAGATGCCACGAACCTAGTAAGGCGAGCTGTCCTGAACATGTAAGTGAATCTGAGAAGAAAAGTATCCGATTTAATGCCATCAAGAAGATGAGATGCTTTCTTTGAATGGGTCATAAAACTATTGCAGAAGCGAAATGGAGTCAGTAGAGTTTCAAATGCCTGAGCACTGGCCCACATCTTTTTGAAATAATACATGTCACAACCCTAATGTGTACAGTGGAACAACACAGAAGGACTGTGGGGAACAGCCAACACCATGAGAAATCTTGAGGGAAGGAAACCGCTTCATCTTAGAGCTCAAAATCAGTCAAGATGTAGCAGCAGAGTTAGTGCTTCTGGTTCTGTGCTTTGTACTCACACATTTCCTAAGCACTTAACACGTAGGGTGTCTGCTGCGTGGTTCTGCTCCTGCTGGCTGTGAGCTCAGGACAGAAACAGACTTCCATGGGCCTCTGGGTCTCGGGACCTGTGGCGTAGCAGCTCACTCAGCACACTGTGAGCACCAGCACCTGCAGGAGGGCAGCGGCAGCTCGGCAGCTCAGAGGGACAAGGCGGGTGGCTCTCCAAGTCTGCCTCCAGCCTCACCTCCTTGTGAGCAGCCCCTGGATGACGCCTCCCACCACTTCCTTCCTGGGCTGTCAGTCTCCGCAGTGACCTTCACCATCCTCCCTCACTGTGTAACTCACCAACACATTATGCCTCTTGCTGATTTCCTGTTTCCCCTGCTAGAATGTTAACTTGGGCAGGATAAAGATCTTAATTTTGTATATTAATGCATTTTAGGTTCTTAGGATAGTAAGTGCCTCTGATTTGTATTAGATAAATGAAATATCTTCTTGCAGGTACATCTAAAAGGCATCTAAAAGGCTGGAAATTATTGAAGTTAAGTAAATACAGACTTTGACTCAAAAGTTAGACTTAAAATGAGTAGAAGAAGCTGAAATACACATAATAAAAATAGAATTGATTCTAATTTTTAGAGGGGAAGGGAAAGAATATAGGAGAAACACTTTGAAGATGAGCAGAGAGCTTCGGGTTACTCTTTTTAAACACCAAAGAAAGAGAAATAGAGGGTAATGCAATGAAAGATGCAGGCCGATTGTAAAGGGACAGGTGTAGAACTGTTAAGTAGAGCAGCAGGAAGTCCTGAGGAATGTTAGTGCAGATAAAGTCTCACACATACGTGGCTGCAATGTCAGGGGGCCCTTCCTCCGGGCCTCAGCGCACTGCAGACTGCCCATTTTGGTTCACATCTGAGTTCTGTTCCTCTCACTGAAATTGACTTTCAAGCACAGTGTTGCAGGCACCAGCTGAAGAGTATTTCCTAATACTGCAAACACCACTCCTGGAACTGCATTCAGTTGTGTAGGGACTCATGCGTCTCTGCACTGACATTTCTTCCCCCGCGAGTAAAGTGACTCCAATTGCATGGAGCTGAAACAAAATTACTGCTGTAAACTTAAAGCTTAGGAAATCTGTCCTCTGACTGTTTGATGATCTGCTACTTGCAATGAAGAACTAAATTTTAAGACAATTCAAAACCAGAAACACTGGAAAAATCTTATTTCATTTTATTCCATTAGCTCAACACAATTTCATGTATTCTTCACTGCGTAGGAAGAAAAGTGCAGAGTGAATAAAAGTCTTTGTTCCTCGGTAGCTACAGTGGAGTAGGGGCAGGAAGAGAATAAATGTAAATAAGCACATTTGTCAATAGACCTTTGGAATAGAATTGCAGAAGAATAATAGGACGCCCCTGAGAGAATAGAAGCAACCTCCTACTTGAGGTTGGATTACAAGAAAAGCCTTTGGGCTGAGACTTAAGGAATGAGAAATCAGCCCACAGCCAAAGGTCCTAAAGCAAGCGGCAGGGGCCTGTTTGAGGATGCCACGGGCGGTTTCATTCTGCTGACCCTGGGAAGTGCAGCGCGCAGTGTTCTGAACGAGCGTCACCGCCCTCTGAGATCATGCTGCACACTCGTGCTTTGTGGTCATTGCAGAGGAAGACGTGGAAGGGTTTGGAAGGGCAGTGGCGTGGCCAGAGCACAGCTTTAATGTCTGGGGGCAGGTGATGGCTCAGTGAGGTGGCTCAGTGAGTGGGCACAGTGGCTAATGAAGTGAGTGCGCCGCTGGGGGCGGTCGGGGGGGCGTGGCCCGAGATAGAGCCTGTGTGGTGCTCTTTGGCCATTGGCGCGACAAGGTCAGCAGGCGGCAGGACAGGAGCCAGGAGGTTTTGAGAAGATGCCAGGGAGGTGGGAAGCAAACTCCAAGGATGTGAGGAGCGGGTGTTTTCAGGTTGGAGTGGCTTCCTCTGCAGACTGCTGACAGCCAGTCAGATGGGACCCGGAGGTCCTGGCGGACGCAGCTGCAGTCACTTTAGACCCTCTTAAGAGCAGCTTTAATTTCTTACAGCTTGGTTGGCTTATTCTTTTCTGAGTCATTTGGTACCCCCATAACTCAAGCTTTTTTGTGATAACTGGAATAATGTACTTCTAGACTGAGCTTCTGGATCCTTTTTTTTTTCAGTTGAATACTATGCCTTTCCAAAATTATTGTCAGAATGTAGTGGTCCTACAACTTGGAAAATTAATGTTCCATGGTCTTAAAAGTATGACATTATCATAATCAAAGCAAGAACAACCTGGCTTTTATTTTGCGTTGATTCTAATACCGTCAGTGCTTTTGAGCTCCATACACAAAATTCCAAATGCATCCATTCCATTAGTGTCTCATTTTTAATTACATTGGATTACTTTATCTTATTATTTTATTGCTATATTTATCAACTCAAATAATAATTGATGATTGGAAGTATTAGACTTAACCAATGTCAGCTAATGAGTTGGTGTTCTACTAGTTCTGCTGCTTGAGCACGGTGGTATTCCATAAATATTTAATATTGTTTGATAATGAATCACTGAATGGCCAATAAGTTCTACTAAATTAGTGACTGTCTTCGTTCAACACTTCCAGATGATCGCTTTTTAATGAGACTGTACTCATTAGTACTTCACATACAGTTTTGTAAAAAAAAATTGTTCAATATGCAGAAAGATAGGAAATTTTTAAATTCATAGTGTAACCTTCTCAACTATTTTCTCACTGATAAATATGTGGTCTTTTTAAACCTTATACTCCAGCACGGGTGAAATGAAGTCTAGTACTTAATAATTTATAACTTTTTAAAGATGAATATATTGTTTTCTAAAAAATGCTTGAGAGAAGTCAATGTATAAAACACAACTATGAATTCAATAACACATGTTATATAAAACCTTTAACATTAAACCATAGGATATGCTTAGTGTAGGAACCATAAAAATGTGTATAGCAATTCTCCTGTTAAACACTACTGCTGATATGACTCGACCCGTTTCACTAGTGAACTTCTCATTTTCGCTTGGTATCCACAGGTGGTGGTCTAGGACGTGCCTCCCGCCGCAGTGTGGCCGTCACAGGCTCAGTCCCTAGTACAAAGCTGCATCGTAGTGCATATGACCCATAAGCGTCTTCTCAAGCATTTAGATTGTCTGGAGGTTACTTGTAATTCTTGCTGGCCTGGGAATTCTTTATAAGTGGTTGTTGGGAACAATGACAAGAAAAGTAATCTACAGATGTTCGATACAGATAAAACATTTTTCCTGTTTCTGATCATTTAATCTGTGATCAGTTGAATCCACAGATGTAGAATCACAGATACAGACAATTGTGTACACATATGTGCATTTACTTATGTACACAGAAAATTGCAGGAACTTTAACAGTTGAGATCATTATAGAAATATGTATATGTTGATAAGATTTTTACAGGTTGTTTAGGTTCCAATGTTGCTTTGTATTTTTCTTACTGGATTCTACTATGGAAAAAGTGACCTTTCTCATCCATGAACATTTATATTAAAATGAATGATATAATATGTGAACATTTTAAAGAGGAAGTTAAATTATAGGGAGGCATTTCTTACCAATCATATCAAAAATTCAATGTCAGAGAACATTGAAGAGACATGTAAGAGACTTGATGCGTCAGCCAGCCCCACACAGTAACAGGAATGGGGCGGTTACTATAGTGAGACTGAGAATGAGACCACAAGCAGAGGTGGGAGCCAGTCTGAGCATAGTGAATTCCAGCTTTGCACGGCTTGGGACACACCGATGCCATACCAGTGCTCTTTCCTTCAGAGGTCCTAGGTCTAGCATCTTCTAATCTAAGTAGCTGTAAAACACATACGACTAACACTTCATCAGCTAATCTTAACGCATAATCTGAAGTTAAGAATGAAAATGAACATTTTTAATAAACAAAGTTAGAAATAGTACAATTAATCCTTTATACACTTTTTAAATTGCAGTTGCCTTGAATTATGATAAAATATTTAACAATTGCATTTTTTAAAAAATAGTCTCTTTAGGCTGGGTTGTAGCTCAGTGATACAGCTTTCATGTACTATAGTTGATGCCCTGAGTTCAGTCCCCAATATGAGGGGAAGAAAAAAAGAAACTTTATGTTAAAAAGCGTTTTTCCAATATCTATATTTAGGTAAAATATAAGTTTTGTTGGGATATAGATATATTTTTATCTCATCCAGACAGCCTATAAAATACTGCCCTCATGATGTGAAATACAATGCTATTTGAAATGAAATTGATAGCTAATAACAATCTATCACAAAACATGAATTTTTCCAGATTGTTAGGTTAATGCTAGATAACTTTAAAGAATAAATCATACATAACAGAAAAATAACTCTAGTTTTCTGTCCTAATTCTGAGAAATGGTGGCTAGATGATAAATAAATATTTTTGGAGAAAAACTTTTATGTATGAGTGAATAGTTCCTGCAATGTGTTTATTTTGGTAAACCCACCCATATATATGATATATATATGATATATATATATATATATATATCATATATATATAAAGCCTCAGCCCTTTTTATTTTTTGAGACAGGGTCATGGTAAGTCACCAAGTTGCTCAAGCTAGATAAGCGCATCTTTTTTCCCTTGTACTCTGCACTGTTTTAGATTTTAGCTTATTAGTACATGACGTTGGCGTTCTGCATGGGAATTATTGGTACATGTACATAACATCTTCTTTGCTCTTCTCATCCCCTCCCCTCTCCTCCACCATGCCTTCCTTGATTCCCTTCCTCTTTTTTCTTTTGTGCATGTTCTCAGTACAGTGCTTACATCCCTTGTGTAGACCTGGTACAGGTGCATAACGTACCCCAATTCTTTTCGTTGACCTCTATCCCTTCTCTCCCTCCCCTTACATCTCTTGATCTCTTCCCCTTTGGGAACAATCTATCCCTCTGCTTCCTATTACTTATCTTTTATTTTGCTCTTTATTTTCCTCTGAGTTTCTCATATATGACAAATAAGATATTTAAGCTCATGTGTCTGATACTTTGAAGGACAGACCTGAGTCATTTGCAGGAAAATGTATCATCTTGAGACCATAATGCTAAGTGAAATAAAGCCTACCTTTTAAATGATTCACCCCTCAAAAGTTTGAGACTCCCTAACATCAAAAACAAAATTTATATTGGAAGATCTGAGTCACTGGATGATAAACCACAGTCTGCCATTCAACCTACAGTGAAATCACTTTCCCAGGGAATCATGTTCTCTGATGAGAATTTTAATGCGCGCGCGCGTGTGCACACACACACACACACACACACACACACCTTAACAAAGCAAAGCTCCATCTCATTACCCCAGAGAACAGTTACACTGTGTTGTAGTCAGGGGTTGTGAGGAGAACACTCAGAATCATGACATGGAATTTATAATTTTTTTGATGGTCAGCCACCCAGAGTTAACACAAGAAAATGCAGGAAATCTATCCACAACACCAAAGACATAGAATATTCAGCCAAGGGCCTGGATCCCACAGCAGTGTCCCACATGAGGCCAGATGAAAACCCAGAGCCCATGACAATGCCTTCCATGAGTCCAACTGGAGGTCCAGAGCCCACAAGAAGGATTCACACCAGTCTCTTATGGATCCGTGCTGGGAAGGCCCAGAGGTCAGCGGTGGAAGCCAGAAAGTCCATGCCAGCGGGGTGAAGGAACTGTGCTGTGGGTTGAGGGTTCTATGCTGGAGCTGAGAAGTCACACAACAAAGACCAGGGCTGCCCTAAAAAGTACCACAGCCATCCTCAGCGACACAGAGGCCCCGAGCTCCTCTGACGACAAGCACAGTTGAGTACCTGCCAGGAAGCAGCGTGACAAGTTCATTCTGGAGACCAAGTGGCACACGTCTTCCTCTCTGGAGCCAGGAAGCAATGCTCGATGTAAGAACCAGAGCTTCTTCTGAATCAACAGCTCAAACAGAAACACATAGGAGGACCCACAGTACCTCAAAGCCTCAACCCATTAACGCCTCAACGCCTCTCCTCTTCCTTCTCCATGTCTTCATTTATGCCGGCAACCTTCCTTGGGTGAAACATCTTCGTTCAGCAGCATGGTGATTCAATTTTGCTGGCGTTAAGTTGACCACCAGTTTTTAATCTGTAACACACTGTTCCCCCAATATCGTCATGTTTCACTAATAAACAGGGTTATAAAGGGCCCTGCGCACTGCCTTGGTGACTTAGTGCCATTGTGACTGAGCAGAACTGAGAAATTGGCTGAAAGACACTGAGTAACCCATCAAAGTAGCACACTCTCCTAGTAAGAGTGGCCCAGGTCCTTGGCAACCAGGTGGGCATAGAGCTTTACTTCCTGTTGGCACCTCTTTCACCGAGAAAATCTGTAACTCATTTCTCCCTCATTTGTAAATTCCTCTTTATCCTTTAAGCACCAAGGTCAAAGAAACCTCTGCAGAAAGGTCTTCTATATTTTAGGACTTCCCCAAACTGCAAGTTAAATTAAACCTGCACTCTGATTACACTTTGCCGTCTTCCTTTGAGATACCTAGGGTAATCATGGCTAATTTCTTGTATGATTATTTCTTAATGTTTGTCTGCTCATTGTATCAGTCGCTTGGTGAAGAAAAAGCACTCTTCCTATTGGTTCATCACTTTATCCTCAGGCCAAAGAAAATACCTGAAAAATTATGAATTTATTAATAGTTATGAACATAATGATTTGTAAATGCTGAACAGATAGGAAATCAATGGAGGGATGGACGACGAACTTACACTGGT
Organism: Cavia porcellus; assembly: GCF_034190915.1. Taxonomy (NCBI): domain Eukaryota; kingdom Metazoa; phylum Chordata; class Mammalia; order Rodentia; family Caviidae; genus Cavia; species Cavia porcellus. Next base: position 85,262,780 of record NW_026947493.1, read on the forward strand.
AATTCACAGCAGGTAGAATGGCTTTTGGGTTTGCTAATTCAGTCGTAAGTTACAGACCATGGAGCAGTGTCCTTTCAGTTTGCTGTGAAGTATGGGGAGGAGTCTGGGGTGTGAAACGCTGCTCCTTAGCAAGCTGAGCTGTCAAGCAGAGGAATCCAAATCGCAAGGCACTGGACAAGAAGCTTCCGTGTGTTCTGCTGATTGGAAAATATGCTGACTCTCTTCTCGTCATGGTTCCTGGCTGCAATCAGCGTGTCTGCATCACGCCAGGAACCTGCCTCTTGCTGTGGCTGTTTCTGGGGAATAGTCCTCTGTTTGTCAGCCCTGAGATACCCACCTTATTGTCGACGTGTAAATGATAGGGACTGCATGGAATCCATTTGAATTGACTTTTAGAGAAAAACATGTTTAATCTGTATTCTTTCCTGCCAGGAAATTTCATGTCAATGAAACTGACAAATTGTTTTTGAAACTCATCTCTGACTTAGAGTTCCTTAATTGAGAGTCAGCTGATGGTGAGTTTCTTGCTTTGCTTCCTAAGTTGGCACTTTGAGCACATTTTCGACTGTTTACCAAGTGTACTGAGCTAGGACTAGAACTGCCTTCGGGCAGAGCTTCACTTAGACTCAGTCTAGCTGACGTTTGACCTGGATCTGTGTAGCCTAGTTGTTTCCCTGGGCTTTGTCTTCCAACATGATATTTAAAATTCTGAGCGGTTTTAACACAGCCCTCATTCCTTACAGCGGTGGGTCTGTAGTAACTTTAGATGACTGTGTTACAAGTCTGTGTCTTCCTATGTAGTGAAAAATAATTAAAAGTGTATGCACTGTCTGAAAAAATTAATTTTTTTCTTCTTTGTCAGCATGATTTCAAGCAATGTGAACAACTTCTAACCATTTACATGTAACTGCACGACTAACAGAATGATCATCAAAAGTCCTTATCACTGTGTATATTGAAGTTAATACATGATGCTTAGCCATTAAAGAGAAAGAATAAGTAGGAACTAGATTTATTTGTGATTAAGAGAGCCTTCATATGGTTTCCCTGAATACCTACTATTATTCATCACACAGTATTTTAAGAAGTGAATGAATAATGACTGAATAAGACAAAAGTGGTGCTTTAGGGAGTAAATGAATAATGACTAAGAATTAAATATTTGTGCTTTTTACAGATATTGGATAATGTTAACATTAGAATGACTTAGAGAAAATTTTAAACTTTGCTGTATATTGTTTAAAATGATTACACTCCAAAATCTCAGGGTGCTAGTGATATCCTGATGAGGTTGCTAGGTGATGCTTACCAGAATTCCAGGGACATAATAATAGAATTTTCTTTTTCTCTGAAATGTCTCAAGGTGTTCTTCTAATGCTGCCATGCAGACTTTGGAAACTGGACCACAACAATACATACTGGCGCCACCCGTGTTTCCTGACTCCTTATCCTTACTCCTCTGCAAAGCAGACCATAGAAACTTTAATTTCTTCCTCAAGACAGGTCACAGAAACTGTGATCTCCCCTGCCTTAGTCTGGTCAAGAAGTTTTTGACTTACCTTGTCTGATAATTGATGGGAGACCTCCTGTTATGGTATGTGTCTAGATGAGCTCCAAAGCCTCGTGCGGTCATGGGTGGCAGGCTTTTTGAAGGCAGCTGAATCTAGAGTTTGTGATTGGTTCATTGTCTAGAGCTAGGATTGGTGGTGTGAGTGCTGACCCCACCCCGGGGTAGGTAGCTGCATACAATAAAGGGAGGGAAGGAAGCATGCGTCTGCCCGTTTGCCCTTTTGCTTGTACCATTTTTGGTGTCTGCTTCAGCCACCATGAATGATTGTCCTTAGCCATGCCACCCAGCTTTGGAGCCATCTGAGTGTGAACCACAGCCTCCACAAACTGTAAGCTAAATAAAACTTTCCTTGCTTCCTCCCTTCAGAGAGTCCTGACCCACACCTGTGAAGAAAGACATACAAAATTGCCTGGGCAGGCCTGCTGCTCCCACCGAGTCTGATAGCAGGTGATTTTCCCATCATGCTTGACACGCTAATCTGTTCTTCCATGCACCTGCAGTGAAATTGCTGTAGCTTAGGCACAGCACACACATGCAAGTTCCCAAGGTGCTGGCCAGGACAGACAGAGGAGCATGTGTCTCTGTCTATAGCCTTTGCAATAAACTAGTAGGCATGTTACCTGGGTTTTAGGAACTCAAGCAAATCAATCAAACCTGAGGCAGGGGTTGTGGACATCTGCATATACAGCCTGTGGAAAACACAGTGAAGCAATCTGTGGCTTGTGATTGGCCTCTGCAGTGGGTTGGGGCTTGGGACTCAGCACTGTGGGTGCTGACCCTACTCTAGAATAAGAAACAATTGGCCAGAGGTCACCAAGTGGTAGAACTGTGTGCTGGCTTGCTGAAAAGTACCGCACATTTTGGGGCCAAGAAATGATTTTGTGAATGTGCAGTAGAAGAAACAGTTTGGGTTTGAATTGGTGTTTCATTCTGCACTCACAGAATCAGAACTAGAATACTGGTGGGAATACTGAGTTCTCAGACTTGAAATCATCCTCCCCACTACTACCACCCCAGAAAGAGAGGTGGGAAGAGGGTCTCATGAGAAGCTCAAACCTTTGCTCTTTTCAAGATCCCTGTGGGTCAAAGCTCATGTTTTGCTTGCGTCTCTCAGATCATTAAGAGTGTGGTGTAGGTGCTCAGTCAACAGCTGAGTGAATGAGGAAATGAAGGACACGTGAAGGTCATTAGAGAAGGAGCTGTCTGAATGATGGAGACATAATAATATCTCAGATTCCTCTCTTTTTCCCAGACCCTAAGCAAGTTTCGTGAACTTTCACTCTTTCTACTCAGTCTATAGTTCTTTAACTTACCATAGGGGCAAGGAAATACGTGCTTTCTTTTTAAATGAATCTTGTTTTTCTTTTAAAATGATATTTTTTGCGACTCTTAAAACTTGAGTAGATGGTATATAGAAGGTGTAATATTATTTTTCTGATGTTGGAATATTTATACAAAACATTGGACTCTATTTCATTTTTGGAGATATGTGTGTAGGAGCAACCAAATATCAGTATATTGCAAATATTACTAATATCCATGGCTTACCTTTTCTAGAGGCTGAGTTGTTTGTGATTTTTTTTTTTTTTTTTTTTTGCTTGAAGTCATACCCATACATTGACTCTTCAGAGTTCTTAGCATTCAGTAAGAGGCTTAGTTTCCTGCTGATGGCAAAGGGCTTTCATAAATATGCTGTCTAATAGAACAGAACTGCTATATTAAAAGTCCCTTGTTAATGGCAGACACGGTTTTTACTGGCAGTACCACTAGTTGTTGGTCTTGGTGGGGATTCTTAGGCTGTGTCACTTAGCAGTTAAGAGGAAATGCTATGCAATCAGAAGATTTGGATTCAAGTCTTAGTTTTGCTATTTATGTCATTAGACAAATTACTGTATAAACATTGGACATCAATTTCTATGGATATTCCTGGTTTTGTTCCTTAATAATCTGTGTACACTTGGGCAAGAGACATCCTTGACGTGCCTCAGTTTCCTCATCTATATAACGTTAGCAACAATATCTTTCCCCAGAGATAATGTGTTCATTAAGTGAGTTTATATGGTGGTGTGAAAAGTTGTTTAGAAAAAGCCTGGCGTACAGGAAGCAGGGCATGCGGGCCATTCTTCCACGAGAACACAGGAGTTTCTCTGTTAATTCCATATCCTCAGTGACCAGTCTGATATGTCACAAGGACTCAAAAACTGTTATTGAACAAATATGCACCAATTTTCTTGTTTGTTAAATGACAGCGAGTTACTACTTATAGAGGATTTATATTAAATGAAGCGATTTATATGGAAAAGTTAGCTATTCTTAATTACTATGCAGAAAGGGCCATAATTAAGACTGCTGAGCTCATATATTTGTTCTTCCTCTATTGCATAGTTATTCTACTTTTGTGACTCATTAGTTTGATCTTCAGGTGTTTTGTTTTTTAATCTTGCTCAAATCCTAGCAGGATTTTTTAGCCTAATTAGTAAATTACTTGTTTCCCTCCATGGACATGTTCTTTTAAGAGATAAATAATATCACAGGTCTCATTTCAGAAACGATGAAAATATTGCTCATTTGCCCTTTCTGTTTGTCTTCTCATTCTCTAAGCATCTTATGGCCTCTTTCACTTTTGTGAGTTTTGGATTAGCCAGCTGTGAAAGAGCAACATCTGTTCCTCACTTTCAAAATCTGCTGAGTGAAAACCAAATATACTTTTGAAAACAGAAATCACAAAAGTTCACCATGTGTTTATACCAAATTGACATAAAGCAAGGTATGGGAGAATATATTAGGTATTTTGGATTTCATATGCTTGTTATGTGAATATACAGTATTGATTTTTATAAGGAAGGCAAATATAGATTAAGTATCGGTATTCATTTAGAGTGAACATTGTGATCTTAAAGCTGTATTGCCATGTTCATTTCAGACCCAGTAACTGACTGTATCCAGGTCCCTGTCAGTCATCCACATTTGTTGTGAATGTGGAGACCACTGTCAGTGGTATGCAGGCCACCTTCTGAAATCAGACCTCTGCGTGTGGTGCTCTGCCACAGTCTAGTTAGGCAGGTCATCTCATATCTTTGGGTCTTTTCTGACTCATCTGTAAAGAAGAGAAGGTGATAATAGCTTCCTGGGGTAGATATGAGAACCAAGTGGCATAATTAGCGTAATATGTTTTATAAACTAAAATCTATAAAATGCTTTTGCATATTCATCAAACATGCAAATAGAATGCTATGATAGGTTATGCAAGTTGTATCTGTTTATATTTTCTTGAAGAAGATGATTTTCATATTTTCTGACAGAATCTTGCTTGAGGCCATATATACCTCTAGAAACAATTTATTGTGTTTATTTGGACACTGTACTTGCATTTGGATGAATAAGATCATAAATAAGTTGTGATACTAAATTATAATGATTCTGGAGTACCAGGTGCCAAGCAGCTTCGTGAGACAGCCATGCTCTGAAGTTTCCAGGGGCAGCGGTGCTGTGTGTTGGAGGCCATGCCAGGCCTTCTGTGCTCCCTTGTTGGTGCGGCAGTGGATCATAGGAAGGTGGTCTAAGAGTTCTGGAAAAGTTAATGAGAGGAGACAAAAGTCTACCAGAAAACAGAAGGGGGTGACTGTAAGTCTAAACCACCGAAAGTGGTGACTTTTTGTTCTACTGGTCCTGTTAATTGTGCAAACGTTTTCTGATTTTTGGAAAGGCCTTGGAGAATGGCATGTATTTCTCACACCTTCTAAAGCCATGGTGTCCAGTAGCCAAGTCCTGATCCCCAGAAGGGCCTGTGCCATATGTGGCTCCGGCCTCCTGGCCTCCCCGAGGCCCACAGCAAGGTCCCTATGGCGCCTTGGCACCACAGGTTGGCTCTGCCTCTGCCCCACACCTCCGTGTGAGGCTGGTAGACTTTTTCTCTCCTGGGCCCCTTTGGCAGAGCATCCTGTGTGTTACTGACCTGGTCTCTCCTCCCCCAAGTAGGTGAACATGAGGCCAGGGATTCTTAGCCCTGGTGGTCACTGCCATGTCAGTAGCGTCTACAAAGGGACCTGGCAGGTACCAGGAGCCTTGCTGGGAGCTGGCTGGGGTCCAGCCTGCAGGTGTTCCAAGCAGAGCATTGGCCCACGTGCACTGCTCAGGAAGTGTCTGCTGAGGGAAGAACCACTGCGGACCTGTAGTTCCATGTCACTCTACGCTTGAATCCCCTACCGCACACCCCAGGAGTGTTCCCTGCCTCCCCTGCCCCGCAGGACAGTGAAGAAGCTGGGCGACTCTCCCGGAAGGAGGAGGCTGTCCTTGGGCCCCTGCCCTGCCATGTTTTTCCACAGGCGGAGCAGGCGGAGATTTGCGGTTCTCACCTTGCCTCAGGTCAGGTTACTTGGCCTTTACACCACGTTGTTTGTAGTGTGCCCTTGTCGGTTCCAAACTGCATTGGAAGAATGCTCCCTCTTATTTAGCTATCACGCCTCACAGTACCTGTTGTCATTTTTAGTGACAATGTGTAGCAGATTCTTATAGAGAAAGAAGAAACCAAAATCCTGAAGTTAAAACAAAGTTGATAGGCATCCCTGTGCTTTATCGCTTTTGTTTTACCGAGTTGGTTCTTTCAGAGTTGTTGGGGAATTTTTAAGCTGTTTTTCTCTGTTGACTTTTCATCTTTGTATTAAGAAAGCAAGCCGGCTGTCCTTGGATTTTGGGGGGAACCCGGTAACAGCGGGGAGCCTCTGTATCAGGACTTGGGGACCTCAGTGCTCCTGGCATCGCTGGCGGGAAGGGGGGCTGCCGCGGGCCTCGGGCCTCCTCCCCTCGCGGGCGCGGCGGGGCGGGGACTCGGGCGGGCCGGCACTGGCTGCTCGCGGGGCTCCCGCTGCCGGGAGACTGCGGAGCTCACCCGCGGCGCGACCCCGGCCGGCCGGCTGCCGCCAAGACGCCGCCAAGATGGGCCGGCAGGGCGCGGGGGGCGCGGGGCGCTCCATGCAGCGCGCGCAAAGCCGGGGCAGCCTCTCGGCCTCCTTCGAGGCGCTGGCCGGCTACTTCCCCTGCATGAACTCCCTGGAGGAGGACGCAGGTGAGGCTCACGGGGTCCAGGAAGGGCTCTGCCCAGCAGCGGAGAGTGCGGGAGCGGGGCGCCTTCCTAGGGACACAGATGCTTGGGGACTGCAGAAACAGGAGACCCTCGGATGGGGGACAGGGAGGGCGGGTGCCCAGGGGCGCGCGGAGGAGGAGGCGGCAGCTCAGGACTCAACTCAGGTGCTAAGTGCACTGCGGTGCCGGCCAGCGAGGGGCTGCCGTGGGTAACTCCGGGGAAGCGTCTGGAGGCCTCGGGAAAGTTTTGAATAGTGGACCGTGTGTCGCCCTGAAGAATGTTCCCAGAAGACTTAACAACTAGCGCTGCAAGTATGATTTGTAAATCGGAGTAGGAATGAACAACACTGATGGTTCCGACCCTGAGGTCCAGAGTGAGCGGAGGTCAGCCGTGAACTATTGGCCTTTATACTGGTGTGCGGCGCAGCCTCTACCACGACGGCCACTTGCTGTTTATAGTATGACATCTTACAGGACACCTGCAGCAGCCCTGCTTCGAAGAAACGTATTCCCGGTTTATGAACAGGTAGAAATCATTTTCCCTTATTTCGCGGGAGATGGAGGGTGAAGAATGGAAAGTTAGTAATGTGTGTGGAAAAGGCTTCATGCTAATTCGCTGGAGGTACTCAAGGTCTTCTCAGAGTCACAATATTAACTTGGTATAAACCAATATCCACGTAACAGTAAACATGTTTTTAATTTTTATGTGAGTTCCAGTTTTTATAGTATTTATATTTGTACTTCACATGTTTTCAGTAATCGAAATTCTAGGAAATTAAGTCAAATTTAAAAGTTAGGTTGAGTAAACAAATGACCTTTCCTGTAGCTAAAACTATAAGCACCTATTATTATCCAGGCACTGTCATGAGGACTTGTTGTGTATGTACTCTTGGGCTCGTAGCAGCCTCATGAAGCAGTGTTTGCATTGTCCCTATTTCACAGATGAGAAAACTGAGGCAAGGAGAGCTGACAGATTTGCTCGGGTCACAGTCAGCATTTGAACTCAAGCCATCACCAGTGCAAACTGTGCGCTCCACTCCTGAGCTGTCCTGGGTTTATTGCCCAGAAATGATTGGCCATGGTCACGGCAGGTCAGTGATAATGCTGAACTCCCTGCTTCAGAGTGTCCAAGACAGGATCTGAGGACACACCTTACTGTGGACTCCCTTCCCATCTGCTAATTCCTCACCAAGCCTTCCGTCTTGAGTCTGTTTTAATAAACCTCTTCTTTAAGTGATAACTAGAATTTTTAGGTTTACAAAATACTGTCCTAAGGGTTTGCACCAGATAGAACGAAAAACTTTGTCATACGGACCAGTCATAGGGAGAACTCCTACATCCACACAGAGGACATGCAGCACCCTGAGCCCCCCACGCAGGTCACGTGAAGGTCAGATGGGTAACATCTGAGGCGTGCTAATGCAAATCCGTCCCGACATAGGGTTCTCACACTGGTTGAGAACAATTGTGTAAGAAGGTAGTGGTCTGCTAGTCGGTGTGATTTGACTAAATTATCCAGTCAATTCAGTAGCCAGTCTGGTTTCAAAGCTAGTCTGCTTTTTGAAGTCTTTGAAGAGATAGTATAATGGCTACAGAGTCTCAAATGTACCTGTCTTCCCATTCCGTAGCTCTGTTCGTCTTTATATAGCATCTCCAAGTATTACCATTCTATACAAAAAGTGCTAAGAAGTCTGCAAAGAGAACATACTCTTTTCATGCATTTATTCCCCACTATTACTGAGCACATGTGATGTGTTGCAGCTATGGGAGTCCAGGGGTGGGGAGCTGTGCTCCTCACCCGCTTAGTGCTCACAGTCTAACGGAGACAGACATACACAGAAGCAACTCTGTGACTGTCACTGGGCACGAGACAAAGGGCAGAGCTGTGACAAGTATACCCACTTGGAAGCAGAGAAGCTCCACCAAGAGAGTGACTCAGGAATACCTGAAGCCATTAATTTAGGTGTCAGGTGTACCAGTTTCTCACTAGGTGGATCCAGCAGCCTCCTGAATACCTCTGACAGCCATTTCCCTGGATTCCACAGCTGCTGCGAACCGTGTGGTGGCGTTACAACGAAACCTGTCCTTTGGCTGTGTTAGCCAACTTTCCTATGACCAAGACACAATGCCTGACACCTACCATGTAGAGAAGAGACCGAATGGGGCTTCAGGGGATCCAGCCCACGGTCAGCTCACCCGGGCAGTAACCCCATGGAGGACCGGTGTGGCGGGACGAAGCTGCTCCGTTCATCAGAGCAGGGCAGTGGTGCTAAGAGAGGCAGGGGGTGGGTCCAGACGTGGACTCCACCCCTCCAGGGCTCACCTACAGACACCTGGAAGTGTGCTGTGCTGTTCTCAGCAGCGCTCAAGGCAGTCAAGCTGACCCAAGCAAGCTGCTTGGAAGTTTATAATCCTAACTGCGGTGCTCTGTGTACCGTGTCCTCACTGTCTTCCCTGTGACAAGTATTTCCTTGTTGTGTGCCATGATCTTGGAAAACAAGTACAGTGATGATGTTTACTGCGTACCTCCTCTGACCTGTGTTGGGTTAATGTCATGGAAACTCTGAGAGGAAGTTATTTTCCTCCTCTAACACTTGGGAAACTGCTCACAGAGCTTAAACAAGATCCCGGACTGGGACGGAAGGGCCATTCCTCTGGCCAAGCAGGAGAAGGCTGGCGCAGGCTCTTGGAGCCTCCTTGTGTATTTACGGTTCTTCATTTGCATCCTTGTCCTTGAGACTGTTTAGCCAGATGTTCTTCAAATGTCTGCTTTTAAGTAAAAAATGATAATACTTTTACTGTTGTTCAACGGTTTATTAATTGGTTTCTTGTTTTTATCATTGAACCCATGAGAAGGTATTACTTCCACCATGTAAATTTCGTGGCCCTCACACGGAGACTCCCTGAATAATGTCATCTGGCAGAGTGTGGCAGTCACTCGAGGCAGGCAGCTGCAAGGAAAAAGGAAACACTAAAGGAAAAGCCGTCTCCCTTACCGGTGCAAGGCAGGCAGGCACAGAGTTGGGAGCAGGTGCTCATGGCCTTATCGTGTAGGAAGGCGGCCCTTTTCCTCACTCTTGGCAGATCTGGGTCCTCAGAGCTGGGGAATGTTACTGTGGGCCTAGACTGATGCTTCTCGCTTGGGGATGGCCAGGCCATGTGGTGAATTCGATTCGCCCAGTTCTGCACTCTGCCATCTTCAATTAAAGAAGAACAGCGTCGCACAGAAGAGCCATCCACTGGACACAATGCCATTGAGCAACGTGACTCTTATGATTTCTTCTCATACCACTAGCATGAAGTTTAAATTACAGGAAGATCATCTAAGTAACAGGAAATTTGAAAATCACTAGAAAACTGAGGAAAGAATCTTTGCATGTGATAGCAAAGCATGGCAAAGAAATATAAATGTGAAATGCACTAATAGAAAGCGAGAGGCCGCTCATCCAGAGAAGGAATATAAAAAGGCCTTGTCTTATTCTAATCCTTGCGTAAAGTAAGTAACACACTTAATTCTTACTAGTTAATGCCATTTCATTAAAATAGCTTGGAACACTGCCCATGCTCCCCCGAAATGAAAACCTCACCACACATTTAAATGACTCACATGCAGACAGACATCAGAGCCTAGAACAGCAGGTGTTCAAACAGTGTCTGGTAGTAACAGCAGCTAGTTCTGCCACTCTTCTCAAGGTGAAGGTCAGTATACCTGACTGCTGTCCATTGCATTCACACTGCGTCAGAATGTAACATGTGAGCTAGAGTTTCTTAAATCGTAGTGTCTGCACATATTCATGGAGCCACACTGGAGGTCAGGACCTTAGTGCGAGGCTATTGTGGATCTTTCTCTAGGAGATATTGCTTCTCCCAGATTATGATTATGTCTATAAATGGGTCTAGCCCAGGTTCTGCTGTGTAGTCTTTAAAGCAATGAGACAGGTCAATGATGCCCTGCCTGTTATTTCTGTCTGCACTGGGCTGAGTGACAGCCATGCTGTCCACTGAGAACAAGCCTCAAGGAAAGAAAACTGCACATTGACCGGAGGCACCGGCCCAGAGCACCAGGTCCGGCCCCGTCTGTGATGTGCGCCTTACTCTTCCTGCGCTCTCTCTGTGTACTGCAGAGGTGACCTCGGGCCTCCTACCCAGCCCAGCTCCCAGCGCTCACCGTACTGCCCACTCTTCTCACAGTCACTTTCCCCAAGCTGCTCCCCTCTCCCCAGGTAATGAAACCCGGTTAGGCCCTGGGGCAAGGCCTTTGTTCCTGTTAGCCATCCGTGCTGGATCTAGGCCCACCTTGCCTTCTCACAACTACAAATATGCCTTGGTGTCTTGATTCTTGCCATGCATTGCACTGAAGTGGGAGCTTGGAATTACTAAAATTCCAGAAACTTTTCCATGGGATTACAAGGGGAGTCGCCCAGGTGGCCCAGCAGAGTAGTGTCACTAAGCACAAAACCAATGGTGGCACGCAGGCTCCATGTGGAGCTGAGTTGTGTAGAGTGACCTGCTGAAGAAGCCACGAGAGAATGATCACCACACTGACCCCTCCCTACCGAGGACTATCTGTCCTGGAGGAGGCCCTTACTGTGGGGCAGATGAGTCGTTCTGCAGTGTCTGTGCTGTCTCGCATGCTGTGGTTCGGGACTGAGGAAGAGGGAGAGGCGCATTAGGGCACGTGAAGAAACTGCCAAAAAAGATAGTCAGTACTAGTGAGGAACTACTGCTTCCTTTTTCCATCCGAGATGAAAATGGAGTCTACTGCGATGTGAATAATGCTCTGCGGGAAGATGCTGCAGGAAGCCTGGGCAGCACCCTGCAGCCCGGGGTCCCAGCCCAGAGCCGGATGCTGTCGGGAAGCCATGGCACCCTGCGGCACCTCTCTTCCTTGCCGCTGTCTGCGCAGCTGCTGTGTGCCTCAGCGGCCCCTGGCTTCCGTTCCCAGCCGCCCAGCCTCATGCCAGTGCCCAAGGTTCGTGCTGCAGTTTGGCTTGCACCATAAACTGGGCCTTCGTTAACCACAATCCCAGATTTCCAGAGAAGACGTTTCATTACCCAGCATGCTCCAGTGTAACAGCAGAGCCAGGACCTCGTGAAAGGTCCCAACCCTGTCTCGCACCGTGAGCAGCTGGTTTAGGACAGTTGCTGTGAGCCTGCAGACTGCCACAAGTCCCTGAGATTCAGACTTTACCCGAACCTAAATGCAAGGAGAGGTGTTTTAGCTATTTTAAATGAAACTCAGTGAGTAGTCAGTTGCTTCCCATAATTCTTGTAAGCCAGGAGCTGGTAAGTTGGGACACGGTGAGACAGGTAACTACAAAGCCCCTGGAAAGCTGATGAGATCCTGCACCCCAAGAGGTGGCGTAATCCTGTCTAAAACGGGCTGTTAGCTTTACTTTTACCTCAAGGTGGGTGTGTTACTCTCGTTTTCCCCAAAGATGAGCTATAAAATGTCTTTGTTTACTTAAGAGCTTTTAATTTAATTTTTTTTGAGACAGGGTCTTTGTAGATCAGGCTGACCTTGAACTCACTGTGTAGCCCAGGCTAACCTTGAACTCACAGTGATCCTCTTGCCTCAGCCTCCAGAGTGCTGAGATTATAGGCATGCACCACCATGCCCATCAAGACCCTTTAACTTTAAAGTGTTGGTACCTGAAAAACGTTATGCAACATTATTTGAGACAAAACACATTCGCTGGCCAGATATAGCCCAAAAGCCAACGTTTGCAACTTCTTCCAGGAAGCACTTCCTTCCCCAGTTCTCCTTCATTCCTTGTGCTCTCACTGACACCAGGGTGACTCGGGACCACGTTCATTCACCTTCACATCCTCCGGCCGCTGCCAGTCCGCCCTCTGCTCTCCGGACCTCCCCACCCAGGACAGCTTCACTGCCTCTGTGTCCACTGTCCTGAACGTCATCTTGGTCCCCACATTATTGTCCTTTCAAAACCTTCAGTGTATCCCATGGCCTTTCAAATCCGGCCTCTAGCTTGGCGCTTCAGGTCTATAAAAGCCTGGTGTCACATACAGCTTATTTCTCTGCCTTCCACGGCAGGTGGCTCTATCAGCCTCAGCCTCCTCGCTGTTGGCCTCCAGCTTTGCTCACCCCCGCCTTGCCTTCCTCCCCCACTATATGGACCACTGTCAGCAGGCCCACCCACACTCACCTCAGAGCCCGTGTTCCTACCCATCCTCAGACTTGTAGAGCTTCTGTAGGAGAGAAAAGCTGCCTGGGTCTGGATTTGAAGCACTGACTCATCTTGTAATGTCTGTCTTGGAACGTCAGGAAACAGTGCTGTTGTGTTTACTATTCTCTTTTGTCACATTTCAGAATCCTTTTATCTTTTTCTAAATTTACGGATCTGTGCTGTCTGATACATTAGACAGTACAGAGCCACATATGGCTCTTTAAATTTAAATGAACTGAAGATTTCCTTCTTGTCCATTCAAACCCTGTTTCAAGCACTATGTGTGTCTAGCAGTTACCTTATCCAACAACGCAGTGGTACGACATGTTTCTGTCATTACCAGAACACTCTGTCGGACAGTGAGCTCTCCTTACATGGAACCACTCGCGAATCACTTAGCACGTATCGCCTTAGATTGTCATCATTTACTATTTCACTTTGCCTACTAAATTAAAAACAATTACACATGCTGGTAAGTACTGAACAAATATATACTGAGTGAATAAATGAGCCAGTACCCAGCTGCTTTCTCTGTTCATCTTCAGAATGGTAAGAAGCTAGTGGAACTGGAAGGGTCTGCACGGATTGAACAGCTGTTCCGCTTCTTGTAGGTTTATGAGGATTTAAACGTCATGCGTTCTTGTGCTCCGCCTAGAAACTGGAGATGCTTAACGCCATGTAAACAAGCTTTCCACATAAACTATAAATGAAGTGTGTACACAGTGTGTGTCTTTTATTATGCCCAGAGCAATCAACAGAAATCAGCTCTGGCAGTGCAGGCAGAGATGATACCTGCTGATGGATATTGGGTAGAACAGAATGCCTAGGACAGCTGGAGGGCCTGGGCCGGCAGCTAGGAATGATGCCCCGAGGCTGCTGCATAGCTGGCCACCACTGCTGCCCTGCTGTGCTGCAGGAGCCTGGGGCTCCCTTGGCCCCTTCCTCGTGGGGTGGAAGCCCGTGGGCCTGCTGGCTGCCTCAGTAGCTTCAGATCTAACATTTGGGGCAGCTTGGCTATTTGATCACACCCCCATGGCAAAGCAGGTTGGAAAGTGACACCTGCCAGCTGTAACTTCTGCAACTAAAGAGTGGGGTGTTTTTCTTAAGAAGAGAGTTTAAATGCTGGTCAGCCAAAAGCAGCACCAGACATCCACTTTGTGATATGAAGTCATTACAGCGGTTCAGCTCAGCATGACTCATAATCTTTAGCTTCTTCGAAGTAATGTTTGCTATTTGGTTATTTTCCACTGTGTTCAGTGTTGCTAAGCATACAGAAAAGGAAAGAAATCTATAGAAGAAATGTAAGGGGAAGAACTTGACTTCCAGGACGGGGACTGCCTCCGTGGTGGAGTGTGGCCCGTACAGGAAGCCTCTGGGTTCAGGCCCCTCGCCACAGACAGCAAAACAGTGCAGAAGACATCTCTTTATCACGTTTACTTTTTCCTGGAGATTTTCCCACACAAATATACATGATCCCTCTTGTTTTTGAATGTAGAACATGGTTCCTCCTCAGAAGGGCAAGAGAAAGCTCTCATCCGTTTACCACACGCAGGTTAAAATCCAGCATCTTCCAGCACATGGTGGTGTTTCTCCCACATCTGAATACAGCTTTCATGCTCTGCTGACCTGTAAAAATAAAGACGAGTTATCTGCCTCCAATATGTCCAGTTTAAATGTAAAGTAGTAACAACCAAAATTAAAATCCCCATGTGGGAAGAGGAAGAAATGCGAGCCGTCATTCACAGGAACCCTCAGACTGCCCTGGGTGGACACGCAGAGGTGCACGGTGCTGTGGGACAGGTGGCTGCCTGCGGTCCTTCCTGAGGCTCCCTGCAGCGTGACACAGGGAAAGGACCCGGAATGCTGCTCTCTCTTAAATCCCTCGGGGTCTCCTCAGGCGGGCGTGTATGCTTGTACTGGGGCCCCGCAGAACCTCCTTGCCGTGCAGAGCAGCGTGATCGAGGGGGCCGTCTCAGCCTCACAGTGTGGCCTACGCATGCACGTGTGCCGACCTTCCTCCTGCCAGACAGCTTTTAGTTGGATAACATGGTATGTCATCTGGAACACTGAAGGTAAATCACCATAATGCATTATTGTGTTTCCATTAAATTGCTTTTATTGTGAGTGTGACACAAAGATTTTGTGATGCTGAAAAATAAATTCCCTTTATGTCTGTAGGTGTGTCACATAGTGGAACATTAAGACCAGTTTTAAAGGGCTACAATGGGCAGTATCCTGACAGCTACCCTGCACAGTCCTTAGCTCCATTTCTTTGATTCCATCCAGTGACAGGGAGAAGTGTATCTCCCTGATGTCTGCTGTAAGTCATGGTCTTGGTTATCCTCCACTGACGCCAACGGACAGATTTTAGAGCCACGGGGTACCAGAGGGCCTGTGCCCTCCTCCACTTGCCTGTGTCATAGATGAGCCAGGAACTTGGGTAGCATGTGTGACTTAGAGAAGGCCACACGGCCAGCTGGCTAGTGATGGGGCTGGCCTAGGCTGCTGGTTTCTGACTCCTGCTCTGGTGTTAGTGACAGTAATGCCATCAGGTGATGACTGTTACAGTTTAGACCTAGAATGTCTCCCACAGCCTCGTGTAATAAGAGGTGGGCTTTGGAAGCTGAGTGGTCACTGGGACACTGTGCTCACCCGAGGATCAAGCCACTGAGGCCTGGCCGGGAAGTGGGTCCTGGGGTGGGACCTGGAAGGGTGTCTTCTTGTCCCAGCTTGCTTTCTCTCCTTCCTGGCTGCCATGGAGAGAGCAGCTTTCCTCCACCAGGCCCTCCCACCGTGGCATTTCTGCCTTGCAGCCGGTTGGCCACGGCTGAAGTCAAAACCGTGAGTCAGTTTAAGCCCTTCCACCTCTAAGATCTAGAGTTGCATGTTTAGTCCCAGTGATGGGAAAACGACTAATACTAGACTTTCTCTGGGTAAGTGAAGACTGTCCTAAGTACTGTGTTTACTTTTCTTAATTCTCACAAAAATCCTATGTGGTCCCTTTGTTACCATCATTGTCACGTCACAGTCGGAGACTGTGTCCAACAGCAGCAGTTGGACACAGGGCCTGTCCCCCTGTGCCTGTGCTTTCCCCACCGCCGCTCGGAGCTACCCTGGCTTCCCCTCCGCACCCAGCCAGGCCCGCAGACCACACAGGAGCTCTGTTATGGATCTAGCAGCTGCATAAATCCTGGTTCTGTCACTTCCTGTATAGCTCGGGGAATTGTGTGGTCTGCTGGGGCCCTTAGATGCGGCATCTTTTTTTTATGTAGTTTTTGTTTTGTTTTTGTGTTTTCAGAGTTGTTAGGAAAGGCTGTGCGGATAAAGGAGCCTGTAGTCAAGGATGCGTGCTTGCTCACTGTGGTCCCTTGGCTGGTTCTCTTTACACAGCAGGAGCAGGCTGTCAGCTCTCTTGTCTAAAAGCCAGATGTTAAACTTAAAA
The DNA here is from genome assembly GCF_034190915.1 of Cavia porcellus. NCBI lineage: Eukaryota > Metazoa > Chordata > Mammalia > Rodentia > Caviidae > Cavia > Cavia porcellus. The sequence continues at coordinate 85,279,062 of NW_026947493.1, forward strand.
CAAAATAGAATTGATTGTCCTGCAAAGCCTACGCCCTTGGATTTTTAGAAATCTCACTTCCTCTCCGAGTCATCTGTTTCCTGTGCACACTCCCAGTCCCCATTTTCAAGCCTCACTGAAGTCTGCCCTATTTGATGGCAGTTTCACCAAAGCATTGTTCTCACAAGGTGGACAGGAAAGTTGCAGGGAGAAACCAGGTCTCCCTCGCCAGCTTAGCACCTCCCATGACTGTGTCACCACTGGGCAGAGCTTGTCAATTTTGATGTGATTGTTTGAGGATCATTATGCAATAGAGTCATAAATAGTAAGTAGCAGCTTCATGAAACTGAGGTCTGCTCTGTAGCCACATCTTTTGAAAGACATTTTCCTTATTTGTTCTGTGCATGTTGTTTTTTTTATTTGCTGAACACTTGAAAATAAATTGCAAACAATGTAAGGTTCATGTCTAAAGATTTTCACATGTGTATTTTAAAATAAATTCTTTTTTGTTCCTTTGAGACAGGCTAACAGTAGATATTGCAGACTGGCTTTGAATTTACTATGTCACCCAGGCTGGCCTTGGACTCAAGGCAACTGTCCTGCCTCAGCTTCCCACGTGCTGGGCAGTTGTTTGTAGTATATGCAGTTCTCTGTCCCAAACAATTAGCAGGTGGATATCCCATCTATCATGCAGTCCACAGTTATATTTTCTTTACTTGCCGTGAAACTGATTTTATGCTGCTTTATTTGTAGGGTTGCTTATTTTGTTTTGTTTTCCCAAACAAAAGTCAAACTACACTGACAACACTTAATGGTCACTTCTCTTTGATAACTTAGTCTAGAATGATTCCCTCACTTTGATGATTATTTTTATTATGTTTGTGTTTAATGGTGTTAAAAGACTGCTCTAATTGTCTTGAGTAGTACCCTATCTTTGGGTTTTGTCCAAGCCTCCTGTGAGACTGTGTGTGTGTGGGGGGGGGGGTTATTTTGTCACTCTGTCCCCTGTGTTTTTGAACACTGGAAGTTATTCTCTCAAAAACTTGATTGGAAAAGGTCATATTTTTTTGTCTAGAACAGCTTGAAAGATGGTATGTCTCTCATATCACGAGGCGCACGTGATTGCCCCCACTGTCCGCCGTGCTCTCCGACCACTGAGGTGGTGGGAGCCAGCTCTCCCGTGTTAGATTCCTTTGCCCTCTGTGTCCTATGGCAGAGCTCACGTGTAAAAAGATTCACTGGGTGACTGACCCGTTTCTCCACGTTCGCCTCATGGTTTTAGCCTCCGTTGCTGAGCCGTGCTATCCTCAGTTATTCCAGTAGACACTGATAATTTTTAAATCTATCCCTCCTTCTTCATGTATCGACTAACTTTTCTCTGTAGGTCAGCACTTTCCCTCACCAGCAGGGGAAGCGTGGGGTCTTGTTACAGTTCCGATCAGTGCGATTGCTGGCTATCAGTTTTCTAAGATGCTGTCTTCGGGTGTGTGGGACCGAATTGTAGGTCAGTCACAGTTTATGCTTTGTTGCACCCTTTAAAGCATACAGCAGCTCCTCACCACTGAGATGGGAAACAGAATCCAAGCAGCGGCTCACCAGGAGGCCTCCGCGAGTCACGGTGCTGACTGCACGGAGGCTGCAGAGGGGCCGAGGCGGGCTAGCCCGAGAGGGGGCTGGTTTGTCTCGGGCTGTCGCCTGCTCTAGCTGGGTGCTGTCAACGCCACGCTGCAGCCTCAGGCTCCTGCTCTGGGCTCGCTTCATGTCTGCCCGCTCTCCGTACCCCTTCAGATGCGCCCCACGAATGATCTTCTGATGGCTCCGAGCACACGCCTCATCGTCTCAGCGCAAAGGACTGCTGTACACACGGCCATTCGCAGCCAGGCTGGACAGTCCACATGCAGCCCCGCTCAGGTCTGAGGCCCCCGCGAGACTGTCCTGAAGGTCACCACGCTGTGAAGCCACTCCTGGGCTGCACTGTTCTGCGTGGAGCTCCCTCCACCTTCTGCTATCTCTCCGTGGACAAAACCAGATTTTCTTGTGGAAATTAAGGCTAAAATTTGAGTATTTCTCACCATTTGTTCTGCATAAATAGTACCAAGGTCTAATTGTTTTACTGTGACCGAAAGAAATAGGAAAAGAGATAGGTGTAAATTAATCTGGCATTTCAATATTACAATTAAAACAAATGAGAGGCATAAATTAACCTGGCATTTTATATTACAGTGAAAACTAAGCTTATTCTGTTTTCCTTAAGTTGAGTTTCTTTCTGAGGTTGGCAGCTTGAACACTTTTAAATGGAACTAAAAGAGTGAAGGTTTGTGCAGCTTGGAGGCTTTTAGCTCCCTTGGCAGGACCCTGTTTGAAACTGTTTTACCTGCCTTTTCCCTGTCGTCTCACCAGCAGCACGTCGCGTTATGCAGTTCTTTGCAGCCAAGGACCTGCGGTATTGGCTGGGGTCTTTTCTTGCCTGGCGGTGGTGACAAAACTCTGACAGCTGCGCTTTCTGTCTCTGCAGAAGGAGGAGGCAAAAAGCTGCGGAGCACCGTCCAGAGGAGCACGGAGACGGGGCTGGCAGTGGAGATGAGGAACTGGATGACCCGGCAGGCCAGCCGCGAGTCCACCGACGGCAGCATGAACAGCTACAGCTCCGAGGGAAAGTGAGTGGGCGCTGCGGGGTGTGGCTTTGTGTGCTCTGCTCTCCCGCTCCGCCCACAGGTGGACTCCCAGTGGGCAGCCAGGCTCACTTGCCACTGAGCAGACTGACCTTGCAGGCTTCCGTGCTGAAGGAGGCAGATTTCTGCTCTACTGACGGGATGCTAACACGTGACTGTCACATCCAGGCATTTAAACCGCATGGCCTGCTGTGCACTAGTAGCTGACGAGCACAGATCAGTAAGGGCTCTCGCCACACTGTGTGGACTATGCTAATTTTTAAAAACTTTGGTCTGCCTGAGAATCATTATTTTCAAAAACAGAATGCTGATACATACCCAGTTTCCTGAAATAGCAGTTACCTTTCATATAATTTATATGATACTTACTTGCATGTGGTAATGATGATCATGAACTAATATACCATAAAAGTGGAATTGGCATGGTTTGAAGCTAAGTCTATGTCAGCATATTTTTATTTTAATGAATAAATTATATGAAGTATACAACCAAAAGGAAATGCACTAGAGTTGGCGAGCGTCTTCTCCATGCAGTCACATGAAGCTTGCCTGTGAACCAGTGGCCTTTGGTACTTTAAAACATTTCTGACAATCATGTGGCCCTGTCCCAAAAGGTCCATGGCAGTAGTGACCACAGGTCTGTGCAGGGGTGGTAAAGGATGTGAATGGAGGAAAACAGGTTTGTGGCTTTTATGTTGCTGTCGCCCTGGTAGCACAGATGCCTGGACCCGTGTGCACCCAGCATGCGGATTGGCAGTTGTCGGAACCACTGACTTGGCGTAGGGACAGGCATGTGGGTGGGCCCTCTGCCGGATGCCTTGGCAGTGAGATGCCTGTGGACTTCTGACACTTTTAAATCACTAGGATAGCTGCATAGATGTGCCAAATGTTTGTGACAACTGAATGTCTGGGAATTGAGATAAGGGGCAGGGAACAGATTTAATGTCCATGGAGAAATGGGGGAGAAATCAGCGTGCCCTGAACCTGGGCATGAGCACAGGAAAGGGCTGTGCAGGGTGTGCAGATGTGTGCGTGGCGTCCTCTGCTCCAGGCGCTGGCACCGACCGGGAAGTGGGGCGCACACTCACAGAACCCTCAGCTGCATGTGCACCCAGCACCGGTACACCTAAGTCAGGCTGCAAGTCCGTGTCCTGCTCACAGCCCGGGTCCGTGTTAGGACTGCGGCCCGGAAACTTCGCGCAGGCCTGGCTCCCTTGAGTCTTTGGTGTTGGAGAAGCTTGGGCAAACTGCTTCTGTGTGGGTCTAAAAGGTAGATACAGCAATGACAGTAGACAGACTCCTGCCAGCTGTGCGCCAGATGAGTTCCACACACAGCATCAAAGACTAAGTGGTGAGTGCGTTGAGGAAAAAATGAGGGGAGGAGAGAGGCAAGCCATAATGTCCTGTGGGGTTGGAGTCACGAGGGGGGCGCCCCACAGGGCTCCGGCTCCAGCCACCTTTCCCAGATCTGTAGGCAGCAAAGAACTTGTGGCCACCTCTGGGGAGTGGGCTCTGACTTCAGTTTTGCAGGCCAGGCTGATCCTAAAGGGGTGATGCAGCTGGCAGGACAATAGTGGTGTTAGCCCTTCCGGGGCTGGGTTTACCCTGGTGCAGACGAGGGAGATTTACTAGTGCGTTTGGTAATGAGCCACAGGCCTAAGCAATGAACGTGTTTCTCATTGACTCTGAGGATGAAGTTCAAGTCCCAGATACTGACAGGTCTGTCTCTTCTGGGGTCTCCTTCAGCTTGCAGGGGCTGCCTTGAGGTTTCTAGTGGCCTTTCCTCTGGGCTCAGGTGCTTATGAACTTACAAGAGATACAACTCGGTCCACAGCAGAGAGGAAGGGAGACATGTCCATGTGGGCAAGTGGAGAATGCAGCAGCCATGTGTTAGGGCTGGGATCCTCTCTGAGGATCAGAGTTCGGTTTTTCTGTTTAGATCTTTGGGGATCAGTTTTGGACAACTTATGATGCAAATGCCTGTGAAGCACCCAAGCAGCTGGGTGGACTGAGCAGTTGTGATACCGTAACTCTGAGTTGGAGAGACTACTGGGCATAGCCAGATGCAAGACAATGAAAACTATGAGCGAGATCACCAGGGATTCAGACAGAGAACAGAAGAGAAAGCCCTGCAAGTGACACCCAGCACCCTGGGAGGCCAAGGCAGGAGGAGGGAGAGTCCAGGCCCAGCCCGGGCAACTTAGAGATTTTAGCATGACCTTGTTTCAGAATGAAAAAGTGCTTAGGATGTAGCTCAGTATGTAGACTTTGGGTTCAGCCCCCAGGGGGGCTGCAGAAAAGGAAAAAGGGAAAGAGAAGAGGTTAGAGGACTGTGCTGAGTTACTTAGCAGCTAACTAGCAAAGGAGGCGACAGCTGAGACAGGAAAGAGGATGACAGACATCCGAGCCCAAGGCTCGCAATGCTCCCACTGCAGCCGAGCCTGTGCCACCCCACCCAGCCACGGCGGCAGCTGTCCCAGGAAGTGCAGGGGATAGGTAGGGTGGATGCAGGAGCAGGGCCAGGGTGGCTCGCCTGGGGCCCCTCGCACAAAGAAGCAGTTTGCAGGCTGCCAGAGGGGGGGAGGAGGGCACCTCCGTACTGGAGCTGGTCTCCATGTCGCTGAGTGGGAAGAGCTGGTGACAGGTGCCTGGCCCACACTGAGTGTCAAGGAAAGACCTCGCAGCCCTGCCTGTGGATAGGAGCGGGACATTTTAGTAAACAGAGGCCTGAGGTGCAGCGGCAGGGTCTCAGTGACACAGGGCATCGAGAGCCATGGGTGGAGTGGGGGTAGCATCCGACAGAGGTGAGTGGCAGGCAACAGGGCAGCTGTCTGCCACCCTCCTGGCTCTCAGGAAGCAGAGGGTCTGGGAACTGAAGCCTGCCTGTTGTTCTGTCCGCAGTCTGATTTTCCCTGGCGTCCGCCTGGCCTCTGACAGCCAATTCAGCGACTTCCTGGACGGCCTGGGCCCCGCGCAGCTGGTGGGACGCCAGACGCTGGCTACTCCTGCCATGGGTGAGTTTGTCCCGACCTGCTCTTAGGTGCTTGAAAATTATATTCTCTCAGTTCCAGATCTGTCGCAGTGTTACAAGGAGTGAAGCATCTGACATGTTCACAATGAAAGCTTATTTTTCCTATTGTAATTTTTAATGATTTTTAAAGGAACACATTGATAACTAAGATATTAGGAATATAAATAAAGCTAACAAACACAGGGGAATGGCATTAGGCAAGGCCTTGGGCACAGAGCTCCCTCTCCCCATGCTGACAGTGAGCTGTGTTTGTTCCCCTGGTGCCACTAGGTGACATCCAGGTAGGAATGATGGACAAGAAGGGGCAGCTGGAGGTGGAGATCATCCGGGCCCGAGGCCTTGTTGTGAAACCAGGTTCCAAGACACTGCCAGGTAAGAGCAGGGCAGGTGGACTGCTGTCCACAAGCCCAGCTTCAGTTTGGGGGCTTTGCTGGTTTTTGCGGGGGGCTTGGTTCCTCGTTAGATCAGGGATGGAGATGGGAGGCAGTCATCTGACTGGTTTGGGGCTCTAGAAGTTTCTGTTCAACCAACACGAGTGTTTGGTGTCCCTGGTGGGATTTCTGTGAGTGCAAACCACCGCCAAAGAAAAGACCACCAAGGACTTCAACTTTTCATTTTGTCACCGGGTACCCAAGAACTTCTTGCTTCTGTCGGCTGGTGCTTTGTCTTCTGCAGTTTATCTGGAGCTCAAAATTCTCGTGGGCAGCAGAGGCTTTAGAGTCGGAGGAGAACAGGGGCCCCCAGTGGCACCAGCCACGCACGCTGGGTGTCCTGATTACAGGGTTTGAGGACAGAGAGGCGCTATCACACCCCTCCAGGCCACATATTTCCACTGAAAGGCCACCAGGTGTGGACAGCGACTCGGTGCACTGTGCAGGGGTCACTGGGTGCCATGCAGAAAGCCATCTGAGAATTCTGAAACTGGCCTCCAGCCTCAGCGCCTCGGCTGACCAGCTCCTCAGCCTGAGTCTCTTGGCATCCGCATCCCTGCAGAAATCAGATTCACAGAGATGCTCCCTGGTGGCCTGTCTGGCAGTACATGCTCAAGGACTTGGAGCCAGTCGGCCCACTCTGTCCCAGGGAATGTCCTGATTTTTACAGTGTGATGTGGTTTTTAGGTAACATCTGCTAGGTAAGTTTTGAGCCATAGAATTCATCACCGGCTGCCTCCTCGCAGCCAATCCCAGCACATGACATGAATTCTGCCTGGTGCCCACGTCCGCACAGTGAGTAAACACCTTGCAGAGCGAGTGGTGCAAGCCGGATCACATAGCACAGCCCTGAGCCAAGCCCTGGCAGCAGAGATGAGCATGGCTCCTGACTGTTCCTGCAGACGTTCGCCTGACTTAACTTTGCACCCACGTAATCTGTCGACAGCAGAATAAAGGCCTCCACCCCGCGCCTCTCAGGGTGTTGGGGTTGCTCCTTGCCCTGCCCCTGTCAGGGTGCTGGGGTTACCCCTGCTTGTGTACCAGTCCTCCCCCAGGGAGCAGGGCCAGGCCTGATGGTGGCAAAGCTTGCTGGAGCCAGGTGCCCAGCCATGCACACCTGTGTTCCCTCTGCTCTCTCCCCAGCACCCTATGTGAAGGTGTACCTGTTAGATAACGGAGTCTGCATAGCCAAAAAGAAAACCAAAGTGGCCAGGAAAACGCTGGAGCCCCTGTACCAGCAGCTGTTGTCCTTCGAAGAGAGCCCGCAGGGGAAGGTGTTACAGGTACTCGCTTGCTGCTCCCCTCCGTTCCCGGAGTCACAATGCGTCCACTGTCCTCACTGCCGAAGTGCCCTGAAATGCCGTCCAGCTTGTGTCCTGTGACGCCAGCCTCCCTGCACAGTTCCTGCAGCTGGGGATTCAAGTCTGAGAGACAGTCATCCCACTGATCGTGACCTCTAACTTGCCTTTCTTCTCTTTTTCACCATTGGGAATAGCCCCAAGGCCTGGCGCGAGCTAGGCAAGCATTGTACAGCTCAGCTAGATCCTCAGCTACTTAAAAATTTCATTTTGAGACAAAAGTTTTGCTAACCTGCCCAGGCTGGACTCAAACTTGCAATTCTCCTGCTTCAGCCTCCCAAGTTGTCACAGGGATGTGCCACTGGGCCTGGCTTAATTAATTTGAAGTTTGATATCAGAACATTACCAAAAATAATTTAATTAATTTGTTTCACATGTGTTCTGTTGTGCATGTGATTATACTGACATCGCTTTATTTCTGTCAATAGATCATTGTCTGGGGCGATTACGGCCGCATGGATCACAAGTCCTTCATGGGAGTGGCCCAGATCCTTCTGGACGAACTGGAACTGTCCAACATGGTGATCGGGTGGTTCAAACTGTTCCCCCCTTCCTCCCTGGTAGACCCGACCCTGGCACCTCTGACAAGGAGGGCCTCGCAGTCCTCGCTGGAGAGTTCAACAGGACCTTCTTACTCTCGTTCATAGCAGCTGTAAAACTGTTGTCACAGCAACCAGCGATACAAAAAAACGTCCATAGGTCGCAAGCCCTGGTGACACTGCATGCCTCACGTCTTCTGAGCCCGTGTCTGGGTGCGGAGCGGTCCTGCGTTCTCAGTGGAAGGCGTACACATTGTGCGCTAGCCGAGGTCCCAGGTGGTGAGTGGCGTGGTAAGAACTCCCAGGTCCAAGCCGAAGCCCTGGGTTCATCTCAGAGAGTCGGTCTGTCTCGCGCAACAGAAGCCCTTTTCAATGGCACTTTCTATTTTTATGGTTCCTTTTTCTTCGTTTATCTGACCCAAAGCCTGGTATGCCACAGTGGTGGAGCTCTCCGGCCTAAAGCCATGTCACAGGTCCAGGCCGGGTCCTCAGGAGCACTGGTGAAAACAGAAGACCAAAGAAGTGGCTGGAGCAGGCGCCGCTGTCCAGCTGGCTGGGGCCCAGTGGGCAGCGCGGCAGGCGGGCAGCTTAGCAGGACGTCGTGCTCCAATGCCAAGATGTGTCGGACTCTGAAAACCAAATTCTGTGGCTACACTGTATGGATGATATTAAAGACACTTTTTTTGCATGGACACAGATTAGCTGAATACTTATTTTCTTGGGGCTGCAACTTGCAAAAAAAAAAAGAATAAAAATCAGCCATTTTCAACAATTTATATTATTTTTAAAAGTAAATTTGACTAGTGCATGGTTTTAAAACTGGGAGAGAATGCAGGGTGACACAGCCACACCGTGTTTATTCTTTATCGACGTAGTCTGTATTTTGGCAGACACCACAGGTGAAAATACTTTCTAAAAGATACTTAAAATTCTCTTTATGTGACAAATAGATACAATATATTCCATTTATTTCCATGCTAAATATACAAATCCTGTGAAGTTCAATGTGTGCAAATTTTTCACATCTCCCTTCTTTTCCTGTCCACTTTTCTTCTTCTTCTAGTCTTTTATTTTCCTTTTCCCTCCCAGAGTGAACCTTACACTAAAAAATGACAAAGTTTTTGATCTGACTCTCTTATACCCGGGTGTAATTCAGAGCTGCAGCTGCTTCCGGATGTATGAGTTTCTGACGGGAGAAAGGTCCTGTAAGGGCTCTTCTTCCTGCAAGCGTGCTGGAAAGGGTTTTGCAGCGCAGCTCCGGAGTACGGCAAAGTCGGTCAGCATGGATTTAGCCACGCAGACATTTAAACTTTTGCAGTTCATTGTACAATGCATGGTCTGTTTTTCATCTTCAAAATTCTGTTTACAAGACACCCTGCAGCCATGTGGCCACCATAATTTCTAACAGAGTTGCTTTAGCACTTGCTGTGTTCACATAGGGGTTAAACTATTGCTAAAGCCTTACGTTTTGTTTTAATTTGTTAGGGCAGTTTCTTCAGCCAGTTCCCATGTACTGTGTGGCTAGATACACTGCAGAAACTGGGAGCCCTGAGACAAAGGGCAGTTTATTAATTCACTTCTCTGTAGTAGAATTCAATTTTTCACAAATTATATTTCCAAGGTAACATAATAGACATAAATTTGCAGCAATTTTAAAACTCCAATTTCTAGGTGACTAGGAGAAAGTCACTGTCTGTGAACAGTCCTGTGACACCATCACCGCAAGTCTCCATGCAGATCCCGAAGTGAAACCCGGCCTCCGGTCTCGCAGTCAGTGCTGCCGTTGGGGCCGCGGCTCGGTCTCGGGAACCGGGCTCCGCCTCAGCACCGCTGTCCATCGCCTGTGCTTCCTAGTTCTATAGGCGCTTTGACAACACATTCTCATGGACTGGGTTTATTTTGTTGCAGTCATTTTTGAAATCCACATGTCTCCTGTTTGTTTAAGTGAAAGCCATGCACAAAAATTACTCTGTTTTTCTAAATTCAGTGCTGACCGTTCAAAACCTCCGTGCTTGATATGGTGCAGAAGATGAGGTGAGTCTCACTAAAACGCCTCCCCTTCGGTGCGATGGGGCCACCGGGTGCGATGGTCCAGCGGGGATGGCGGAAGAGCGGAGAGCGTGTACCGAGGGCCTGGCCTCCTGGGCACCAGCCGCAGCTGATTGCGTGGGCCTGCGGTGTCTGCGCCGCCCCTTAGACTAAGCGTTCATGGTGTCCTCACCCTGAGAGGCAGTCCCCAGATCTCCCGTGTGTGTTCCTGCACAAATTACTTCTGATTTTAATAAGAAGGACATGGCCGTATGGGATGTTTGTACATACTTGTCATTCCGCAGTATTTATTTAAAAATCAGTGTGGTTTTTTTTTAATTTTCACATGTCTGCACCTCGACTTGTGGTTCAGTTGTGTAAATAGCACTAAGCTGGTGACCACTGCTGCCCTGTACATAGTAGATTTTAACATAAAGGGAATTCCAGCCGGAAACGAAAGGGCAGATGAGTCCTGTAACAAACACCCACGACTGTAAATCGAGTTCATTCTGGTGATGGTATTTACCACTTTCAATAAATCATTTTCTTTACAAATGGTGTGTGCGCTGCCCTGTGACTTCACGTCTCCCACTTGTTCCCTCAGCTCCCTGCAGACCCAGTGGGGACAGGGGTGGGGACCCCCTCCCCACACTCCAGGGGCACCCTGCGCAGCCCCAGAGAGCAGGAGGTTTCTGTGTGAGGCAGATGAGAGTCCAGGCAGACAGGGCCTGGGCCTGGCCAGGGCTCTCCACTTCCTCAGGTCTCGGGGCTTGGGCGTCACTGCACTCAGGAGGTGACCGGGCCGTGGCTGACCTGGCCCATGTCACTGGGGTGCAGTGTTTAACCCCTCAGAGCAAGGTGGTCACTGTCCTGTCTCAGGCTTCAGCTTCACCGACCGAGAGGCTCCTCAGCCTCCCCTGACCCTGTGGGCTTTGAGGGCCAGGCTTGTTTTCCAGGTCCCACCCAGCCCGAGGCCCCATGACTCCAGTGTCCCCTGCAGTCCCCGCCCAGCCTGGTGTTCCCTGTGCCCTGTGGCGGGCACTCACCCTTCCCATTGGAGCAGTGCTGTCACGGGCCACGCCCCAGTGCTTTGCAGATCCTCCTGTGAGTCCCTGACACGCCTGACGTCCCCTCCGCCACCAGAGCAATGCCTGCTGCTCCCACGCCTGGGCAACAGCAGAGGATGCACTGGTGGAGGCAGAGCACCACGTGGAAGCTGTGGCGGGAAACTCCCCAAGCCAAAGCAGACCAAAAGGAAGTCCGCAGTGAGGGGAGGAGGCAGCATGTAAGCTTTGGAGTTCACGCCACTGCGCTGAGGCAGGGACCACTCCTCCCATGCAGCCGCCCCAAATCAGGAAGGAGTCTGTAGAGGATTACCAGTACGAGCTACAAAGCATGTGACCGGACGTCACATGGCTGGTTACCTGCCTTGAATCGTATGTTGACAGGCAGGCTGGTCTTGAAACAATAGAGATGCCCAGGAGCCAGGGGCGGGGCCCTGCAGAATGAGCACAGTGCAGGGCATTGCCATGGTACAGGAATGCCCTGGAGAGAGGGTCTCTGCTGCATGGGCACACATCAGCCCAGGGTGCTTAGGGTCCAGACAATTACCAACTTAGTGCCCATCTGCAGCTGGGCCGTGTGCACTGTCGGGGGCGACTGAGTTTAGCAGAAACAGCAGAACAGCAACTGGCCAGAGACTCTAACTGGTCATGAAATGTCTGTAAGTTTACCATCGCATGAATGCTTCTGCACAGTAATGGTGCCCCAACCTTTGTTGGGGCCACAGCCCCCACGGCCCGTGCTCATACGCTTCCCCGCTGCTGCCAGCCGGGGCCGCAGCCAGTGGGGGTGGGGAAACTGCACCAGCTCCTCCACCAGGGCTGGCTGCCCGGTGGCCTGGCTCCCTGGGGCCAGGACAGAGCCCAGCTCTCCATCCCTCGCCCAGCACCCTGACCCTCTCTGCTCTACCCGGGGTGAGACCAGGCTTTATCTTCCTTTTCCTCCTCAGTATTAGGAACCAGGCTCACCGCACAGGAGCCCTGCTTTCCCGGGGCACTGTCCTGGGCGTGGCAGGAGATGGAACACCCAGCCCGGCCCTCGGAGGACGTAGCTGAGTGAAGGCTGTGATCGTCCTCCCCTCCGGGCCTGAACCAGGGTGTCCTGGAGTGCAAGGCATTCAGCCTGGGCTAGAGGGGCGGGTGGACCCCTCAGGCAGAGGGGGTGAGAGGGAGCCCATCCAAGCAAAGGACTGAGGGTTGGGGGGTCATTATTCTACCACATTTTATTACTTTACAGCATCTCAAACAGTGGTCAGCACGTAGGACGTGCTGCACCCTGGCTACTTCTGAAGCACCAAAGGGACTCTGTTCTGGTTGTTCTTGTCATTGTTTTCTGAGACAGGCTCTCGCCCTGGGGTCCAGGCTGGCCTTGACCTCCCTCGGTCGCCCAGGCCGGCCAAAGTGTGAGGGAGTCCTGTGTGGAGGGACCAGAGGATCCCCTGTGCCTGGCCGTGGAGCTTTGCTGAGAAGCTGGTTTTCGTTTAGACTCCATGCAAGATCCGCTTGTGAAGGGGCTGAAGTGGCTGAGCCTCTGTGCAGAGTCATACTTCAACGGCTCCTCATATGGCAGCTCGGTCCCTCGTCCCATCAAGTTGTCAAGTCTGAGCATAAAAGGCACAGCCTGCAGTCCTCCCGCATAGCAGCAGCTCAGTGTCCAGCACAGGGGAATCCATTACGGCTGAGCTGAGCAGGTTCCTGCTGCAGGAGGTTCTGGGTGCTGCTGCGTGCATCACACAAGGATGAGCCCGATGAAACTGTAGAGCCCTGATGCAGCCCTGAGGTTCCCTGGGGTAACCTTGCAGCACGCAGGGACCCTGAGGTGGCCCCCAGCCTCTGCTTTGCAAGTGGTTAGAGAATTTCAGTGCAGTGGACCACAAGCTTATGCTAACTGCCCTTCCTGTGTTTTGACTTTCTGGGATGACCACTGGCTTCTCAAAATAGGAAGCAAAGGGCTGGATGCACCTTCCGCAGGATGGTCCTGCAGATATTATAAATTAGCATCTTAGGGTGCCCAACTTTAGAGAGCAAGACAGCATGGTGGTGGAAAGTATGGTTTCTGCCAAGACTCAACATCTGCTCGCTCACCTTTGCTAGCTACCTACGGGCCAGTCACCCTGAGTGGGTTTTCTCGTCCATGTGGTGGGGAAGCCTGGGGCAGCAGTGACTGCTGACCCTCAGGTGACTCGGGAGGGCCTGGAGGGAGGGGTCCACCTTTGCTGTGGAGCAGGTGGAATCACTTTTCTTTCTCTTCCTGGTCACTTCTAATTCCTTCAGCAACTCATCATCCTGCCTGCCCTGCCTGGAACTGAGCCAGCAGCTCCAGAGGGACACTGGCCACACAGGCTCCCGAGGACCTGGCCTCTGAGGCACTTTCTGTCCCAGCTCGCCATCTCCCAGGTCTCTCAGGAAGCAGCCTCCTCAGTCTGGCGCTGGGGTATTACTTTTAGCCAAGCCCAGATATAAAGTGCTCTTGGTAAATCCTTTTTATGAATTTTGTCCAGCCGAGATGACCATTCCCATGTCGTTCACTCTGAACTACGTGAAGTCTTATGACTCATCAGGGGCCTTAACTGTCCCTGTGGGTCCTGACAAATGTAATCTCCTCTTGCTTTGTCCACCCTTTTGATCAAATGTTGGCTAACAAATAGGGCCGAGGTCAAAGCCTTGCAACCATCCACGGGTGACCGTGGGCATCCCCAGTCAGGAATTACTGGCACGTGATACTCGAGATGCCCTCAGTATACGCGATCTGAGCTCCTAACTCTGGTGTACGAGGGAAGTATTTTTAATCTTTATTCCACAGCCATGAGAACAAACCTGGCTCTCCTGACAACAGGTTGGGTCACTCGGGCCATGGTGAGGCTGCTCAAATTCACCCTGTGTTTCCAGCTTCCTTGCTCAGGCAACCCATGATTTGCAAGATACAAATGCGCTCTGTGTATTCCAGTTTTCTCAGGGAGCAGCTCGTAGCTAATGCATGAGGAGTGGGGAGCGGGGAAGAGGCCGCTGGTGACACCGAAGCTGACTGTGCCCAGCGTCACGAGGGGGAGGGGAGGGTTCATCGGGACCAGGCAGGCGGGCAGGAGAGGCCAGTGGCACAAAAGCTGGCTCCTGACTTTAGCATCTTCTCATTTCCACTTGAAGACTCCCTGTGCAGACAACAGGGACAGACTCAGAGGACACTGCAGCATCTCCACTCTTGTCTCTGAGGAGCAGAGCAATCCTCGCGGCCCCCAGAGACCTGCCAGGCCAGCCGGTGGCCTGGCGCGCTTCGCCAGGCTCCTGGCCCCGAGCCACGCCTCCGCCCTCCCTGCGCCCTGGCGCATCCTGTGGTAGCGAGGGTCGAGGTGGTGGACAGCAGCGCCTCTCTGGACGACAGTTTTCCTTTATTGTTTATTTACCTTCTTCCTCCTCTTCATCCACTTTCTCTCTCCTTCTCTTCCTCCTCCTCCTCCTCCTCTTCTTCTCTTTATTCTCCCTTTTTTCCTGTTCTTGGCCTGCTTCCTCTTCTCAGTGGAATTATAGGTTAATAATTTTATTTTTCCTGGAGTCTTCTTAGATAAGCCATGACCACTCCTGCAAGAGCATCAATCATACTTCCGCTGAACTTTTCAGATGTCAATCAAAACTCCAGTCAAAACACCATCCATCCCCGCCCTGGCCCGACTGGAGCCCAATGTGCCATGCCCCCAGCATGCGCCTGCTCTTTACACCACGTTTTTTTCTCTCTGTACTAAACTGACTTGTCCCTGGACTGCCCAGAAAGTGCCATTTATGTTCTCTGGCCACACCTACAAAACCACCCCACCAGCTCACCAGCTGCTATGGGGACGGGACCTGTGATGTCCCCAGCACCAGGTGAGGTAGTACAGACACCCAGGAAGCACAGTGCTAGGAGCATCAGGGGTGGCCGGGACATCCAGAAACCTTCTGGTTCCCTGTTGGGCTGCCCGCCTGCCCTGGGACCTCCCCGGGAAGCACAGCCCCTGGATAACAGTGCCCAGGCCAGTGTCCTTCTGGGCTAGAGTCAGGATGGGAAAGGAAGCTGCAGAGGACCATGGGAGATGGGGGACCCCATAGCTCCCCAGGGGGAAATCCCAGCTGCTAGGAGAAAGGCCTATGTTGCCCATTCATTCCTGATTTCTTACAGAGCTGTGCGTGCTGACTTGAATTGCTCACGCACGTGACACTTAGCAGAGCAAAAGAGAAATAATAATAATAATAAGTCAGACAAATAAAAAGAAGAACAAAATAATCCCTAGATCTTTGTGCAGAGTGGAGAGGAGAGAGTTGACCGTCTTGGACATTCTGTTTGGTAAGTGCTGAACGATTAAGAGTCGACACGGTCAGACTTCAGGACAAGCCTGTGCCTCAAGACCGTTAAAGAAAGAATCCTGAACTCAGAGCCAGAAACCCAGCTCTTCAGGGCCTTCTCGCAGACCAGAGTGAAGGGGCCCAGGCTTGAGCCCAGCTTAGGCAACTTGGAGTTAATATTTCGCTATTTTAAGTAAAATGTGAGATTCCAACAGCAGAATTCTGTCCCTTCTACCTGTCTTTTACATACAAACATAATAAGATGCCATAATGCAATGCATTATTTGAAAATAATATTAAATATTCAGTTGTATTCAAAGAGATTTTAAAAATTCTTTTATATTTCTAATGACATCCGTTTTTCTCTGTTTTCTGATTTAACCCTAGTGATACAAGTTTTTATTTGATGGTATTTCCTATAGTTTCCCTTAGTGTGTCTTATAAAACACCTTTGCTGCTAGAAATTCTCCAAGTGGTTGCCTGAAACTGTGTGACTCTGCTTTTCAGCCATCGCAGAGCTTTAAAGATGGCGTTCCACTGTCCTCCAGAATCCATTAGTTCAGAGAGAAGTCACCTGTTATTTATACCCAGGTTTCATTTTTATTGTTTCTTAAAAATATATTGTGGCTTTTAAGGTTTTGCTCTCCTCTGGCTTAGTGTGCTTTTCTGCACCCTGCCGTGTGCCTCTCTTTGCATTTAAAGCAGGTTTGATCCTGACACGCTTGTTTCATCCTTTGTTAGGGCCAATCTGTTTCAGTTTTGAACTTTGACTTATAACACACTCCTTCCTCCCAAGGCATGATATTTCTAGAATCAGAATTAATGCCTGAAATGCTTGTTTGGTCAACTCCACTCTGACTGGACTGGAGCGCCAGCATCTCCCAGTGTCACCTTTTAGCTCACAAGCTCAAAATTGTTGATGTCTGGAGTTGAGCACTTTAGCGAGGGAACTGAGATAAATGCCGAGCCCTGAGTCCGCCACTGTCACAGCGCCCTCCTTTGAGGTATTCTGACTGGCAAATCCAGCTCTGTCGACAGCCCAGCAATGCTCCTCTGAACCTTAGCAGGATGGTAACTGTGTTCGGTTTGTGTCTCCCGAGGTTGTACTAGAAAAGTGTCCTGAGTGCCCACGGGGTCACTTCCAGAGTTTCCTTCTTCCAAAACCATGATCCTGCATTGTGTTATTTCTTACTTGAAAACGACTTCATCTGTATGCAATTATATAGTTGTTTTAGCAGAAATCAGCTACAGAAAATGAGAAATTCTTTTACGGGTGGAGACAGAAATCTGCTGCCAGAGAAGTTACCAGAAAAGTTAAACTTTAGAGCTTAGACTTAATATATATTTACTGGTATTGTTTAATGATTGACAGACACTGATCCTGTTAAACATTTAAGGGGACCAGGGGACTGCCTGCCGCACACCACATGGAAGCCTGTGGTTATACTGTTGAAAAAAAACCCCAAATCTCTGCCATGTGGGTCTTTCTGCTGTGTCCTCTGTGCTTTCTGAGGGGACAAACCTACGCAGCCTGGTGCAGGGCAAGTGCTCCTGTTGGGCTGGCGGGGACTGAACGTTCAGTGCCGTCAGAATCAGCCCACATCCTGTTCTAATCAGTCCATTCCCCCTTCCGACCTGTGGCTTTCTGTTTCAGGTGTTGCATCACTGACTGTCAACACAAATGATCGATGAACTGAACCTGTCGCCACACTCTTTCCCTCCCCGACACTGAAAGAATTAACCCTGCACCCTGAAATTATGGAAGACCAGAAGCAATTAAGCACAAGAGCTGGTCCTTATCGCGGAGCCCCTCTCCTCAGGAATCCAGTGCCTCCTATCACCCGACGTGAGTCCTTGTAATAAACACTCCCCGGCTTGCTTGGCAGGGGCTCTGTCTTCCTAACAAAAGCACCAAGCTAAAATTGTACCATTATCTTTAGTCCAGAGCATCTGTCAGACCAGGCAGCCGCACTTTCATCAAGGGAGCACTAGACCAGATCAGGAAGAGGCTGATATTGGGAATGGATAAGAAACCAGAAGCCGGAGGCATTTCCTGTCCAATCCTGGATATAAATCTAACCGGTTCTTTTTGCTTTGGATCTCAGCACACTGACACCATGCGATGGGCCCAGCCCTGAGCTGTCTGATGGACTGACCAGGAAGGCCATGCTGCAGTGCAAGTGTCCACACCCTGGGCCGAGTCTCCATCTCCAGGGGGCCAGGAAGGCCCTTGAAATTGTAACCCCAGCGAGAGCCAGGGGCAGCCAATTGGGTCCAGCCTGCTGTGAGAAGCGCTGCTCTGCAGAGCCCTAAGGGCGAGCCCACGTGGACGCCTCCCAACCTTAGAGAGGCGCCAGTTCCCTGCTAACTCACTGGCGAGGGAATCCTGCTGCTCCTTTCCTGGAGCCAGGATCTGGTGTCCAAGAACAAGGAGGTCGTAGGGCAGATGTTACATTAATTATAGGTTTTCTTTTTTTTTTTCTGGAAGAGATCATGGCTGAGAGTTTTGAGGACCTGCGTTACTCACCCCACTGGGAACGAACAGCTATAGCACGCGCTGGGGGCCTGGCAGGGCCTCTTTAATGAACTATGCTGGCAAGAGCTAATGCAGGTAAGCTGCAGGCATCTCTAACATTAGGCTGCCCATTATCATGCGCTGTACACCCCTCATCCAGATCAAATGAGATTTCAAAACCCGAGGGTAGACCATCATTTATTAGTTGCCAAAGTAAAAAATGACCTCATTACTGCCCAGCCTTGAAAGCCTCTCTGAGTCTTCAGAGTGTGGACTTGTCTCTAGTTTCTTGCCTTGGTCACACAGCTGCCTGTGACCCAAGGCCACCATCAGGGATTCTTTACTCTGCTAATGCCCCTGGAGACCCAGCCCCAGTTAGCCAGCATGCTTTTGGGGGACACATGGATGCTCAGGCTCTGGGGCAAAGCTCCCTGTCCAGGAGTGGCGAGGCTGCTGTGGAAATTACAGACAGGAGAGACAGAGCCACTTGGAGGATGGCAGGACAGAGTCACTCCTAGCTGGTGGGATCAGAGATGCTTCTGCAGGCAGCGGCCTCTCTCTAAGATCTCAGAAGTGAACTCGGGTTTGGCCGGAGTCTGTGGGAAGCGTAGTGTTCCAAGGACGGGCGTTACACCCAGGAGCACCAACAGCACAAGCTCAGGCTATGTGTTAGGGTTGTCCAGGGAAACAGAGTCACAGAGCACAGCTCCCCAGTGGTGTGAGAGTGAGGAGGAGTCGGCTCCTGTGACAACAGAGGCACCACGTTCCACAGCCTGGCATCCTCGAGCTCGAGCACCAGGAGGGCAGAGGCATGAATTCAGCTCACCAAAGGCCCGAGAGCCAGAGGGGCGGAGAGCAAGTGTTCAGGGTGCAAGTCCGGCTGCTGGGAATCCGGCCTTCTGCACTGCGTTCTAGCTCCAAGCAGGCTGGGTAGAGCTGGTCCATGCTTCAGCGGGCACATGAAGTCCAAGGGGTTCACCTCATCGGGACAACTTTCCAGACACCCTCAGAACATCCCTCAGCATCAGGCTGACACCCACAATCCCTGTGCACCCTGCCCGCAGTGGGGGAGGGAGGGAGAAGGTCCAGTGGTGATGGGAGAGCCGTGCAAGGCATAGGGGTGATGAGACCCCAGAGGTGGAGCGGGGCTCTCAGATGCCCGTCAACAGAGATGGAAAATACTCTCAGGAGACCCTGGGCACCTATGAACGTTTCTCGGTTTTGTAATCCAGTCCTGGAGATGTGGAAGAAACCACATCACACCGAGATGCAGCTCCAGCCCCTTTGCGTGTTGGTTTGAGACAGCAGCTCACTGAGCCACTCAGGTGGGGCTTGAACTTGTGATTGTCCTCCCTTAGCGTCCGGCTGCCGGGACTGCGCTTGTGTGGACCGCAGCCTGCCGATGCTGTGGTTGTGGGTGAGGCTGGACCTTCGAGAGCTTCAGCAACACAGCACCTGTAGTGGTGGGGGCACCACCATGGGTGCAGCCCTGCGTTACATCCGTGAGTGGCCACTGACAACGGCAGAAGATCTGACCACAGGAGAGGAACAGGAGGACAGCAGCGAGGGCACTGGAGAGGTGCAAAGGGCTGGGCGGAAGGTGGCCACCGGCTGTGTCAAGTTTGTGGAAGGAAAGGAGTGTAGGACTCTGCACGTGGATTCCCAAGGCAGAGGCCAGGAGCGGAGCAGAGCTTTGGCACAGCCGTGAGGGTGGATCGGGCACGCTGGCGCCTGCTCTGTAGAGGAGGCCGAATGGAAACCTGTAGGCATCTGGAGAAGCTGCGGAGAAGCTGCAGGTGTTGGCACAAGGCGCAGCACAAGAGCAGAGGTGGTGCCATTCTGCCACGGGCACCTGATCGTCACAGTGGCTGGAAACCATGCTGGGCTGGGGTGCGCGTGCCCTGGGGAGGCTCGCCAAGCTTACTCACGGGTTTACACACACTGCGATGGCAGCAGCAGATAGAAAACCACGCATGGCTCATGACACTTCTGTCTGGACGTGACGGGGGACTCTTTTCCCCATGTGTCACCAGCTAAAGTCAGCTGCAGGATCACCTCTGAGGTCAGTGGATGCGGGAGTGACCCGAGGCATCATGGTGAGCTGTGTGCTGTCCTCCTTATGAGTGACAGCCCTGTAAGACAGCAGATGTGACCTTGAAGGAGTCTCAGTGACCTCTGGGTGAGCTGTCCAGTGGGCAGTGGGCTGGGGACAGAAGAAGCCACCAAGGCAGAGGGGAGCCTGGGTGAGGGGATGGGAGGGACACAGGCTGGGGTGCCAGCAGAACTGAGGCCACTCCATCTGCCTGGCAGTGTCTGCAAAGCATGGCGGGGAGGTGCCAGTGATCCTGGCCCACAGAGATGGGCCAGGAGGGCAGAGAGCACTGCGGAGCAGGGGCAGCAGCACAGTGCTGAGTCCCCCAGACACTCCTGCCTTCTCCTTAGGTCACAGCCCCGAGTGGCCTTGCTGCTGTGGAGACGCTGCTGCCGTGATGCTCTGTGCCCTGGACCTGGACCAGGTGAGACTGGTGGACGCCTTCTCCCTGTAGCCTGGGAGCCGCCCCTGCGTGGGCCCACTGCATCCTCTCTCTGATTTTGTGACTTCTGTCCACACTCGCACCAGGTTGTGACTGCAGGGCCCGGAAAGGTGCCTTGGGCCTGCTCCTCAGCCTCAAGTTGGAAGAGAAGTTCCCCAGAGCTCTGGAGCAGCCCATCGTCACAGGGGTTGTGGCAAGAAGCCCCCGGGACTGGTGGCACGAAGGGGCCACAGGTGGGGGCAGTGCCCTGGAGGTCTGAGAAAAGCTGAGGAGAGAGCTCACTGTCCCCTCTGCGGCTCCCCATTCCCTGCAGACTGCCTAAGCTGGGCTCCCAGGCTCGCTCCTGTCTTCATCTGTCCAGGTCCTCGAGGCCAGCATGGCCACCTGCCACCTGCTGACCCACTCAGGGAGGAGCGGCCCTGGTAACTCACAGGTACGCGACCCAAGCTGACCCTGAGTCCCTTGCAGCTGGAAAGCGCGGCCTTGGGAGGAAGAGCGCTGCCATCGGCGTCTCCCGGGAGAAGAGCAGCGAAGCTGCCCCAGTGCGCACCACGAAGCTTCCGGCGTGGCGCTTTTCCTGCTCGAGAAAATCCCCATAGCTGCACAGCACAGCAAAACGGCTCATGCTGGCCTCCAAGTCCGCGCAGCTGGAAATTTCCAGAAGGCCCCTGTCCCGAGACAGCCACCGGGTCACCAGGACGCAGCTGCAGTGATCAATCCCGAGCCCAGCCTCACACCACACACTGTCCCAGAGGCACGGAAGGTCGAGACGCTGAAAAAGCGAAACCCTGACAGCAGAAGACTGTCTTGTCCCTGTTCCTAGCTGAGAGAGGCTTCCCGCAGGAAAAGCGTGAGGACACACAGGTCTGAGCATGAAAAATGAAAAACCTCCCCAGTAAAGAACTATCTGGCAGGTGCTGTAGGAACACAGTGTACAGAGATCAGTAAGAAAGGCACCTTTTCAGGGGGACTCAACTAAAAAAAGGACACACAAGATGCCCTAAGTGGAATTTCATAGAAAGGTTCAAAAGGCTGACAAACACGCTGGCTCTGACGAGCTCCTAGGAGAAAGGACTCTTCACGTCCAGGACAGGGCTCTCGGTGACCGTGCCTGAGGCTGCCAGCTCCTGGGGAGGTGGTGAGTTTTCATCGCTGGCCTTTCCCGAGGACAGCTGTGAGCATCTGACGGGATCTTAGTGCAGGGACCTTTGATCCCGAGGCTTGGGGCCGTGGCTCTGCGCTGCCTTGCAGATGGGTCAGCACCGTGACCTATGAATCTGTGTGGGCGTCACTGACCACCCACGCGATGCTTCTGTCCCTGTGAACTCACACAGCCCAGTGCACATGGACCGCAGACGCGCCTGGATGCGGCCAAACACAAGCTTACTAGGAGGGAAAGTATCAGATCACGGAAGCACTGTCCAGCCAGAGGGAAAGAGGAAAGAGCAGGAGGCTCTTGTGGCTGGCTTATTTTTCAGCACACTGACTTCTTCACATTCAAATAAAAGTGCGACAAAAATTACACATAAGCAAACATGTTTGCTGCCATTAAGAAGTAGCCCAGGGAGAAGGAAGACCCGTGCCAGATCCCCACGATGAGGGAAATCATGCACAGCACCCCGGGCAGGAAGGTTCTCCCAGGAGCCCGGCTCAGCAGGGGGCATCTGTCCCTCCCCCCACCACGGTGGTGGGGCTGCAGGACAGAGCAACCCAACACACTCCTTAGGACAGGTCAGTAAACAAGAAAGCAAAACAAAACAACGCAGTGTCCTAGTCATACTTTGTACAGTTTCTGTACTGACTTTCAGTTTTGGTTTTTGGTTTTTGCTTTGAATATCTCAGCCTGTTTGACCTCGAGGATTGGGGTTTTTTCTTTCTCAGTGGTCCATAAAGTCACAGGATCTTTGGAGTAAAAAGACCAGATTCATGGGAGCGCGCTGGGCACCACCCGGCTGAGGGGTTTCGGCCCAGCTGAGGCTGCGTTAGAGAAGACAAGCAGAGTGAGCAGACCCTGAGGCGATTGCCTGTAGTCCTAGTGCTCGAGCCTGAGGCAGGAGGACTGCTGTGAGTTCCAGGCCAGCCTGGTGTATGAAAGGTCACTGTTACAGAGGGGACCTCGGGAGACCTCCCCTGCCAGTCACATTGTGGTACAGCTTGAGGAAAGCTGGGCAGAGGCTCAGCGGCTCGCTTCCCCCAGGCTCAGTTACCCAGGTGCCCGGGCCTCCGAGGAAACCCAACCTCCTGGCTGTCCCTTCCCTGGTGACTCGGTGGATAAGACGGAAGGGCAGCTGGAGGCTGCTGCCCTGCAGGTCTTCTCCCTCCCGGGCTCTGCTGCGGGAAAGCGTGCTGTCAGCAGAGGATGCAGACCAGAGGGCGTCCTTTCTTATCAGTACCAGGCAGAGGGTGTGGCAGACCTGGGCAGGAGCTGAAGGAAAAGCCGCAATTCCGTTGCCTCGGAGGTCGGGCCTTTCTCATCCAGCCCTCTCCGGGAAACTGCTACTAAGGCGGCTCCCTGGGAAAACAGGCCCAAGGGCCCTTTCACCAGCACTTTTTCGAAGTGGCGGTCTGGACACTGGACCGTGACTGGAGCAGGCAGAGCTGGGCGCTGTCCCGCGCCTCAGCTCTGAATCCGGAGGTCCCCACAGCTGGGGCCACCTCCGCAGCTGTTGACGCCTGGCTCAGGCCACGGGTGAGGCCCACAGGAGCTGGGTCTGGGGAAGCGCATGCTTGGACCTGTGGGAGCCTGGGGGTTCTGGGGTCATCGTGGAGCCCTGGGGACACACAGGCTGGGTGGGGTGAGGGCCCAGCTCCTGCTGGGGATCTGGGGGTGGCCATTCCGGGACTGGCACAGGAAGTGACTCAGGGAGTGGTTTTTAGGTCGGCTGTGGATTTAAGGAGGCTGAAATGAAACACAAGTTCCTAGAACACCTACCTATAAATCTAAAATTTCCCAAAACCACCAAGCCGCATACTGTCAAGATGACTTGACACTTTTCACGCTTGTGTTTAGAACAGAACACAGACCCGGAACAGCTGTGTCCTAAGCAGCACAGAACTCGGCCCGACTCAGCCTCCTGATGGCACTCCTTCCCCAGATGGCATCTGAGTGGGCTCCAGACACAAGGCTGGGACGAGGCCCTGACCACCAGGCCCTGCTCGGGCTCCAGCCTGGCCTCGGGAGACCTCCCCCTCGGGTCCTGTGTGAGCCCCACTCTGGTTCCCACAGGGCTTGGCCTTGCCTCCTGCCGTGTCCAAGTGCCCAGGGCTGCGGGAGTCGCCAGCATCCACCACGGTGACAGTGACAGCCTCTGCTCTGCTCTGCAGCTTCCAGGGCCTCAGGGCATCGCCTGGCTACGATGCTGACTCTCCCAGGTGCTGAGTGGGGTGGTATATACGGCCTCAACCTTGGGGCGTCTGTGCCATCCCCTACCCCTCAGTGTGAGGATGGAGCAGGGTGGAGCTGGTGATTTGGACCCAGGGCCGTAGGCTGAGGGTCCTCCCGCTGGTCCTGCACCAGGGGTGTGGGTAGGAAATGGGCCGATCGATCCATGTCACAGAAGGATCGCTGCCCCTTTACCCTGGGCCTAGGTCCCACTGTGGGGAGCCCTCGGACGCTGCTGGTGGGACTGCAGGTAGCACAGCCCACGGAAGACATGTGCAGCTTCCTCAAAACCTCGAGCGATGAACCTGCGTGGGAAATGCCGTCTCTCTTCCCAGAGGAGGAAAAGACAGCGTGTGGAGAGGGCACTGCAGGCCTGTGCCTCACAGCTCTCTTCAGGTGGCCACAGCACAGAATCCCATCCGCAGCCGTATCTCCATGGATGCCACTTATCTCAGGCAGGATGGGACTCTGCGGGATGTGTGGTGTCGTTGTCCTGGGACACAGATGGAAAACTGTGCCCAGAGACTCAGCCAGACCAAAGGGAGAGGCTGAGTCTAAGCCAGGGTCCACCCTTCCCAGCCATCCTGGTGTCCTCTCCTGGGAGGCTGTTGGAATGAATTCCCTGGCTTGTTGTTCAGTTTCCAGTGGACAGTAGCTTGCACCACACATACTGGTGCCCAGGCGTGCCGGCCCATGCACCGACCCCATTGGAGGCTCGGGGGCCATGTTGGGAGGAGAGAGCAACGACCCATTCGCTCTGGAGCCTCGTGCTCCAGCCAGGCGCCCTCCGGACTCTTTGTGGATCCATGCAGTACCTTAGCACAGTACACAGCCAGTAAGGGCAGGCTGGAGACCCTCATCCACGACCACTGCACACAGCGCCATGCGCAGGGCAAGAGGCTGCCAGTCCTGCTGGGCTCTCCCAGGTGGAAGGCAGGACAAGCCTGTGGAGGTCACAGAGCCCTGAGTGTCAAAGCCCTGAGGCTCAGGGTGGATGCCATGCTCCAGGCCCTGCCCAGGACGCAAGGCACAGAGCGTCCCTTCGTTCTCTGTACAAAGGGGCGCGTATTTCCGGGGAGGCAGAGGAGACCCAGATGCACAGTGGGCACGTCCCGCAGGTCCTGCTGAGGGGCAGGGGAAGCCGCCAGTTCATTCTTTGCACCTGCGTTTCTTCCTTGGTCCAGTTTGCATGTGGTCTGGCCAACTCCAAAGCCTTGGGCAGGAGGAGGGAGGAGGAAAGGCCTTTCCGTCTCAGCCCCACCAGCAGCCTGGTGTCTGCTTTAACAGCGGGTGAAGACAGGCCTGTGGTCCCTGCGGGTGTCTCATCAAGTGACACCAGAGTGAAACTTTGTGCCCCTCAAACAGACCCTGTGTGTTCCGCAGGCCAGGAGTGGGGTGCTCGTGGTCCTCGGATGCCCTGGGGTGCAGAGTGGCATGCAGAGCCATCTGTAAATGCCTGGAGAAATCACTTTCCAGGGCTCTAGACAGAAGCTGCTCCTGTGGTTGTTGTAGGGCAAGCACTGGGTCCCCGCTATGGTGGAGATGTTTTCCTGACCTTAGGCAGGTTCTCCTGTGGAAAAAGCCACGCAGAAACACCCAGTGACCTATGCTCCTCTTCCACGATGGCCTCGGCCACCCTGCCTCCCTGAGCTGCACATTGCATCTATGCAGTGCAAGCCCAGGGCCAGAGTGACCCATGTCCACCCTCCCTGGCCAAGCCGGACAGTGACAGTGGCTGAACTGGGGGCCTGTAGCATTGTTGCTGAGGTTCAAAAAGCAGGTGCAGTATCAAATTTCCAAAGAAACCTTGCCACTGTTGGTCAGGAGAGCCCTTTGCCCTTGCCCTGCCTCGCTGTCCCCGATGCACAGGTCCCAGCAGTGACAGTGGCCCCACGTGCTCATCCCTGCCTTACACCTGGCTCTGAGCTCGGCTCCCTCCCAGTGCAGCCTCACACAGGTCAGAGGGCTGTCCCCAGCAGGAAAAGGTGGCCCGGGGCACACTGTGTCAGGCTCAGCCCTGTCTCTTAGACCCCAGGGCCTGGTGTCTGTCACCAGGCCCATAGTGACCTTGGACATGCTGGCCTTCCTGGCCCTGTGGAGTCTGCTGCTGACCCAGCCTGAGTCAGGGGCATTCATTCCATAGGATCCACATTTTGGACGTAATCACAACTGGGGGTCACTGGCTCCTGTGCATGGAGGGTCCACTCCCGGCCAGACAGTGGGAAGGACCTGCCCTGGAACCGCTGCTCCTTGCTGAGACCTTGTGAGTCCACTGAATCCACACGAGTCATCCAGAACGGGGGCTTGGACAGCAGCATCTACTCTGGGAGAGAGCCAGGAAGTGGGCACTGCGGGGCTTCCTGCTCCCACCCTGCTCTCCACCCTGAGGCTGCGCCTGGGACTGCTCGGGGCTCAAGCTGCAGCAATGTGTACACTTCCGGTCAGAGGCTTGCCGTCTACGTGGGGCCCAAGCCACTGCTTCTTCCGTTTATAAAATGGCCCTGGGAACGCAGACTCCAGGGCTGGCCTGAGGCGTCCAGTGGGCGAGCTAAGGCGTGGCCGTAGCCCCTGCCTTACTGTGGGGGTGATGTTAGTTACCCCAGAGCCTGCGGAGGAGCGGGGCTGTGAGTCCTCTGTGCTTCCATCGAGATGCATAGGTGGCTGGGTTCTGTTCTCTGCTGGGTTCCGCCAGGTTCCTTGGAGGTCAGGGGCAGGCGGCTGAGGGTGGAAGGCAACCAGGACCTCGGCCAGTGCACCAGCCTGTCTCTGACCCATGGCCTGGACTTTCCCAGCCCTGACCCCTTCATAGCAGCAAAGCATGTGGTCAGGCCAGGACAGGATCAGAAGCACCGGGGAGCCACAGGTAGACCAGATGTCCCTGGCACGGCTCAGCCTTGGACAGATGTGTTTGAATGCATCTATCTAACCCTAAATGGACCGCATGGGTGCATCCGAATCTAGGCAGCCTTTGCACTGGAAGAGAGAGCAGCCCTGTCTCCCGAGGATGCCCATGCTGCTCTGTCTCCTGCTGGCAGCAGGGGCTGATGAATCCTTTTCCCAACACTGATGTCTGCCACTGACCAGCAGAGCGGAAAGAACATCCACAGCCAGCACCAGGAGACAGAGGCTGGTGCCGTCACAGTTCCGCTCCGCCCTTGTACACCCCTGAGCATGGAGGCCGGGGTCCCGGGTGCTGACTGGTGGGCGGCCAGGTGAGGACGGTGCTGGTGCCCTGATCCTTCATGTGGAAATCTGTCTGCGTTACTCCAGCCTGTCCCCCGTGCCTCAGAATCGGGGGCAGGGAGCGCAGTCCCAGAGGCAGCCCGGGAAGGCAGCAGCTCCACCCTGCTGGGCGGTTTTCCCCCTCTGAAAGGCGCCCACTGAGATGGAGAAGGCCGCCCCAGAGCCTACTCCTGAAGCAGGGTCCGGCCTGGCTCATCTTCCTAACTGTAGCGTCCCCAGGGTGCCAGGTCCCGTCAGGGATGGCGCTGGACCGGTGAGTGCCTGGCTCCCCTGGCACTCTGTGCCCACTCCTCGACAGTCATGCTAACCCAGCTGCAAGGGCCCCGCGGTGGTTCTGCTGCTGGGCCAAACAGAGGGGCTTAGATGTCCTCTAGGATCTGCCCCCTTCCAGCCAGGGGTCCGGGCCAGGTGGGTGACCATCTGCTGCTGAGTCTCACCGACCGTGAAACGAGCTCAAGGCGAGATTGCCTTGAAGCTGCTGGGCACCCGGCTCGAGTGCCCTTCACTCCATGCTGCTCAGACCCCTGGGCCAGCGCCACGTGCAGGAGGCGGGGGCCACGTCCCCCGAGCCTGGCAGGGGAGCCCACAGCTCATGGCTAAGCCGAGGTACGTGTGTTCTGTGGGGTCTATGCGGCTCACCTGTGGCTGGCACTGCCCCTGCCATGGATCTTGTTTGTGACACGTGGCCAGTGCTGCCCCAGAGCGCAGAAACACAGCGGAGTCTGGGCATTGGGGGTCCCAGCTTCCTGTGATCTGGGGCTGTGTCAAGGATGCTGTTCCTGGTGGCCTGGAGCCCACTGTCCATGGCCTGGGGCCTGACCTACACCGTGACACCCTCCCTGGACTCCTGGAAGACAGTGGGGAGCCACTGGATGCAAAGCCTGTGTCACACAGGCTCACCCAAGGCTTCCTTCCCTTGAGGCCCGGCTGCCGGGCAGGGACAGATGTGAGGCCCAGAAGATGGGGTGTGTCACAGCAGAAGTGAGGATGCTGGGGCCATGAGGTGGAATTTGGGAGGGGATGTGGCCAGGAGGGGGCCTGGGAACGGGCGCTCACTTCTCTGCAGCTCACCCTCAGCGGACCCCAGCTCGTGTTCCCCATGTATCCACCCACACTCTGTCCCTCTGTTGGCAAGGAGGTCAGTGGCCCTTGGGTCTCCCAGTTTCTTGGGGAGACCCCAGGATGCAGCACAGATCCCTCCCTGGGTCCATCCAGGTCAGCTGGGAGGAGCCCCTTTGCCCAAGACCTTCTCAGGGGCCTGGAAGACAGGGGATGGGACGGCAGAATGTGCCACTGAGCAGGCTTAGTACCAGCAGCCCTGCCTGACCTCTGCCAACCCCAGTCGAGGGCTGGGACAGAGAAGGTGACAGTGAGAGCCATCCTAGAGGCCACAGCATGGCCGGACCTCTGGGCCCTACTTCCCTCCGCCATGCTGGGCCCCCTGTAGAAGGGAAGGGACAGATGATGCTCGGCCAGGTGGGAGTGCAGTGGCCAGGCAGGGAGGCCCAGGGGACCCACCCCAGCCCATTCTGCATCCAAAGTCAAGCTGCCGTTCCTCAGGGCTGTGGGTCTCGGGGCTGTGAGCTCTCCTGCAGGGGTCAGCAGCTTGTCTCTGAGACTGTGTGGACTCAGACAGGAGCTGGCAGTGTCCATGGAGCAGGACAGAGCCACCCAGACATTAGTGAGAGCATCTCCAGCTTCTGCCCACTCTGGGTTCCAGGTGAGCAGCTGTGCACGGTGAGGGCACACAGAGGCGGTGTGGAAAGCAGGTAAGTGCCCCTCACTGCCCAGCCCTCCTTTCCCGGGCAGGAGCACAGGGGTCGGGAGAGGTGGGCCTCGGTCCTTGCAGCCTCTTCCCCTTTTCTGACCTGCAAGCTGCATAGTGACCGCTGATCCCTGAAAATGCAGAACCTTGGAAGTGACACAGAGGCCAGGCTACAGAGGTGGCAGCCACGAAGGCTCAGAGAGGGGGTGGAAGGGCGAGCGCGTGTCCCTGCACCCCAGGGCCTCTCGGGACAGTACCCTGGAGGGGCCACACCCAGCCTTCCTGTCCTTCTGCAGTCCTTGTCGATTTTAGCTCAGTTGGTGGCTCGTGCCTGTCATCCCAATACTCAGGAGGCTGAGGCAGGAGATTGCTGAGTTCAAGATCAGTCTGGGCTACACAGTGAGTCCTTGTCTTAAAACAAAACAAAACAAGAGGTGACTTGGCTGGGATCATTCAGGCCACCTGCTTCATTATTTAGTTTTCCAGTTTATACTGGCAAATCTATACCTGAGTCGCCATAACTAACACAACTATATGGCTGTAATTATAGAGTAACATATGACTAGTACTTTGTTATGCTTATTGGGGTTAAGCAATTTGTCCTTTGAACAGGTAGTAGGTCATATACAGGGCATCATCCTGAGATGCTGCATTTTGGCAGGATCCAGGGAACTGTAGACAAAGGCTCCTGCAGGCGCCTTTGGGATAAGGAATCATCTTGCAGAAATGTCTCGAGGTGTTCTGAATTCCCTGGACACACAGCAAACCGGAAGCTCAGTTCTAGACTGGACGTCCTGGGCAGTGGCTCCGAGGTTTCACGACTCCGGCAGGACTGTGCCACCAGCTGAGGTGGGTAGGGCTGGTGCTCAGAGCTGGGCAGGGAACCAGGGGAGACCTCCCGTGATGCCTCCCCTGGGCTGGCCCTGAGTGACTGGCCACCCTGGAGGGAACGAGCGGGCTGAGTCAGGCTGGTGTGACCCTCGTATCATTTCTGCTTCCCCTTTTCCTGCCTTATATTCAGACTTGCAGAATCTTGGGAAACATGATTTGTTTTTGTGCACAAAGAAGAACCTAAGAGAGATCTGTGAGTAAACTTTCAGAAAAGCTTTATTTCTTATTTTTTTTAAGTACCAGGGAGTTGGAGGAAGGCTTTGGGCTGCAGGGTCCTTGAGGGCCTCTCTCCTGCCCTCAGCGCTTCCGAGGTGAGGGATCAGCAGACGGTCGTCCTAACACAGGAATCCGAGCTGCCGCTGGGTGAGGCCGACACATCCACATTCCCTGTGGTGCCCTGGCCTTGGAGGAGTCGGCCACACTGCACCCACAATGCCCCTACGGCCTCCTGCCGAGCACTGCGGGGTGGGCGGAGTGTTCAGGGCCCAAGGGTGCTGTTCTGCGCACCCCGGCTTGCCCCTCTATCTCCCTCCCTGGTGGAGGCTGCAGGCAGAGGCAGCCAGGCTTCCTGGCCTTCCCAGGGCCAGAGGCGGAAGACAGGGTGATGGGAATGCTGTCCTCCTCTGATGGGGCCTTGACTATTTTGGTAGCTGGAAGAAACAGCATGTTCTGGCCAAGAGCTCAGTTTGCAAAAGCCTTACAAAAGCAAGGAAAGAACAGGGGGCAGGACAGCAGCCCTCCTCCTCCTCTTGTCTCACTTACAGGGGCAGCATCCGCTCGCTCGACACTGAGGAGCTGCTGCAAGATAGGAGACCTGACGGTCCTCGGCTCCTCAAGTTTGTGTCCCTGACAGCCCCACGCTGGCTGTCAGCTTCTGTAGCCAGGAGCTAGAGTGGCCCAGAGGGCTGGGGGCAGGGAGCTGGGAACAGAGGCGGCAGTGCCAGCCTCAGGCCCAGGCTCCAGACCCCAGCCAGGGAGGCCATGTCCGCTCCCCTGCACCCTGCGGGCTGCTGCCAGTGCCACCACCCGGCCCAGAGAGCTGGAGGGGCGTCAGGGGCTCTCTCCTCCCTTGTGGTGGTGGCTGACCTGGCCTTGTCCTGAGCAAGACGTCCCTGGGGTGCTGTAGGCACGGTGCTCAGATTCGGGCAGCCAGAGGCCTGGGCGTGGAGGTCGGAGCCGGAGCCCAGGGCCTCTGTACTGCCTCACATGGCTGCCTCTAAGGATTTGACTGCTTCTTCTTCTTTCCTTTTGTAGCACTTAAACATTTATAGAGAGCCGGGGTCAGGGTCAGAGTTAGGGCCAGGCCAGGAACGGGGTCATGAGTAGGGGAGGGCCCCGAAAGCATGTGTGAGGCATGCACCCCTGTGGCTGTCTTTGCTCCTTAACGTGTGCAGGGCAGACAGGAGGCAGCGAATCCGTTGCCCATGGCAACAGCTCTGCTTTGCAGGTGGGCCGGGCCGGCTCCTTCCGGGGCTGCGGTGAGGCGTGCACAGTGCCCTTGCAGGAGGACACTGAGGGAAACCCGTGGGTAAAGTGGGGACCTGCTGTCCATGTGGGAGATGGGGCTGAGGGCCAGGAGTGAACGTCACCCATAACAGTGATGACAGAAGCAAAAGGAAGAGAGATGCAGACTCGGGGAGCAGCAGCCTGCAGAAGCTGCCAGAAGAAACGGTGGCAGGGTCAGAGGGACCTGGGCCGCTGAGCTGGACAGGGAAATGAGGCACAGTTAGAGGGCTTGGAGCAAAATAAATCTCCCCAGGGCAGGGAGGAAGCTCTGTGTGCCAGAGACCGGAAACGCATATATGTGGGCTCCAAAGGGCCCAGGGGAGAAGGGAAAAGATGATTCCAGGAGGCTCACAGGAGGCTCGGGCTGGGACAGGAGGGCAGAGGAGGGTGGCCAGGGTGGCCACCAGGAGACAGCGGTCAGAAGAGCGGAGGTGCTGGAAAAAGCCTTTGAGCTGTCGGTTACTTTTTAAACTCAAATAAATCCAGGTTCTTTTATATTTATCTTTGCCCCTTCCCTGGGGAGGGAGCCAAGGCCTCTGGGATGCTAGGCATGTGCTGTGCTGCTGAGCTACACAGCCCGCTCTCTGATTCCAGAGCAGTACAGGGTGCGTGTCTGTGATCCCAACACCCTGGGCAACACAGCATGACTGTGTGGTAAAAACATAAACATCAACAAGAGATAAATAAATAGAGGAAAGGGAGAAGAAAAGAAAAGACAAATATCTGGTCTTCCAACTTCTCATGAAAACAAACGTTCTGGTAGCTCAGAGTCTATAATCAACCTTAAAAAGTGTCTGCTGGCCCGGGAGCTGCTGCCCCTGCGAGTTGAATGAGGTCACAGGCTCTGGGCGCCCCAGGCCCCAGCACCTGGGTCTCCTTATTTCCTTCATGGGGTTGGCACTGCCCTGAGCTCAGCTCCACAGAGGTGGCACCTGCCTTCCCTGCCCATTCGGGGAGCCAGGGCCTCTGGGCCACCCTGGGGAGAGGCTGTGCTGGGCAGCAGAGGGCACTGGGCTCCTTGAGTGTGGGAGAGGCCAGCCACAGTGTCCAGCCCACATTTCAGGGTGCTGTGCAACGGTGACCCCCGCAACACTGTCAGTGTCGCTTCCGGCCTGCAGGAAGAACACACGACAGATTCTGACGGTGTGCAATCTTGCCTTTATTTGTCTCCACGTGGGCCCCGCGAGGCCTCTGCTCTGCCACCAGCCCTTTCTTGCCAGTGGACTTTCTCTATCTCTCTCTGTGCTTCTCTCTCGTGGCGGGAGAGGCATTCACTTTTATAGGGTAACAGTGGCCAATCAGTTCAAAGCGTGCGATGCGGGCTGACTGGCTAACATCAGTTGTTGCTAGGCAGACTATCTTACAGAGCGGGTTGTTTAAGTCGCCAGGGCAATCAGGGGGCAGGAAGCAGGCGCCAACTTGGCTCACTCGATGGGAGGGGTAACTTAGCTCAGGCTTTGCTCTTTTCTACAGGCCTCACGTCCGCCAAGTAAAGCGACTGGTGTCGGCCGAGGCTCCCAACATCTCCCCCTATTTTATTTACTTTGAATGAATGTATGCATCGCAGCCCGCCCTGGATCGAGTGCAGAGGCTTATGCCCTGTGTTGAGGCCCACCGTAGGCCCTTGGCTTGGACCCTGGTCGGCCGCCCCCAGGTCCACCAAGGCCTTGAGACCCTCGTCCTTTTTCCAGGGCCAGGAGTGAACTGGACGGAACCTGGATGCACATAGGCATGCACTCATGCCCCTCCGTGTGATCCCCTCGGAGAGGCATCTAGATCTGGGCAGATTCTAGTAATCCAGCGGCTTTCGTGCAGTATGGGGTAGGGCCTGGCTTAGGTCGAGTCGTGCTGGGGAGGCACGCTCTTACCCGTCATTGACTCACCTACCCTGCTGTGTGGTGTCAATAGGGAAGGAGTGCGGAAGACCCGCCACACCTAGACCCGGTCGTAGGCCAGTCGAGCGAGCCATGCGTAAGCCTGGGGGTCATTGTGCCCATCACGGGCTGCTGCCAGGGCCGCATGGGCAACCATGCGGACCTGACGATGTGCCGCCGCAAGGCGTCCATTAATGAACGATGTGACCCATCGGAGCAAGCATGGTCCTACAAGTAAGAGCAGAAGCAAGGAGCACAGGGGACCTAACAATGGTAAAATATAGGGGAGCAAGCCATTCCAGGCTCCCCAAAAGGGATTGTCTTGTAGTTCTTTTCTTCTCTTTTCTAGGTCTTCTTGCAGTTTCTTTAATCGGTCTCGAACGATTCCGGACTTGTTGGCATAAAAGCAGCATCTTTCCTGTAAGGCAATACAGATACCTCCCCTCTCTACAGTGAGTAGATCTAGGCCCCTTCTATTCTGCAGAACAACCTCTGCAAGGGAATCAATTTGATCTTGTATCTCCTGAAGGGTTCTCTCAACTATAGACATGTCTTCTATCAATTGCTTGGATAACTGAGTATATTTGGTTAATGAAACTCCTAGGCCCGCAGTCCCGGCGGCCAGGGCTCCAGTTATCCCCAGACCAGCCAAGAGAGGTAAAATCAGTACATCTCTCTTATGTCTTTTTATAAAGGTGTCCACAGCTGGGATGGGCATGGGTTGGTCCCCAGGGACAATACCAATGTCAGGCAACAAGTAAGCTAGGCCACATAGGCCGGTCCAATTACTGGGCAGGTAGGTATAAGCATGACCATTGCCGCAAGCAAATACTTTGCCAAAGGGGGCACATAGCGGCGAGCTACTACTTACATTGGTTATGGACTCACACAAGGCGACTGCCAGCGCTCCAACAACAATATCGTAACTATTATTTTGTGGGTACTTTTGGAAACAGGATGCATTAAACTGTCCCATAAACTGGACCCGAAATGGAGGCCCATGTGAGCAATTATAGGGTGTGCTATAATTGTAAGGTTCACTTTCATAGTCTCTAAACGGCATGGCCAGCGGCCATGATTCTCCCATCATCATACACAGCCAACAATCGGAGGCCAGCCCTGGGTCAGTAAGATTGAGTGCTTTGTGGGTAGCCTCTAATATGGATTCAGTAGCGGGGTCAAGGTTAATGCCTCGGGATTTTGGGTGTAGGAGTGGATGGTAATTGACTTCAGGGAACGGATTTAATTGTTCCCATCGCTCGATGACCTGTTCCTGCCGGTACTGGTCTTGGACCCCTCCACCGTCAGAGATGTGAACGGGAGTGGTCATAGACCAACAGACCGTTTCTCCAACCTCTCCATTACAACCTGACTGCATGAATGGAGAACCGCCTACAGCAGCGGGAATATGGTTAGGGGCAACAGGGCTTTTAGTTGTAGTTAGCGTTGCCATCCAATAGGTTGTACTCTTAAGTTTGCATTGTTTTGTCTCTGTATAGCATGTAACATGCATGGATTCCTCAAACTTAGTGCAGGGACATGTGGCGAGATCACCAGGCCCTGAGGGACTCACCTTAGGCTTAAGTATGCACTGATAGGATGGTTGACTAAATCCTCCTGCAGTGGAGGGGTACACAACTGAGAATGCTGTTTTATCCCCACAATCGGTCCCTGGTCCTTTTTTGGCGCTAGGTGGTATACTGCTTACCGTGCCACCTCCGCAATCGCACGGACTGCCAAGAAGGCTCGTGCGAAGATCTATTCCAGAAGCGGGGCCCCCCAGCCCCGCATGTACCATACTTATCCTGAGGAGTGCTAGGACAACGCCCCCAACGAAAAAAGCAGCCTTTTTCGGGTTCATCTGGCTGTCAGGCCTGCTGCTGGTCTCCGGCAGGACAGGATTAGTCTTCAGTCGAAGGGCTTGTCGCACGCGTCAGTCTTTCTGAGACCCACAATGGTTCTCGTCCCGGTTCCTGCGGGAAAACACAAACCGCACCTCGGTTCCAGCTGACTACCGGATCCGGGCCCATCCATTGTCCCGTCAAGACATCTTTCCATTTTACCCATCCCTTATTGCTAGGAGATGGATTACAATGCTCCATAGCCGGGGGGTGGTTGTTATTGTTCAGGTTTAAAAAATTGTATGTGAATAGTGCCATGGATAGCCGTGCCTTTGGGGGCAGGCCCTGGCCTACTCCCCCTTTTTGTTTATATAAGATTTCTTTGAGGCTTTTGTGAGCTCTTTCAATAATTCCTTGGCCTTGAGGATTATATGGGATCCCATGTTTTAAGTGTACTTTTATAGTCTTATAGAACTCATTGAAGGCTTTTCCTGTATAGGCTGGTCCATTGTCTGTCTTTAATATTTTGGGCTTGCCCCACGCGGCCCAAGCTGCTAAGCAGTGATTGATCACATTAGATACCTTTTCACCTGTCTCTGCAGTTGCGAATATAATATGAGAACAGGTGTCCGTGGAGACATGGACATACTTAAGAGATCCAAATTCTGTTATGTGTGTGACATCCATTTGCCAAATATCGCCAGGGATCAACCCTCTGGGGTTAACCCCCATTGATATGGCAGGCGTGTGTGTGGCGCATGAGCCGCACAGTCGCACGATGTCCCACGCGTCAGCCCTGGAGATGTGGTACTGGTTGGCTAGCGTCCTGGCATTGACATGGAATTTGTCATGGAACTGACGGGCTTGCTCTATTGGAGATAACATATTGAAAATCCATAACGGGCGAGTGGCCACGTCAGCAGCCGCATTGCCCTGTACCATGGGCCCTGGTAGGTGTGTATGTGCTCTTATGTGAGTGATGTATATTTTGTTGTGTCTATTTATGAGCAATGTCTGGATAGACAAAAACAAGTTAGTTACTTTAGAAGTTGGTTTAATTGGGCCTGCAGTCTCAAGGACCTGCATGGCGTTGACAACATATTTTGAATCAGAAACAATATTAAGGGCCCCTGGGAACTTCTCGAGGACGGTTTGTACAATTTGTAACTCCACCACCTGTGGTTGATCTGGTTCAAACTGTATGTTAACTGGAGGCATGCCTGAGACCACATAGGCCCCTATCCCAGTTTTTGACCCATCAGTATAGACTGTTGTTGCAGGAGTAAGGGGTGCAGGGGCGGTGATTTTTGGAAATATCACCGGATGTTGAGTAATAAACTGTAGTATAGGGTCCTTAGGGAACTGATTGTCTATCTCCCCAAGGAATACACATCTCAGGATGGCCC
Organism: Cavia porcellus; assembly: GCF_034190915.1. Classification (NCBI taxonomy): domain Eukaryota; kingdom Metazoa; phylum Chordata; class Mammalia; order Rodentia; family Caviidae; genus Cavia; species Cavia porcellus. The sequence goes on from NW_026947493.1 coordinate 85,315,432, forward strand.
AAGTATCTATGCAAGCAGTCAGAATTTTTATTTGAGAAGCGGTATAAGGCACCCGAATAGCGTGAGGCGTAGAGCCAAAGTGCTGGATGGCTCTACTATGTGCCTCCAGAGCCAGAGAAGCAACTGCTTCCGGGTAATGTTCAATAATCTTGGCAGGTGAAACTTTAGGGTGCACCCACAGAAGTGGTCCTTTCTGCCAAATCACTGCCGTGGGCTGGGAACTGGTCTGCAACAAGCAGACCTCAAAAGGCTGTTCTGGGTCAATTCTCTGTAATGTAGCTTTGCTTAGGGCCTCTTCTATCTTTTTTAGAGCAACTCTGGCCTCTGGGGTGAACTCTCTAGGGGAGGCAATATCTGGATCCCCTCTTAGGAGATCAAACAGGGGCTTTAAGTCCGAATTAGGGACGTGTAAGTAAGGTCTGATCCAATTTATATCTCCCAGTAACCTTTGCATGTCATTTAAGGTTGTAAGATTATCTGTTCTGATGGTTACCTTCTGTGGAGAAATCGATGTAGGGGAGACTTTGGTACCCAAGTAAGTCACTATGTCTCCTCCTTGAATCTTGTCAGGGGCAATATGTAGATTAGCCTTTCTCAGGGCCTCGACCAACTGGCCGAGCATATTATTTAGCATGTCTGGGTCCCTGCCGCTGAGCAAAAGGTCGTCCATGTAATGCACACATCTTATCTTGGGAAAGGATTTCCTTAGGGGGGCCAGTAGGGAATCAAGGTAAATCTGACACATAGTGGGACTGTTGGCCATACCTTGGGGCAGCGTTATCCACTCGTATCTGAGATCAGGGCTTTCTTGGTTAATGGTGGGTAAGGTAAAGGCGAACCTATGGGTGTCCTCTGGATGCAGGGGGATTGAGAAGAAACAGTCTCTAAGATCTATAACATAAATTGGCCAAGACTGAGGGATGGCTGAGAGAGCTGGCAGCCCCCTCTGGACCGCCCCCAGGGGCTGCATCTGCGCGTTGACCGCCCTTAAATCATGGAGCAGCCTCCACTTGCCTGATTTCTTTCTAATAACAAAAACAGGGGTATTCCAAGGGGAGGTTGATGGCTTTATGTGCCCTGCCTGAAGCTGGGTTTTGACTATCTCGGTTAACGCTAAAAGCTTCTCCTTGGGTAGGGGCCACTGAGGTACCCAAACTGGACTCAGGGACTTCCAAGTGATCTTAATTGGAGTAGGCAGGAGAACCTCCTCAGCGGCCCCTAGGAAAAACCCAGCCCGTGTCTACCTTCCCTTTTCTCTACAGGTACGGGAGATGTCCGGCCCTGCAGGGCAGAGCCCAGGCCCTTGACGGGAACATATCCCTGATTTTTAAGTATACCCTTGGCTTGAGGAGAGCAGGTGGATGTAAGAGTGACATCCATCTGAGTGAGGATGTCTCTTCCCCACAAAGATACCGGCAGCTGTAGAACAAAAGGTTGAAAATGTCCTTGGTGAGCCTCCTCATCACACCAAGGCAGGGTCACGGCACTAACCTGGGGGGCAGCCACCATCCCCAACCCTTGGAGTGTGTTGTCAGCTGTATTGGTGGGCCAGCTAGAAGGCCAGTCCCTCTTGGAGACAATGGAGCGGTCTGCCCCTGTATCCAGGAGTCCTGTTATATTTCTACCATTAACCCTGAGCGAGAGCATGGGTCTTTTATCAAGAGTCATATGAAGTCCTTCAAAAATTTCTCCAGAGGAGCCAAAACCCTGATCCCCTCTAACCCGTTGTCTAGACTGGAATCTCTCATGGAGACTGGGGAGCAATAAAAGTTGTGCTATCTTATCCCCCTCATTAATCACCATGGTCCCTACATGAGATTGGACCATAATCTTAATGTTTCCTGTGTAGTCTGAGTCTATAACCCCAGGGAGCACGGTAAGGCCCCGGAGGGCTGTGGAGGACCGTCCAATCACTAAACCAACTGACTTTTCAGGTAGCGGTCCCTTGAAGGTGGTCCCGACCACCTGAACGCCCATATCGGGCATTAATAGGAGTCTGGAGGCGACACAGAGGTCCACGCCTGCTGACCCAGGGGTAGCCCTTGTGGAGGGCTGCCACTTTGTGTTGTCCTGTCTAGGGGGTGGGGGCCCGTCCGTAAGGAGGGCCCCCTCTGGCCGTTTTTTGGCTCCTGAATTCCCCTGCCACTAATGCGGTTTCCCTGGGCATCAAAAACTGATCTGCAATCTTTCGCTTTGTGTGTTCCCTTCCTGCATCGTTCGCACACGCCTATTGGCCCTTCCCGTGTATTAACACTGTGCGGACAGTCTCTCCTAATATGCCCTGGTTCCCCGCAGCCAAAACATCCTTTGGGCTTACGATCTCGCTTAGGTCCGGAAGCACCCTTAGCTTGTGCTGTCGCGGCTACAAAGGCCGCCGCAAGCTTTGCTGCAGTCATCTGCCCTCCAATCTCCCTACAAATCCTAATCCAAGCATTGAGATCCTTGTTTTTATGCGGGGCAAGAGCCGCTTTGCACTCCGTTGTGCATTGTTCAAAAATGAGTTGTTTGATCAGGGGCTTTGCCACTTCTTGGTCTGAAAAAACTTTATCAGCCGCGTCCTGCATCCTAGCCACGAAATCAACAAATGGCTCTGTGGCACCCTGTACTATCTTTGAAAGGCATAATGAGGCCGCCCCCGCACCGTTCACCTGTTTCCATGCGCGGAGCCCAATATTAGAGATTTGGTCATACACCTCATTGGGGAACTGAGTTTGGTCATCCCTATATTGACCTGAGCCCTGGAGCATATCTTCGTTCCACCTTGCATGCCCCCTGTTAACATTCTTTTCTGCTTGCTCGATGGCAAACTCGGCATACCAGGCTCGCCAATCAAGATAACTACCCGAAGGAAGGCACGCCTTGGCCAGCTGCATCCAGTCACCCGGTGTAAGAGGCTGAGAGGCAAGATTCTCTAGCATAGCTATGGTATAAGGAGCTGTGGGCCCGAAGGTCGTGACAGCGCTTTTTAATTCTCTGATCTGTTTTATTTCAAACGGTTCCCAAACATTGCGCCCTTTGCCTGGGGCCATTTGCACAGGGTATACTCCATAAGGACCGTAATCTAGTCCTTGCATCGGTGGATCCCCTCCGAACCATCGTTCACCCTTCCATAACCGCCCATGAAAATACCGTCCGCCCCGCGGCGCGACGTCATAGGACGGCGGTCGCGACAGAGTGGAACGGGGCGTCACTTCCTGTGCCGGCTGAGAGAAGGGAGAGTCCCCTGTAGCCGCCTCTCGGCGGGGAGCCGCTTCTGGAAAAGAGCTCCAGGGCGGAGCGGATGGCTCTCTATCTCCTCCCCGCCAGAGAGCGCTCGGGGGTCCTTTCTCCTCTCTCTGCTTTTCTCGGGCGGAGCACGCACACAATTCACGGCGCAACTCGGCATAGGGGTTTTTGGCCTCTCGGCTTCCTGCCCCACCTTCTGGTTCCTCCTCGCTATCTAAGTCGGAGGACTCCAGAGCTTGGGTGTCCTCTATCTTTCCCTGGATTTTTTCCCCCTAGACAGATCCCTCCCGAGAGCATTCCGACTTTGCCTGCTCAAAAGCCTTGCGTGCGTCTATGATTTCCGCGTCTCTAACTGCCGACGGGAACCCCTTCCCCTCCCCTTTAAGGCACGCATGTATCATTTCCCACAGGGGGCGAATAGCCGGCGAAATATCGCCTTCCAATTCCGCCGAGGCGAGGTCCCCGCCTAACTTCTCCCATGACGGCAGGTTTAAATGCCCCGTGGGTAAAAACCAGGGAGCCACCCTATCTACCTCTGCTATGAATAGTTCCAGTGTTTTTTGACCTACCCTGAGGTCTCTAGCTTTTAAAAGCTTTCTAAGGGCCTTTACCAAGGGCCGCGCCTCCGCGCTCGGTAAATTACCCATCTCTAACCTCTAAGGGCTGTAACTCACCACGTGTGACTTAGAGAACCCGTCACCTACGCATGAGCCTGAGGGGAGTCTAAAAGCCCTGTAGGTGCGCGCCACCCAGAGCCCAGGCTTATCCCCCACTCACCTGTCCGGCAGCACCACGCTGGAGCGTTGCACACCACCACCGCGTCTCGGGGTTGATCAGTCCCCGTACGGGCCACCAGATGTCGGTGTCGCTCCCGGCCTGCAGGAAGAACACGCGACAGATTCTGACGGTGTGCAATCTTGCCTTTATTTGTCTCCGCGTGGGCCCCGCGAGGCCTCTGCTCTGCCACCAGCCCTTTCTTGCCAGTGGACTTTCTCTATCTCTCTCTGTGCTTCTCTCTCGTGGCGGGAGAGGCACTCACTTTTATAGGGTAACAGTGGCCAATCAGTTCAAAGCGTGCGATGCGGGCTGACTGGCTAACATCAGTTGTTGCTAGGCAGACTATCTTACAGAGTGGGTTGTTTAAGTCGCCAGGGCAATCAGGGGGCAGGAAGCAGGCGCCAACTTGGCTCACTCGATGAGAGGGGTAACTTAGCTCAGGCTTTGCTCTTTTCTACAGGCCTCACGTCCGCCAAGTAAAGCGACTGGTGTCGGCCGCGGCTCCCAACACAACACATTTCAGCAGAATGCGGCAGCTGCCTTGGAGAGGGGTCAGGGGCGCCCTGTCCTGATCTCTGGGCGTTGCTGAGAGAAAACTGGGCCTCGGCTTTGTAGAAGTTTGAGGGTCCCTTCTAGCCTGCTGTCCAAAATAGAGGAGACACTCACCAGGCATTTATTATGTTTAGATCATTTAAATTAAGATGAATCAGAGTTAAATAAAATGTAAGAGTCCGTTCCTCGGCTGGCAGCTGCTCCCTTGCTCAGTCCCCACTTGTGGCCAGTGGTGCCCTGGTGATTCCAGGAGGCTCACAGGAGGGCACAGCTGGGCACAGGTGGCCCTCCGCCTGGAAGCTCTCCCTGGGCACTCTGGAGCGGGTGCTGAGCTCGGCCCCTGGGGCACACGTTGGAAGGTAGAGCCTCAGGCGCAGCTGGACTTTCCGAGTCGACACCTGCGTCTCCCTAAGAGTCCCCACTCCAAGCCACGTCTAGGCCTCTCTGATCTGAGATTGCCTCCAGCTCCAGAAGTGAAATGTGAGAATCTGGGTTCCCGCTGGACCACATCTCTAGGAAAGGACCAAGTGAGGGGCAGGAGCCGTGCAGATTCGGACTCACTGATTTGCCTAGAAGGAGAGAACTGGGAACGCAGAGGTTTGCCAGTGGCTAGCATGGCCGTGCTGGAGCCAGAGACAGAGGAAGCCCTCGGGTTTCTGGGGTAGCAGAGAGGCGAGGAGGAGGCTCAGGCTACGTGTGCGGTGCCCCTCCTGCCCGGAGTGTCACGGTGCCTGAGAGCCCTTCCCCAGCCCTGCTCGCGGGCCTGGCACTCAGTCGGAGAAGCAGGCACGGAGCCGGGGAGCAGCCTGGCCACGAAGGCCCAGAGTCTGGCTCTGGGCTGCAGCTGGGACCTGGAAGCCGAGGGTGCACAGAGTGGAGGAGAAAGGGTTAGAACTGCTGCCTGCTGAGCAGAGGCGCATCTCTTACAGGACAAAATTGCAGCTGTAGATCTTATTTAATTGATATTACACTTTATTGCAGAATGTTAAAATTTTAATGTGTCCATAAATCCATTTCCCGCTTTCAGAGGAATTACCCATGTGAGGATCACAGCCCAGAGAAGAGGCCGGGGAGGGAGGGTGAACCCAGGGTACCTGCCTCTAACACTGCAGGAGGCTGGGAAATGGTGCCGCATGGCCGGAGCCAGCTAGTGAAGGCTGCTGATGAGAGACGTGGGGCATCTGCGGGGCCACCTGCTCTGATGCACAGGGGCACAGACAGCAGGGACGGACTTGGGACGGGTGGGTCAGCACTGAAGCCTGCCCGGTGGAAACCACCGTGTTCCCAGCAGGACAGCAGGTGAGTCAGGTTCCCAGCCAGAGCTAGGAGTCAGGTAGAGCTGGGAGAGACCTCCCGGAGCCGGGGAGCCCGCTGTGAGCCCACTACCGTGGTCTCTGTGGGCTCCCTGGTGAACTGCACACCTGCCTGGAGCCTCTGCTTTCTGTATGGAAAGTGCAAAGGGCACCGATCTCCAGGAGCTTGGGACAGAGTTTCACTGCTTCAGGGAAAGCACCTACAGCATGATGGGTAATTAGTGCCTGTCAGTGTGGCCATTAGTCCATTAGTCAACCAACCATTTGGGATCAAGTCTAGAGTAATGGCCCAGGACATGCTTGGGAAGGAGAGGCCGGAGCGTGGGCCTCTGTGTGCTAGGGGTCCTCCAAGCCGTCTCCCCACACACCCTAGGCAGTGGGCAATGCTGTCCCTGTCCTCCTAGGGACCATGCATGCTGAGCACTGCCAGCTCTCCCTCTAGGCATCCAGATCTGACAGGAAGTGAGCTTGCTGGCCCCGCCCTGCCATTTCCGAGTGCAGTTTGCACGCCCTTGGTCCTCTGTCTGGTGTCCAAAATCAGAGCACCTGAAAGCAGGCACTGTTACAGCGCTCTCCGACATGGTGCAGCGGCTTGAAATGTCAGCCTGTTGCTCAGCCTAGGGTTGCTCCAACAACTAGACCCATGGTAGTGTCTGTTGCTTGAGCGATGAACAATCACAGCCCAACAGACCCAGACAAATCTCAGTGGTTTAAATCAGTGAGGGACCTGCTGGTTCCCGTGGTGGAGGATGACCCTGACCATATGCTGGGGAAGTCAGGGTCAGGGATCTTGAGGGATGTAGATAGCCCTGGACCACCATGATGTTTCAGGGTCATTATGAGTCCTTCTCTGAGGAGAGCAGCAGGATCCCAGTCATGGAGAGGGGTTCTGACCTCCAGGGCACTGAGCAGGTACACAGCGGCCTCTGAGAGGCTTCCATGGGGTCTTCTGTTACACAGCCGTGGGAGACCAAAGCAGCGGGGCATACACATGGCTGAGGGCGGAGGCCCAGGGAGCAGGGGGATCTGGCTCATGTTTCTGGTGCCCCTCGTGGGCTGCAGCAGTAGCAAACCACAGCCAGGTGGTCCCTTTGCATGGGTGACAGAGAACAGCCATCAGCCTGCCTGCTGGCCCTTAAAGCTACTCCTGATTTGGTTTCTTTTTAATTTCCAGGGGCCCAGGGACATGGGTGTCTGGACTTCTGGCACCAACACCCTCCTACATCTCTGGGAGATCTACGTCCTTCCGAGAAGCCCAGGGTGGGCTGGCTTTATCCAGCATGTGGGGGTCTGTGGCCTGATGGCCCTTATTTCAGCGAGCCTGCTCTCCGTGGCTTTCTACTGGTTCCTGCCCCTGAGCGCAGTGGTCCCCGCCTGTTGGGTGGTCACCTGGGCTCTGCTGTGCTGCTCCAAGCGTGCTCGGTGCTTCCTCCTCCTCCTCTTTCTCTCCTGTGGCCTGCGTGAGGGCAAGAAGGCTTTGATTGCTGCCGGCACAGGCATGGCCATCTTTGGACACATCGAGAACATTTTCCACAACTTTAAAGGCCTCCTGGACAGCATGACCTGCAACCTAAGGGCAAAGAGCTTCTCCATACATTTCCCACTTCTGAAAAACTACATCGAAGCCATTCGGTGGATTTATGGCCTCTCCACTCCGCCAAACCTATTTGATGACCTCATTTCTTGGAATCAGACCCTGGAGGTCTCTCTGTCCAGCTCCAGCCATGCCGTGGAGGCGCAGCTAAATGACACCAGGGGGGAGGTCCTGGGCGTCCTGCAGCACACGGTCACCATGATGGAGACGGTCTCCTCTCTCGGCCGGAAGCTTCTCACCTGCGCTGGGCTCTTGCTCCTCCTCCTCGGTACCGGGCTCTTCCTGAAGCGGGTTCTGGGCCCGCGAGGCTGGAAGTACGAAAACGTCTACATCACCAGACACTTTGTCCAGTTTGATGAGGAGCAGAGGCGCGGGCAGAGGCCCTGCGTGCTGCCCCTGAACAGGAAGGAGCGGAGCACCTATGCTGTGGTGCCCTCTCTCCGGCTGACCCCCAGGGACAGAAGGGCCCTGGGGCTCTTCCTGCTCCCCGTCCTCGCCCACCTCTGCATGTGGGTGCTGTTCGCAGCCGTGGACTGCCTGCTGTACTGGCTCCTCTGCTCAGTGGGTGGACAGCTGCGGAGCCTGCCAGGGCTGGAGGTCCACTTGCAGCTGCATGGGGAGGTAAGGGGGCACTGTTGGGTCCTGGCAGTGAGCTGGCACACAGGAGCCCGGCACGGCCGAAGATAGCACAGGATCCTGCTTTCCCTAGCTAGGAGGAGGCCTCTGAAGCCAGCGTCCTTGGCCCACACCAGTGTGTGTGGCCAGGCCACAGCCTTTTTAGATACCAGGGGAAAAGCCACTCTCTGCCTTTCCCGCTCCTGGTGTTTTAATGGGAAGCAATCTAGTACACACCTGCTGTGATCTCAGAGTGCCTGTCTCTGGACACTCTTGGGAAGCTCTTGCACAGGTGCTAGAAATCAACACCCGCTAAGCCGGTGGCCCTGGCCTGGCCTCCAGGGACATCACCGCAGAACTGACAGGGGGTAAGAGCATGCGGCACTTCCTCCAGAGTCCCCGCAGGAGCCGCTTTGCTGGGGCGAGGGCTGCCCTCCCCATCTTAGACTTCCCGTTTCCCTGCGGAAATTTGTGATGATGTTGACATTGAAGAGGCTCTGGACATGGTCAGACCCTTGCGTTAGGTTTTTTAACCCTGGAAACTGAAAATAATCAGGTGGAGTGTGTGCCTGAGTGTGTGCCTGAGTGTGTGTGCATGTGTGTGCATGCATATGCAAGTGTGTACACATGTGCATGTGCACAGGTTATGTGTGTGCGTGTGATGTGTGCTGGGCTGACATGCTGCCTGCCCAGAGCAAACTCTATGTGTTTGATTGGCCCCCTCTTTGATAAGTTGCCCTCGACTGCGGAGGCTGCTGGCTCCTCTCAGGGGGAGGCGATCCTGGATCCTGCTGCTGCACCTCTCTCCCCTGCTCAGCGCCAGCCCTCCTGCTGTGTCCTCCTTTCCCCTCTCCTCCTGGCTCAGCAGATCCGTCCCAGTCCTGCCCTCATAATCCCTGGTTCTTCTCCAACTTGATTACTCCAAGCTCTCTGCTTCCCTGAAGAGTTCAGTTAATTACGAGGTGCACTGTTGCTGGGACATTTGGAGCAGGTGGAGAAGGGACACAGTGTTCCAAAGGAGAGCCAGGCGGAGCCTCGCCAGGCATCTTGGGGTGGCCGTGACAGTGACAGAGGCCGCCTCTGCCCGCTGCTCCCTCTTCCTCCCTCTCCGTCCTCCCCAGCCTTCCTGCTAGTTCTGCCTCTGTCTCAGCCATTTCCCAGCCCGTGCCCGGCCTCCATGCCTGTTTTGGGAATTCTCTGGTTAGACAGCAGAGGAGGGAGCCGGCTCTGCCCTTCCTGAAAACCCCAGCAGCTTTTGGAGGGCAGTGCCAGTGCCAGACACGTCATCTTGGGGCACTTCTGGGTATGAGTTCCCTGTCCACCCCCGGGATGGGGGGCTCGGGGCCTGCATAACGGCAGTGGGGTGCTGGACAGCAGATGTGAGGGGCTACCCCGCACCCTCCCTCTCCAGTAAGCTCCTGCATGATCAGAAACGCCCAGTCTGCCTTGTCTCAGGGTGCCCGCAGCCCCCCTCAGCCATGCAGAGGGGCAAAGGAAAGTTAAGTTGGGGAGACGCCCTGGCTCGAGACTTTGCCAGTATTTCTCTCCCACTTTCAATGTTTTAAATGAAGAAGATGAGAAATGATCCAAGTTGAGCTGGCCACAGAGAGAGGTTTGTAAAAATAGCCCCACTGTGTTCTGATGGGCACCTACTCTGTGCCTGGCACTCAGCCAGGGTCCTTTCCCAGCTTTGACCCCAGCTCCGGCCTTCGGCTCAGTGCTGCCAAGTGTTTACTTAAGAGGAGTAAACAGCGTGTGTGTGTGTGTGTGTGTGTGTGTGGCCACAGCTTGGCATCTGGAAAGAGTGAACTTGTCTTCCACGTTACCCTCCACCAATTCTGCACAAAAAATTGACTCAATCTTCCCGAAGCCCAGACTCCCACTGCAAAAGAGTCCCCAGCGAGGTTTCTAAACCAAATAGCTTGTTCTCCGCAGGCCGACTCCTGGGGCTTTCCCGCTGCAGGGCCGCTCATCATGGCTCCGGTGGTATTAAAAAGAGTATGCGCTCTTCTTCAGGGCCTGGGACTGCTAATTGCAGCCTGGCTGTCTTTCTGAGAAGAGAAACCACACAAATGTTTCCGCTGCTCAGGCTGGGGGCCAGGGGTCTCACACTCTGCCCAGCCCTGGGGTGGGTGCAAGACCGCCTGCTCTCCCCTTGTGGCTGGGCTTTGGTTCTGCTTTGCTGAGTCCTTTACCTCCTCTGCCCTGGCTCTAGCTGCTTGGATGATAATAGCTTACTAAGTACCCTGCCTGTGAAGTCAGTGCTCCATCCTAAGGTGCTTCATCTACACTGCGAGTAGTTTACTCATGGGCAGATCTGGTCCATTAATTCCTGACTTACCAAATTAGAAAGCAAATCCACTGAGGGAGGCGATGCCTTTCCCAGGTCAGGGGAGGAAAGGGCCGACAGTGTAGGCTTCCTTCCTTCGTGGATGACAGGCTGGTGACTCAGTGTCCCCGTCTGACCTCTGACAGGCTTCTGAGGGCGACTGGTTTGTCTCTTGCCTTCAGATGGTAATGAAGGCCCCTTTCTGGGCAGCTGAGGTGAAGAAGTGCCTGAGGTTAGAGACCTCCGAGCAGAATGGGGAGCCCTTGTCATGGAGAGCTTGGGATGACCTGACCACCCCGAAGAGAGCGTTGAACACTGCACAGGAGCGTGTCCCCTGCCCCCTGTGTTCCCCAAGACTGCTTAGAGCCCCGTTCAGTGGCCCAACATCTTCACGCCTGGTGGAGGTGTTACCCTGACTGGGAGGAGGAGACCGAGTCCCCAGCTGATGGGCTGATGCCCATCTCCTCAGACCCGTGAGTGCTGAGTTAAGCCTACAGATGCCTTGCGTGGTGAGATCTCCTCACTTCTCCTTGGCCCTGTCCCCAGCCTCAGGCTGTGGGCAGGCAGGGCAGGCACACTTGGGTACCCTTCTTTCAGGGGACCTCTATCTGTAGAAATTTGCTTGGGAGCGCACTGCTGCGGGTGCACAGAAGATCGCACTGCTCCTTGTAGCACAGGAAGACACAATTGCAAAGCTGTCTTGTGAATTTGGAGACAAACACTACATGCTGCAGGGAAGTACTGAGAAAGGATTGTAGCAGGAAATCACACGGTGTGACTGTTTTATGCTTTCATTTTAGAATCAAGGAACTCAAGACATCATCCACGATTCCTCCTTTAATATATCCATATTCGAACCCAGCTGTATGCCCAGACCCAAGCTCCTCCTGGCTAAGACCTGGGCTCCTCTTGGTGTTATCCTGGTGGTGTTGGTGCTGCTGGGCCTGTTATCCTCCATCCTGATGCAACTCAAAATCCTGGTGACCACGTCCTTCTATCCCAGCGTGGAGAGGGAGCGCACCCGATACCTGCATGCAAAGCTGCTGAAGAGAAGATCAAAACAGCCGCCAGAAGAAGCCAAAAGGAAGCAAAACAGATACTTCACAGAGGTGAGGTGGAGAGGGGAGCGTAACTTCTGATTAAGATGTGTGGCGAGGTTGGAGGGCAAAAGGAAAGGAGGCTTTAATGCCCTCTTCGTCTTCACATCAGGGCTTGATTCCCAGCAGGAGGGGGAGTGTTGAGAGGGAAATTACAAACCCACACGTGTAAGCACTGTGGTTTGAATCCTTCAGAATTCTGGCTTCAGGTCAGAGCATTCAGCCGTGCCATCAAGAGGTCCTCTGCACTGGTTATTACAGGACAATCCCACTTTGCAAAGCTGAGGACAAAGAAAAAGATGACAGCAAGTCTCTCAATGCAGTAAACTTCAAAGAATTTTCATATTCTTCTGCATTATTTTATAGACACACAGATGTAGTGTCTCCCGTGGACACACAGAAATGATCAATGATCATGTCAAAGATTTTATTTTATTTGCTTAGTCATTGGGAAAAAAATTGTAACAGATTCAAAGTGTGTGCACGTGCACACATGCACACACACACACACACACACACAGGTCATCAGGGGTCCAGAACGGATTTGCTGAATAGTTGTAGCTAGAACTGGCTCCTTCCCCAAGGGTTGTGGGCAGTCAGTTGTACTCGCTGTTAGAGCGAGGCCAAGGTCAGAGTCCCTGGCACTGTTGCTGCCTATAACTTACAGAACTGGAAAAGAACTCAAAACCAACAAAACCCATAAAATAAGCATTTCAAAGTCCTCAATTTTTCCTAAGACCAATAGCCCATAGTGAGAAATTTCTGTTGGGGGTATTTGGGATGACTTGTGTTCACACATCCTCTTTTCAGGTTCATTTCTGGCTTCCGGCCCTGGAAGTGATTAGGAGGAAACACAGGGACGTGGCACCTGAACACAGTCTGTGAGGGGTGATGTCGTGGGGCCACCTTGTGCCACTGGCTGTGCCCCCGGACTGCTCGTCACAAAGCTAAGTGGATGCCAGGTAAATGCCTACGTGGTCTATTTCCAAACAAAGTGCAGGATTAGACCCTGTCACGTATAACAGGACTCTATCCAGCCACCTTCCTGATGCCTCAGAGAGAGCACCACTCAAAGAAAAAACAAGACAAAGACAGTGGACATCTCTACAGCAATGTCACGGGCAATGCCAAGGAGAACATACGAGTATAAAACCAGCAAAAATCTTTTCAATTTTTATTATGGCTCATGGGTGTTCCCCATCCTACCAGTGTCTTCCCCAAGTCCCTGATTCAGAAAGTATTCCTGAACCCACTTCCACACCTCCCAATTTTTTTTCTTTTCTTTCTTTCTTTCTTTCTTTCTTTCTTTCTTTCTTTCTTTCTTTCTTTCTTCCTTCCTTCCTTCCTTCTTTTTTTCCTTCCTTCCTTCCTTCCTTCCTTCCTTCCTTCCTTCCTTTCTGTACCAGAGACTGAGCTCATGACCTTGCGGTTGCCATGCAGGTGCTCGAGCCCCTGAACTAAATTCCCTGCCTCATTTCCCAGTTTCTTCCCCCCACTGCTTCCTCTCCTGAACCCCACATGCCTGTGGCTCTCTTGTTCTCTTCTAGCAAATCCTCCAGCCTAAGATTCATGACTGAGTCACCTGGAGGCCACATCTGTCAAGACAATCTAATGATCTTGTTATAATGCACATTCTAGACTTCTTTATCTTTAACTATCTCAAAATAATGGGGAGGGAGAAAATCTCCTTGAATACTGATTCTATTATTTCTAGAGTACCAGGGTGGGGGAAATTATTTTTATTTTAACATTTTAAAACACTTTTCCTTTTGAATAATTTCAGACTGACCAAAAGTTGCAAAAACAGTAGAATTCCATTTGCCCTTCACCATCAACCCAAAACATTAACTTCTCCCATGACCATGGTGTAGTTCCCCTCCCCCCCTTTTTTTTGGTACCGGGGATCAAACTCACGATCTCATACTTGCCAGGCAGACACTTACACCAGTGAGCTAAATCCCCAGTCGCTTGGTATAGTTCTTAAAACCACAAAAATAACATTGGAAAATGCGTCACCTGTAGAATTCACTCTGTTTTTGTCATTTAGCCCACTCATAGCTCTTCTGTGGTCCTTGGTTCACTTGTCTCCTTTCTTAGTCCCACAAACTGGGGACAGTTCCTCAGTCCTTTTCTTTCATGACTTGACACCCCTGCAGGGTACTGGCTGGGTATTATGGGAAATGGCACACTGTTGTTTCTTCTAATTAAAATCAGGAGATGCATTTTTGGTGCAAATGCTTCAAAAGTGATGAGATTCCTTTTTTCATGCACTGTGGAGGGTGGTGCATGGTGTCGACATGTGTCATTCTGGGAAGTCAGTTTTGGTTATTTGGGGAAGGTGCTACTGGCCGCCACATTCCACCACTGTGAATTGTTGTCTTTCTCTGTGTGATATTTAAGCATCTCGTGGGGGAAGTTCTTTGAGTCTGTGCTCGTAACCATGTCTCACATTTTTTTCACCCTCTGATTTTCACATCCATGAATGTAAAAATTACTACCATCGTGACCAGGTGTGCTTTCTATTTTCTTCCCCGTGTCTTCCTGGAGTTCTGCGATGAGGAACTACACTGCCTTAGCACATCCTTGGTAAAAATGGCTCTCAGTTCGGAGGGACCTCAGAGGCTTCATGGCCTTCCCAGATGTTGGAGCTGAGGAACCACCAGGGCTTGTCCATTGAACCTGTGCCCTTGGCCCTAGAGATGGGCCGAGCATGTGGCCTCTGCATGTTGGGTCCTGGATTTTTTATTTGTTCACTGTAAGCTCCTGCCCATCTGCTCAGAAGCCTGCCCATAGCACCATGTTTTTACCCATCTTATTCTTTGAAAACTAGTCCAGACAAGCCTATTTGAAGCCACCTGTATGTGGCCCACTTTGCATGCCCTTTTAAACCTCTCCTCCTATCCACTGCCTCCAGGAGCACAGCCCACTTCAGCCTTCTGCACCCAGGCCTTCTGCACCATGCTGCTGAGCAACCCACCGCAGGGACACATTAGCTTGACCCCTCCCTGGGAGCTCCCGAAACCTCCCCCTCTGGGGGGTCCCCTTCCCTCTTCCAGCAACCTGTCCAAGAGCTGCCTGATAAGACTGGTGGGTTAGTGGCTCCTCTCATGGTCACATTTCTTCCCAAGATCAGTCCCTCAGTCTCTCAACTGCCTGCAAGATAAGTCTCTGTGTCATGAGGTATGGAAATTAGGTGTGAATAGGGCCGGTAAGTCAGCAGAGCCAAACTGTTAGCATGCTTGTTAGCCATCTTTTCCTTTACCTGACACATTACCTGGAACCCACAATTTAGAGGGTGAAGGTTTAACTTAGCTCACGGTTCCAGCAGATTCACTCCATGGCCAGCTGTCTGGAAGGGAGAAATAATATCATGGCGGAGGGTCTGGCAGAGCAAAGGTGCTTAGTTCTTGGTGGCCAGAAAGTAGAGCAGGGCAGAGCGTCAGAGAGAAAGGGTGAGGAGTCCAACAGAGCATCCCAGAGCCACCTGGACACCCTCAGAAGGTTGCTTTACCGTCCTCAGGCGGCCTCCAAGGCAGCCATATGACACAATTAAAGCTTAATGACCATGTACGTGACGAACTTTGAACACGAATTCTTTATGGTCTTCTGATTTTGCCAGCCTTGGTTAAGGACAAAGAAACCGCTTTCTTAGCCAGTGGTTCCCAACCTGGTCACAGTTCCTGGGGTACAGACATCCCAAACATTGCTGCTGCCCAGCCTCACCCTCAAAGAGCCTGGCTTTGCTGAAGTAAGTCCTGGCACTGGCATGTTGGAAGCTCCTTGATGATTCTAACAAGCAGGGAGGATTGAGAACCACGGTTCTAAATTCTAAGGAGTCTTACAGAATTGGAGAGCTTCAGTGGTGAAAATTCTTCAAAACAAGAAGCTGGCGTTAGCAATCTGTCTGGCTCAGCATTCTCAAAGTGTGTTCCTCCGGCCTTCAGAGGAACACTGTTTTCATAAAAACAGTGATGTAGTGAAGGTTTTTCACCAACCTGTACTGCCGATTTCTGGCCCTGAAGATTCACAAAGCATAGTGGAATAATGAAAGACATTGAGAGATTCTAATATTAAATGTATAATATTGCAGATTATAATACATCTCTTTCAATCTGTGCAACCTAGAATTTCCTCTAATAATTAAACCAGAGAACAACTCTACCTGTAGTAATTATTAACATCTTTAGGACCAGCTCTATAGCTCATGCTTTGGTAAATGCTTGTGCAAAATGCATTTGAAAAATGGACGCATTTGGAATCTTGGCCCTATACAAACACTGTGACTGTGGACTTTGCTGTATTTTCTTGTGTGTTTTTGTCTGATTGTTTGTGCTTGTGGTATTGGGTGTGGAAGCTTGACAAGTACTAGGCGCTCAAGGTCGGTGCTCTGCCACCCCAGCCATGCCGAGCTTTCCAAATAAACCAAACAAACTGGATGATACGTGGATTTGTGTTTGCATTGTAAGCTTATTCCTTCTACAGAGATGTACTTCATGTTAACCAAGGCAAAGCATCTTCTGTTCAGTTGTTAGAGATTACAGGTTGGTTCTGAGGTTCTAAATTATATTACTGAGCATATTTATTTATCTGACTACATCACCAGCATCCAGAGCAAATATTTGACCAAAGCCACATAGAAGGTTCTGGTGATGCTCAGGAACTCCCCTTGGTGCCTGGCTTTGGGGACCTACTTCTGCTCCCAGTCTACTCAGCAAGTCAGACAGACACTTCGCCGATGAACAGGAACATGCAGCAGCTTTAGGAAAGTGCTGGGGGTGGGGAAGCCTGGCACCAGCAGCCCTGGTGGGGCTCTGGGCATCGCTCAACACCATCCCCAGCCCACCCCTCTGCTCTGTAGCAAGGGGATTAGGAAGGTGGGTCGATTTCGTTGAAACCAAATCTCCCTTTCTACAGCAGCTGGCTCTGCTGCCTCCAGTAACTCTGAACTGGTCACAGTGCTCCCTGTGTGTCTCTTCCAGACAGGTTTGTCCTCAGTCTGAAGTCTCCTCCAGGGCAGGGCAGACTGGCGAGGAGGCGCTGCCGGCAAAGGCTGTTTTGATCATGGAAACAGGATCCGGACTTGCTCATTAGGGCCAATGTAGCAAGGATACATAATGCTGATTTAATTGCAGCTTATCACGTTCGATTTAAATAAATTGCCAGTGAAGTCCCCTGAGACATCTATTGTGAAAGGTGCCCTGTTAATCTTATAGAGGCGGAGAGATGCTGCCCAAGGTAATTTCATAAACTTTCTCTTTTCACCTCTGATTTGATAAGCCGATGAAAGTCTATTGCATTACAGGCTAAGTCACCATTTGCCATCTCATGAATCCCAATTTGGTGGCTGTGTTTTGCAGGATCTTGCAGTGTCACTGTGCTGACTTCACTGACTCCAAATGTGCTTTCAGCTGAGCTGAGCTTTGAGAATAAAATGTGGTAATTTTATGCTCCTTCATACCATGTTAACAGATTTCATTTATTGTTCTACTTGGTACATCCAACATCATCCTTTCTCTTAGATTCTATATCCCCTGCTTTCTCTGTTAGGCACTAATTAATTGTAATTATAATATAGGATTTGGTAAAGTCTTCTCACATGCATTTTTGTCCTAATTGTCCTCAGAGGAAGAAATACTGTCTCCCTGTCAAGGAGTGCTCCACTTAATCTTGATTGTCACCTTGGCTGGGTTAAAGGACTGGAGACACAGCTGGATTGTGAGGGCACTAATCTCACCAAAGGGTTAAATTAACTCTTTGAGGAGTTAATAGCTGAATGAGCTATTAGGATGTGGGGCCCAGCTGGAGGAACTTGATCATGGGGCAGTGGCTGGGGGATTATATCTGGTCCCTGGTCCTGTCCTCTCTGGTTCATTCCCTGCTTTCTGGCCCCAGATATCATGAGAGGGGCAGCTTTGCTCCATCACACCCTTCTGCATGATGTTTCAGCCTTGTAGCCTGCCATGGACTGAACCCGCTGAAGCCGTGAGCCAAGTTAAACCTCTGCTCCTTTAAGTGCTAAGTGTCAGGTATTTTGCCCCAACAATGAGAATGCTGGAGCAGGAGTTAGCAACACATAACAAGATCCCTGAAGACGATTATTTAAGTTGTACAATGGAAAAGAGAGGAACTAATTGATAAAATGACTGGATTTGAGTGTAGGTATGTATCTCTATTAAACATCTATCGTATTAACTAATATAACCCTGTACCAGGCAAGGGAAGGGTCTAACTTAACAGATGATTCAGGCTCCCAAATGTCGGGAATTCAAAGCCCCTTTGGGATTTAATCCACAAAGGTTGTAGTGACATTAAAATAAGAAAAGGAAGTGAATAACCAGATACAGGAACAAACCACCTTTTACCACTGAATCTTGAGTGTGTGTGTGAAGCTTACTTTTGAAATCAGCAGAAGGAATCATAGTGGGTTGATACTGGAGCGACGTGAACAGATGCACAGGGAAAGTGAAACACGTGACAACAGAAACAGAAGTCCAACTCCCTGCAGTCCTGTGGTTAAAGCGGAAAGTGTTGGCACCGCTTCCTGAGTGCTGAGGACACACGCAGTGTGCTGTGCGGGGGCCCTGTCCTTCTCCACAGCCTCATTCAGCAGAGACAAGAAAGGACACAGCCACTGACTACATCTTGGGGCTCAGGAAGTGGGCAGCTTTGCGGGCTTAAGGGCGGACCAGAAATGTGGGAACAGGGGTGCACCCTCATGTTCTAGAGCGCAGTGGTTTCCAAGCTTGGCTGATCTCTAGAGTCACCTAAAGAAGTAAAAATGAAAGAAAATAAAATTATAGATTCCCAAACCTAATCCCAGGCAGACTGGATGCCCCGCCCAACCCTAAGTGCTCAACAGAGGCTTTCAAAGATGATTGGACTGTGGGGGTTTTCAGCTGACTTGCTAGGTGAGTCTGGGCTCACTGGGGTGTCCCCCAGCTCCTCCCTTCTCCCTCGCTTTCTGCTTCCTGTCCCCCATGCCCTGAGAAGCTCTTCTCCTCCAGGAGAGCCGTGCTGCACTGCCTTGGAGCCAGCAACTATGGACTGAACCATGAACTGAAAGAAATCTCTTTTCCCTTGAGTGGTGGGTGTCAGGTATTGTGTCTCAGCATCAAGGAGAGCGACGAGGACCTGCTTTAAACCACTGGAAGAGTCCCAGAACTTCATCTGGGAGTTAGTTGGACAATTAGGCAGATTTGGTTACCACAGGTTTAGAGAGTCTCAGCCTGGGAGATGAGGGGAGTTTGATTAAATGACACATCAAGACAGTGTCGGGTAATTTGTACGCATACACGCACGAAGTTTCACCTACCCGCCGAGCCACTATCATTCTCCAAGAATGCAAAGTGCTAATTAGCTGCCAGGAGCTGCCCCACCGTCATGGCCTGCAGTCCAACATGACAGTCGGGTGGACAGCCACCCAAGTGAACACAAACCCCTCTTGCAGGACAGTTCTGGCCTATCATGAGCTACTTATTAAATACGAGTCGGTATGCACTAGTGTCTTTTAACTAAATTACTTTCACCTAGGGGATGGGAGATCACATTTTTTCGCAGTGGAAGGCAAATGTGACATTAATAATCCCATGATATTGTACCAAGAGATACTTTTAGAACTGGGAAAGCTGGATTCAAATCCATTTTCTAATTACTAGTGACAAAAACTTAAGCAGCTTAGATCTTAACTCTCTGAGCCTCTGGTAGGTTACTTACAACATAAGGCTAAAAATACCAATCTTGCCGCAGTTTGAGAATTAAATGAAATGACGTGTGTCACGTGACCAGCATGCTTCCTCCCCAAGTAGACAAACACATGGAAGCGCTTCCTTCTTCCCACAATTCCTTGCCCAGCTCCATTTGTTTCTATTTTTGACAATAGGATTCATCCTGAGAGAGTAGGAACAAAGGAATTTCAACCACCAGGAGCTGGAGAGTGTTGTCTGTGCACTGCAGAGTGACTATTTTAGGCTTTACGGTCTTCGGTCTCTGTTGCCACCACCCCAAGCCAGCATCGTCACAAGATGCCACCATGGGCCCTACGTAAAGAGATGGGTATGGCTGGCTTCCCATGAAGTTTGTCTGCAAATATGAGTGGCCAGCGGATTTGGCCAGCGGACTCTACAATGCCTGAAATGCAGGGGGACTTCACAAACACATGGACTGATCAGGGTCTGATGCAATGGGAATTCATAAAATCCCAAAGAAAATGATAGTCTCTTTTCACCGTGAGCTACCTGCAAAACAGTTCACCTCTCCCGGCTAGACTTTGATAAAAACAGAGTCTCACAGCTCACAGTTCTCCAAGGGGGGCAGCCTGGAAGGGACAGTGCCCCAGGGGCCGGGAAGGACCGGCTGGCTCTGTCGTGGTTGATTAATGAATCGTGAAGAACAACAGAAGCTGTCTGGTCATTGGTGTAATTTATTTGATGAGAAGAAGAAAAGGTAACACGAGGTCAAAATAAATGTTATTTTCTTCATAGACACTGAGAAGTACTCAGAAAAGTTATTCAGTTCTAAATGTCTCTTGTAATTTCATGAGGCCTGAGGTCGGGCTACAGTAGCAGTGGGAGGACCTGAAAATGGGAATTCTTGCTTTTTCAAAGCCAGCAAAGCACTCACTGTAGACGTGGTACATTAATTAGGAGGAGGCGAAAGAAATCAGTCAAACTTTTTACATAGGAAGCCCGAGGATGTGCGTTTGTCCTGAAGCAGGAAGTGGGCTGTGTTGTGCAAATGGAAATGCTGATGTGATCTTGGAAACAATGCGTTGTTCTAAAATACACAGGGGACAAAGGAGACAATGCCGAACTAAAAATTAGGACAACTGAGCTTTTTGTTTGTTTGTTTTTGTTCCCCTTCCTTCCTTCCTTCTTTCTTACGTGTGGTGCCAGGAAACAAACCCAGAGGCTCCTGTTCCCTGGCAAAGGCTCTAGCACTGATGGACGTCCCCAGCCCCAAACTGGTCCCCAGCACAGGCCCTGCTACCACGTGGCATGACTGAGGCCCTTCTGACCTTCCAGAAGATGCCATCCTGGTGGCTGTGCGGGGTCCTCAGCCAAGCTGCTCTTGTCAAGCGTGTGACTTCTTTTCACCCACCCACACTCTACAGGGGAAGATATCATGGTTTTGTAGATAAGGAAATCAAGGTACAGAGAGAAATCAAGGCACGGGGGTCCAAACACCAGTCCATGGTGTGTTCTGGGAGCAGGATTTGAACACAGACACTCTCTCCCAGGCCATGTGAGCTCCCCCAGCCCTGTGCTCTGCACCCAGACCCTGTGGAGTAGAGTCCCCACCATCAGTCTATTTCTCCTCCTGGTCCCCAGAAACCCAGAACCCACCAGCAGAAGTCAGCAACGTGGACAGCTGGTCAGGCCTCCTGGCTCTGGCCCTAGCAGTGGACTGCACCCCCTTCACCCCTCCATTGCCTGATTCCTCATTGCATGACCTCTCCTGGTCTCTCTGGTTTCTTCCTCCTGAACTCAGGGGCTGCAAAAGAGCCCACAGAATTTTCCAGACTCCGTTTTCCCTCAGGGAGAAACTATCTTCTGTGATCCAGATGTTGGCTGATGCTAAACCCTGCCGTTGTCACCGTGTGGTTCTCGCCTACTTTAAAGCCCTGTGCTCTGACTTTGGAAGCCTTTTCTGCAATAAACTATGCAGGGGTAGCTATGCATCTAAAAAACTGTTTTGCTCAAAACCAGCACCATTCTCCCTGCCATGCACACTGAAAAGCAGCCCTCCCTGTGCTTCAGCAGGCAAAGTGTCACAGGACATTAATTCTGCCAGTTTCTCTTTGAAATCTGCATCACGCAGCCAGAGTCCAAGACGACTTCTGGAGAGCTGTGGTCACCCCTGCCCCCTCTGCACGCTACTTATGAGAAGCCTAAGCCCAGTGTGCAGTCTTTGCAGGTTTTTTCTCTCAAATCTTCCTGAGCCTGTGCGATGGCATTTATGCAGCTCAGAGAGAGAGACAGAGAGAGAGAGAGAGAGAGAGAGAGAGAGAGAGAGAGAGAGAGAGAGAGAGAGAGAGAAAGAGAGAGAGAGAGAGAGAGAGAGAGAGAAAGGGAGGGGGAGAGAGAGACGCCCCAATGGGATTAGTCAGCAGCGAGGCCTCTGACGCAGCCCCGTGATCTAGTTAAAAATAGGAAAGAAGGTGCTTTGCCAGAGTCATCACCATTGTGCGGTGCTGGAGATCCAACCACTTTTTATCCCTACATCCTGTTCCTTTATCCAAAAATAGCTGAGAGCTCTGCCCCGCATGTGTGGACCAGCTCTCCTTCTCCCTCACTTGACTCTGGGGTCCTCCGTGCTCTGTGCCCCTTCCCTTCACCCCACTGTCAGTCTGTTTCTCCTCCTTGTCCCTAGAAACCTCAGGACCCATGAGCAGAAGTTGGCGACACTGGACAGGTGGGTGGAGCAGACCAGACTGTCCCTCACATCCCACAGACCCACTTCCAGAGCAGCCCACAGCCAATCTCATGGGGACTCGACCGATCTTTTAATGCTAGAAATAAATCTGGGTGCTCATTTTTTAAAATCACAAGTCAAATCGTGAGCTTTTGGTTTGTGGTCTTCACCGCACTTCCCTTAGGGGATCTTGTGTGCTCCAGCTGCAAAGTGAAATTCTACAAAATCTAGACCTCATGGCTGGGCCTTCCGGCAGTTTCTAGCTCTTGATCTCTATTGAGAAGGGCACAAGACCAGGACAGAAACCCTCTCTCCTTACCTCAGCTCAGCTTTTGCTAGGAAAGGAACTTCAGGTGCCCTTGCTTTAATGACCTTGAAACGCTTTAATGACCTCGAACTCGATTAGCCTGCAAGCCAAAAGACCGGCGCCCTCGTCCCCTCCTATTCTCCTGTCCTGAGACCGAGGGCACCCCCATTCCCAGCTCTGTTTTCAATCCGGCTGCACCTAACCTTCCCCGGACATGAGTACAGCTGTGTCCCTCGTTCCCCCTGTGCTGACGGTCACTAGTGTCACTGCCACGTTCCTTAGCAATATTTGCAGTCCTGTTCCTTATCCTGGCTGTGCTCCAATGCCTGCAGCCTTGGCAGGTTCTGAGCACCTGAGGGAGACCCAGTCAAGTCCCCAGGGAGGGAATCCAGGCAACCAGACGTTTCTACCACAGCAGGCTTGCTGCAAGTAGTTAGGCACATCTCAGGTGCTATTTGATGAATTATGTTACCAAGCATCAGAGGAGAAAGAAATCGCTACTTTTTTTCTTACATTCAATAATACAGAAAGTGTTGTCACTCGGGAAACAAACTGGGCAAATTCTCATGTATTCTAGGGAGAATTCAGCTTTGAAATCAAAAGATCCCAGCAGTCCAAACCTCCGAACTTTATCTTCTTGTCTCGCTGCTGAATGTATCCATTTCCTGATCTACCACATACAAGACCGCAGAGCAGGTGCCTTAAAACAACAGGCATCTATGTTCTCACAGACTAGAGCTCCAGCCCAGGGTGTCAGGAGAGCCACGAACTCTCTGAAGCCTCTGGGCAGCATCTTTTGTTGTCTTTGCTCCCTTTCTGTGGCTGCTGGCTGGCTTCGGGGTTCCTTGGTTTATGGAAGCAGCTCCGTGTCTGTCTCCTCCTCCGTATGGAACGTTCCTTCCTCTCATCAGGGCGGTGGTGCCCAGGCTGGAGCCCAACTAACCCGCTGTGACCTCATTTTAACTGAGTGCCTCTGAAAACCCCTACTTCTAAATAAGGCTGGAGGGATGCCTGTCCATGTCTGCAGGGGTGGTACACGACCCGTGTGAAAACCCAGATCCTCACACCTACAAGTCCCTTATGATCAGGGGCCAGGTGTAGAGCTCAGCAGAGCAGTGTCTGTCTGGCAAGTGCAGGATCCTGAGTTCAGTTCTTGGTACTCACAAAAATAAATAAACAAATGGTAAAATAAAATAAATTACTAAATCATGTCTTAATTATTTAAAAAGTAAAAATGAAGCAGCACGGTATTTGCATATAACCCATATACTCCTGGCATCATGCTTTAACTCATCTTTGGGTGATTTACAAAATCTAATGCAATTTAAACGCCCTGTGACCAGAATAGTGGCTACACTGTATCTTGGTGGAATAATGACAAGAAAAAAATCTGATGTATTTGGTCCAAGTGCAATAATTTTTTAAAACAATTTTGATTCAAGGTTGGTTGAATCTGGAGAATCAGACCCGTAGCTCCCAGGGGCTGGCTGTATTTGAGGGACTGGAGATGAGGATGTGAACCTCTCTTCTTGGAGGACACAATTGCATCCAATAGGAGGAATGACCAACTCAGATGCTCCTCTATTACGAGCACCCATGTGTGCCTAGCGCAGAATCCAGCTTTTAGAAAGTATCTCCTCAGAGGTAGGTCACAGGACAGCCTCCCGGCTGGAATGTGTTTGTACATCTCCCGGTGCCTCTCAGGGCAGGAGCCGTCAGCACTGGGCTTGGTGCAGCATGAGAGCTGTCCGAAGGAACTCAGAGGGATCCTTTGGCCACAATAAAAATGGTCAGCTCCCTGGAGGCTCACTGGACACTGAAGGAGAAACTCAGACAGGGGACCTAGTGGTAACCTGACCAGTCAGAGGCTGTAGCAGCCACAGAGTCTGGGTGGCCAGCAGTGGGCTGCCTCACAGAGGGGCTGGGGACAGAAGTGCAGGACCTCAGGGCCTTGGGACTCCCACAGCCAGTCCGCACTGTCTGCACGCTGTCGTCCTCTGGCTACAGGATCTGGAAATTCACCTTGACGGCAAGGCCAGGTGACCTGCAGCCAGCGTTAGTGGGCTACGTCCAGGTGTTTCCGAAAGGGCTACCAGTGTCCAGCTAAAAAAGACCATGATCACAGTGCACTTGGGATGGGGGCAGGAGGAACTCAAGGGATGAGTCAGCTGTCCACCCTCATTCAGGTGACTAGAGCTGGGCCCGAGCCTTGGCCATCACAGCCGGCCCAGTCTACCAAAAATAACGCAGCAAAACAAGCAAATGTCCACTGTGGCTCTTGTTCAAGACGGACCGGGTGCTCGAGGTGGGGCTCAGCTCTGGCTTGGGTGGACAGGGAGATGGTGGGGATCCGATCACAGCAGTGACCAGAACACCGTGAGTCCAGGGGTCGGGTAAAAGTTCAGGAGTCGGATGCTACTTTGGGAGCCCTGGTCTCTCCCTGGAGATGTTTCCAGGGCTGGCTTTCAATATTCGTGGAGAAAACCATTTTGAAAAACAAAAAAATCAGTGAAGATGACTGACAAGGAGAATTGTTTCTTGGCAAGCAAGTTGTGCAGAAATTGTAGCGTTCTAGGTTTTTGTTGTTGTTTTTTAGATCATGCTTAATGTGTTTGCATTTTTAAAGTAAGTTAATTTTGGGAAGAACATGCTCCCTTCATTTAAGGCCCTTGGTCTCAGAGCAGGACGTAAACATCTTTAGGATTTTGAATCAGACTGAGAACAGCAAAAGAAAGAAGCAAGTTGCCATGGAAACAAGTCCCTCATGGAATTCAGCCGCCCTGAGTCACCTGCCGCACAGAGACCAAGGGCAGGAGCTCCAGCAGGGGCAGCAGGTGGCCTTTACTGAGGTATTTGGTCTGGGAAGGAACTCAGTTGCTTTCTTAAAACATGTAGGCCTGGAGGACAGACCCACGGCAAGCATTTTGCTGACCTTTGACATGAGTTGCCAGTAATTGGTTCACCCCACAAACACCAGCCCCCATGTGCCAGGCCCTGGGTGGGCCCTGGGGTTGCTGAGGGGTGCTGGAGCCCCTCCTCCAAGTCTCTCTCATCCCCAGGGAGCTGCCTCCCTCTGCCCTGCAGCTGAGGTCCTGCCCAGGGTGCTTCTGTGCTTCCTGGAAGACTCCAGTGTCACCTCCCCCAGCCACTCCCAGCAGGCAGGTCCTCGCTCCGTGCTCCTGCATCCTCTCATCCTTTCTCATCCAGGCCTGGCCTGGCCATGCTCGTCCTGCTCTGGCCTCTGCAGTGGGGGGCTCAGGATGGACCCATGAGAATACACGTGTCTAAGCTGCTCCCCAACCAAGCTCTCCCGGCCACGCTTCGTCAGGGTACCTGACACTCCTCCTCGCCTCGCCTGGCCTCTGCTGACCGTCCTGTTGTTTTACCTGTGCCTTGGTGCCCAGGCCTGGGAAGGGCCCTTCTGCTCACTGTGACCTCCTCGTTGACTGCCAGACCGACGGCAGCTCCCTTCACTGCCACCACCCTGCTCTCCAGAGCCGGCTCTCGGAGCTTAAGGCTTGTGCCACATTCGGCCACCCACGCTGCTTTCCTGTTCACAGGGATCAGGAGCGATGCAGCCAGGAAAGCACGGAGGGCACTGTGGTCTCCAGCCATGGATCAAGGGGCTGAGGAGAGGCGGTGCAGTGACCGTGCCCAAGCCACATGCCGAGGAGCGGGCGCCTTGCCCACCCCAGGCTGCCCATGCGGTATCTCCCTCTGATCCCACAAGCGCTTTCTGCCTGGGGTGAAACCAGCATCCCGCAAAGAATTTCCCAAGTGTAGGCGCTGGCTGCAGGCTGGCCCCTCCATCTCCCACTCCCCCACAGGCCCATAGTACATCCTCAGATTCTGCACCCGGGTCAGGGGCCCAGTGTCCTCTTCTTCCTACAAACCAGCAAAAGCTGACAGTGCCCAGTGGGGCCTGTGGTGGGCTCCCCGGGGCTGTGTCCCAGCTTCTCCTCCCAAGGGTGTGCAGGGCCCTGAATATTGCCAGGAGCACTGTGCATGTCCTTAGGAAAAAAGCCAAGGCCCCTGCACCAATCAATCCCGGACCAGGCAGCTGTGTGTGCAGAGACAGGCCAGCAGGAGCTGCAGGCTGAGGTCCTCTGTGCAGCTGGGCTGCACCCCTGAAAGACCCGTGGGGGCCAGCCCAAGGGCACACACTGGGTAAAGGCCAGTTGGAGCACCCTGGGGGGAGGGGGAGTTGCTGCTTTTCTGAAGTCCTGGAGCCCACAGGGGTTCACAGAGAGGCCCCGGCTGGGAAATGTGTAGGTGCTGCAATTACCCACGGCCACCCCGCTGTGCTGCTGTGTGCAGGGCTCAGGGTTCCCTGAGGACCGTGACCACGCCCCGTTCAGGGCCATAAGGTCCCAGCAGGTGGGTGAATGTGGACCCCAACTACCACGAACAGGGGGGCCACGTTCCACTCCTGGCGTTGGATAGGGGTCACAACGTGTGGTTTTTGTTGGTATATAACTCACAGCAGCTCTGGAGGCTCCAGGTCCCACAGCTTGGAGGTGGGCAGAGACAGGCTTTTATCTCACTCATGACCCAGCTGGCTCCATGGCCATGGCCACAGCCGTGGACAGTTTCCCTCCTGCATGCCCCTCCCAGGTCCAGAGTCAGTGATCACACACAGCGAGGACGGACCATAAACGGGGGCGGTGACCACGGAGGCTGAGCGAGGGACCCCGGCCTGCAAAAGCCCCGCTCCACCAACTTCAGCCAACAGCACTGTTCTGGACTGCATGGGGACACCGACCTGATGGCTGCCCACATGCTAGTGCCAACACTGGCCGAGGCAAGGAGCCATCACCAGAGGAGGCTGCCCCTCTACCCTCTCTCCGGACCGCCCAAACCCTGGGCTCAAACCCTTCCCTCACGTGAATCCGTTTATTGGAAATGGCTATGGGCTGACTCCAGATTTCTTATTGCAGTAAATAACACAGAACACAAAGTTCCCCACGATACAGGTTTTGTTTTGTTGCTTTGGTGCCGGGGATTGAACTCACGACCTGGTCACTGTTTTAGAGAGTCTGACCCCAGGGCTGCACAACCTCGCTCCTTTCTTTCTCACCCCTAGTGAGATCCCTCCTTACCTCAAGCCCTAGCAACCCCGCTCGGCCTTCGGCCTCCGGCCTCCAGCAGTTGCTGTTTCTGTTACCCACATGGACTTGCGCAGTGTGCGAGGGTTTGTGCCTGGTTCCTCTTACACGGCGCTGTCTTTCCAAGGTCTCTGTGTTTTGTAGACCATATTAGTCCTGCTGTGTTTTTCACAGCTCAATAGTATTTCACTGCGTGACTCTACTGTTCTGTGTCAATCCACCCAGCAGCCATTTGGCTGTTTCCACCTTTTCCCTTTGAAGGATGCTGCTACAAATATTCGTGCACAGACTTTTGGATGCTCATCCTCGGCCCTGGGGGCGTGTGCTGGGCATGGAGCTCCTGGGCCGCGAGGTCCCTGTTTACCTTGCTGAGGACTGGCCATGATGTGGTGATGCTCTGAGACATTAGTGGCCAAGCTGTGCCGGGATCCCTGTGGCCTATGATGATCCCACCATGTGCTGTAGAAGCTGACTACAGACTCAGGAAGCCAAGAATAATCTGGGAACTTTGAAGGACTATTAAATTAAAAAGTTGGTGACCACACCCCGTCCTTCCAGGTCACAATCACTGCACACTGGAGGATCTGAGGTCAGGGGAACGGACATTCAGCCTCAAGACGGCCTGGACAGTGATAACTGTCATCACTGCACTGCATAAGACTTCCCTTTCATGCGAATATTCAACAGGCATCGGCCGAGGTCCTGAAACATGCGGGATTCTGCTTTACACACAATACCCACTGTGAATATCCCCATCACGAGCATCGAGGAGACGGGGCCAGAAGTCAGCCCAGTTCACTGCGGTTCTCACGCTGTCCTCGAACCTTCTCGGCAGCGCCGGCGTTAGGAACACAGGTGCGTTCATGATGCTCCAGCAACGTCTGTTCTTCCCGGGGCAGGGCCAATGTCTGCTGCCCGCAGGGTCTCATCTCTTATGCCAGAACCAGAACCTAAGAGCTGCTTGGTGACCTCGCTGCTCAGGGTCTGAAGTGGGTAGGGAGGGCTCGGGCCGGGTCCCGTCTCTGTGATGGGCTAAGAGGCCTTTCCACCCCAAATCTGTGCCACATGCTGAAGTCTTGTTGGGACTGAGTAGATCTGTGGGTGATCAAGACACTCACCCAGCTCACAGCGCCCTCATTTCCAATGCAAATCATAAGCAAGGAGCACTCAGGCTAAGCCCAGATTTATGGAATCAAAATTCTAAAACATTCACTGCAGAACTATTTTAATTTCAATTATTGACATTCACCAGTAACTAAGTTAAGTGATAATGAGCCAGGAAATGATATGTGGGCCATTGGCTTATGAGAAAATATGGACAGAAGACAGCAAGGTCTGTTTCTCAATGGTTTCTTAATCTTGGGGGGGCGGAGGGGGTGAGATTCTGGGTGCCTCAGTGGTTAGGATGAGCTCCTTAAACCAGGGACCCCACAAAAGTAAATGGGGAAGCAACAGTCAGTTGCTAGGGAACCTTGTTAAAGGTTTCCTGTTACAGCTTCAGTTCCCTTCTGCAGGGGGGCTGCTGAGTGGGGGTGTGGCCATCCTCTGACTTGCATGGAACCCGAAGGACCCTGGCTGCCTCCTTCTGCTTGGGGGTAGAGCAGGAAAGCAGGTGATCTGGAGGAAATGGCAGCAGCGGACCCCGATGGAGAGTTTCCTTGTGTGCCACAGTGTTGTGTATGACTTACACCATGTGTGCACTCTAAAAACCTTAGGTGCCACTAGACCAGGCCAGGGAGACTGGAGAGGTTAAGTGATTTGCCTGAGTATGCAGGAGAAAGTCGTGAACCCCGTCAGTTTGACTCCAGGTTCCAAGCACCCACTTCTTCCTACCTGAGTTCTTGAGTTTAGGTTTAAACGGGGAAAGCATCAAATTTGCATCCAACCATCTTAAATAAAATGCACAGGAGAAAGAAAACAGCACCTGCAGAGCCCCGAGAGAACCGGCCTTACCGGGAAGCTAGGTTTCTGACAGCACTTAGGCTCACTCTGTGCCGACCGCCGTTTCATCCTGGTCCTCCCCTTGGATAGCAGCACTGCTCCCAGGAAGCACCCGGCAAGGCTGGTGTGCGTCTACCCACACCTCCTGGCTGCTCTGGCAAGATGGCTGCAAAGACACAATACGCCTTGCAGCCCCTGTCAGGTCCTCCTGGGCCAAGTCTGGGCTCTGAGGGGTCACAGCTCAGGAGATGCTCCCTGAGGACAGTGGCCGCCTGGAGGTGCTCTGTGAGAAGGAGCATGTGAGCCAACACTGGAGAAGCATGGCGGCCCATCTGACCCATGCACAGTACGCTTGAGACAACTACGTGCTGCTACCATTTCCCCTGGGCGGGTGGTATTCCGATAGCCCACGCCCTTCTGGAGTGGGCTCTTCCCCACATCTGGACTAGGATGTACTCGAGTGGCCTGGCCCATTTTCAGGACATCCTCGGTCACCTGGTAGCTTTAGGCAATTGCTTCTCCTCTCTCTGCCTTTTATTTTCTCATCTGTTAAGCAGGCGTGATATTGTTACCCAGCTCAGGGCTGCAGAGAGTTAATGACGCATCTGTGCAGAGCTTAGCTCTGGTCTGGCACCCAGGAAGAGCCAAGCAAGTGCTGTCATCCTGGAACTGCTGGGTGCATCTGAGATTTCATCAGACAGAGCCACAGGCCTGGTAGAGACCAGGCCACACTGGGAGGCCAAACAGCGCTGTTCAAAAACCCCTGGCAAGGCTTCCTCGCTGCCCACCTGCTGGCTTGGCAGACCTCACAGTGCACAGAGTCCCAGAGACCAGTCCTTCAAGAGTGACTGATGCCATGGACACCCCACAGCCAGCTCTTAAGTATGGTGCCACCTTGGCTCTGCTTTTCAAACCCTGTTGACCTCAGCACCCAGGAGAAGAGACAGGAGCTCAGCCCTCCCGGCACACAGGGTTGGGGTGTCAGCAGTGCTGGGGAGGGAGCCTCAGGAGCTACACCTGAGCCCACGGCCCTGCCATCCCCAGAGGTCAGCTCGGTCGCCCTGACCGCAGCTTTCAGCAGAGGTCCAGCGGACAGCACACCAGAAACCTTGTTCTCCGGTAGCCCCCGGCTCCCAGTGAAGAGACCTATGAGGTTCAGATGTGAGGATCTCAAGGTTTATTAATTACACCAGAGGCAACACTGCAGCTCTAGTTTAAAACAAACTAGCCATTTAAAAATCTTTAAACAAGAAGTGATTTTTAAAAAGCCAGAGAAAGAAACTAGTGCTGGCAAAGGACGGCGGCTGACAGTCCCGATCAGAACTGTCACGCAGGCGTCCCATGGCAGTGGCACTCGTTTCTGTCTCCGTCTCACCACAGTGACAGAGGTGTGGCAAGAAGCTAGTGGTCACTCGGAAAGGACATCCAAGAGGCTGGAGCAGCCGTTCCCGAAGATCCTCAGGGTGCTGAGACCGGCGACCTCTCTTCTCCAGGAAGGGAGCCGAGGTGCCTCCCCTGATTTCACCTTCGAAGAGAGCGCAGGGCGTCAGGGGAGCTGCTGCTCTCAGAGAGAAGCCAGGCTGCGCTCAGAGAGGCCTCTAACAGCACCGGACACCACCGCTTCCCCAGCGAACCCTCCCCCCAGCTTTTCCTGACTCCTGAACTGGCAGCGTGACTCCAGGGATGTGGAAGTTGGCAGAAGCGCGGGCACTGGGGGTTGCAGAGCGTTGTTAAGGCTGACAATGGGCAGCAGAGGCAGGAGCACAGGGCCTTCATTATCAAGCACGCGTTACTCAGGCCCCTGCGGCCGTGGTGAGCGGAGGGTCTCGGGCTGGAAAGTGCGGGAGCTGGCAGGGGCTTGTCACGTGGCACCAGCAGGTCAACCTCTCCCACCAGTGACTGCAGCATGCTACAGCTGAAACCTCAGAAACCATGTCATAAATTAAAAAAGAATCCCAGAGTCCAGTGAAATTGCAAAATGGACCGGATATGTACATGGCATGAAGTCACCGGAACTGAAACCATAGCAACGCCACTGTTGTTAAGTGGGCACCTGCCATAGCAGGACCAGAAAAGCAGTGAGGAAAAGAAAATCAACAGGACAAGGACAGTGACATTGTCAGTCTCTAACAATGCTCTGCGAAAAGCAAAGGTCTGTGTGTCAAGAGATGACCGGAAATGGAGGGCATGTTCAAATATCCTTGCAAATATGACATTCACGTTATTTCAAAAATTAAATGTGAAACAAAACACATCTGATAACTTTCTTGAAAAATTACATTCCAAAAATCAACACTTGATTTGTCTTTCGTGCGTTCTAAGCTCTGGGCCATAGCTGTGCTTGCACTGCACTCTGTGCGGGCTGGCTGGTGGCCCCGTGCTCAGTGTGGCGGGGAGCCTTCTGTTTCTATCTCTGGGCAGCTTTCCTCAGGCCCCAGACAGAGCGTCTGGTCTCCTGCCAGGCTTCTCCCACCAGAAGGCCTGTCCGCCTGTGCTGTGTCAACCGGGCTTCACCAGCTCCACGGCTCAGCTGTCCTTGAATCCTACTTCCCTTTAAATTTTTGACCTTGGACTCTTGAAATGTCGTGAAGAGAGATGCTGATTTCCTGCTTAGGGACCCATGTGTGGTCTTGGCCTGGGGATGCTTCACCCTCTGTCCCTTACCCCAGCACCTGGATTAGGAGGTGGCCTGCCTCCCGGTCCCCACTGTGGTGTCCTCTGGTGCCTGGCCAGATGTCAGGGTGATGACTTCTCCCTTGTAGGGTGCCCGCTCCACAGGGGTGGGTGTGCAAGTCTGAAACAGAGCACATTTCAATTCTCTCTGTGAGTTACTGATTGCTCAAATTCTCAGCTAAGAGCAGTTCCGCTTATGAATTGTGACAGAGAGAAGAAAAGAAAAAGAAACTAGTGAATTCATCATGTGCTGACCACGCTGTTCCCTCTCCCACGACTTCCGAGGGACCCGGTGCCTCTGGGGGTATTCTCTCTGCATGGGTATTGATCTGGGTCTAACAAGTGAAGAGATCTTATCAGGGCCTCTGCCTGGGCCCCAACCTACCTCCTCCAGCCTTCTCACCTCTGCCTTTCCTCCTGGCCGCCAAACTAGCTGGCCACATTCCCAGAATGCTTTGCTCTCCCAGGGTCTTGCCTGACAGCAATCTGCTTGTGCATCCCTCTGCTGGTGGCCTCTATCTTGGGCCTTCTGCAGAATTTCCCCTCCTTAGGGGTCCACTCAGAGGTAGAATCCTCCACTGCACTCAGCAGGAGTTAACTCAGAGCTTGAGTAGACCCAAGAAGCAAAGGGATTCACAAGAACTAACTGAACCATGTGTCTGTGAACTGACCAGCAGCCAGAGGCAGCAACTCCAACTCCGTGGGTCAGCAGCCCGGGTTCTGTGGCCGGGTCGCCTGCTTCGAATGCACTCTGGCTCCCTAAGCTGGAAACCTGGTGAGATGAGGCACCTGCATTACTGGGTGTCAGGAGGATCATGCGCAGGAGAGCATTTAGCATCACACCTGATACAGATGCTTTCTTTGTAAATCATAACGCAGACCCACACTATGCACACACTTACGCACACACACATGAATAGCAAGCAGTCATGGGGCTTGTTCTCCCTGCTCTGACTGCCAGACTGCAGTATCCACGGCCTGGGCTTAGATCCAGGCATATCCGCCTGGCTGTTCCTCCACTCACACTGCCTGTCCTGTGTCCCAGTCCCACAGTGTCACTGACTACCTCCCTCTGAGGCCCAAGGTCCAGGGCTGTGCCTCCCAGAATGGACACAAGACACTGTCCACTCTGCCAGACAGCCACACAGCAGCAAACCCACCTCTTCTCTGAGCTTGCTGCCCTGGCTCCGTGATCCCCTGCTTTGAGGAGAAGCTGACGGGAACCACAGACCCCTCAGGTCGGGGCTCGAGCCTTCCAGCACCTTTAACCTCTCACTGTTTGGGGTGGGCAACACCGGCTCTGGGGGCTCCAGTCCTACTCATCTCCAAACCACCTTTTGCCCCTGGCGCTGTCCCCTGCCTACGTGAGGACCAGGGTCAGTGTGTGCTGACAGGTGGGCATGAAGGCTGTCCGAGACAGAACCCATAAACGGCCACGGCTGTCTTCACTCAGTGCGCATTTGTTTTGAAGTAGACTTCACCTACTGCTCTTAGAAAAAGGAGTCATGGCTCTTCTCTCTAGCAACAGGGCAGATTTCCATCTGAAGCCTGGAGTGCCCAATGGGACATAGACGCCAGCCCACGGTGCATGGCCATCAGGCTAGGATGGGCCAACATTCAGTGCCCTGGGATTGCACCAGTGGTCCAGGGTTTCTTTCTCAGGTATCCCCAAGCATGCCACACGCACCCCATCCCAATCCCACCCTCCAAAAGCATTCTTAGTGTTTAGAGGACTTTCATGCACAGAAAACAGAAAGAACAGGATGAAGAAGCAGGCAGGTCTAGCTTGCACAAAGGAAGCACTCGCTCCTCCTGTCTCCTGAGACGCTGTGAGGGTGTGGATGGTGCTGCCCCCCAAACCTCAGTGCTCCTGGGAGGAGCCTGTGGAAGGAGATTGGATCCTGCTGGGAGCTACAGCTGATTGCTCTTAGGAGGCAGGACCTGGTTGGAGGAGGGGTCACTGAGGAGTGGCCCCGCAGGATGCATCTCCCTCTCCAGCTGCTGCCTCCTCTCTCTGCTTCCTGTCTGCCGTGCTGTGAGCAGCTCTCCCCAGCCAGGCCCTTTGCCCTGCTGCTTCTGCCCTGGTGCTGGTCATCCATGAAACCATGGTGACCATCAGTCAAATAAACCTGTCCTGCTGGAAGCTGTGGCGTTAGGTGATAGGTCTCGGTGACGAGGAAAGTGACACAGATTCTCGATTGTCTTTTGTGTCTCTGGCCAGCTCTGTCTGTGACTTTGCTGGTTTCCGTGCCAGTTTGGTGGACACTGAGCTCCACCTGAAGGCCTCTGTCTCCTCCCACGCAGCCTGCATAGTGGCCCCAGATGTGTGATAATTCACTACTTTGTCTTTAGTCTTGGTCTCTTCCTGTACCCATTCCTCTATGTCAGAGCTAACTGAGTTCTGCACCAAGGTACAAATGTGGGTCAACCAGATCTAAGGCCTAAGCACCAGCAGGCCCAGGTTTCAGCTCGCTGAGATGGGACCTCTGTCTCACCAGTGCCTGTAGCCTTAGCACCTTGAACTGTGCCTGGAACACAATAGACGTTTGTAAAACTTACGTGCTGCTGAGGGTAACATTATTTAAGAGTACTATAATTCCTCAAGGAGGACCTCGAGACACAAATGTCCCAACTGTACACCTTCAGGAGGCCTATCTGGGTTGCATCGTTCCCCCGCCCCGACATACCAGTCAGGATTAGCAGATTCACCTTTACAGCAGTGGTTTCCTTTGGGATGGGGCCGAGTCAGGTGAGACAGCCTGGGGGTTGAACTGCGTTTGAGGCTGTCCTAGTGCAGCATGATGGGACCTGGGACAGTAATCCTTAGCAGCTGAGAGTTCAACTGAAGTTCACACTCCTTAACGATGACTGTCATTGTGATGAGCTACCAGACACACATCATAGGCGGCACCATGAATAAACATTAATTGCAATCATCATTAGAACTGCATAATTGCAGAGGTGCCTTCAGTTAGCTGATCAAGGGAAGAGGAAGCTGTATGCTGATAGAAAATTTAAAATTAAAAATTTATATTGTCTGCCAAGTGGGGAGTGCTGGGATTTTCTAAAAATAAGCACAACCTGTAGAGAAAATCCCCAGAGCCTCAGAGAACTACTGATACAAGGCTGCCCACGGCGGCTGAGATGCTAAAACACCCGTGAAGACAGCTGAGGTTCCACATTCCCGACGGCAGACACAGCCCCTATATCCAGGAACTCAGACGAATGCACGGCGGCTCCTTGGGATGAAATCTGTGTTTGGCTGGCGATTTCCAGAATTTTCAGTCCTGACCTGAGCCGCCTGGGCTCTGTCTCTCGGATTCGAGTGCCCCTATGTTCAACAGAGCTGATCTAGAAATGGTCCGTCCTTATATTGTTTGATCAATTACATGTGCCTGTATCTTGCAATCTGAGCAACTACTTTGAGGATAACAATATGCAATGTATGAACCGTTGTTTGTTTCCTATTGTCTTGTTTTGAAATTCCATATCATTGTTTCTATTGTTTTTTTTTTCTCTTTAAAAAAAAAAAAAGAAACTCAAGAAAATATTGGAATCAGGAAATAAAGAAAGCCCCGGCATGCAGATGGTGACCTCCTGTCCATCAAATGTCTGCATTTAATCCTTAAAACACCGAGAGCTGTTTTTCAAGGCCAACAGACCGAGCTGGGCCCCATGTCAGGCCTGGCTCCTTGGGCGAGGTTTGCCAGTAGGGTGAGGGAGCCCTGTGGGCAGAGAGAGACGGAGTGGACGGGAGGTGGCAGCTGTGTGTGAGCAGAACTGAGCTTGGTGACAGCCGTGGCACGGGCACTGGCACTGGCCCTGGGTTAAAGGGTTGGCACTGAGGTAGATAAACCTGGCTGTAGCCTCTTACAGGCTACGTCTGTGAGCCTCAGGTTCTGAATCTGGAAAACAGGAATGGCCTGTCTGTCTCCCGGGATTAGTGTAAGAATTAAGCTATGCTCGAAAGCTAATGGGTAACCAATAAGTATCAATGGAATAAATTTTGAATGATTAGCTAAAACATAAAAAGAGAGCACAGGTTGAGTTTCCTTTTCTCAAAATGTTCCAGATGAGAAGGATCTTGGATTTGGAGATTTTCAGGCTTCAGGAGATCTGCATACGTCTTACTGGGTAAACATTCTTACTCTGAAAATCTGATACTGAAATGCTCCCGAGCATTGTTTGAGCTCTCAGTGTTTCAGATTGCAGATTTCAAATTAGGGGTGTTCAGCTCGCACTCAAAGGGTCCCAGCTCCTGCAGGACGTGGTCACAGAAACAGCCAGAGTGACTCTGCCTTTTCCCACTGCCCGAAAGGCCTCGCACACGCCCTGGCCTGCATCTCTGCAGGCTGGATACTCTGTTCTGTCTGATTTCAAGCAGCCAGGCCCTGCTACATTGCTGAACAGGGTCTTAGGCTGACTGCCCATACGTGTCCCCAGTAAGCCAAAGAGAGCCAGCCCTGGTGTTCACTTTGCTTTTGATTATGATTAGCAATCAATCTGGGGGAATGAGGACCAAAGCAGCTGATGACACACCTCTAGTTACTTTCTCTGAGCCGCCACCTTGGGAAGGACATTGACAAACTGTTATTTCAGAAATAGAAAATGCCCATTTCAGGACCAAGCCAGCCATCCACTCAATTTTATCTTAGCCGAGAGATGGATTATGCTCAGCATTGCAGAGGCAGCCTGGTTTCCAAGCTGTGGCAGCAGCGCTCTGAAACCAGGGACTGCTCCTAAGGGCTCCTCCTGCCTCCTCCACGCTGCAGTGTGACCCACAAACTCAGGAGCTGCTCATTGCCGAAAAAGGGGGGAAAGGGATGACTCAAAGAATAACTCAAACTCCATCCTTAGGGTTTTGGAGGAAATCCTTACACCGTAAACATAAAAATATTCCATAAATACAATTTATCTAAATGTATGTATCAGTGCTATACACTGATAGAGAATTGAGAGTGTATAATTTTGTTTTTTCAGGAATCTCCTGAAATATCTAAGTTGTTGTTTCTTGTTTTTCTTTTCCCTATTCTTTTAGTTGTCTATTTTCCTCTCACACCCTTCTTCAAAAGATTAAAGTGTTTTGTCGTGTAATATTTATCAAATAAGGTCCAGTGGGTCATTTTCTGATTTAAAGTTTTTTCCCTTAAGGATCCACTGGCTAAATTTTAAAATAAATAACCATTTTCTAGTCTATCCAGTTAGGTAAAAGTGTCTCTTGTTTCTTTTGAAATGCCTCACACAGTCCAGTAACAGCGATGGCTGCGACGTGGGAGCCAGTAGGTTAAAACGTAATGAAGTCCCAGAGGAGAGCTACACCCACAACAGCGCCCTGTTTGAGGCAGAGGAGGAGGCAGTCGCTGGGTATATTTATTTAACTTTCTTCCTGTGCTCCTCTGAAACAGCTCGTATTCCTCTCATTTCTGGTCCAGCACCCTTTCGCAGGCTCTCTGTGTATCAAGAAGCAGCGTAGAGGGGTCAGATGCTGCCTGAAAGGACCTGAGACCGGGCAGGAGACTGGCTGGGATCCAGTGCTGCAAATGTTGCTGTGGTGCTAGGACTGGTGCTCTGGGAACTCAAATAGGAAGAACGGGATTTCTTTGGCGAGGATAAGCGGTGAGCTGGAGAAACACGGCCTTTACTGCCTGCTTTTGAAACCCACCCACAGAGAAACCCGAGTTTATTTGTTTGTCTGGTACTTGGGATTGAACTCAAAGCTGGGTGCATGCTAAGGAACACTTTACCACTGAGCTGTACCCCGCCCAAGAAATCTCAGTAATTCAGATGGGAACCAAAGAAGAGGCTCTGAACTTAAATCTAGTACCACGGTGTGATGTTTATATTCAATAAATCATCTTTCCTAACATGGTAGGTAGGAGGGGTCTAAAATATCTCCAGACAATTCCTAAACTTCATTTCACTTTACCCTTTTTATTTTACAACATTTTCAAAATAACGGTTTGGGTTTCATGGCCATTTTCTCCCCTTTTCTTGTCTTTACAGAGGTCCGATGATACAGTGGGAATCAGAAAGATCTATCACAATTCCTGACTCTTAAACTTACTTTTTAGCCCAGGGAAATTAATTAGCTTTGAGACTCAGCTTTCTACTCTCTAAGTTAAGACTCATAGTAGCTACCATGTGGATGTGTGTTATATTTGATGATAGTGCCTACCATTTGTTCTGCCCTGCCCAAATGACCATAAACTAGTACAGGGCTCAGGGCAGTAGATTCTCAGAACATTTGATAAGTGATAATCATTATTTTTTAAAAATACACTAAAATGCCTAAAACATTATCAGAGGGAAATATAAAAATAAAACAATTCAAAAAATGATAGTCAACACATGAAAAATAGTGTTGACATTGACTTTGCCAACAAAACAGAGACCTGATGAAAGCCGTCATTGAGTGAGCTCTGTGGTCCAAAACATTTTCCCTATGGATGAGATGATCCAGGCCAGGCCAGCCATTTAAACAGGGCCCATTCTCCGTTCCCAGTTAGTCTAGCGCCCCTGCTGGCAGATGCTGGGAACAGACCTCCACGAGCTACGCACCTTCAGTCCCTCAGTTCTTTGGATGCTATCTCCTTAGGCTGTCCCAGATCTACCCTTTCTACCCATCCCCTGGACTACAGATGAACTGGCTGTCATCAACACTCCAATTCAGATTAAATTTTGAAAGACTCTTCCAAAACTAATGCCGCGTGATTTGTCTCTTAGCACCTCACTGAGCCTGCTCTTTACAGTTTACTGTAGAGCTGACTGCTATCAGTCAGACAGCCAGGGTTATGCTCTGTGCTGCGTAGCCTAGCTGTGTGACATAGACATTTCTTGAAGTGTCAGGGTCCTAATCTCTAAAAGGAAGGAGGCGACACCTTCTTCCCTTGCACGGAATGCTGAGACAGGGCTGTGGCAGGAAGCCTTGTATTTGGAAGCTCTTGTTACCTGTCAGATTGCTGCTGTTTATCACCAGGGGCTCAGGAACACCTAGACTCTGTCTAGGCTCCATGTACTTGTCACCCGCCCTGTCGGTGTTTATAAATGAGCCCCAGCGGAAAACGAGCTGTAACTTCCAACACTGTCAATGCTGACGGAAATACATTACATAAAAGACGGTAGCATTGAATCAAAAACATTCTAGAGCATTTGTTCATTCAGTCAAAGCCACTGGAAGCACTAAAAAGGAAGAAATCTTGTGTAATGGATTCTGAGAATCCACAGGAAAAGCAAAATTCACAAAAGATTAAAAGAGGAATCAAAGAGATGCCGGAGCTAAGTGAAATGGATCAAAACTCAGCTGGAGAGCTGCGGAGCAGAGAATCAACACTGAAAGTCAGAAAGGAGGAGAGACGCTTTAGAGTGACTCTGAGGGCGACAGGGTGACAGATCTTGGTGGCCCCAGGAGGGATGCTGGGACCCTGCTGGAGAAACCAGCCATTTCTCCCCAATAAGGCCCAGCCTGGCAATTTTGCTGCTTTCTGGGATAGAGGCTACAGGGCTGCCTCCCCATTCCAAAGTCCAAAAGTCAAAACAAAGTTTCTACTTTTTGGTGAAACATAAAAACTATTTTAAAAATCTATAACCTGAACTCTCAGGACAGGCCTAAGGCTCATGCATCTTTTAGGTGACAGTCATTCCAGAGGCTCTGTTCCCCTCATGGTGGTGGAAATCAGAAGCAGAGATGGCTCTGATATTGCAGAGACGGCTCTGATTATCTTCCTACCCGGCCTCCATCACCAGACTCTTACCTGAGTGTCATGAAGTGTTAGGAGAAAATGTTTTCATTGTCCAGACAAGGAAACTGAGCCTGAGGAGAACTGAACCTGCTCTTGGTCCCCGACTGGGATCGGAAGCCGAGGTAGTGCCCACATTTGCATCCACTGATCTCGTCCTCCACCACTGGCCGGTGGTCACAGGATGCACCTTGCAGCCCTTCCCCCAAGGGCACCCCACTCGCCCACAGGGCCTGTGCCCAGGCCATGCCTCCTTCAGTTGTTCCAATGAGTGGGTGCCACCTGTGGCTGGGTGACAGGAGACCTGGGCAGGACTCCCAGAAGGTCTGGCTCAACATCCCTGCTCCCCAGTCTGTCTGGGGCCCAGGTTCCCTCTTGCATGCTTTCTTCTCTCCTTCCTGGGGTCACACTGGAGGGCATCCAGAGCCCGTCTAGTCTCTCCTGCTCCCTCCCCTCCTCTCCTTGAAGGTTTCCCTTGAAAAGATCCTGCACCTTTATTGTTGGGGTACTTTGGAGGCCCCTGACTAACTGGGTTGCCAAAAGGCCCCTAGTAACTATGAACTTGAAGCAGGAGAAAACTGAACAGACACACGCCTTGGGGAGTCTTCCGCATCTGACAGGGCTCACCCCAGCAATATGCTGGGCTGAATGAGAGGAGACCCAGCTCCATCGCCACCCACACGCCATACAGGTGCCAGTCTAGCCAGCTGTAGCACCTTCACGGCCCGACCCACCTGGTCTCGCTGCCGGATCCGCTTGTAGACATACTCAGCAAACGGTTTGCGTGGGATAAACTTCCCGTGGCCTGGGGCAACGCTGAGCGCTCCGGCCTCGTATACCACCTGGCCCCTGGAAATGGTCACCAGCGGCACGCCGTGGCACTCCATGCCCTCGAAGATGTTGAAGTTCACAGCCTGATGGTGAGTCTTGGCCGAGATGGTCCTGGGTTTGTGGACAGCAAACGCAAAGCCCCACATTATCACCAGCTCGTGTGACAAACAGGAGAAAGACGGAAGGGACGTGGGTCACACTGCTAAGCCAGGGCCTCGTCACCCTGCCCAGCGACCTGAGGAACAGAACACTGACAGCAGTGCTGAGAGCTGCAGACTCGGAGCTGTGAGGCAGCAGGCTCAGCCTCTGCGGGGCGAGCTCCCCTGAGTGACGTGGACATGGAGGGGTCCCGGCAGCAGGACCAGCCGCCCCTGCATCCTGCACCCAGACAGCCGCGCCGGAGCAGGTGTAGTGGCTGGACTGCTCGGAGAGCTTGGACTTGACTTCTGGATGCAGGCAGCCTCTGCTTAGGCTGTTCTGGTCCCCTTGCTGGACCCGTGAGGGCTCTGAAGCGGCTCTCCTCACCTCCTTGTGTTTTGTTTGATTTTTGAGACCGAGTCTTGCTATGTCATGCAGGCTGCCATCCTGCCTCAGCCTCCCGAGTGCTCCAGCAGATGGTGCAGTTGGCCAGTGACTGCCTGGTTAAAGCCATCCAGCCCCATGGCCAGCAGCTGCTCCTCCCTGAAGCCCTGCTTGGTCCTGACCACAGCCACCGTGCTGACCATGCACTTGCCTGTCGGGGTGGGGGAGCTGTAGCCACTTCGGGGTTGTACCTGTTCACTGCCAGCTGCCTTTGCAAGGTGGGGTGAGGTCCAGGCCTAGGGCAGACGCTCACCTCACACCCGAGCAGGCGTGAGCCTGGGCTTGCACGGCTGGCCTGTCCCTGGGCCTTCAGGGCCAGGGCTGCTGTCCTCTCTGCCTTCTCTCCTGCCCTGTCACAACTCACTCTAGCATCAGATGCAAAGACAATGCCTCTCAGGGACCTGGCCAGCACTGTGGAGGTCAGGCCACACACACGTGCCTACAGACACACATGCAAATGGAGGTGTGCACATGCGTACATGTGCACAGGTGCGCATGCACACACACACGCTCAGCTCTCAGAGGCATCCTAAGTGGTTGATTCCCGGGGCAGTTCCTTGCAAGCATCTCCCTGTGTGTCCTTCAGAACCCAGGAGTGTTCTCCCTGGACTTCTCTACTTGCCCTGGAGCCATGGCCAGGGTCACCTATGATGGACCTGAGAGCGACGAGCAGAAATGTTCGTTCCCAGCCTCCGTTTGCCCCTTGGTAATGTATTAAGCCCTCACTGGAGTGGCTCATCTGTTGTACTTCCTCAATACAACCGGAAGGAAGCGGGGTCTTTTAGCACCTACTCCTAAACCTGGAAACCCAGTCTCTGGGGCGGCCGTGTGATTTGACTCCCATCCTGAGCAAGTCGCAGTGCATGCCCCCCGCATCCCTGTCTAGAAGAAAGTCTGCAGCTCAGCCTGCAGCCCTAGGAAACCGCCCAGCTCTCCAGAAACACCACAGTACCCCACCAGGGATATGGAATGTGAAACGGGCCAGTTAGGGAGAAATCAGATCGGAACAACGTTAGGAAAGACAGCACCAAGCATTCCCGAGCTGGGGCAGTCCGTGTCGAGAATATGCTCACCAGCACAGATCCCCATGCAGAGCCTTCCTCCCAAAAGAGCCAAGAAAGAGTCAACGGCAGGGCACCAGCAAAGCAAGAAGCGAGGGTGGGGAGAGGGGTCGGCTGGCATATGCTCAGTAGTTAGAAACCCTGGTGCATTAAAAGCAAACAACAACTTGGGTCCTTAGTCATGTCTCTGACAATGCCATCCGTGCATTGTAAATGCTTCTTGTCTCTGGCTTCTCACTTAAATAAATGAGGCAGAAAGACTCTCGAGGCGTAACGTTACTATGAAGAGAAGAGAGGCCGGTCCCAAGAAGAGCTTCCAGGTCTGGGAATTGAGGTCAGTGCCTGGCAGCACCACCCTCACCTCTGTGCCATCCTGGTCACTACTGGGTTGATTCTCAAGTGCTCTGTCCAGCAGCACGGGCCTGCCCTCCGGGGACAGTTACCCACAGAAGTCCTCTGTGTCAGCTTTGTTGGCCAGGAATGGTTAACTTTTGCAGCAAAAAGAGAATGAAACGGACATCACTGGAGAGGAAGAAGGCTCCTCTCTGTGTGGTGACCGCTCACCCACTCAACGCGTGTGTCCCACGCCAGGATGGTTCTTCCTCGTGCTGGGATGAAATCCCTGCTGGTCACGAGCCCAGCTGCAATGCTTCTGAGTATGCAAGGACTTTGATCATAAACGGTTCCAGCACATCTCATGAAGCAAGCCACGTGCAGGGCAGTGGCAAGTTAGGACCCTGCATTTACTCCAAACCCTTTATTTAACCAGCACTGAATTATCAGAAGATTCTTGAGGGAGCATGCAAGAAATGTGACAGATCATTTAAATAAAGACACAAATTATTTTAAGTTATCAAAAGAAAAATGAATAATAGGCATGAATACACATTTTGTTACAACAACAACAAAAAGAAACCCAATGTGAGTAATACATGAAAAAGATTTTGGCTTCCTTAGTGTTCAAAGGTATGTAATTTGCAGCTCAAAGGTAACAATTTTTGCCTATAAAGAAGCAAAAAACAAAGAAAAGTCAAAGACTGTGCTGTATCAAAGGATCCTACCCTTTGACGGCAGTCTTGGTGCTTGCTGTGGAGAGAAATTTAGTTTAAAGTAGCAACAATAAAAAAAAAAAAAAGAGGAAAAAAGAAAAAACAAGAACAAGAAGAAAGAAAAACAACAGCAGTGACCCGTTGCTGGCCAGGAAAGCTGACATGGAGGGTTTCTGTGGACGATTATCCCCAGAGGGCAGGTCCAGGCTGCCAGACAGAGCCCGGAGAGACACAGGGCTTTAAGCACATTGGGATCACCCCGAAATCCTTCAAGGGCCCCACCGCGTCCAAGTGCTGCTTGGCCGACATTGCAGCCACCAGTGTGATTGCCGCAGTGCCAATCACGACCCGGCAGAAAAGGCCTGGTGCCTGCGGAGAAGCCACGATCGAAGAAAGCACACCGGGTTCCAGCGTGACTGTCGGTGTTCCTACGCTTGCTGTTTCTCTAAGAACTCGCACATGGAAGTCATTTGCTTTGATTTCTCCCCGCTAGCTCGTGCTTCACTAGTGTCTTGTCACCGCATTCATGACAGTGATAATGACATTAATGTTTCTCACAGTTTTATGACACGTGCTGTGATCCATAAAGTGAGGAAAGGACGTGGTTCACTGCCCCCCACCCCGAGTCCACCCCTCACTTTGTTCTTGCTCCTTTCCAGAGCAGTTCTGGAACCCACTTTCCCGAGTGGCTGTCCCAGAACTAGTGTTCACTTTGCACGCTCACTTTGACTTTGGGGAAGAGTCAGTGGTCGTGGGGTGCAGGACCTCAGCAGCCAGGGGTGCGTGTTTGTGCAGGGGCTGCACGTGGCCTGGCTCCGGGGAGCAGCGTGTGTGAGCCTGGCAGGAACTCGACGTGGGCTGGAGCCTGAAAGAGTGCGTTTGGCTGCGCCTGCAGGGCGGGACGGGCCCCCAGCCTGGGTCACCTCTGCCTCTTCCCCACCCACGTACAGAGTGAGGTCAAGGCCAGCCTGGGTGACACAGCGAGACCTACCTCCAAAGCCAAAGGAAAGAAAAAATGAGGGTTTTAACCAAAAGATGAGTGAATGTGGGTGAAATAAAACATAACAGAGACCAAAGGAAAGTTCAGTGTCCAGTTAGAAAACAGTAATTCCACATGTTTCTACTGGGAAGAACCTGGTGATATTTCATGCAGAACAAATTAGAGACCCAAATGAATGGCCCAGAGAAGTTCTCAAGCATGAGACAAGGGTATACGGGTTCTGAACAGCGAAACAGTGGAGCAAAAAGAATCTAAACTTAATTATGATATATTCAAAAAGCAGAATACTGCACAGCAGTAAAAATGAATGAACCAAACACACACATTTCAACACAGCAAAGTGCCACACAATATTGAGGAAGTTCCGATTTACAAGTGCACAATGCAACTTATGTAAAGCTACAAAATCAAAAGCTCCCGTAGACATACCTATAGGACTTTCAGTGCAACAGTGAAACACTGTCCTGATGACTTCAGCCAACACAGAAACAACTGGACTGCCTG
Organism: Cavia porcellus; assembly: GCF_034190915.1. Taxonomy (NCBI): domain Eukaryota; kingdom Metazoa; phylum Chordata; class Mammalia; order Rodentia; family Caviidae; genus Cavia; species Cavia porcellus. The sequence goes on from NW_026947493.1 coordinate 85,360,133, forward strand.
CTGGGTTAGCTAGCAAGTTCCCTAAAACCGATCAGATAAGGGTACAGAGAACCCCAGTGCTAGCTGAGTTGCAGTTGACTCTGAGTTTCTCAGGCCTGTCGCTCTAGGAGTCTAAACCTGTCTCTCAAACTTGAGCTCTGCCAGCCTCCCTGCAGGGCTGGCTCCCTGCCTGCCAGGGCCTGGGGCTGAGGAGGCAGCAGACCTGTGTGGGGCTGGAGAATCTGCCTTTTCAATGAATTCCTACAGATGATGCTTCTGGTATTGCAGAGACCATAGTCTGCTCTTTAAAATAAAAAAGGCAGCCTAGGTTAATTTTGTATTTTGAGGCAGCCATGGCTCTGAGGAGCCTGATAAGAATCTAAGAGTCTACGGTTCTTTTCAGGTGCTGATGTGAAGGTTGCTGTGATCTGCTTTCTCTCTGTCCCTGTGTTTGTTCCATAACTCAGAGCCTGCAGCTAGCCTGAATGAGAGGAGGGTTTGAGGCCCAAATCAGAGGTGTCTGCCTGACAGTGGGTCCAAGCCGGGGCCCGCCTTGTTCATGCACCGAGGCGCTGACGGACTCGGATAGCATCTTTATTAAGCGCTGCCTGGAGAACGAGATGGAAACACCCAGAATTTTTTACCTTTTCTTTCCATCCAGAGGAGGAAAAATGTACACCATGGACCTTGCACCAGGCCTAGGGGCTGAACAGAGGCCAGAGGAGTTTGGAAATCACACATTCTTTTCAGCGGCCCCAAACTGTATCTGGTTCATTCATGCAGTCATTTCTGAGGCCCTGTGTCCTTGAGCTGTCCTGAGCCCAGGGATATGGGAAGAAAGGCCAGTGCTAAAGGCAGAAAAACACAGAAAATCTGCCAGGCAGGAAGAAAACTACAGCCAGAGCCTAGCAAGGAAAGTGCCTTTTATACAGCCTCCCCTGGGACGCTATTTTGTGCCCAGTTTTAATGCTGCAAATAAACTGCTTATCTGTAGGGCAAACGATGAGGTAGAACGGGTCACTGGGATTCCTTTCTAAGCTGCTTTTCTTTTATAATTTGGAAAATAATGCAGCGATTAGTAGCGAAGTCCCAGAAGTCATTTCTAGTTCCCTGAAAGGTTCAGTTACATAAGCGCACACTTAAATAAACTACTGGGAATAAATCACGGAGACAATTTTACCCGTATGTAACCAGCAAAGCTACTTTTTTCACGCAGCATCCAATTTGTTTCAGTGACTGTCTTCCGAAGGCCACAGAATGTATGTTAGGTGGTTTGTGTGAACAATTCACTGCAAACCATTTTCAAGAGGTGTCAGCTCTGGAGCGCTGATGAATTCTGATTCCACCAGGCTGTCTTAGGCAAAAAACATCCATGCAAGCCTCTCAGCTTTAGCTACTCTGGTGTGGTGGCTTCTGAATGGCAGCCTCAGCCAGCAGCTCCCACCTACCCAAGAACTGACTCTCTGCTGCTAACGTTTCACATGCACTTTCTTAAACACAACACTCGTGCCCCTCAGTAAAGGGATTAACATTCAAAACACATTAAGCAATACGCCCAAGGTCACCCTAGCTTGCACACAGCCGAGTGGGAATTTATCCCCAAAGTGTCTGGCTTCATCACGGGGTACAGCAGGATGGGTTTGGGGTGATGAGTGAGCACACATTTCTCAAGATTCATCACTGTCATCTGCCAGGGAACTGACGTGGAAGTTGCTGCACTGATGGGGACGGCACGGGTGGGGCTGCAGTTGCGGAAAACCATGCTCAGAGCCCACATCAGCCGCCCTGCCTGTTCTGCCTCCACAGAACCAGGTGGGGGGCCATGGCAGCCTCACCCTGCTTACACCCACCTGTCTAACAAGGTCTGAGTCTCCCTCCCACTGCACGTGTGTCAGAAGACACGCTTAGCACAGGCAGAGCAGAAGGGCAGTCATGCTGGGAGCACACTTGTAGATTGTGTGCACATGTGTGCCTGTGTGCATGTCTGAGTGTGTGGGTGTGCATGCATGCATGTATGTATGCACTGTGTATGTGCATGTGTATGTGTGTGACTGTATGTGCATGCATGTGTGTGTGCTCACATACAATCTTGTGTGTCATGTGTGTACGTATGTACAGTTCTTCTCTGGAGGAGGAGGAGGGAGAGGACTGCAATGTAGAAATCCGTCAGTAGAGGTACAATGGGTGACTTCAAGGAAGCCACCTACTGGCCTCTTCCTGCAGTGCTGGTGGAGTGGCCCTGACCCCCGCTGTGGCCTCACTGCTTGCCAGAGGGCACCTTCCCGTCCCTCTGCTTCCCTCCTGGACCCTCTTGGACCCAGAGAAGCACAGTCTTCACGGACTGCAAAGCTAAACGCATGCACCTCCATCTCCAGGGAGAAAGGGAAGGAGGTGGGGCAGGAGAGATGCACCATGCTTTCCAGAGTGGTGTGCACTCAAGGTCAAAGCCTGCTGGAATTGAGTTAAAAAATAATAAACTAAAATAACTACGTGCAAAAATATGCCTGCTCTGCAGAACACAGGCCAGTGAGATGTCTTCATTAACCGTTCCAGTGCACACGGGTGCCTGTCTGCCTGGAGATGCAGGGAGATAGGCAGTAGCTCGCAAATACTGGGAAGGGACAGTTGTCATGGCAACTAAGTGCTCCTTAATGAATGCTGCAGAAAGGAGCTCAGAAGATGCTGCGCAGGCCAGTCCTGCTCGCTGCTGCAGGTCTGCAGAGGTCTGCAGGCTGCCATGTCCTGTAGGGTTTTTAGCCAGCAGGCCGGAGCTTGCACTTCTTTCGTCTTAGCCATGCGAGCTGTCCTGAGCCACGGGGAATCGCACAGGCTTTCCTCTTTCCTCCCTGACCCGGCTACCCGCGGTGCTCCGCAGCACAGGTCACCAGCAGGAGGAGTTCTGACCCTGCTGCGGCACACTGAGCTCCAGCACTAGCGCGGCCGGCTCGGCTCGTCACACTGCAGGGCACGCGCTCCTTCCACACCCGTGCACACAACACAGCGCCTGCCCCATCGTGCTGTGCAGGCTGGCTGCGTGGAGCTGGCCACACTGCCGCTCCCCGTTCCCTCACAGGCCACAAGGCAGGTGTGGCCCTGTCCTCTGCGCCCTCGGAACGCCCACGGAGCGGAGGGCGTGTAAGACCCTCACCTGCCACGCGCGGGTAACAGGGAGCGGCCCCAGTCTGACGCAGCGGCCAGCAGTTCTGGGCAGCAGCACCTGCCGCCTGGTCCTGCAGAGCCAAGTCGGGCTGCGGGCGCCCCCTGCAGGCAGCAGACCGCAGTGCTCCAGCCTGGGATAGCACGATGGCTGTCACCAAGTCTCGCAAGAACAGCTTGAGTCTGGGTCTCACGGTATGGTCAGGCAGACGGGTGCATTCAACACTAAGGTCGGCAGGTAACAGAGGAGGGGGTTCTTGCACGACCACGTGTTCCTTTGGTTAGATAATGCTTAGGCCAGCTGGGGATATAGCTCAGCCACACAGTGCCTGCCTGGCAAATGTGAAGTCCTGAGATTGATTCCCAGTAGCCCTCCCCTCTGCCCCCACAAAAGAATGCTGCAGATGAGGCAGCTCTCCAAGACTGCCTCTGCCTGTAATAAACACACCGAAGGCTGGACGCTGCCCCGCCCTCTTCAGCCTGTCCTCTCGGACATAACAACCTCGGAGCCTCACCTCAGTGCCTCAGTTTACCCCACCTCCAGACTCCTCTCTAGTGTGATCCCAGGCTGATGACAAAACTATGACAGGAAAGACCTTTCTCCTAAGTTCTGCTTCTGCCTCAGAGACAAAGGGACTCAGAGGGAAGCCAGGCTCGCAAACCCGCTCTCCTCTGTTCCCCTGCTCTGCCACATCTTGCCAATATTTGCCTGCCGACGATTAGTGATCATGCGGCCAGCTCTTCCCTCTCCTTGGCACAACCACCCCATTGCCAAGCGCCCCTCCTCACCCACGCAGCCAGCAAGCTGCCCAGCTGCCTCCCCGATGATCTGGGACCAGGAAGCAGAGCCTAACACCACACCAGGGTGTGTGGGGTGACGGTGGCTTCCTCCCAGGCACAGCATGGAGGGCACAGCACTGTGCAGACACCAGGGAACCCCTACTGCCATGAGGAGCCAGGTCACAATCCTCGCCAGTCACAGACATGCCCTGAGTGGCACTTTACCGCTATGATTTCCACCCCAACACCTGCGGCTGGCGGGGCTCTCTGCAAAGGGTCCCAGCAGTACTCCTAAAAACCATCTAGGTCATCAAAGACAGGCGAGGAAACCCCCGCCCATCAGAGGAGCCTCAGGACCAGTGTCAATTAAATGCAAGGTGAGACCTGGCGTGAGATCTTGGTATATTAGGCAAAAACTCACCAAAGCTGAGTGAGGCACGGATTCTGGTTAACAATAACCTGAGACTTGGCTTCGCTGGTTGTGTAAATGTGTGTGTGGATGTGAGGAAACGACAGTGGGAAATGGCTGCGGGGCACGGGACCTCTCCCTGCTCCAGGGAACCCACAGGGATGCCCCTCTCCTTCCCTGCATCCTCCCTCACTGGCCTCCATGTCCTCTGCAGCCCATCTCTCCTCGGCCATCTCCATATGGAGAAGGGTGAGCACGAATAATGCAAAATATGCTGATGCTGGCTTAGAGAAAATTCCTAAAGGATTTAATCCATCAAACACGTCAAAGAGAACGAGAGGGGTCTTTGGCAATCCAACAAAGCCAAGGACATTTCCCAGTTCACCAGAAGAACAGTAAAACAAAAGGAAAATGAAAAGATCTCTAGGTTGCTTTTCAGAAGAAAATGAGGGTCGGGAGAGAGAACCCAAGGTTCCTGTTTGCCTGGCCACATGGGCAAATGGACAAGGGCACTGCACACCGAGAATATTCTGCCAAGCGTGACACAGTCAAACTAGTCAATGTAACAAAGGAACACGGGTCTTGTGTTTGCACAACACGCCTCTAGTTCACAAAGCACCTTCACACTCAGGAGATTCTAACGAGTGTCTTGTGCGGTAGGTAAAACAGGTGTTGGCAATCTCCTTTCACGTATGCCTGAGCGTAGCTTGTGTTTGATTTTGTGTCTGCAGGTGGAACCGGGGCCTCAGGCATGTGAGTCCAGGGCTCCACCCACAGCCCCGGAGCTCCAGCCAAGCCCCAGGGAGACTTGCAGCGACCCTAGGGGAAGCCCGGGCTCTGTGCTGCTTTGGGAAAAGGTGTGAAAGGAGAATTGGAAGCCCTGTGGTGAACCTGTCCTGCAGAGGACACAGTACTGACAGTTAGATGAGAAATTCACAGGTATCTTCACCCAAAAACCACGCCATGTGCTTTCAAGCACTTAACTGTCTGTTGTCATTATTATATAAATGAGAGTTATTATATAAGAAATATTGAAGAATAGATCAAAGAGATAGAAACCTAAAAGCATAGAATGTTTTGGTTTGACCTTAAATTAGCTATTCTTAGAGCAAAGATGAGGGCACTCGGAGGTAATATACAGATCCTGAAAAGGGCTCTGCATCTGGGCCATTATGTCCTATTCTGAAACAACTCAGTAGAAAGCGAGGGACAAGACAATGTTACAGAACCAGTAGCTGGAACTTGTGCGGCAGCGATCTAAATTTGTATAAAAACATGACTCAAGGAGACATAATCACAGCCTATAAATATCTTCCCAGCAGCGATACGTGGCAAATGAAGCCAGTGAATTATTCACAGCCTTTCACCCCAGTCATTTCTCTTTGTCCACCTGTCCAAGCTGCTGGAGGATCCTCAGGACCCAACCCAGTGGGGACACTGGGCAGAGACGTAAATGAGGGGGGCTGGGAGTGGCTTCCTCCGCCTTCCGGGGACCCCGGGCCCCACTGACATTTGCCCCCCTTACCAGTCTCTTCATTCCCCCCACCTTAGGTAAGGGCTGACACAGAAGGAACTGGATCAAAATGGTTTCGGTTGCTGGCCCGCCAACAGGAACGATCAGTATGGACATGGAGAGAAAGCGGGGTACTGAAGCTCAGGGAATGTCCCCCGGTGTCACCTCAGTGCCGCAGGGCTGGGGTTCTCATGTCCCTTGCTAGGTGTGAAACTCACCATTTGAAGGGGAGGAGGTTTGATTCTGCTCAGGGTTTCACGGGATTCCAGCGCCCAGTCTGCTGGCTCCAAGGGAGAACTTCGGAGCAGAAGGCCTGGGGGAGCTGAGCTGCCAAGTTCATGGTGGGCAGAAAGGGATGAAAGAGGAGGGCCCAGGGACAGCACGCAGGGCCAAGGCCACAGCTCCACAGCTGCCAGGACACAGCTGGGGCTGAGCCTCACTGATCCGCAGGGTGATGTTAAATCCAGTGGTGTTGACGATTCAACTAATGTTCAACGAATGAAGTCTGTCTTTCACTGTTGTTCAGTGATAATTCTCCCGCCACGGTAAAGTGATTCTATCTATCTTACTTAAAAATCACAATTTTTGATACCAAAGTATTTTTAAATCACTGTGAGCTATGCAAGTGCAAATTGTTATAATTACCATGTCTCAGGTGTTCTGCTTCAAAGTCATCCTGCTTAAACATTTCTTCCATAAGACAGTTGCCCTTCTTCTTGAAAACCACTAAGTTTTTTGACTAAGCCTCATGATCTCTCTAAACCAAAGGATGCTTCAAGGCCTGCCCTGGTCTCCGAGCTTGAAGTGACCTGGATTACATTTGCTATGGCGAAGGAAATGCTGGCAGCCCCTGCTGGCTGGTACTTAACACATCTGGAGTCCTCTAAGTGTGGCCTGCTCGGTCCACCCAAGCAGATTCTCCCCACTGCTTTCCCAAGCGGAACTTTCCTGGCCTGGCAGGGAAGCTGCCCACATTTGGTTGTGCCAAGCGTTAAGCCTTTAAATGGGTAATGGCTGCTCGATAACATAACAAAGGCCTTGAGTCCTGCCTGGATGGCGTCTTAGGGCTCTCTGTAAATAAGATGTGGTCACTACAGTGGCACTGCCAGGACCATAAGCAGCTGAGGCACCGTGAGACCTGTGTGGCAGAAGGCTCCTTGCCGTGACCTTGGCCTGGCAGCTGCATGAACTGGTCAGTGACATGACAGCGGTGAGCACATACTGCGTGTTATCCAGGAGCCCACGGGGTGTGTTTCAGGCTCCCAGCTGTGGCACTGGGTGCACCCAGGGGAGCCCAGGGGAGCCAGCTTTTATTACAGTATCACCTGAGAAATGACAGGCTTGAGCTTACTACAACATGACACTTAGAAGCCTTTGGGTAAATGCTATGTAGAGAAGGCAGGGGCCTATCATGTTCCTGTTCACTCTCACACACACGTGTGCACTGCACACACACACAGTGTGAATGTGTGCGGAATCCCTCTCATACAGTGGCACTGCTTAGGAGAAACTCGAATCCACCGCAGCCTCTGGGTGGGCCATTGTCCTGGGAGGAGGAGAAATTATCAGGGCTGCATGTCTACCCAGCACTTCCCTGTGGGTTGGTGGAATTTGCCAGCCTGAAATATTAACATAAAATTATGGAAATTGGAAATAGAAAGCTCCAGTCCACCGGGAATAATAGGCCCAAGATGAACTCAACTGGAAAATTTGGCTAACTAAAAGTGACGTCTTTTGTGCTAGAATTTTTCTATCTGAAAGCTTTAGAAAGGCTGTAATTATTTTGAGTTTTCAATTCAGCCTTTTTCCAATTAAGCCTTTTATTTCCTCCTTTGCTTGGTACCTTTCCTCCCAGGGAGCTCAGCATTTCCAGGCACTGAAGTGGAAAATTCATATTGGTTTTCTATGCATATCCATTTCCAGAGAATGCAACACAATTTTGCATCCTCTATGCCAAGAAAAACAAAGAAATATTTGTATATCAAAACCTTGTCTGGAGCATAGGCACAGCATTCTGGAGAAGGCAGAACAAATCAGCTGATAAGAAACGCTGGTGAAGGCCAAGGTGTGGTTTCTGTGCCCGCTGGCCGGCGCTCTGCGCTGGAAGCCAGGGAAGGAGAAGTCCGCTCACCTCGTGGCGTCCGGGTCCCAGATCACCATGTCCGCGTCGGACCCCACGGCTATTCTTCCTTTCCTCGGGTAAAGATTGAAGATTTTGGCTGCATTCGTGCTGGTGACCGCCACAAACCGGTTTTCATCCATTTTACCACTATGCTGTCAAAAATAAAATAATCAAGGAAAAAATGCGTTTCTTGTATTGATCACACATTTTTAAAATTCCTATTAATAAAAGTACAAGACTTTCCTGTCTCACACCAAGCAGAATGCACCTAATTTCTTATATCACAGAGCCAACGCCCCGTCGGGTGGTGGGAAACATTATACAAGGGTAATTATAACGAGGGAGGTGACCGACGGGCGCGTGGAAGCCTTGGTGCCTCTGAAGACTCCTCAGCTCACACACGGCCCGCTCGCCGTCCTTCCCAGAAGCACGGGGGATGCTCAGAGACAGCCAAACACGCCAGCGCTGCTTTCAATCCCCGTTTCAAGGTTGCCAGCACACTTGACTGCATTTGGGGTCTGGCTTATTTCTTGTGGACCTCAGATGACTATTTTCAGAGTTGAAATGAGATAGGCTGCGATGCTTTCAGATCAGGCGTGATGCCTTTTACAAGAGGAAAAATGCAGAGGTCCACCAGCCGTGGTGGGCAGTCTTTCCCAAGAGACTAACATGGAGAAAGTGTCCAGAGCTTGCCCTGGTGTGTGTGTATTTACATGGTAAGAGTGACCTCACGGCCTACTTAACCACCCACACCTCAGGGAGTGAATAAGAACCAGGCCCTGAGAGCAGCAGTCCCAGAAATAAACCCTCTGAATGCTCCAGAAAATAACATAGTTTCATGTGTTCTAGTAGGAAATATTTAATCACTTTAAAATCACTTATATATCTGGAAGCCAGAGCAGACTATGAAAATCTGCTGTAATGAAGATACTGTAGTAAATCCAAGAACAGTGGACTGTGACCAAGAAAACCTACGCAAAAAAGAAAAGAAAAGAGCAAAGGGGCCTCCCGAGGAATGGCCAGGGGTAGGATAAGCCGGGAGAGCAGAGAGAGAAGGGCGGTCAGCAGAGGGCTTGTGGTACAGCAATTGTTCAAATATTGTCCTTCTAGAAGGGAGAGAGTGAAAGGGTTTCAGGGGGGAGCAGCAGGGATGGAGCGTCACTCTGCGTGGTGACTCTGGCGGCGGCACAGTAAGGTGCATGGCATGGCTGTGAGACCACTGCATCCGTCCTGACAATGTGAGTCTCCAGGGAAATGGTTGCCAGGTGCACGGAAAGAGGGCTCATTCCTGAAATGCGCTTGATAACACTTGGCAAAAGGCTGACTCAGAACAATCACAGAAGACCCAGGACTCATGCTGGGTGGGCGAGGGAGGCAGGATGCAGGCTCTCAGGTCTAGCTGGCCTCCCCTGCTGACTTCCAAGTATACACACGTCCACTGCGGGACAGGTCGGCACATGGCCACTGAGCCACAGATCCCTCTCCATCCCCAGGGAGCAGTGTCTGTACTCATGGGAATTCCTCCAGGGCTTCTTTCCTAGGCTTTGAGTTCTTCTCCATGTGACTTATTGTTGTCTTTGTTTGTACAATAATTTCTCAGAAAGGACATTTACACAGATTCCATGAAAAGAAGCTATGAACAGGATCAGCATCCTCTCATTTCTAGACTCCAGACTAGTGATGCAGGAGGCTTTGGGATTCAAGAACACAAGAAATGGAGCAGGCGGGCCCTAACCTGTCAGGAGGGCCCTTGGCTGCACCCAATCCAAATCTCCCCCATGCCACCTCCAGGCTGAGCCTGCGGGGAGGACAGTGGTTTGTCCTGGGAGTGGGGTGAGAAGAAGAAGGAACGGTCAGCAAGCGTCCCTGCGGAGGCCGAGGTCACAGCCATGGAAGTCAGGCTGGATCTGGGAAACCCACCACGCCTTTTTCCCATATGACGGACATCCGGTCTTCCACACCATTCACCCCGTTGGGGATCTTGGTAAAGTCGTCCTTCCCAAGAGCTTTCTGGCAGGTGTTGAAGGTGCAGTGGTCAGTAGCTGTCGTGGTCAGATCGTCGCTGGAGAGGAAAGAAAAGAAGCAAACTATGAGAGCCGGGAGCATCACCCTGGACACCTCCATCACGGTTCTCGTCTGCTGACCACTGCTGCGCTGAAAATCAGAAAATCAGAACGGGGGAAGAATGAGCAGGCTTTTCCCAGGCCTGCTTCCTCCCTCTCCCGGCCGCAGTGTGAGGCCCAGTGCCAGAGAGCAGGCTGGGAGAAGCAGGGGCACGTCTGTTCTAGGCTCAGCCGAGGTCTGAGGCTAAACCCCTCTCACGCAGACACTGGATGCGTCTGATGAGGATGACGTTGGGGTCACTGGGAAGAATGCGCAGGAGGATCCTTTGGAGGAGAGCTCCACACAAGTCCCCACCACTGCAGTCAGGTGTGGGGGAGCGTGCCTGTGACCCCAGCACTCAGGAGGCTGAAGCAGGAGGATCCTTGCAAGTCTAAGACCAGCCTGGGCTACAAAGTAAGTTTAAGGCCAGCCTGAACCACATAGCGAGACCCTGTCTCAAAAAGGAAAAAAGATAGATAGAAGGAAAGAAAGAAGGAAATCCCACAATTGTGCCTCCAAGGCAAACTGTCACATGGTGACCAGCCCAGGTGAGCGACACACCCAGGACAGGTGCCTGCTTTAGCTTGTGGAAGGGAGGTAAGGGCAAGGGACGAGTGAACGCTCACTCGGACACCTGGGGTCAGCGGTGCCCGCTGAGCTGACGCTGCAGGTCTGTGGACGGGAGGCTCAGCACCAGCACCGTGTGGTTCTCGAGAACAAGGCTCACCGTGCCCACCGAGTGAGCGGCCTGTGCACCAGTGCGGCCCTGGATCATATCAGCAGTGGAACAAACACAGCGTGCTAGGTAGGAAGGTGACACCAGGGCTGGGGGAGCAGCCCGGGTGGAGCCTGCTTGCCCTGCAGGTGGAGGCCCTGGCTCAGGTCCACTGTAAAGAAGCGACGTAGAGCGAAAGCAAGCAGAAAAGGTCCTAGGAAGAGCCTGGGCCCGGGAGACGAGAGATGGGAACCGGCGGCATAGGATCTCAGCGCAGGTGGCTGCATGGGGGCCGTGACTCTGCACAGCCTGGCGAAGCCGTGCGCTTTGCTCCCCAGGGGAGCAGGTGCCTGGAGCTGTCAGGTGGGGGAGCAGGACAGGAGGTTCGCAAGCGCCTCACACAGGACAGGCTCTCCCCCACCCAACCCGGAGACTCGGAAACAGCTTTTGGCAAAACGTCACACAGTTACTTAGCCAGCAGGTTCATGAGAAATCCTGGCGTCGAGGGGTCGGGCCGCAGGGGTGGGCTCATGACGTGGTGGGCCGCGTGGCTCCATTCTTTATCCCAGTAGTGAGTGCCGTCGGTGCCCAGGCTGGCCACTATGGGCTCCCCGTACACCACCTTCCCTGGGAAGTCAGAGGACGCAGTCAGCACCTTTGTTTGCTCTCAAGACAACCATCTGGCAGACACGTAGGCTCAGCCTTCGCAAGGAAAGCAGCTTCGGCTTATGGAACCCAAACTACCGTTGCTCTAAGCACAAGGCTGAAAAGGAGCCAGTAGTGATCAGGGCGCCTCTGCCGTGATCCGGCCGCGGCACATGGCGGGATGGAGCAGGTGATCCTACCCACTCGCCAGTTAGATCTGAGGGACAGTGACACCCTGCTTCCCAGAAAAGCCGTGAAAGTGGTCTTGGGTTCTGCCACGCCATGGGTCCCCAGGATGGAGAGATGCTGGAGCAGAGGCAGAGCCACCCCGAGATGCCCAAGGTGCGGGTGGGAAGCGAGTCTCTCCCGTGCTGGATCCTGTGAGCCGCAGCAAGGCCTGGAGAAAGCTGCGGATAAGGAAATCTAGACACCCTACTGGGCCAGGGAACTGTTACCTTCGCCCAGCCATGGGTTGCGTGACCCCCCACAGTTACTAACATTCATCCCACACGCAGGGAGCAGGGTGGGGAGGCCTGCAGCCCAGGGTGTGGCTTCTGGTGGCCCTCCTGTTAATGCTACACCAGACAGATGTAGTGATTCCCACGGGCACACGGAAACCACCTCCATACAGCTCTGCTGCAAATAGCTTGGTAACCTTTGCACACCCAGATAATAAAATTGAAGCCCAAAATGGGTACTTTAAAAATCATGCAAATAAGCTCATCAAAAGCAGACGGCATTGGAAAACTTAACAGTTCAGTGAATTTGAATTTAAAGTCAGAAGCCTATGTCTGATTAGCATTTGTCAGAATCACAGATTCCTGGTGACAACCGTGTCCTATGCAAGCAGTCAGAAGGGAGAGCTCGGAAGGGAGCTGCGCGGCAGGTCAGCGCACTCGGCTCCCAGGGTGCTGAGCTGTCGTTACAGTCCTGGTCCAGCGCTGAGAGTAACTGATGCCCTGGGAGAGCACTGAGCACAAGGCCCAGCACCCTGCTGCCTCACAGGTCAGTTCTCCCACACATTGCTGTCTTCTCTGCTACCCTAGAAAATCCAGGAAGCACGAAAGCCAGGTTAGCATGGAGAGTCCTCAAAAAACAGAAACTAGAATTCCCATTTGACCCCACTATTCCCCTTCTCAGCATCTTCCTGCAAGAGTTAAAATTGTGTTAGAGAGACAGGTGCCCGCCCATGTGTATAGCACAATGCATAGCAGCCAGGGCTTGGAAGTGGCCTCTCTGACCATCAGCTGGTAACTGCATAGAGAATGGTGGAGTACTACTGTGCCATAAAGAAGGATACATTTGAGTCATTTGTAGGAAAATGAAGGCGCCTTGAGGCCATAAAATAAAATAAATCAGACACACAAGTTTAGGCATCACATGGCTTCTAGTGTCTAAGAAACCCAAAGTATAAACAAAGAGCAAAATAGAAGATAGATAATCAGAAGCAGGGAGAGGGCTATTTCTAACGGGAAATTGAGAGACGGCAGGAGAGACAAGGGAAGGGTGAGGAGAGGTGGAGTTCCCCACCGGTGAGTTATGTCCTCCACACGAGGGAGGTAAAGGTCATGTCCTGCACACGGGTACTAGTAAAGGGGTCAGCTTGCTGAAGTCTAAGGGTCAGTGAAAGCGACGCCCCAGGAGCTTAGCCACTGCCGGACCTGCGGCTTCCGTGAGGTCAACACCTGCGGGCACCCTACTCCGGCTTCACTCTTCCCGGAAGGGGAAGCTCCACTTGCATCTCTTGTGGTCTCTAGAACAAGCAGCGATCATGACGGGTGACCCGAGAGGGACCAAGACGCTGGGGAGACAGCAAGACGGTCGCCTCCATTTACCTCCGAGTACAAAGGCAGCTGGCTGTCCCGAGACAGCTTCTTGCAGACACTGAGGACTCAGAGACCTGATTCCAGCCCTTCTGAGCTGCTGACTCAGGATTTTCCTGGAGGACAGATCCTCATGGTACGTTCTGCTCAGTCACTCGGCGGTGATGTGGGAAAGCAGCTCAGAGCTTCCGCCACTTCAAGGGCACTCAGGAAAAATGAGAAGTGTCAGCATCTACCGGAGCTGCAGGCTGGTTTGAAAGCAGATGACAGCTCGTTTCCCTGGAAGGGCTCACTCCCTTAGAACGTGACAGGTCATGTTTCTGAATATTCAAGCTCTTTGCAAGCTGGCTTATATTCAGCGTTCTCCCCGTGTGTGTCCATAAATACATGAAAAGTAAAAACTTCTAATTCTAAGACATTTTCAAAGGCCAAAAAGCTGTAAGAAGTGAAGGGGGAGGAGAACTGGGGACCAGGCGGTCCATAAATTGGGGAATCAGCCTGGACACGTGGGTTCTGATCCACGTGGGCTAAACACATTGATGAAAGTAGCTCAGGGAGGCACAGCCTCTGCAGCAGGTGGCTTTGTGATGACCTCTTCGACCTCAGCAGCAGCCAGGGTGAGGGACGGCGCTGACACCCGAGGAGCCGAGTTCCCGGCCCAGACTACACAGGTCACCTGCGCTGCATCCTGAACTAAACCTCTTCTCTTCGGACGGCAGATCCCATCGCTGTGTTATTACAAAAAGCGTCACCTTCGCTGCTTGGCATGGAGCGCGTGTTTTTAAATGTTTAAGTCAACTGTGGGCTATTTGCAGACTGGCTGAGAAGTCTTCAGGTCACACCACACTGACAAGGAAGAGCACCATTGCTGTCCCCAGCCGGGCTCTCCTGATCCCACTGGTGTCCAGAAGGCTCCGGGAGTCCCGGAGATGACACTGGCCTCCTCCCACCGCTCAGCAGGCATGGGGAGCCGTGCCCTGTCTGCCCGCAGCTCCTCTCACCTGTCTCCATCCTGGATCCTAACCCTGAGAGAGCCAAAGAGCTCCGCCTAAGGGAGTGTGCCACGGGGTGGGGAGCAGAGGGACCCACGAGTTGCACTTCTCTGTGGCCCGCTAGGGAGGGGAAAGAAGCTGAGCTGGCTGGGGGAGGGAAGACAAAGCCACATAAAAATAAATTTCCCCAAGGGCAAAACTTCCTGGGCTCTGTTTTTATGGGGGGGGGTGTTCTTTTTTTTTTTTTTTTTTTTGTCTTTTTGAGACAGGGTGTCGCTATGTGGTTCAGGCTGGTCTTGGCTCACTTCATAGCCCAGGCTGGTCTCCAACTTGCCACAATCCACCTGCCTTAGCCCCCCAAGTGCTGGGATTGCAGAGAGTTAAGCTCACATAGACTGTGCAGCCTGTTAGCTCCGCACAGGGTGAATCGGCCTCAGTCCTCTGTGAGGTGGGATCACAGTGTCCTGTCAGGGTGGCAATCTTGTGATGGTCAAATGAATTAATGTCTCTGAAAGTATGGTTTTTAGCATGTTCCTTGAACCCTGCGGTCACCTCAGGGCCGTGGGCTGGACCTTTTGCCCCTGGCCAAATTTTAGATGTTGAACCCTCAGGATGCATGGATGCTGCACAGAATGTCTGGATAGCAGTAACAGAGGTGCAGTGGGGTGCAGGGCACCCCTAAGCTGGTAAGGCTGGGGTCCTCATAGGAAAAGGACGCACAGAAGGGAAATAACTCGAGGACACAAGGAGATGGCCATTTCCAAGCCAAGGAGAGTGGTCCGACCGGCCTGCCTCATACCCTTTGTTACAGCAGCTGTGCGAACTCATGCGCCAGGACATGGTTTCCTTCTGAGTTTTGCAATGTTCTAGAACAGCCAGCTTTAAACTGCTTTGTGTTGGATGTAAGGTAGACCTTCCCATTTCAAATGTAAAAGACAAGGAGGTGTTCAGGTGTTCAAGACCAAGTAAGGAAAAGGCTAAGATCCTTAGAAGGCTGGCGAGAGCAAATAAAAATGTTTCCTAAATGAAGAGCAAAAGGTGAAGGAGTTTAAGAGGTGACAATAGTTACAGGACACGAGGGACTAGGACCTGTTCCTGGGAAAGGCGATGACCAAAGGAAAAATTTCAGGATTAAAACTCAGCTTCCAGATTAAAAGAGGGCATTTTAACCTGACACAAGGGCATTTTAAAAAGGCCAAATAATATATAAAAATAGTAGAAATGTCTAGACCTCTACGATGAAGGAAAACAGGAGGGCATTCAAGATGGTCAGACTAGTCATCAGGGAAAGGCCAGCACCATTCAGGGCTGGGAGGAAGGTCACACCTTCGAAACAGAAGTAACTGAGCTCAGAGCCCTGCGCCCATTCAGACCACTGGACACCTGTGAGGACAAGAAACCACAGAACGCACCTCCTACCCTCCTCTCCTTAAAAATATTCCTGAGACTCCCCAACTATGAGCAAACAGGAGACTTGGGAACCAGGAAACACATGTGCGAGGTAGGCGCTCCCAGGCTGACTGGCTGGGTACAGAGTGGGGCGAAGAAGCTGGAAACTCTCATGAGACTCTGGAGAAAGCATTTGCTTCTTTTTTCAACCCATTTTAAAAACAGCAAACTGGAAATGTTCTGGGAAAACCAAGAAACCTTACAGGACTGTGATGGTGTAACTGCATAGCAACCACAGCGAGCTCTGCTCTGAGCACGGGGAGAGAATGTGACCCTGAACTCCAAAATTGTTCTGCATGGGGGGGGGGGATTCAAGTAACGTGGATTTGCATTGCACTTAGTGGCATCAATCTCTCCCAAGCTCTGTCTACACACAGGGACAAGTGTCACCACCATCGTGCACCATGGCGGTGGAAGCTTGGTCTTAGGCTGTGCAGCAGGTGCAGAAGCCTACCTGCAGACGGAGCCAGCTGCCAGCTGAAGTCACAGTCACTACTTGGATGTCAGGAAGTGAAGGTAGAATCCAGGTGAGCTAGAATGCTCATTTCTCATGGGAGTCAAGGGTATCTTGAAAAATCACGAATGACTATTATACACTTAGATATTAAGATTTTGGAGGTGACCACCAAACACTGAACCTATGGCTCAAATCATAGCTCCAAAGAGTGAACTGAGAGCAAAAGAGGCGTTTACTTTCCATAAAATACTTTATCATTTCCATCCTTGACAGGTGCTACACTTTTAATAGCAAAGAATGTAATGAGACGATTATGTGCTCAATGAAATATTTAAAGCATAATGTCCAAAGCCAAAGATCAGTTAAATTTTTTAAAAGCTGAACTCATTAAATCTAAACTTGGAGTCCATACTTCCCCAACTCTAGCCCAATTTCTTCTTGAAGTGAATGAGAAATAACTGAGAAGGTTTGGCTTTCATGTCCAGTGGATTCAGGCTTAGATTCTGGATTTTGCACCCATTGGTGAATCCATCTGGTGTTTAATTTCCCAGTCATCTCCCAGCCCCTAATCCTGCCACAACACAGGGATAAAGTTGAGCCTGAAGCATTACTATTACAAGTTTTAAAAGATAATGTACGTTATCTGTGATTGGTGAGATGCATGGATGAGTTAATACAGAGTAAAACCTGAACTGAGATAGAAGATATTAAAACAGTGCTGTGTGCCAGGCACATATTAAGCACTCAATAAACAACGTTAGCTGTTATGATCATGCTGGGTATAGAGTTGGCAACTGAATAGTGAAATCAAATTTAATCGCATTGTATTCAACGCTGCTACAGTAGAGGCCAGCAGTACTTGGGCATCCTGGTGTCTCCTGGAACAGGGCTTCTGACTTTAATACGCATACCAGTCTGGGAGGTTCCCGTGATTCAGCGGGTGTGGGATGGTGCCAAGGCTCTCTGAGCCCAGCGCTGCAGTCCAGGGCTCCCGGAACGCAGAGGGCCTGGCCCAGGCATCTATGGAGGGGAAACCTTGGGACAGACGCCAGGCTGAGTTCTTTTGGATACAGGATCACAGTCAATAGAGCTCCATTGTTTGTTCACGGTCAGAAATGAGGTCAGAAGACAGCAGAGTGCAGGCAGGGTGGGGGAACCTTCTAGAAAGGACAGTGTGGTCCAGCAGGTTTGGTCTCCCCACGGCCTCAGGGTCTGTCTTCGGGGTTGCTGAGACAGGCACTCCCCACGCACACAGCTCATCTCTGAGCCTCTCTTGCCCCCTGGCTTTCAGCAATCACAGGCCCTGCTGAAGGGGTTGTAGGGGGGATGGACAATCTCCCTGACTTGTTCTGGAATTCTGCTGCCTCTCTGACTGAGCATTAAGGCTTTTTCACAAGTACTACTCACCGGGAACGTTTGGGATGATGTTTTGAGTATTCATGATCATCCAGGTAAGGAATGTGGCAGCATCTACTAAAAACTCAGGCTGGCAGGTGTACCTCTAGGAATCTACCTCAAAGTCATCTTTCTGTGGGTGTAGGATATCAGAGCCCCAGCCCCAGCCCCATGTTGATCCATACAGCCTGGGAGTAGCTTTTATCACATGGCAAAGGGAAGCTCACAGATGTGATTCGGGAGCTCGAGATGGAAATTAACCAGGCAAGCTCAAGGTACCCAAGGGTCTCTAAAGTGGAAGAGAGGAGAAAAGAGGAGGCTGGAGCAATGTGACCAGAAACAGCCTGGCACTGTGGGCTCTGAAGGTCACGGAGCGGACCATGAGCAGAGGGCGGTGGCCTCAGGATGCTGGAAAGAAAAGACAAGTACTCCTCTCCTGAGGCCCCCCAGGAATCTCAGCCCTGCAGACACCCGGTGCTAGCTAGCCCTGAGTTACATTCAGGTCTAGAGTCCCTGAAGCCACCTATGTCCAGGGCTGACTGTGCTCATCCCTGAGTTCACGCTGAGTGTGTGATTAGGAAGGGGGTCCAGGGCGAGGCTTGGGAGGGGGTCTCTCTCCAGGCTCCGCCCCTTGCATGGTGGGAAAATCTCCCCACCAGGCCCTGCTTTCTGTCTGCTTCTGCCTTGCAGCAAGCTGAGCAGGAGCTGAAGTAGCTCTTTCCCCCTAAGGCGGGTGCGGGGTGTTTAGTCTCAGGGGCAAGGAAGTGACCGAGATATCCAACAGATCTGTGTCCACGATCTGATCTCTAGAACCACGAGATAACACAGCTTCATTGTTTTAAACCACGAAGCTGTGGCCATTTATTACCATAGCGAGAGGCAACTGACACGCCTTGCACAAGTACGAGACCACACACACACACGAGGTTGTCACTACACTTTCCTCATGAGAGTTAAAGCCTGGAAACAACCCAAGGGCACCTCTGGGCACTTCGAAACAACAGTTTCAACTGGGGGAACAAAAAAGCAACACACACACTATTGTGCAGAGGATGCTATTTTCTATATAGGAAATACAAGGAAACCAGAAGGTAACATAGTTTTTCTTTGTAAAGGGAAACTACAAATATAGGCCAGACATAAATTCATAAAAATAATTACTTACAGAATATGAGAAAGAAAGAAGGAAATCATTCTTCCCTGAGTACTTTTTATATATGACTTTGACTTTTGGATCATGTAAATATTTTACACATTCAACACATAAATTGAATTTAATGTATTTATGATAAAATTAAAATGCCCACACTAAAGTATAAAGTGTTCTATCATCTATAGTAGAATATCTTTCCCAGACCTTGGCTCTGATTTTCATATTATCTTAGTGCTAAATATGCAAGATAGAGAAGCCTCTCCCTGGCAGAACTGTGGAAACGGAGCTTGCTGGTGGGTCAGGACTGATCGTTTCTGCCGGTTCTGCAACCTATTCGCACCTCACCCGGCCTGAGTGACAAGGGAAACGCACCCAGTCCATCAGTTGGCAGCAGCGCCATCTGGTGGGAAAGTCTGCATTGCAGCGTCTTCTTTTCCGAGGCAGCTCTAACACAGCAGGCCTCGCCTATGTGGGCCCCGGTGGGAGCGACCGGAAATAGCCCTACTAAAACGCCCTGAATGCTTGGGTAGATCAAGCTTAACGCGCATATTGAAGGATTACATTTAAAAAGTACAGATGGTTCGCAATCCTTACTGAACCTTCGTGCATGGAAAAGCAATTTTGAGAAGATTTATTTCAGCACCAGTGCCAAATCCAGGTTCATAGCTTTTGTAATGCATATCATAAAAAGGTAGCAGTTTCGGAGGCACCCAGCCAGGATGACTTACAAGACGGGCTGTGTTTGCACAAGTGAGAGGGCAAGCTACCAGCTCCGCAGGAGGGCTGGGCTCATTGACTAAAATGTGCAGAATTTGTTTTTCACCCCTCCTTGACAGTGCTTGCAAATAAGTGGAATTATTTCTCTGTCCAATTCGTATTGAGATCAGGAGACTCTCTTCTAAGTCAGACTGAACAGGAGAGGTAGGTGATTAGGCATTTCGGGGTAAAAGTAAGTTTCATTTTAACACCGTAAAATAATCATCATAAAGACCCTGTTGCATAATTGCTTCAACTGATCCAACACCAAAATTGCTGCCCTATGAACCAATTCAAAACAACGTTTTTCTGCACGGGCCCCACCCCAGCCCCACAGGTGCTGGCAGAGAAGCCAAGGAGGTGCGCAAACCTCTCGGAAATTCCCGGAGCTTGGCATGGAGCTTACAGATCCTGGCGTGTGGCTGCCTGCACTGTGGAGGCGGCAGAAAGAACTGGGATGCAGCCCGGGGGATAAGAGAGAGATAACTCCAGGAAGAGAGGCGGGCGGGAACAGCAGCCGGAGGAGGGAACCACACGCGGGTGGGGTGGATGAAGACAGGCAGGCGCTGCTGAGGCAGGAGGAAGAAAAGCAGTGGCCACCGGCGAGCCACTTTCCCGAAGCAGAAGCAGCATCTGCAGGTGCAGCCCGATGCTGGGTGGGGGGCTGTCCCTGGGCTCACCATCTCTCCTGGCGTCCGCTATGACTGTGGCTGCAGACTTGCTCATCACGTGCACCACGTAGAGGGGACAGTTCACCGCATCGGCCAGCGTGATGGCCCGCAGGGTGGCCTCTGCCTCCACGGCCTCCGGCCGGCACAGCTCATGGCCCTCGGGGCCTGTGATGCCCAGTGCCAGCATCTTCTTGGCCCCCTGGGAAGACAGCAGGAAAGATAGTAACACCAGCACCAAGACAGGAAAATGGAAGGTGCCCAGGGACTTTTGGATCAGTGGGCACAAGTGTGTGTGTGTGTGTGTGTGTGTGTGTGTGTGTGTGTGCATGAAGTATCTTTGGTATAAAACCAACATTCTCAATGCATCTATTAACTTTCTCTGTGCACATTTCATCATCAAATTGTGTTGCCTGAAAAGGTACAAGATAGCAAGTTATTTCTGACCAAGTGCTTCGAGAAGCAAGGTCCATATTCAAGACTGAGTGTCAGCGCACAGCAGCAAAATCAAACTAAACCCAAGTCCTTGTTGAGGGACTCCTAGAAATCTGTTACCAACTTCTGCTCTTTTTTTACTGAATCATTTTCCCTGGCTCCCAGCCCAACCCACTCTGTGGTGATGGGATTTTGTTACTTCCTCTTTCCAGAACGGATTTCATTCTTAAGAAAAAGGCAGAGTCCTGGCCACCAGTAAAGACATGGCCGCCGCACAGCCGGAAGAGCAGGGTCACTTTTAAACCCTGGCTGGTTACAGCTCCTGCGCACCCCTGAGTGCTCCGCTGGCCCCCAGCTGCGGAGCCTCCGTCCACCCACGTTAGTGGGAGTGGAGCCAGGAGAGCAAAGGTCAGCTGATATGGATGGGGAGAGAGATGGCTTCTCCAATCCCACAGATGGGGAACCCCTTGGGCATCAATAAGGGAACCAACCAGAAATACATACTCACTAGCCTCCTGCAGAGCCCCTGTTAACCCTGTTTCTGAAAAAAGCAGGGCTTAGCAGACATCTATCTACCACACTGGGTAGGGCTCGGGTTATAGACACCGTCCGGTTCAGAACCAGCAGCTGCGGCTGCTAAGGACAAAGCAGGAAACTGTGGTGCCGAGCAGGCAGCAGGTATGAAACGGAGAAATCCTTCCTCTTGTGTGTGAGCCAGCAGGCTGAATCCGAATGCAGGGACTCAAGCAAGCAGAGCGAGGCTCCAGGGAGCCGCCCACCCCAAGTCAGCCTGCGGGTCCTGCTCTTCCAATGTGTCACCTGCCTCCAGAGGGCCGAGCATCCTCACAGCCCGTTTTCATGTCTGCCCAGGGCTGATTGAGCGTGCTTACCTCTGCGATGATGTCTCCGTTTTCTGCGTGGACCTGAGCGACAGCTCCAATCTCCTTGCACTGCTCGAAGGCAGCGTACAGTTCTGGGTCCCGCACCATGAACAGGTCCCTGTAGGCCATGAACATCTTGAAGGAGCTGACACCTTTCTCCCGGGCCAGGATGGCCATTTCTTCTTTGACCTAAGGGGCAACAAACACGACAATCGCTCTTCTACTGCAATGATAATTCCAACATTCTCCAGCAAGGTGCATTCACAAAACACGAAAATAAGGCCAACAGTTTAGGTCCAAAACAGGCAGGGAAACCCTTGGTCTTTCTCCCATGCCATCCCCCATTTCATCTGCTGAGCTGCTGCTGTGCACAGAATAATTCAGGAAACAGCAGTTCTCCTCCAAGTGCTCAGATCCCTGCACATAGAACTCTTTGCTCTGTCTCTGAATAGAAAGCAAAGATAACACACGTGGCTGCAATGGGAGCTGCCGTGGACTTAGAAGGAGCCCAGGCTGTGGGGGAAAGGGCTCAGGGTCAGGTCTCAGAGCTGCAGGACGGGTTCCTAGGGGGAGAAAACACAGTGGTGGACAGGCAGGGCCTGGCCGAAGGAGCGGGACCTCCACGTGGAGCCCAGGCAGGCTGGGGGCAGGGGACAGGTAGCTCTGGGTGCTGGACTGCTCAGGAACTGGGGCCTTCGGGGTTGCCCAGGGCAATGGGCCAGGGAGGCTCAGAAGGAACTGGGGACTGCCCCTTAGGCCTGGTCCAAGCTTCAAGGTGGATTAAAAACTCATAGGGAAACTACAGAGATTAGCAAATAAAGTTGAATTTCTATAGATTAACACACAAATAAAAAATGTAGAAATATAGGAATATCGGTCTTCGTGAGCAAAAGCTCTTTCAACTCTAAGAAAAACCTTAGCAGCCCAGATGAAGTAGTTACCCAACAATTCATGGAGTAGAAATAAGTGACTAATTAACACGCAGAAAGGTAAACTTTGCTACTCGTTTTTTAAAAAGTGCAAAATAAAACAATGCTAGCTTTTTCGGCTGAATTAGCAAAGCTTAAAAACGAGGAGATGACACCAGCCCCAGTGTCGACAGCTGGGCGCCCCTGGCTCAGCTCGCCTCTCTCCCTGCAGAGCTGCGCAGTCCGCTGGTTACCTGTATGGCCTGGGGTCTGGGGAGCGGCATCTTCTGCCATTCCAGGGCGGTGCCGGGTGTAGTGGTCTCTCAGTAAGCACCACGGAATTAGGTGACAAATTAATACAGAAAATTAAATGGAAAGAAACGCTACAGTGCTGGGAATGGATGAGCGATGCTCTGAGCCCATGATTTGTCAGAAGACAGGGGGTGCTGCCGTGCACCTCGTTTTTGTTTGTTTGTTTTTCTCTACAGTTTCAGATTTTCCACACTTGCACAAGGTTAGCAGAGCCACATGCCGGCTTCCGAAGGGGCTGGTGGAGGATGCTGCCCGGTGAGCACAGTGGCCTTTCCCTTGTCAAGTGTCCTGTCATCCACACCATCGTGCTGCTCGGGCACAGGGACGGAAGCCCTGCTACAGCCAGGGTGAAGGGGGTGTGGGGCTCGCCCGCCCACCTGCGGATGTGGGGATGCGGGGTGACACGTGTGCCGTGAGCCACCTCAGTTGTGGTGAAGATGAAGTCCTTAGTGTGGACCTAATCCCACATGGCCAGTGGTTTTAAAGAGAGGACACTGTGTCACAGTTGCCCATGCAGGGGACCGTGTGGGAAGACGGGGGCAGAGACCAGGTGCAGGTTTGAGACAAGCAACCCGGAGACTGCACAGCACAGTGGCCCGGACGGTTTCCTTGGAGGAGACCCTGCCCAAGGTTCAACCCTGGGCTTTGGACCCCGAGGCGTTGACCTCGGTGCCTCCCACCCTCCGCGGGGCTTGGTTACAGCACGCGTGGAATCTGTACTTGGATATTCACCGGCGATGTCTTCCCATAATCCAGAGTGAGAAGCCAGGGGAGCGCTCATCCTCTGTGCTCCGTCGTGTCCAGTAACAGGGAGGAAAGGAGATGAAATGAGGAGAGAAGGGAGGAGGGGGGAGAGAGGAGGGGGGAGGGAGGAGGGAGGACGGAGGACGGAGGAGGGAGGAGGGAGGAGGGGGGAGGAAGGACGGAGGAGGGAGGAGAGAGGACGGAGGAGGAAGGATGGAGGAGGGAGGAGGAAGGATGGGGGAGGGAGGAGGGAAGAGGTAGGAGGGAGAAGGGAGGAGGGAGGAGGGAGAAGGGAGGAGGGAGGAACAGGCCTCAAAGGCACAACACAGAGCAGAGCATCGCTTCGCATGGCAGTTGTTTCTCTGAGTTTTTTTTTTTTTTTTTTTGAGAAGAATCAGCTTGAGCTGTGAACTCTAAACTGTGCCATCATGTTGGCTGAACTATTTGCTACAGCTTGAGTATGCGTTTTATATTAACCCAGAGTCTAAGGTCCAGTTTTGGAGGGGAGTTGGGAACATAAGTTACTCAAATACCGCTCACCCCGTGAGCCCTTCCCTGTGAAAGGACTCTCGGTGAAGGCGCCTGCGGGCGAACAAGCTGTGACTAAAGCCCGAAAGAACGCTTCTCCCCGCAAACATACTTCAGCAGCTCTCAAAATCATCTTTTCAGTTCAAAGCTTGTAATCAATCCTGCTAGACCCGGGGAACGAGGGCCCCCGGGTGGAATGGCACCAGGTGGCCCCAGAATAGGCAGTGGCATCCACAGCCCCCCCCCCCCGGCCAGTTCTGGACCCCTGCCCTTTGGCCTCAGTTGCCAGTTTTGTCCGCAGTGAGCACGAGGGGACCTGAAGGGACACCCCACCTGCTCGCTCCACCAGGTCACGGCCACGTGCAGGCTGTAGTCGCAGCAGACTTTGGGGTCGGCCCAGCGCCGCCAGGTGTCGAAGGCGTCCAGGAGAGAGCCGCCCCTTGGAGGGATGGCGAAGTCGATGATGGTGGTGGTGCCTCCCGCCAGAGCAGCCTGTGCCAGAGAGGTTCCACAGTGAGCCGCCCGCCCACCCGAGGCCGGGCTTTTGTCGCCTCATGTGCAAGTGTGAGGGTCCCCCAGGGGCCCAGGAAAGAGCCCAAAGCTGCTGTCTGCTTAAAAGACCCACAGGGAAGGGGCAGACTTTCCGCTGTCAACGCTGCTTCCACACAGAGCATGAGGAAGCTGGCGAGGAGTGGCTTTGACCCCAAGCAAACAGCAGGGCTGTCCAGGAAACACCCAAAATGGAACCGTGGAAAACATTAAGATAGTTCTTCTTAGGAGCCAGCCTCCCTCTCAGTTTCTACCTTCTCAGGTTGCTTCTTGGTGAGTTGCTTATCCACCTGACCCAAGATCTACCCAGAATCTGGGACAGCTTCTGCCTCTCCAGCCCCCAAACCACCACGTGACTTCTTTGTTGTTCTGTGATTTATGCCCGTGCCCTCCATCCGTCCACCCCAAGCTGTCTTACTTCCCACCCTTTGACTGTTTTTATCAGTCACCCACTGGCCTCTCTCCAGTTCTGTGCACACTCACTAGACCCCAACACAAATCCACATCACACAGGGGCATTTCCAAAGCGAGAACTGACCAGTAGCTCCAAAGGTTAAGGAGGAGGATGGGCGGGGAGGATGGATGGGGAGAGACTGACTAACAGAGGAAAAGATCTGCTGTTCTGTTGCTCGAAGGGCATCAGCTGACAACGAAGCACAGAGCATTCCGCAGCAGCTAGGAAATCAGGTACGCCCTCTCCACAAAGTAATGATCAATGCTGAGAGGTGGATAGTTTCAGTCTCCTGCACTGGTCATTGCATAGGTATCTTGGGCCGAAAGGAAATCAAAGGAGAATTTTAAAAAGGTTTCTCCCTGCCTCTGGAGTAAAGTACATCTTCTTAACACGGTCCCTGCGTCCTCCCTTGAATCTCTACACCTGCTGGTGCAGGGGATGACATTACAACTAATTTAAAAACAAAGTCAGATGCCTCGAAGAGTTGATTTCATTTCAGCTAAAACCGCCAGGCAGCCCGAGTGCTTGGATTGGGGGAGGAGAATGCGGGCGCCTCAGCCCTGCCGTGTGGAGTCCTGAGTGCTTTCCCACCTCCATGCGCCTCTGGCTCCACACCCAGAGTCAGCACAGAGGCTGCCCGTAGCCCTGACCACGGCGTGGGCACAGCTCGTGCACGGCCAGGGCCGGTCTGCTTCCCTCGGGATGAATTATCCAGCAGAACCAGGACTGTCCCGCTTTTCCTCGTGGTCACCTCCAGACACACCAGGCACAGGGCCAAGAGCCTCCCTCCACACCGCATCCGCCCCCCACCCCAAGGCCCCCAAGATGCACCCTGCAGCCCCTGCCGCACCCCACCCCGTGCCAGCACTATTCTATCTCCTCTTTGTTGTTTTCTTCCACAGATGTTTAAATTTTCCTTAATTCTCCTTAAGTTGGCCTCACCCCAGTTATTTCTGGTTTTGGAAACCTGACTTCGGGTTCAAGATCCCGTACTTCGTGTCCACCTTTAACTAGCACGGCCTCGTGCAGAACAATGCGTGTTTGCGTTTCCTAAGAAACTCCTCTTGAAGAGCAAAACTTGACCTTCAAGTCTCAGGTCTTACATTTTTATTTGAAAACTAATCCATGTTCTCACTTTCTAAGAGTCTTGCAAATCCAGCAGGGCATCTTTACATAGAACTCCCAGTTAATTCACATGCTAGAAGGAAGTACTTTTCTAGGATTACCGAACTAGAAACGCAAGCTTTAAAAACTCCTCTTTCCTGTGAAAAGCCAACCACCTGTGGGATATGGAGAAACCAGATCCTCAGTCACCATGGGAACCTAGCTCCCCCCAAGTCCACAGGGGCCCAGGTCCCTTCCACAAAATGACTCAGCATTTCCACACTCCTGAGTGTCCACCATGTGGGGCTGAGTCAAAGCACCTGTCGCAGGAGCCCTTGCACTGTGTTGGGACCCTGGTGTGGAGGGTGCCTCCACGGGTGCCGCCACAGCACGGTGGGAGGTCAGTGGTCGCCTGGGCCTGGAGGGCTGGAGAGAGCAGAGGGAGAATAAAAGGTTCATGGAAAGGTTCACTGTTTCTTGGGGAAGGGTGACTGAAATGTTTAAAAATGCATTGTGGTGATGGTTGCACAACCCTTAAATATACTAAAACCCATGAGGAGTGCCGCTAAAGTGGCTAGATTCTATTACGTGCCAATTATACCTTAATAAAACCGCTGTTTAATAGGTCTACTACGTGCAGGCGTCACTGGGGTGAGGGTGGGGGGAGGGTCACACAGAGACTCCAAGACCCCGCCCTGGAGGTGTGTGGTCCACACAGGAAGATGGGTGTGAGTTGGGGATTATAACACAATAACCAGATCTTAGGACAAACCTACTCGATAATAAACAGCAGCACAGGCATTGTGAATGTGGGGTTTAAAACTTACCTAGCTCCCTGGAAGGGGTCCTGAGAAAAGATGTCTGGGAATCAGAGGAGGGGTGGACTCCAGGGTCCTGGGAAGGGGCTTACGAGAGGAGCAGGACACACTGGGAGGCTGCCCTGTGCATCGGGACCTCTGACCCTCAGGTGCCCTTCCTGGGTCAGGAGTCACCTTGGCTGGGCTCGAATCCCATCCCCAGTCTGCAGCCTGGGAAGGCCTTCGGGAGAGGAAGGAGCCCAGCAAAGAACCGACTGGTAACCTGGCTGGCTGATGGCTCACGACAGAAAAGGGGCTGCTGGAGACCTGGTGCCAATGGCCAACCCCCAGTGGAAGATGCAGAGGTCATGTGCAGGGTGAGACCTGTCAGGGTGACAGAGGAGGGCCACAGCTGAGTCCACGGGGACCATCCTGAGTGTGAGGGGCTCTGACACCTGTCCTCTCAGTGGACAGGCTGATGCCCAAGAGCCTGGGGGAGAGGGAAGTGGGTGCCTTGTGGGAGTGCACTGGGAATCCTTGAAGGGCCAGGTGGGGGCCAGGCAAGATGACTTCAAATGAGCCCCGGGACAGCTCTGGGACAGGCTGCCCTGAGCCCGGGAAGGTTTCTGGGCCGATTTCCGGGTGGTTACATTTTATTTTCCTCCTGCTAAATTTTCCATACAAAGTGTACACTCTGTAAGACAAGCGTGCTTCACTCATGGATGACGGGAGGGTGAAGATGTGTGCACAGGACACAGACATCAAGTGGACTGAACTATTCTGATGCTCTTCTTACAAGCCTGAAGGTGGCAGTCACAGGTGCATCCCAGTGACAGTGGCTCTTACGTCCCAGAATGTACCACGTTGTAAATCAGTACTGAAAATATCCCGAAGCATTTTCCAAAGTTTCACTTCTAAACTCGTCCTGAAACAAATGACTTTGTTTCATGAACTTGATCATGGCATCCAAGTACTTGGATCATTCCATCCAAGTAAAACCAAAGAACCCCAAGAGTAGAGTTCAGTTTTAGTGAGAAAGACTCTGGGCTGGATTTTCAGCATCCTCACAGCCATTAGCTCTGCAACTTCAGTTCACATCCCAAACCTAGGGGTGCACTGCTCCCCCACACTTGACCTCTCACCTCACCAGCTCTGAGGCACTAATGAGGTGACCGATTAGCATCCACCTGTGCAAAGCAGGCTCCTATGATCCCTTCTGCCACCCCCTTCTTGCACCCCCCTGAGTCCTCAAATCCAATCCACCAACCGTGCCCACTCAGGCTACCTGCCCCCCTCCCCAGTCTCCCTTCCTGCGGCTTCCCTTGCCTGGACCAGTGGCCCAGAGGGAAGAGCTCCGGGTTAAGTGAGGTTTCTGCTCACCAGAGAACCTGGCACAGAAAAACTCTCCAAATGTTTAAGGGCCAGTTCTCCCAAAGTTACATTGCAACCTGGGAAAGCTACGGGCCGTGCAGCTCAGTGTGCAATGTCGTTTCCCCAAACACACGCTGGCCCTGGACGTGTGGCCTCCTAGATCCTTTGGAGACAATGCTCATGTGAGATGTAGGCTCTACACCTCAGGGCAAGAGGTCAGTTTTGTCCAAAGCCTGCCACCTCATCAGAGCCCACTGGAACTCTACAATAAAATTTGGGTCTCTTTCCTCAGAGAATATCTTAATTTAGATATTGCAATTTGTTCCACTGTAAACTAATTCTTAAAGTTCTTGCTGTTACCTCCAGAGAACACTGGGAAGAGTCAGGAGCTCAGGACTTCCCATAACATGCCATTTCCCTCTTGATGCAGAGAATGTGACCCTAAACCTGATGTGTCCTCCCCCAATTTGTTCCTTGGCACAAGCAGGACAAACTCACAGAGGTGCTGAGGTTTAGTCACTGGGTTGCTGCTACGATGCACCTGCCAGACAAGGAACCAGTCAGAAGCCCACCTGGGCTCGCAAGCAGCTGTGCCTGGGGACCCCGCAGGAAGGAAAGCGTCAAGTGTCCACTCAGAAACAGTCACAGTCATCAGCATTCAAGCCCAAATCACAGGCCCATCCATGCTCCTGCAGCGCGTGGGCCCCTGGGAACAGTGACCACAGTTTCTATTGCTGCAACCCCTGCACCAGCCAGGAAGCCCAGAGTCGGGGGGACTGGCGACCAGCACTTCTTGGATGAATTAATGAAATCAACTCAATGCCTTGAGAATGCTTAGTATTATTTGGGATTTAGGGTCTGACACAGACCCTACAAAAGCACAAAATTATTTTAAGCAGAAGACATTTGAGAATAGAGTTTTTGAGAAAAGGTACTGTCACACCTGTCATAATGTTCAGCCTCTCCCAAGAACTCAATTGTTTTGAGACAGTGACTTACTGTGCAGTCTAGGCTGACCTTGAACTCGAAATCCTCTGCCTCAGCCTCCTGAGTAGCCGAGTGTTATGGATTAAAAACTGGTGGTCAACTTAACACCAGCTGAATTAAATCAGCATGGTGCTGAGTGTTGATGGCCACCTGAGCAAAGTTGCCAGCATAAAAAGGATTGTGGAGAAGAAGAGTGAGGTGTTGGAGCCTTGGGTTCTCCTGGAGGAGCTTGGCGTGCTGGCTTCCCTGATATGAATTCGGCCATTATCATTGGAGGAGCTCAGGACCTTGTCATTAAAGAGCTGCAGTTTTCTTTGGGGGAACTCTGGTCCTTACATTGAGCATCACTTCCTGGCTCCAGAGGGGAAGATGTGTGCTGTTTAATCTCCAGGAGAAGCTTGTTACGCTGGCTTCCTGACATGTACATGAATGTTCCATCGTCGGAAGGGCTCAAGACCTCACTGTCGCTGAGGATGGCTGTGGCACTTTTCAGGGCATCCCTGGTCCTTATTTTGAGTGTCCCTTCTTGGCTCCGCTGTAGAACCCTCAACCTACTGCACAGCTCCTTCATCCCACTGGCACAGAATTCTAGCTTCCACCACTGATCTTTGGACCTTCCCTATGCAGACAATGAAACAGGCTTACATGAGTCCTTGTTGTGGGCTCTAGGCCTCCATTTGGACTTGTGGGAGGCACTGTCATGGGCTTTACGTCTCCTGCTGGACTTATGCAGGACATTGCTGAGGGATCCAGGCCCTTGGCTACATTTTCTACATCTTTAGTGTTGTAGACAGATTTCCTGCACATTCTTGTATTTAACTGAGTGACCATCATAAAATAGTGTTATAAATTCTGTGTCCTGATGTAACTGTTCTTCTTGTAACCCTGGACTACAACACTGAGGTTATACTGTGCACACCATATCCAGTTTAGAACCCAATATTATAGAAACTCTAGGAAGACAGTAGGATGATAAGCAGCAATAAATCAACCTTCCCAAGATTAAGAATCCAGATACTGGAAAAGAACAACTTGGGGAAGAGAGGAAAGAGGCAGGTGGATCCCCTGGACCCAGGAAGGATCTGAAGGAAAAATTGGAACCTGCAGAGACAGTGAGGAGACGGAACAGGAGTGCAGAGAGAGGAGGCAGAGAGAAAAGGACCAAGTCCACAGGAGCACGTCGCAGGCAGTGAGTGACCGCAACCCAAGCCACAGCCGTGCTGGAAAGTGTGCTTAGCTGGCTGCAGCTTTAGGGCGGAGTCAACCGAGCCTTACACTCAGGGCAGCTGTGGGTTGGCTTTGACTCAGGGCTCCCAGTGTTGAAATCCCACAGCAACTGGGTGAGGACGTCCGTGGGAGGTGTCCAAGGTCAGGGAGCCAGGGGACACCCAGAGTGTCGCTGGGTGAAGACTCAAGCCCAACCCCACAGTCAGAGGCTGGGATCAGGCTGGGCTCCCATGGAGCTGAAGGCAGCAGAGTCTGTACCCCGAGGTAGTCCTCCTGCAGGCTTGCTGGGGTTCTCCCCGCCCCACCCGGCTGCAGGCTTCTGGGTCACCAGCACTGCTCTGGACTCTGACTCTGACCACCACACTGTCAGCATCAGAAGATGATCACAGGCTTGAGGTTACAGAGCAGTTTCTTTTTGTTTGTTTTCTTTGGTTTTTTGGAGGGGCATTATTTGTCATTTTATTTCTTATTTTTGTTTCTTCATTAATGTGAACATCGTTTTTTGTTTTACTTTGTTCTTGTTTTTTGTTTCTTCTTCTTTTTTTTTTCCTGTCCTGTGCTCTTCTCCAGTTTCCTGAAGCTTGAGGAATCTTCCTTTGCCCTTCAGCATTGTTTCTAATCTTTTTCTGTCTTTGTTACTTTTCTCTCATTGTTGCGACAGAATACCTGACACCCAAAATTAGGGAAGGAAAGGTTTACTTCTTACAATTTTGGAGTTTTCAAACAGTCCATACTCAGCTGGCTCCAAGGCAGGGTGGCATGGCGGGGCCCCTGTTCATGGCCCCTGCAAAAACAGCAAGAGTAAACCACACAAAAGAGAAAACACACGCCTTCTTCTTGCCCTTACACTGTATGTCAGCTCCACCCTGGTGGGTGCAGCACTCACACTGTCAATTCCAGTGCTAGACAATGAACCAATCACGAATGCTGGATTCAACCACGTCCATGATTGCATGAGGCTTGGGGGGCCATCTGAATACAAACCATAACAC
The DNA here is from genome assembly GCF_034190915.1 of Cavia porcellus. NCBI lineage: Eukaryota > Metazoa > Chordata > Mammalia > Rodentia > Caviidae > Cavia > Cavia porcellus. Next base: position 85,391,537 of record NW_026947493.1, read on the forward strand.
TTTCTTTTCTTTTATTTCTCTATTTTTCCTCTTATTCCTTTTAAATTTTCTCCCTGAGGGTAAAGTTGCTTTATTAAGTGGATTTTTATTATATACAATTTTCTTTAGATTTTGTTTTATAACTATAAATCTTGTACTGATAGTTAAAGGTGGCAAATTAATAGTCACCACAGTTTGTCATTTTGGGACTGGCTTGATGCTAATCTTGTTACTGGTTGTACTGCTTTAGCCAAAGTGACATGGTTATTGTGATAAATTGTTCTCCCTTATAAGCCAATAATGAGATTTTCTAGGGGTCATAACAATACTATAGTCCAGTACCAAAGAATTGGTGTCCAGACAAACAGACACCAACCTTCAATCCCTAACAAACTGAAGAGGCAGGATTTTGGGAGAGAATCACAAGCCAAAAGCTAGCTATGCATAGGAGACATCATCTCTGAAAAGTAAGTCATTTCCTAAAGAGGTCTTGGTACTAGTAACAAAGCTACCTACCATAATCAATTTATAAACATCAATGAAGAAAACAAATAAAAATTAGAAAACATAGAAGCAAGACAGAACCCCAGACCTCCAGCTTGCCCAAGGCATATCCAGGAGATGCTGAGGTGGAAGAATCTAAAGCCACCCAGCTGGACTTTCTGATATGGTAGCAGCAGAAGTAGCAAAGCTGATGAATGCTCAAAAAAAAATCAGAAGTAATTGCAGTTTACTAAAGAGATGGTGACCATAATGAAGGACATGGTTAGTAAATCTAGAGTAGATACAGATTTTAAAACTAGAGTAGTTTAGGAAAGTGATGGAAATCATGAATACCCAACATAGGAAAGAACTGGATTCCATAAAACAGATGCAAACAGATATCCAGGAAGTTAAAAAGTCCATTGAAACAGTATGCAGAAGAATCAACCAGTGTGAAAACAGGATAACAGACCCAGAAAACAAGATTGTACTCAGCTGTCACCAATTGAAAGACTTCTTAAAAATAGCAACAGTCTATGAAAATCTATGCAACAACTGCTAGATGATGCAATGAATAATAACATAAGATTAATTGGAAATAATGAAAAAAAATGGAAGAAAGCACAAAGGACACAAAAAACCTGATCATAGAAATAATAGCAGCAAACTTTGTGAGCACAAGAAAAAAAGCATCTGACTTAGAGATAAATGAAGCATATAGAACCGCATTTAGACATGATCAGAAAACAACTACATCAAGGTATGTAATAGTCAAGATTCCAGAAATTCAACACAAGAACAAAATATTAAAAGGTATTGGAGAAGGCCAGGGATTTAGCTCAGCAGTACAAGTGCCTGCCTGGCAAGCACAAGGTGGTGAGTTTGATTCCTGGAACAAAATTAAATTAATTAATTAATTAATTAAAATCAAAGCTGTTGGAGAAATGAAACAAATCACATATAAAGGAAAAGCCATCAAAATTACAGCAAACTTCTCAAGCAAACCTTTGAGTAAAGGAGAGCTTGAAGTATTTCAAGCCCCAAAAGAAAACAATCTCCAACTCAAACCCTGCAACATTATCTTTCAAATATAAGATACTTCTTTGATGAAGAACACCTGAAGAAATTCATGACCAACAAACAGCACTCCAGTAAATTCTGAGAACACTCTAGAAAATGACAATGGGGATAATTCCATGAATCCCGATGAATGAAGCCACTGGGCGAGGCAAGCAGATAAACAGAGGGAAAAGAAAGGGAACCAACAATAGTTTTGAAATGAATACAAGGTTAAGAAAATACGTATCAGTTATAATCATCAGTGAAAATAGTCACGGGTCATCATCCAAAAGAAACAGATTGGCAGGGATGGATCAAGAAACAAGATCCAACAATATGCTGTATACAAGAAACACATTTAATTCAAAAGCAAGTTGATAGACTTAAAATTAACAGAGGAAAACAGTACGCCATGGAACAGGAACCCAGATTAAAGCAGGCATCGCTCCTCTGTTCACAGAGTGGACTTCAAGCCAAGACTGATCAGAAAAGACAAAAAGAAGACCACTAGATGCTTGTTAAGGGAACAATCCAAAAGAAAGAGATAATAATAATAAATATGTACATGAAAAATAAATAAATAAACATATATATATATATATATGCACAAAATACTGATGCACCCAAATATATAAAACAAACACTAATCAATATGAAAAACCAGATAAGCACTAATACAACTGTAACAGGGCAGCTCCCTACCCCACTGTGACAAATAGATAAAAAAATAGACAAAAAAAAAAAAATAGCGCTAAACCAAGCCTTTGAACAAATGGACTTAGTAGATGTTTACAAAGTATTCCATTCCACAGCAACAGAATATGTGTTCTTCTTAACAGAACATGGAACGTCTCCCAAACAGACCACACACTAACTCACAGAACATGCTTACGTAAGTGCAAAACTACTGAAATTAAACCCTGCATGTAATCAGATCATAGGACAATGAAATTAGAAATCAGTGGCAAAGAAAATCCCAACAAAAACTACATAAACACATAGCAATTAAATAATACCTTCCTGAACGACCAGTGGGTCACAAATGCAATTAAGAAATCAGATACTTTCCACAATTAAATGATAATGCCAATATGACATATTGGAACTTATAGGGTACAATAAAAGCAGTCCAGCCAGAGAAATTCACAGCAGTGGATTCCCACATCAGAAAAACCAAGCAATCTCAATTAAATAGCCTAATGCTGAACCTTCTAGGAAAAGAAGAGCAAGTCAAGCCCAAAGCTTGTATGAGGGAGGAAATTATAGAGACCAGAGCAGAAACTAATGCAATTGAGACTAAGAAAAAATGCAATCAATGAATTTAAGAGTTTGTTCTTTGAAACATCAAATAAAATTGACAAATCCTTAGTCAACTTTATTTTTAAAAGGGAAAAAAGACTCAAATCCATGCAATTAGGAATTAAAAGGGTGAAGCCACAAGTCCTGCAGAAATTCAGATCACCAGTACCTATTTTGAGAGCCTGTACTCTAATAAAATGGAAAACTCAGATAAAATGGAAAGATTCCTAGATCCATATGAATTCCCAAAACTGAAACAAGAAGATATAAGAAGCCTGAATAACCCAACACCAGATAACAAAATACAAGGTGTAGTTAAAAGCTTCCAGCAAAGAAAAGCCCTGACAGATTCATTGCTGAATTCTACAAGACATTTAGAGATGATTCAATGCTAATTCCTCAAACTCCTTAATGAGATCAAAAGATAGGCAATATTCCCAAACTCATTGACTCAAACTCATTCTTAAAAGCAAGTATTGATTACCCTGGTAGGAAAACCAGACAAGAATCTAACTGAAAAACAGAACTACAGGCCAATCTCCCGAATGAACATAGATGCAAGATCCTCAGAAAGATACTGGCAAACAGAAAGCAGCAAATTGTCAATAAAATCATACACCATGACCATATAGGATTTTTTCTAGGAATATGAGAACGGTTCAATATACAGAAATCAATAAATATAATATACCACATTAACAGAAACAAAGACAAAAAAACCACATGATCATCTCAATAAATGCAGAAAAAGCATTTAACAAAGTCCAACACCTGCTCACAATAAAAAAAAAAAATCCTACAGAAAATTGGAACAGATGGTCTTTATGGCAATCTGATAAAAGCCATCTATGACAAACCAACACCCAACATCACACTGATGGTCAAAAACTGAAAGCTTTCTCTCTAAAATCAAGAACAAGGCAAAGGGGCTAGGGATTTAGCTCAGCGGCATAAGTGCCTACCTTGCAAGCAGGCAGTCATGAGTTCGATCCCTGGTACCAGTAAAAATACAACAACAACAACAAAAAAAAAACAAGACAAAGATGTCCACTGTCACCACGCCTCTTCCGTACAGCTCTGGAAACAGTGAGGCAGTTAGACAGGAGAAAGAAAAGGAATTTGGATAGGAAAGAAGGAAATTAAGTTACATTCTTTGCTGATAACAAATCTTCTACATAGAACAACAAAAGATGCAACAAAAGATTCTTAGGATTAATGACCAAATTTGTTAGCATAGTAGGATACAAAGTCAACACTCAAAAGCCAAGTCTTCCTTAACGTCGCTCGGTTTCACGTGGATCGGTTTTCAAATTAAGCCCCGGGGCTCCTTCCCTCCCCCTGAAGTCTCAGGTTGACACTGCAGTCATTAGATGGCCCCTCTAGAAAAGTGCAGTTACACACTTCCAAACAATAGTAACAGCCTGACACGTAGAGCTCCGCTTGCCAGTAACGCAGGAGATTGTCTTTGTGTTACTGTCCTTTGGAGAATGTTTTTGCCCATATGTTGTACTCTAAGTAACTACTTTGAAGATAATAATAGGCAATGTATTAACTATTGTTCTTCTCCTGTTATTTTGTTATAAAATTTTACTTTATTTTTTTCATAAGATTTAAAAAAAAAACTATGAAGAAATTCTATCTTTTTCTTGCTAAACTGGCATAGCATAGATTTGTTTTAAAAATCAATATCCAGGGGCCGAGGACTTAGCTCAGTGGCAAAATGCCCACCTGGCAAGCTCAAGGTCATGAGTGCAATCCCTGGTACAAAAAAAAAAAAGCGAGAGAGAGAGAGAAAAGCCAATATCCACCAGCTGCCAGGAAGCAGGGTGGGGGGACATGCAGAGGGGTCTGCTCTAGTCGCCTCTTGTCAGATACGCCAGCACTTGGGGGGCACCTCACCCTGGAGTGATTCCAAAGGGGCTGTTGCATGTGTCACTGCCCCATTCAGGGCTGCACAAAGCCAGAGCCTACAGAAGCCTGGCAGGCAGGAGGCGAGCATGGAGCCACCACCGTGGGAGGACAGACTCTGGTCTGCCGCACGTGGAGGCCGAGGTCCTGCTGGGCCATCCGGTTGTGGAGCCTGAAACCGGAGGATGTGCAGCCCCAGGCCCGGAGCCACTGAGGCCCGGGAGGGAGGCCCCGGCTCAGCCTCTGAAAGCTTCTCCAGAGACTTGTTCAGTGAGTGAGGCTCACTCCAAACAGGAAAAGGGTTAGCTGAGGGTGATCCACAGGCCTGTAACCCCAGCCACTCACAAAGCCGAGGCCAGAGGACCCAAGTTCAAGGCCAACCTGGACTGCTTAGCAAGACCCTGTCTGGAAATAAAAATTAAAAGGGGCTCAGTGGTAGCTTGCACTGGGGTTGATTCCCAGTACTGAAAAACATGTTTCTATGCTGTCCAGAAGGAAAAGTCTAAAAGAAGGGTACCAAAAGATAGGATATTATACGTGTAAATATGTATGGACAGCTATTTTGAAGAAAACAAGAGACAGTATGGTAGCTGTTGTTGACTTCTTATTGTGTGGTTTTGAAGTCCTATAATGCTTTCATCACTCTGTTCTGATCAGTTTTATACTATTTTGTTTTGCTTGAATTTATTGTGTGTGAAGATATGGACAACTATGTAGAAGAACACAAGAGACATTATGGTAGGCACTGTTGATTTCCTGCTGTCTTGAATTGTTCTGTTCTGATCTGCTTTGTTCTGTTTTGTTTTGTTCTCTTTAAAATAAAAAAGATAGGATATTTAAATATTTGTTTTCAATTTTCTGTGTCTATCTTTTTAATAAAAAGTAGTCTATTCATTTAACTAATATATATTGAGTAAGCATAATGCCCCAGGACTTTATTAGGGGTCGGATGATGAGTGTGCTCTTGTTTAACAGTATTTCTCGTTGAGATGTGTATCCATTTCTAACCCAGACCTCACTCTGCAGACAAAGCTATGCCGGACCCCAGGAGAGGACGCGTGGGGCCCGACTCGCACCCACAGCCCACAAGCTCGTCCCCGAAGCCCAGCTCCAGAGACAGCAGGGAAAAGGATTTCAAGGCTGCTCCTCTAAAGATGACCTAAATACAACCGTGAGTGTGCGCTTAATCACACACCTGGCAAGCACCGCTTCAGTGGCCTTTCACCAAAAAGCTCCCCCAAAAAGTATAATTTCCTCTCAATAACATTGAGGATTTCTTACTCTTTACTAGAAAAATAAAGTATGCTGAAAGCTTCCCAATTTTTAGAGGACCCGGTTGCCAGATGCCAGCTGGCAGTTTTATACCGTAAGCCCATCCCCGCCAACCTGTGTATATGTCTGAGTATAAATCTATACATTTGAAAACTTGCTGAACGCTTATAATTCACTGTTATTGGATGTACAAAGAGCCTAGTCATGACTCCTCTGAGTTTACTGAATTTACAGTATCCAGCGAATAAGAAAGCCCACTCTCCTTCCTCGTGGATAGTGAATTATCAGAAGACCACCGTCCATCTGGTGTAGAACAAAGTGAACAGGATTTCTTTAAAGTGGAACATTACTTCCATTAGTTATATCAGAGAGAATGCTTTTACCTATAAGTGCATAAATCAATTACAGGCTTTAAACCAGTCTGACATGAATTAGATTTACAAAACATGTAACCTTTAGTTGACCTACATTTCACATTTTAAATTAGATCCCCTTATAATCAAGTGATCAATAAACAGGATACCACAAATAGTATCCCTTCTATTTGTCAAATACTATAAATGATCAGCTTGGTGAATGCAGAAAGCAAACTGCTGTTTGTGTAGCCTTTTGGAGCCTTTGTCCTGAAAGCGTGATCTATCATTTTTACCTTATGGCTTTATGGCTTTCTGTACTTAAGGAGAGATTCGCCTATAAATGCACGTGCAATTGTTTTACAAATTCAGTGCCTGTGAAATACCTTTAACTGCTCCTGCTTAGGGGAGGTGACAGCTGCAGTGTTTCCTGGGGATGGCTCTGCTGTAGTTTTGAGGCCACCTTCTCTCCTCAACATCATCGTACACAGCCTTCTGTCCATCTATCAAGTGCCACTCTGACAATGCTAAGCACAGAATGTCCTCTCAAAGGCATCAAGCCTAACAGCTAAGAGATCTAGTGATGGGATCAGGAAGCACTGAATTTGGAGGGGCACTTCGGCGGGTGCTTCCTGGGTGCGTGGCACTGGACAGGTAACTTGTATCAATTTGCTCTGCCATAAAAACTAAAGGCACCCGGGAAACTAGTGCACCGCTTAGCTCTGTGCTTGTCTTGTAGAAGGTGCCTGATAAAACTCATGTTACCTAGCGGTATCACAAAACACACTTCCAAGTTGGATGTCTCCTACATATCACTGGGACTCACAAAAGGCTTCTTTGTTCCTAATTCCTCAACCCAGAGATCCTTGGGGATCCCCGTGACCACTGAGATAGACGGCAGGAGGTGGGCTGTGCTGCTGGGTGGGGGTGTTGTCTTCTGTACCTGGCTGACCCCTTCCACACAGACACACGCAGGGAAATCCAGCAGGAAGCTGTATTTGCTTAAACAGCTGACCTCAGTCCCTGTTATCATCTCCGCTTCAGATGCCAAGCTCTGAAGATCATGTTTGGTTTGGTGTCCTGACAGCCTTAGTTCAGAAATGCCAGCCGGTGCATGAATACTTTTGTGCTTTGGCAACTAACAGCAATCTAGTCACCTTGAAAGTGGGGTGCTCTTGGGAGGCCCTGCACCCTGCAGTCCTGGTCATGCCACAGAAAACAACAGGTGACCCCTACAGTTCAAGGCACATACAGTCGGGGGCGCTATGGTGACGGTGCTTCCCAGAGCTCACCACAAGCTAAAGAACAGAGACACTGGCAGCTCAGAGGGCAGGACTGTGTGGCAACTTCTTTCCACTTTTCTATTATTTTTCTAATTTTCTATAATCGAAGGTTGTGCTAATAGCTGATATTCATTTAACATGTAAACACGAGCTGTTAATAGCACGCTTGTTTGTAGCACAAGGGGAAATGGATTGTTGGAGCAGAACTGGAGTCTGCCCATGAGGGTGGGCGCCCTATGCACCTGGGCAGCGGAAGAAGCCTTGCAGAGCTCACTTGGGCCCTGGGCTGCCCTTTGGGTCAGATGCCTGCCTTTCCTTCCCAGACCCTTCTGGTGGGTCCTGAACACAGGCCAGGAGGGGGCGCTGGGAGGAGGCTGCGCCCCTGGGAATCAGGTCCTGTCTACCCTTTTGTCCACCTCTGGGCCCTCGGGGCTGTCTCTCTGGAAGAGCGTGGTCCAGGACTAGGCAGGTCCGGAACTCGGCAGGTGGTAGGGCACCAGCCCTCAGCAGACCTCCAAGTTTCCCACACTCAGGACTGGGGTTGGGACCGCCTGCTGCTGCAGCACCGCTGTGCCCCAGCTCAGGGGAGCCTGTAGGGTCCTGGCAGGCCGAGCTCCGAGGTCCTCCAGGCCTTTCCCTGCGGACCTGGACCTGAGCTTGACGGTAACTGTGCCCTAACCGGCTGCAGGTGCCTTGGTGGACGGGGGAACCGGGCTGTGGGTCTCCGTCCCCTGGGACACAGGTGTGCAGTGGGGGACATAAAGACCCCAGGTCCAGGCAGCTCCGAGGGAGTTGGGTCTCACCTGGACGACATTTCTGGGGTCCCGTCCTACCTGGGTGCCTCGCAGGAAGTCGTCAGCGGAACAGGTGCCCATGAAGGGCAGCTGCATGTGCGTGTGGGGGTCGATGCCCCCGGGCAGCACCAGCTTCCCTGCCGCGTCCAGCACGCGGGTCCCTGCGGGTGCCCGCAGCCCCCGACCGAGCGCGCGCACCAGGCCGTCCTCCACCAGCACGTCGACATCCTCTGAGTAGTCGGGGTGCACCACGCGGCCCCCGCGCACCAGCAGCCGCGACATCGCTGCTCCCTCGGGCCGAACCCAGACTGCGCCCGAGACCCTGACCTGTGGGGCTTAGAGGCCCGCGGCGCCCCGCCCCCTGCTGTCCTGGGCCAGGGCACGGCTGCGCCCCCCAGCGACGACCTCTCCATGCTGCATGAGGCGCGGACCCGGGCTGGCCGTCCCGACCCGCTGTCCCCGCTGCCCTGCCGGTCCAGTCCGGCCCGGCCCGGTCCGGACAGCCACGAGTGCTGTGTCTGCAGAGCAGGTTGCACCCCTGCTGCCCGGCCGGCCTGGCGGGGTCCCGGGCGAGCCCCTCGCCAGTGCGCCTCACCCCTCGCCCGGCTGCGGGAGGACGATCAGAGACGGACGAACGCGCCGTCATTCATTCGGGGGCGCCAGCTTGGGGCACTGGGGACCTGACAGGCACGGCTACCGCCCGAGGGGCTCGGAGTCCCGCGACAGGCGCGCGCGCACGGAGACATATAGAGATGCGCGCGCACAGACACGTGCACGCGCGCACATAGGCTCACACACACGCACGCACACACAGACACGTACACAATCGCGCGCGCACACGCACTCTGTAGTGTGTACCACGGAAAGTGCTGCCATGGCCCGTGTGTACCCTGTCTGTGCGCGCGCGCTGCCTTGGAGAGAGGCCAGGGAGAGATCGGCAGGGAAGGCGCGGTGTATGTCCGGCCTGGAGAAACCCAGAGCGGAACTCCCGAGCGACAAGGACCGGACGCACTGGACGCGGCTCCGTGGGCCGCAGCAGGTGCGAGCGGCGCAGACCCGCAAGGAGCCCGAGGCCGCCCCGGCAGGGTGCGGGGTGCAGGACGCCGCCCCGGCGCGCATCTGGGAGTGGCGGCAGAGCTCTGTGGGCAGCGACCCCGCGGCTTGCACCCCGAACCTCGCCTTGGCGGCGCCCACGGGCTGGAGGGGGCAGCCTCAGCAGCGGGGCGGCCCGCGACGGAGGGCCGGGCGGCCTCCTCAGAAACTGGTCGGGCTCCCAGCTGCGACGCCAGCCACTGGCCCGCACCGCACCCCGCCGAGGCTTTCCCTAAGGCTTGGGCGGTCTCATGCTGGGCCTTCGCCGCCTGAAAGGCCCAGGGACAGAGGCAGGAGACGGGAAGACCAAGTGTCGCCTCCGTGGGACGGAACCTGTGACCTCTGGAACGACCTCCCCCATAGTGTAACGCAATGAGTTGTAATTGTCAGACTTCCTTTCCCAAGTTCCAGGTTACCCAGACCACAAAATGATAAAAAATCAGAAAACATCACTAGGGGAGAGGGATGTGATCGAATTATATGCAGTGAAACGCAGTATTTGTAAAAATCAACAGGTGTACTAATAAAAGAAAAGGGGAAAATTTAAAAAAATGAGAACGCATGGATAATAAAAGTCCCAGTTTCGGCTCTCAGCCCAGGAATAGGAAACCCGGGAAGGTGGTGCTGATATTGTCACCAGGCCTTTGTGTGGAGTGCGATTATGTGCGTAACGGGACTGCCGCCTGGACGGTGAGGGCCCCTGATTGACAGTGACACGCGGATCCTCAGGGGCGGGGCGGGGCGAGGAGCAGTTTCCACGCGGGGTGCGCGCACCGGCAGGAAGGCCCTCTGGGACCCGCTGGGCCTGGAAGCGGAGGAGCAGAGGGTGCGCCCTTCGCTGCAGGGTGGGGACCCGCGGAGAAGCCCACCCCGCCGGGCCGTGAGGGGCGCACTCCCCAGCCCGCCTGTCCCACCCACCCTGTGCTTTGGGCCTCTGACCCTCCTGGCAAGTGCAGAGCCGCGGGGACAGGGCCCTGGAGCTCCTGTCCAGGGCGGCATGCGGCTCTGTGGCAGGAAGTCTCTTTTAAGCTTCTTTGGAGCTTTAAACTTAATTTTTACGTCAATTTTCTTTCGGCGCTTCTGAGCCCCAGGTAGTCCTCTGGAGGGTTAGGGAGACCCGCGTTACTGCAAAATAAATCGCCGCAATGCTCAGGTTCGCCACCAGGTGGGGCTGAAGGCGACCAAATCCCGCTGGCTCCGGTCACTCCGGGGCTCAGTACAGGGCCTGCAGTGAGGCACAGCTGTCCCGTCTTCTAAAGATGACCAACACGACCTAGTGGACATCTCTAAGCCACGGGTGCAGTTTCAAATGATAGAATTGTGACTTTCTGGATTTACTCAGTGTATTCTCGCAGTAAGCAGTTTTCAGCTTCTGTAGTGTGATACTCGGAAAGGAGGAACGGGAGTCTGCAGATAATCAGCTTCCGGCTCACGTTCCCAGGGTACGCGGTTTATGCCCTCGATGCAGACGGTCCTATGCAGGTACTGAGCTTTCACACTAGCTATACCTGAGCTTATCCAATATATTTGATGTATACTTGAACGTCTGGTAAAATCTCAAAACGCTAGTGCCTCAAATCATCTCACCAATTCCTAGTTCTGAAATATCTTTAAAATGCTCATTCTAGCAGGGTGTGGGGGTGCCCCCAATCCCAGCATTCACGAGGCTGAGGCAGGATCACTGTGAGTTCAAGACCAGCCTGGGCTACAAAGTGAGTTCAAGGCCAGAAGCCTGAGCTGCATAGTGAGACTCCATCTCAAAAAACAAATCAGAACAACAACAACAAAAACCACCCAAACCTCTCATTCTTCTATGCTCTCACCCCTTCCTTTGGCATCTATTTATCCTGATCTACAGTTTCCTCGGGAAAGGTTTACTGAACATGATACACTGGAAATCTAAGTAAGTGACTTTTTAAGAATGAGGTATTTTTACTGTCACAATATAAAAATTTAGAGTTGTTTGCAGTGAGTCTTTCAAGGGAACAAGGGGAGATACGCAATCACTGAAGGCAGAAATCCTTCGTTTTTTTTTTTTTGCAGTTAAAAAGAAGCACTCTCCAAGGGGAAAGACGAGCTGGCAGTCCGGACTGGCAGTCATGGTTTAGAGCCAACTGCCCATGGGAGGGGGTGGGAAATGGGTTATATTTTCATTTGCAGAAAAAAACCCAGTGTTTCTGACAGGATCCGTGTTTGTTTTGAGTAACATCTGAGTCTCAGGGCACGAATGTGGACAGCTGGCCACTGCCCCTTCTCTCCTTGCCCCAGGCTCATCTTGCCCTGCGGAGGACCGTGGACAGCTTCATGGAGCCCAGGGAGGAGGCCAGGCAGACCTCGAATGGGCTTTGGACACTTGGACAGGAAATTATGGATGGGTACCAAAAATGTGGTCTGGGAATGTGCTGTCACCCTGACCCTCTGGGGAGGATGTAAGGAGGAGACCAGAGAGGGTCGGGTGTCTGTGACAATCTAGTCAGTGCCTGGCATGAGACCGCCCCTCAGCAATATTTACAAAGCAGTTAGCAAACACGAGTACATTAGACACTGGGCCTAAACCCTTCTATATATGATTTCATCTCCAGGAGAACTCCACGGCATAGGAAATATTATGTCCACCTCGCAGACATAAAAACTGGAGCAGACAGGTGGACAGACAAAATAGTATGCTACTTTGACCAGATTTTAAGACTAATGGTACCCAGAACTGCTGTATTATATTGGTGAGTAAATTAAATGAAGTGTTTCTTGTTATTGATAAAGAAACTGCGTTTCTCCTGTATACTATGCAGGAGGTACTTTCTTAGTGCTGGGACAAAATACTTGGCACTCACAATGGAAAGGTGGAAAGGTGTGTTTTAGCTCAGTTACAGAGGTTTCAGTCCAGAGCTGCCTGGCTCCACGGCAGAGGAACGGCCAGAGGGGAAAGAGTCCCCGGTAGGCAGACAGGAAGCAGCAACCCTCCTGCTTTCCCTTTCTATGTAATCCAGGCTACAAGCCTCTTGGTTGGTGCCTGTTGGTGCGGCCTCTTCCTTTTCAAAGGTCTCACCCTAACCCGATTTCCTGTCGCCATGAGGGATGAAGACTTGTGGGAAGCAGCAGTGACTCAAAACGCAGCAGGCAGATGGGGACACCCCAGCATGGGACCCATCACCTCTCCTGTTCTCATCCCCCTAACTGATGCTCAGAGGGTGCTCCCGGACACACTGGTGAGAGGAGACCAAACTCTGGGGAAGATCTGATGAGCAAACCTGGGCAATACCCTGGGAGAGGCGTTCAGTGCGTCCCGAGGCCATCTGCACATACAGTGCACGCATGTGTACATCAGGAACAAAATCCCACATAAGTATTTTAATACCAATGTATGGAGACGCCACGAGATGAACACAAGTTGCCTTTTGGCCTCCGCAGTTACAAGGGGCGCTCAGGATGGTGGCCGTCCACCCCCAGACACAGGTGACTGTGGGAACTGCTGACCTGCACATGTTTGGCAGACTGTGCACAGTATAGCTCAGTTCAGGGATTCGATTCTCTTCACAATTCTGGTCACAAATTAACTGGACAGGGTGGAATCAATTTCAGTGGTCAGGCTCAACGCTGACCTCACAGCGAAATCTGATTCGGTTCTTGTCCAATTTGCTTGTGACCAGACCTTGCAGAAAGGATTAAGTTCCTGAACCCTGAACCAAGGCGCCACTGTATCTCACAGGGGGACTGAACCCAGGGCCTCCCCATTGAGCTACACCCCATTTTTATTTTTTGAGACAGAATCTAAATTGTTAAGTCGTCCAGACTGGGCTTGGTTTGTGATAAGGCTGCCTCACTTTCCCAGAATGCTGGGATTATAGGCCTGTTACACTGTGTCTGGCTTGAGAATATGCTTTATAAAAGTGTTCCTGGGATAGTTTAAAAATGGAAAGACAATAAACTTCAAAGACAAATATTACACACATCTTGTTTAATGTCATAAAAATGAAAATTGAAAGAGTCATAAAACCAAAACTACCAACTACATCAAGAAATTCCATTATTTGGGAAAAAACAACAATGGAAAAATTCCCCTGTAAAAACTTTTGTGCTAAAGAGGAAATCAAAAGCGAGACTGATGGGCAAGGGGTGCAGCTCCTGACGGGCAGGGCCTGGCTGCCCTGCGGGAACCAAAATGCTGGAACTTAAGAGCACCCGGAAAGAACAGCAGTGACAACCCTAAGGCACCGAAGTGATTTAACTCAAGGGATACTCAAAATTAAGTCCCAATCCTTCAATCTCATGTTACTGAGAAATAAATGAATCAATTACTGAGTCTAGAAGTTGGGAAAAATAAGGAAAAGCAAAAAGGAAGTTTATTGAAGTAGAATAAAAATAAAAATATAAATAAAAATAAAAAAATAATTACAGAACACAGGTATGGTCCTCTGGGGAAGCCACACACCACAGGCCACCTGTTGTTACCTTTCTCCTTTCTTCCGACAGGGCTTCCTTTTGCCGTGCAGGCTGATCGCCAGCGTGTGAGTGTAGGCGACCCTCCTGCCTCCTGGTGTGTGCACCCAGCTGGTCTCGGGAAGTCAGGCACAGGCACCATACAGAGTGCGAGCAAGCCACTTGCGCAGGAGAGGAAGGGAGAACCAGGGTCCGCACAGGCAATCAGCCTGAAAGTCTGCATGAAATGTGTGGGGCTCCTGATCCCCGGCAGGACATCAGAACCACGCAGACCAGGTGCCACGGACAGCAAGAAAACCGTCAGGACCAGTTTCCTAAGTGTCTGCAGGACCAACAATTTCACTGAAATTTTAAGGGACAGAAAATTCCAAAGCTATTTAACTGGTACAGAGCATAGAAGTCGGGGGAAAGTTCCCAAATCCATCAGCATAAAACTCATAGAAACCTTCTCAGAGATACTGTGGGTGCCCATAAACACACACACACACACACACACACACACACACACACACACTACATTCACTGGCAGGTATAAATGCCAAATATCTCAAACCAAATAGGAAACAAGCTAGCACCATATTAGAAAATACACACTGTCAAATAGAGTTTATTTCAGGAATGCAAAGATGAGCATGGTTTAGTTACAAAATGTATTTATAAAATCCACCATACCGGAATCAAAGGAGAATCACTGGAATACCCCACGGATGTTGAAAAGGCATGTAATAAATTTCAACGTGCATTCTTAGAAACCTTGTTTGAAATGGAGTCAGTGGACACTCAGAGTGATCACACCTATGTATCTCAACCCTGCTCACAGCCAGTGTTAATGTTTTTCTACAAGCATTTACTAGTGATTAAATGACACACAAATTCGTAGGCAATCTGCCTATGGAGGCCTGTAAATGAGATGATTTCAAACTATAGGAAAGCGAAGTCTGCTGGCTGGGTAGAAGACTAACACTACCAATCCATTGCCTTTACCCAGTAATACATGGGAAGGCCTTTGCTGAGGCACAGTGACAAAATGATGAGGTTTATGAAGGATAAACCTTAAAGACGTTTGACATTTCTGTAAGGTAAACTACATCTGAAGGAAATAACAGCCCCCCAAATAAACAGGCACAGTTCAGAGAGAGGGCACCATGACTTAGAAAAATGCTCTCCACAGGATGACATAAAATTCCCCTAATTAACAAAATTAAAACTGTCCAAAAAAAAAAAAAAGTTTGTGGGTCTCAAGTTGATTCTAAAGCTCAGATGTAAAACTATGCAAGAATATTAGACATATTCTAAAAAGGGTTACTAAACCAATGTAGTGCTGGCACAAAAGGAGACAGATGGGGCTGGGGATTTAGCTCAGCGGCATAAGCAGCTGCCTTGCAAGCAGGAGGTCGTGAGTTCGATCCCCGGTACCGATAAAAATGAAAACGACAAAAAAAAAAAAAAACAAAAAACAAAAAACAAAAAAAACCACACACAAAAGGAGACAGATTAACTGCAAGGAGAATTAGTGTAGAAACATACCCAGACAACGCGGCATTTTACAACACTGAAGCTGAATCTCAAATAAAAGAAAGATGTACTATTCAACAAGTAGCTTAAAAAAACCCAAGCCCTAAATTCAGGATCGACCACTAATTTAAAGATTATAAAGTACCAGATACTCGATTTTAAGTACTTGAAAGTTACTGACGTATTTCCTCTTGGGAAAGTGCAGAAAATGCATGTACAGTACCATCTGTGTTGGGACATGTGCCGTTTGCAGACATCCAGTCACACAGAGCGAGCCGCTTCCGGAGGGCCGGATAAGAACGTGGCACTGGCACACGTCTCCGAGGGGGAACTAGGACTGGCCTCAGGGGTGGGGAGGGACCCACTTCCCGCTGCCGAGCCAGGAAGGTGTATTACCTAATAAAAAAAGGCAAAGCACACGCCAGAAAATAAAACCAATCTCCTTGTCAAAAGTGTATTATTAAGAGGACCTAAAAGTTTAACTTACTGACCTAATTCTTTCAGAGTACTCTTATGGGCGCTGACGGGTATGTAAAAATAACAGAGAACAGACCCAACTGCGCCAGCTGACCTTCCGAGGCCCAGGCCCAGGCCCAGGCGGCCCTCACCCGGCCGAGTACCAGCTAGTTTTCCTCTGCAGTGACAAGCATGTGCTGGTTTTCCCTTTCTTCTGCACTGTTTTATAGCCTGAATCTGAATTTGTAACATGATTCAACAAAAATAAAAAACGACTTTGATTTAAAAAGTACCTCAAGGCAATAAAAAATCATTTTAATTTTTGATACATATTAAAACATTTTAGTCAGTTCTTCCTGACAGCACAACAGGACAAGTACACAAGACCTCAAACATGCTTTAAAATGACATTCAGCAAAGTACTTAAATTTAATAAATAGCAATAATCACACAAATACATTTTGTACTCAATCATGAAGCTACTAAAACAGACAGCTAAAGAATAAATAAACAGGAGTCGGCAATAAAAAAATAAACAGGCTTTGCAATTCTTTCTACTAAAAAAGGGAGGCAATCTGAATTTTGTCTTAACTCGCTTTTCTTCAAAATTACAGCATGACCCCCCCCATGAATAAAATACACTGAAAAAATTCACTCTTTACAATAACGTGGCTTTTAAACACAACAAATAAATATGACACTGGCAAAGCGACTTCAAGTTGTGATACAAATGCTCCCCACCCCAAACAAAGCTATGGAAACAGAGTTGCTGTGGTAGCAAGTATCAGTATTAAAGTGATCGTGCAAGTGCACTGAACTCGGCTGAGGCCTCCACACGACTTTAGTGCAAATCCGTAGGGTCCAATGCAGGCGCGGCCCTAGGATACTAGGGCCAGACGTTACCAGGAGGAACTTACATGTACCAGCTCTGTACACTTTATAAAGTTCAAAGTTCAATGCATAGTAGAGGATCTTCATCTGCTTAACTCTGTCCTGAACAGAGGTCAAAACAGAAATGACTTGGGATCTTACCATTTGGTTTGTACCATGTTAGAGTATTAAAGTCAGTATTAGAAAAACCTATAAAAGTTTATTTTTGCCATTAACTCATCTAACTCTACCTAAATCCACATCACTCTATGTCAAACATAAAAGTTTCGAGAAGTTTTTCCCTTTGACAAGATAATATTATGATAAATTCAACAGAAGACAACTATGTATCACACAAATAAAAGGTGAGCGCAAGAGTTGTTCTCTCCGCACACTGACCACCTTCCTGTCTAGTGTACTGTTACAAGATGTGCTGGCCAAAAAGCATGAAGGGCTGGACCGAGAGGTACTTCTGCACGAACTCGGTAACGCAGGATGGGACCGAGGACGAAGGCGTTCAGCAGCTGTGTCCACCATGACTATGGCATCAGGCTAAGAGCCACACGGCGGGAGGGCACGCGGGGCAGGACGTAGCTCTGGGCGCAGAGTCGCAGGGCCTCCAACTGGGCCATGCAAGCGGACGGAGCAGAGCGGGAGGGCGTCCTGCACGCTTCCCTCAGACTGGACTGGACAGGACCGGATGGCACAGGTCGGCCGGTCTAGCACAGCAGCAGCGCCTCGTCGTCGCCGGCCTCGCCCTTGCGCGCCACGTCCTGGCACGCGTCCGGCACCTGGGCGGTGTGCACCATGCCACAGCGCTCGCAGGGCCCGTCGCGGCCGGGCCTGGCAGCGGGGAGGGCGGCGCCGGGCGGCGGCCGAGGCCCGGGCCCCGGCTCGGGGACCAGGTCCAGCAGCGGCCGGGAGCAGTCGGCGCCGTCGGCGGCGGGGATGAGCAGCTCCACGTCGTCGTCCTGGTCCTCCTCCTCGCGCGCGCCCCCGCCGGCCGCGGGCGGCAGCTGTCTCAGCGGGCTCTGGCTCTGCGGCGCCGGCCCCGCGCGCCCCAGCGTGAGCCGCACCCAGCGCAGCCCCTGCGTGACGCGGCTCAGCGCGCTGGAGAGCTGGTGCCGCGCGGGGCTGGCGCCCGGGGCCTCGGCGTGCGCGTCCCTGTCCCTGTCCCGCGCGTGGGCCGCCTCAGCCGCGCCCCGCGTGCCCTGCGCGCTCCCCGTGGCCTCCACGGCCGGGCCCAGCGCCACCTTCTGTGGCAGGGGGGCCGCCACGCCGCCCGCCGCGCCCCCCGCGTCCCTGCGCTCGGCCTCCGCATCGGCGTCCTCGGATTCCACCGAAAACAAACCCCTGTGCGCGGGGCCGCGCTCTGCGTCTCTGCCGGCGCCCGGGCTGGGCACTGCCTCGTCGCCGTCCGCTGAGACCAAGGCCAGGGAGCCTGAGCGCCGCGACCTGGCGAAGCTGAAGATCCGGTTCCAGAGGCCACCGGACCTGCCAGCCGTGGGCAGCCTGATGGACGTGAGGCCCAGCTGCGACCGCACGGCCAGCCGCAGGTTCTCCAGCACGGAGGCCTAGGAGAGAAAGAGAGCGCGCGCTTAGCAGAGCCGGTCAGGGTCTGCAGAAGGCAGATGCTTACAGTCCCCTCCAGGCCTGCTGACCGCTGTCAGGCCGCCAGGAACCCACAGAATGGACCTAACCTGGTTCCTGTTCCCATAGTGCTAGGCAACATATGTGCATTTCATGGAAAAATGTAAAAATTCCAGTTATTAGTAAAAATACGTTATGGCTAAACTCTCTGCTGACAGCTAGGACTGACGCTTATCTGTATGAGCGTTCGTGGCGGACGAATCACATTCTGAGGCTCTGGAATTAATCAGTGACGCGGGTCTCCGCCTACTGAGTGCACGATCTCCGTGATGCTTCACGTTATGTTCAGTTTCCACAAAGATGTTTAACGTTCACGGCCGAACAGTCACTCTGTCTGGAGACCTCCCAGAAGGCTCCCAGAAGTAATACCGAGGGTAGGAAATAGGACCATTCGCTGTGTGTAAAGCAGGGTACGCCAACAAGTACCAGTATTTCACAGAGCTATCCAGTCTGAAAACCAAGTCCTTTTTGTTTTTAAAACACAGAGCGAGTTAGACTTGATTTATAAGGTTAAACTCTCCTAAACATGTGGCCATTTTCAGAGTTGGGTCTCAAGGGTTTGTTGAATGAATGAATATTAAGGTTTTAATCGCACTGTCACAGTTGGAAGAATTAATGCATTTGTAATGCAGCTCTCAGCACAAAAATACTTGTTCATAACATTACACAAAATGTATTTGGATTCCTCAGTCTTCAAGGGTTAAGTTTTATTGCCTACAGTTCTGTGTTAACAATAATTAGGATTATTCTTTTAAAAACTGACTTTTAACTAGCATATATGGAAAATCACTGTACTGAGCAACTTGAATAAAAATCTGGTCTTTGTTCTAGGCAAATGCCACTCTTGAAAAATGTGCAGTATTTCTGCAGCCCTCCTGCGCCGCCTAGTGGTTACGAGGAGCACTGACGCTCGGAGCTGCTCAGGGTACCACACTTTGCAGGCCAGGGAGGTGAGGCCCGGAGTCCCTGAGGCATGCGAGGATCCCTCATCAGCTGAGAGGACCGGACTGTGCATTTAAGAATCGGGGTCAGCACCGTGGTCAGCGTCTCGGGTTCTGCGTTCCAGGGGCAGTGTGGCCTGGGCTCCGGGCCACGCAGCCAGCAACACCTGCGAGCTCCTTAGCTGCCTGGAGCCACACCAGGGACCCTGAGGAGTCAAGCGGACAGTGCTCGCTTTGGGGAGAGCCTGCCAGTCTAACGCAGATGCCACAGGGGCATGCGTGGGGCCGCGGGAGCCACCTCAGAAAACACTTCTCTTTCAAACAAGTTGGTAAGCTGGGTGTGCTGGCACACGCCTGTGATCCCAGCACGTGGGAGGCTGAGGCAGGAGGATCCTTGCGAGTTCCAGACCAGACTGGACTACAAAGTGAACTCAAGCACTCATTATACAGCCTGAATTGCATAGTGAGAGCCTGTCTCAAAAAGAAAACAGAACGAAAAAAAACGGTAAATCACATTATTTTCCTTTTAAAAATCTGCTACAAGCATTCAATAATCTGTTAGCAAAATTTTCAGACTTGATGCGGCCCCTCCTGAGGGAGAACCACCAGCGTCTCCTGAGATCTGCACCATGATGGAACTTACTGTGCTGGGAAACCAAGCAACCAGCCCGCCTCCCTGGTGAGCAGCTGTGGTGTGGCAGGCTGTGGCCCCTCCAGGGGGAGAACCACCAGTGTCTCCTGAGACCTGCACCATGTTGAAACTTACCATGCTAGGAAACCAAGCAACCAGCCCGCCTCCCTGCTAAGTGGTAGCGAGCCTACCAGTGCACTGACTGAGAGTCAAACATCACACCTCCCCTGCCCCCCGCTAGCAAATGGGAGCCAGAGGTCTGAGCATCTCTTGGGAGGTTGACCATATGCAATATAGCAAATAAGGGGGATTTCCTTCTACTATCTCTTTGAAGGCAAATACTCTTACTACTGCTTTGCTTTATTCTGATTAATGGTACAGCTCTATTCAATATTCTGTTTTGGTAAGTTCTATAATGTTCTGTACTTATTTTGCTATATGTGATTAAAAGGACAACTATTGTGAAGATAACGAGATATACTGTGATACCTATTACTGTTATCCCGCTAACCTGCTGTGAAGTTCTGTACCAATTTCACTACATTGTCTTAATTGGCTTTGTTCTGTTGTATTTCACTACCTTCCAAATAATAAAATTTTTTAAAAAAAACTTTCAGACTTGAGAGTTAAATCTTAATAACCGAAGCATCCAGCTTCTCCCTCGTGGACCTGCTCCTGCTCTGGCTTGGTGGAAGCGACCCCAGGGAGGGCTGAGCTGCCCCGTGCTGTGGCCCGTGAGCCTGTCTGCACCTGCTGGGGGCTCCTGGGCCACCATGCCCCTGCCTGCCACCTTCCAGGCCCATGCACGTGGCAGTGCAGCCCGAGCAGCAGCGGGCACAGTGACAGGACCCAGGGTGGGAGCGAAAACTAGCTGTTCCTCGTGAGGCAGTGCCAACACAGAAAGAAGGCACAGTGTAGGCTGCTTTTCCATTTTGCACATAAAGTTTCAAAGAATGGAAGCTGGGAATTACAAATAACTTCTGGAAAAGTACTTGAAAACTACAATTTCTCACCAAAGATTTCCTGAAAGACAAGTCGGGTAACAGACTGTGACCAGAAATCTCACTTACCAGGTGAAATGTGTTCCCTTGGAACAGTTAAGTCACTGAGAAAACAATATTCACCAATTTTTCTTAGCTCCTAACACCGAGGACAATTTTTATAGACGTTGCTGGATAAATTTACAACTGATGTATAAGCTCCTATGTCTTAAAATGAAACAACACAATTTTAAGCCTTGAAAAAATAAATTTTAAAAAACCCCGTAAGAAGTGTGAAGAACTCTGAAGCATTAGTAGGAATAAGCTCCTATACCAAGAAAATGGGTTGGAGCTCAGCACAGAACCCAATCCAAAGAAGTTCTCCCTGAGGCGAGGAGAACCTGTGTTGCCAGCACTTTCACTTGTAACTGATTCACCTACAGGCAGTATTTTACCGGCATGTCACGTTATCATTCAGTATTAAATCTCTAAATGGGGGGCTGGGATCTGGCTCAGCGGCACAAGCGCCTGCCTTGCAGGCGTGCAGTCATGAGTCCAATCCTCGATACCCCCCCAAAAAAACAATCAATCAATTAATAAATCTCTAAATGTTCAGTCCAAACAGTTTGCCAAAGTGACTTTGGAATCTTAGTGCACCAAATTATCCTAGACAGTGAAATGCTCAAGAAACATACATCTCAATCAGAAGGGCAAAAAAATGTGCTTTTTTGTCATATTTGCTGAAGTGTAATAAAAATATATAATTTCAAATTCTCCATTTATTTTATCTTTGATAAAGGACATCAGGAAATGAAAAGATGTCCCCTGCTCCGGGACAGGCAGAAGCAGTCCTGGCAAAATGGTCACTTTCCAGAGGGGCCAAACAGGTTCCTGCAGTCCCAGTCAAAATTCCCATAAGCATCCCCACAGAACTAGAGAAAACAGTTCTAAACTCAGATGGAACCAGAAGAGCCACAGGGTAACAGAAACAATCCTGGGCAACAAGATCAAAGCAGGAAGGGTCACAGTTTGGGGCTGTACATTATGTTTCAAGCCACAGTGAAAAACAGCACAGTGCTGGGCACAATAGCACATGCCTGTCATCTGAGCATTTGGGAGGCCGAGGCAGGACGACTGCTGAGGGTTTGAGGCCAGCTGGGCTACAGAGTTAAGTTGCCTGAGCTGTACAGAGAGGCCCTATCTCAAAAAACAGAACAAAACAAAACAAGACACACGAAGAGCATGGGATTGGCACAAAAGCAGACACATGGATCAGGAGAACAGAGCACGAGGAATCAGAAAAGAGCCCAGGCACACGCAGCCACCTGAGCTTTGCCAAAGAGGCCAAACATGCACGCTGGAGAAACAGCCTCTCTACTCAAGATGCTGGGAAACCAGCTGCCCTCACAAGTGAGTGAATCTGGTACCCAACCAAAATCCAAATGGGTCAAAGACCAAAACATTAAAATAGCAACACTGCTGGATGATAAAGAAGTCAAGCTCCTGACAACACAGGCGCAGCAGACGAGGACTTTCTGAACTGAACAGAACCCCAGCTGCACAAAAAATAACATCAAGAATCAGCAAATGGGATCATATCAAATTAAAACACTATTTTGCACAGCAAAACAACAGAATGAAGAGACAACTTACAGAACAAGAAAAACTCTGCTGGCCATTCCCCAGAGGACTAGCATCTAGAATACACAGCACTCAAAAAATTAGGCCCCCTCAAAAGAAGACCCAGTGAAAAGATGGGTGACTACAATGAAGACACACTTCTCAGAAGAAAGTACAAATGGGCAATAAACACATAAAAAAAAGCTCAGCCTCTCTAGAGTCACTAAAGAAACGCAAGTTAAAACACTGAGCTTCCACCTTGTTTCAGAAAACCTAGCTGTCATCAAGAAATTACCCGTAACCAGCGCTGGTGGGGCTATGGGCAGAAAGGGACCCTCCTACCTTGTTGGTGGGAATGTAAAGTATTATAGTACTACAAAAATCAGGACGGAGATTCCCTGAAAGCCTAAAGAAGATTCCACTCCATCCCGAAATCCCCGACAGAGCGATGCCCACCCCGAGGTCAGGCAGAGCAGGCCTCGAGGCCAAGGCGTGGAAGCAGCCTCTGCACATCAGCAGGCGAGGCGAGGGGGAGGACGCGTGGTGTTTGCACAGAGTCTCACCCTGCCGAGGGACAGAGGGGTTCACCTGTGGGAAGATGGGTGCGCTTGGGATCATAGTGCCACATGAAATAAATCAGACACAGGCTCCAGTACCACATGGTCTCTCTTAAAAGAGAAACCAAAAATATAAAGAACAAAATGAAAGACTGACTAACTATAGGAAATGGGGATGGCTCAGGAAGGGAGGGAGCTGGGAGGAGGAGGGGGAGGGGGAGAGGGGAGGAGGGGAGGCGGCGGCAGCAGACACACATGGAGGTGAGCTGTGTGCCCCCCTGACTCCAGAGGAACGCCATCACTAGGGACCACAAAAGGGTTCCAATAAAAATAAAAAGTAAGAGAGGAGAAACCGAGTGCACCTGATTAGGCGAACACACTGGAAAGTCCTCCACGGGTGGGATCAGGCCCTGCGCGATCAGCTGTCCGTACGAGGGAGGCGCTTCTCTTCTCAGCAGTTCGGCTTCCACTCTGGACAGCTGGGTCTCAAAGGATCTTGGGGAGCAGATGGGGTAAAAAGGGTTAGGAAAGGCAAGTCTACACAGCTACGTCCCGTCATCAGCGATTACAACCCCCGCCCCCAAGACATCCTAGAAGCTCAGTCCTTCAGTCCTGCGTGGGGCACAGGAGGACAAGGCAGGCCCTGTCCTGGAGCTCCACACAGCGCCGGCCTGGACCGCCCTGCCAAAGGGCAGTGCCCCTGTGAAAGGCACAGGGTGCAGGGAAGCCCTGGACTGTGTTTGACCTCAGGCGACACTCGCTGAAGAGTCCCACCGCCGCTTCATCCAGCAGGTTCAACACAGCTCCTCCAGGTAGGAAGGAGGGAAGCGACCCCAGTCGTCTTTCGGGAAGACCTGGGGTGTGGGCTGAAGACGCCGACCTTCCTGTGCTGTTCCAGCATGCGTGGGCCGGGTTTCTGGCTCTGCACACTTGGTGGGCGAGGAGACGCAGCAGTGGCTGGAAGGCACTGGGAGCTCCGTGCCAACTGTAGTCTCCGCTGCTGCCAGCGCCGTTTGCTACATGGATCATCACAGCTCTGGGGCCGGAAGGTCCCCTTCTCCACAGGAGCAGCGCGACGACCTCTTCCCCTGCTTCTTCCGGGTCAGCTTCCTCCCACACTGCACTGAAAACTCCTCTCCCTGAAGGTCACCTCCCAACGCTGAGCCACTTCCCGCTGACCGGAGAGCTCAAGGGTAGCTCTCCCAGCACCCTGCACCATGGCAGAACCTTGCGCCCTTCCTCACCGCCCGTCAGCCCTTTGGTATCTTGGGGTCCAGACATACTGATGGGGCTTCCCTCCGGAGCAAGGCTTGGCATTCCCACCTCTAAAGTTTCCAAGGGTTAGCTTGTTGATTCTCCTGCACTGGCCTTCGGCCTTCGGGCTTCTGCATTCTGCAAAATTCACACATTCCAGGTGGCGCTGCCCCAGGGAGCCCTCCACCCTCCTCACATCAGGAGCTGCTGATTTCATGGCACAGGCCTTACAGCTCACACTACAGTTCATCCAGGGCAACACTTCCTTCCTCCTAACTGGGAAGTGCTTGTGAGACTGTGGCTTACCTACTTTTCACTTGCAAAATGCTTTGAATGTATCTGGCTATCAAAGGGGGAATTAATGAGTATTAAAAACTGCAATTTAAGGGGCTGGGGATTTAGCTCAGCGGCATAAGTACCTGCCTTACAAGCAGGCGGTCGTGAGTTTGATCCCCAGTACCGATAAAAATGAAAAAGACAAAAA
The DNA here is from genome assembly GCF_034190915.1 of Cavia porcellus. Classification (NCBI taxonomy): domain Eukaryota; kingdom Metazoa; phylum Chordata; class Mammalia; order Rodentia; family Caviidae; genus Cavia; species Cavia porcellus. Next base: position 85,416,454 of record NW_026947493.1, read on the forward strand.
AAAAAAAAAAAAAAAAACAAAAAACTGCAATTGAAAGTTGCAGCTTGCAAATTCCTATGGAAAGGTTCATCTAAGATAGAGCTGGCCCATGGCTGTCCCACTCTGACCGCACCCGCTAGAGTCTCAAAACTCAAGCTGATGAGTACAGACTGGCTTTCCTCACCTCAGACCCTACTCAGTGGTCTGTGCCGAGTTTGGCTTTGAAGTCTGGGCTTTTCACACTAATATTATAAACGACGGTAATATGCATACATTTTCAAACTAATAGACCCTAAAACATCTTGCTAATGCCGCTGAAGTACTGCAGCACACACACACACACTGGGCCGGCCCTCGGCTGGCCCGTCTGGACACTGACCTCCGTTCGAACATCCGCAGGGAGTAGAGCTTGCACGTGCAGCCCAGGGCGATGACGAGCAGCAGGCCGCAGACAAGGCTCCCGATGACGGCCGCGGTGATCACTCTGGTCGGCACGATCACTGGGCAGTTCTCCTCGTCACTGCCGTCCCCACAGTCGTCCTGCGAGTCACACACCCAGCTCTCAAACACACAGCGATTGTTCTTACAATGAAAATTGCCCGGCTGGCAGAAAAAGCAGTTTTTCTCATCTGAGCCGTTGGGGCAGTGATTCTGGTAGTTGCAGCGGTCCGAGCGGGGATAACAGACTCCGTTTCGGGAACAGGGAAACTCTTCCTTCTGGCACATGGTACAGTTGATTTCGTCCCTCCCGTTTGGGCAATGCCAGTACCCGTCACAGCGCTGCTGCTCGGTGTAGCAGCCCCAGTTCCCGCCACAGGGTATTTCCCAGGGCAGACAGAAGCCATCGACCTGGTAAGTGGCATTGAACCCCCTGGCGGCATTTACTTTATCTGCACAAAAATGCACCCGTATTTGTCCCGAGGAAGAGACAACTGTGAGGGGTGCGTGCGAATCGAAAGCAGTCAGTGCCCGCAGAAGCTTGTGTGGATTCTCCTCCAGCCCATCGTATATTTTCACATAGTCACCATAGCCAGTGCCGTCGAGTTTGAAGTCCGTGAAGCGTATGATGACCTTACGATGGTCACCCGTGTCTATCAACCAGGTACAGTTGCTTCCGGGAGGATAGAAGTCAGGGTAGTTGGGAGAATTGAAAGTACCGTAGAAATACTTCAACCACTGCCCACACGTCGGCACGTCACAGTCGATCTCGTCCCCGAGGTCCAGGCAGTCGATGTTCCCGTCGCATTTCAAAGACTCGGGGAGGCAGGTGTAAGCCTTGGTGAACCTGGACAGACACTGGAACTGGTTGTATGCGCAGGGCTGAAAGGAAGCAGCCGTGGGAGGGCTCGCTTCTCGGGCACAGACCTCCTCATCAGAGCCGTCTCCACACTCGTCCATGCTGTTACACCGCCAGGCTTCCGGGATGCACTTCCCGTTCCCACAGCGAAACTGGTCACAAGCACAGCTGGGCTCCTCTGATTTTCCTGGGAAACGGGCACCACGGGAAGAGAAGAAGAAATATCCTTCAGAGGACATCTAGGTATTTCACAATACATACTAAGCCCAGATGTTCACAGTTCTTTAAAAATGTTGTTAAAAAACAGGTAAATTCTAATGACAAGTTAGTCCTGGCACTAATTAGTCAGCTATGTATTGTCTATTATTTTCTCTATGAGTCCTTTGCATTTTGAACCAAAGACAGGATGGGTCACTTCTATTTTTGCAAAGAGCTACAATACTGAAGAATTTAAGCAAAATGATGTGAGATTTGTACAACAGTAGGATATACTACCTACAACGCTAAGAAACATTATACCAACATCATTAAAGCCACAGACATTTTTCAGTGAAAAACCGCAGTCACACAATGGCCTTGTGACTGTTTTCACATCCTTCTCGCCTGTGTGTTCACACACCTGCACAGGATCCTTCCAAGCACTTCCCCAGCGTGCTTTGCAAGCTCCTATTTAAACTCAGTGTTCCATATGATCATGAAATTCTCACATTTAACAATTTCTATTCTGTAACACAACTGAAAAATACTGCATACATTTAAGCTAAAGATATAAATTTGTTCACTAAATGAACAAATGGAAGAAAAAAAGTGACATGCCCACGGAATCCCAGTGGTCCCTGAATCCCAGCCAAGTAATGAGATGGGAGACCGCCAGGCTCCCACTCAACAGCCATGAGCCCATTCTCACCTCTCCACTAACAATATCTAGTCCAAGTGGAAAGTGAGTCAGAGGCAAAATATTACAGAGCCTATGGTAAGAACCGGGCGGGGGAGCAGATATTTGGTAAGAGAAACTAATTTCAGGTGATGTAAAATAATTTTTAGCAACAATTACATGTAACTAATGCTCTGAATTTCTGCATTTATGTGATCAGTTTACCCTTTTTAGATACAGTTTAAGAAAGGCAAAAAAACCAAAAGACTTCTGAGACTACGAACTCGGAAGGTCAAACTGGTCACTTTGAAGGTATAAAACAATGGAAGTGCACACCACAGCGCACATTCTGGGAACTCTGGCGACGTGGAGAAGCACAGGGAAGAAACCTGACCCCTGCAGCCCTGGTCACCCTGCCGGGCGGGCTACGCAGCGCGCTCTAGGCCCTGCCTTGAGCTCTGTCTTCAGCCCGCAGCCGCAGGCCTCCTCCTCCGAGTGCACGCTGTGCACGTGACTGAGCAGTCAGCAGGCAGGCTTCGCTGCCAAAGCTTTCTTCCTCTGAAAGACGCACCTGAAAAGTAGGCCAGCCTGAAGCCCTTCCTGGAGACGCTGTCATCTGAGTGGAACCTGACCCACACGTGGTCCTGCGAAGAGATGTACGGAGGGGGGATGGTGGAGCCACAGGCCCTGTAACTCTCCACGTTCTGGAATGTTTCTATCGTCAACCAGTCCAAACTGCATCTTCTGGAACCCTGAACGTCAAAATCCTGAAAACTGGAGGAAGAAAAGCCAGAAGTTTCTCAATGATATCCTGGATTTAAGGACAGTATATTAAACTCTGTACATTCACTAGTTGTTCTGGGGTTTCTAGGTGTATGACCCCACCATCAGAAAGTAGTTTATGTTGTCTGTGTCCCTAGTATCTGTATCTTCTCCCCAGATTCCAGAGTAGTTCTGGAATACCAGACTCCAAAACTGCCAAAAAACAAAACAAAACAAAACAAAACAAAAAAACAGGTGATGGTTGGAATCTTTTTCTTTTTCCTTAGGAAAAACCATTTCTAATTCAGAACACCCTAAACTGCTCTGTGTTTGAAACAGAACGGCTGTCCCGTAACCTGAGGCAGAGAAGAATGCACAGAGAAAGCCCGCACTCTCTTATGTTTAGCTGGTTCATCTGCTTGCTTAATTGGAACACTTATACATCAGTTATATTTTCTGGAGACAAATAGTATAAATCTGAACAAAATGAAAAAAAAAAAAGCAAATAAAAATTTTTTTGGTGTAAAATCCCCATCTGGGAAAACAGAAGATTTTATAATCAAACATGATTTTGTAGTAAAAGGGCAAAAATAGCCAAATATTAGATCACATGCAAAATCAGTTGTTGCTTATGAAAATCAGAGAAACCAAAATATTTTTCCAACATCTGAATATGTCTCACTAACAAGCAAAAGATCTGACTTTTCCTGCTTCACTTTCAAATAAGTGACAAGGAAGTTAATTATCCAAGCTGTGTATCAGGGAACTTGCTTATAAGTATACTGAGTAGCGCTAATGAAGGTGGACAATTTGTTCTTGGTTTTTCACTATTATGAACACTTTTAGGAGTCCACAGATGTCTATACATCTTTCTTATACACGCGACCAAGCATTTTTCTAAGATAGTTTCCTACAAGTAGTAGTCCTGGTCAAAAGTTAGGATTCCTCTTTAAATTTGACAGATACTGACAGGAAATGTTTACAGTAATTCACAATTCCACCAAGTGTGCAACAAATTACCATACACTCCATACCTCTGGCAAAATCAAACTTTTAATTTTAAAAATTACATGGTCAGTTACATGACCAAAATAGATCACTGCTGGTTTGCATTTCCTACCTTACTGAGCTGAGATTCATCCCTGTGTTTACCGGCTGTCTCCATGCTCTTCCTGTGAATGCGCTGATGCTTCCCTTCATCCGTGAGGTTTTTCTTCATTTAAGGCCTCTTTGTATGTTAAAAGGTGCCCACGCTTGGCTGTTATCGGGGACCAGGTCACCCCCGCCTCTCATCCTGGAGCTGTGGTACGCTGGGTGCTCCTCAGGCTGTCCCCATGGTGTGCGGTAACACTGCTCAGTGTGGCTCTGTGCGCCCCCTTTGAAGACACGCACAGCGAGCTTTCCCTGGCTCCAGCGGCTGTCCTACCTTTTGACAAATCCTACCTTCTGCATCTTTTGCCCACTAAAGAAACTTGTGTGTTTCTTGAGGTATAAAAACTAATCTTATAATCTGAACTCAAATCTTTTGTTAGACATGTGTATTGCTAATTGATTTTAGTATGTGATTTTTTTTCTCATTTTTCTTAAAGGAATCTTGTACTAAACAAAGGTTTTAAATTTTGCTTTTGGTAAAATCTAATTTATTACCTTTTTCTTTATGTTTAGCATTTTTAGTGCCTTACGATCCCAAAAATATACGTATTTTTTCTTATTTTTGGCTTTTACATTAAACTTAGGATTTATTTTGAAGTGATTTTGTGTGTTCTCAAGTAGGGCCCAAGACATATTCTCTCTTTTTCTCTTTCATTTATTTAAAATGTAGAAGATACAATACTGACTTTCGTTTCACCACACAGTATAACTGTCTGATAACCTAAATCTAACATTTTGTTGGAATAGGTAAATTCCTGCTAAGTCTTGGGTAATTATTACTTTTAGAACACTGTACTCCTTTTAAAAACAGGACACTTGTAGAACTTCAATAAAAAACCTCAAGGTACTTAGGTGAGCAAGTTTCAGCCTCCAAGCTGTCTCACTGAGAATGGACTAAAAGGATTCAAACTCCAGATCACCCCTGCTGTGATTCAGTAAATTCGTGCACTAAGGAGTCGACAGCTACGTGGGATCCAGGAGGTGAGCCTGGAAGGAGGAGGTGGTCACTGGGCATGGCCGGGAAGGGGCTGCCCCTCTCCTGTCTCCCTTTCCTCTCTGCTACTTTCCTCCATGCCAGGAGCGGCTCTTCTCTGCCATTCTGCTTTTCCAGGCCATCCTACCAGGGAGCCAGCCAACTGTGGACTGAAACCTCTATAAACTATGAGACAAAATATGTAAATCTTTTCTCCTTTAAGTTGTGGTATCAGGAATTTTGTTCCAGCAGTGAGAAAAGTGTCTAAGACAGACTCTGGCACCAGGAGTGGGGTCACTGCAATGATACCACATGACCATGTCGCTCAGGAACCTTTGGTACTGACGTGAGAGAGGAGTTTGGGAAGGCTTAGAGATACCAGCTGGAGAAACAGGTCTAGGATGCTGTAAAATGAACTTGATGGAGAGTCTGGTCAGAACTGAGAAAGCCAGAAAGCTGATTAAGTGCAGCTGGGTAAACACCAGACTCAGGAGTCCGGTTTCAGTTGGGAATAGGACTCCACTGGCAGTGAGACTACAGGCCATGCTACGCTCGGGCAGAAAATGTTTGGATGCTTTGCTCGTTGTCCTGAGACTGTGGGGGCCTGAGACTAAGGGCAGTGATGGTGGATCCGGGAGGAAATTTCAAAGCAGCCCAACATTTAGGCTGTGGCATGGTTACTGCTTGTGATTTAAAGCCAAATGTGAGAAACAGAAGCAAAAAGCCCATTTTAAGTTTTCAGTTTGGCTAGAAAGAAAGCAAACGAAAAACTGGAGTAGAGATCTCAGTTGCTAAAAAGATCAGTATTAAAAAGAAGCTAAGTATTTATACTGGGATGATGCCCTGAGTTCTGATCATGCCTTTTTGTTGATGAAAATATTCAGAAAACTGGTAGAAAATAAACCTGTTTTATTAAGTGTGGTTTCTTTCAAGTATGAAATCTCTTGTTTCTGTTAGCATTTAAGCACTCTTCAAGTGCCTTTCCACCGTTGTTTTTATGTATTTTATCCAGAATGGGTAAAACCATTGTTTAGGGAAGGGCTAAGTTCAATTCAATCCAGGAAATGCCTTAAAATAATTTTAATCCATTAAAATGTCCAACTAAAGGCAAGAACATTGTCCAGAACAAGAAATAATTGAAACTATGTGTTCGTGTGTACTCCACTGAATCCAGTTTGCTAATATTTCACTTAGGATTTTTTAATATACTATAGTGGAATTAGTTTGCAGGTTTTAAAAAAAAATGCTTTATAACAGCTTACAGAATTAAGTCCTGCTGACATACCTTTCCCTGTAAGTCTGTGGAATACAGATCCAGGGTTGAGATTTTCAGTGTCTTCATGCTTTTTGCTTTAATTGGCTTTTCCTAAACTTTTCACCATTTAAGCTTTCTCATAATCAGTCATTCTATCTTGAGAGTAAAATCCATTATTACAAAATTATACACAGTACTTTTATAGATTCAAAGGCTTTTCACGTCTGTAGTCTTTAAATTTGCTCCAGTATTCTATGGAAACAAACTCATTACTGGGAAACAAAGAGAATTTTGCTTCTTCCATCTCATGTTTCCCTTCTACTGATTTCTACCTATTGTGCTGCGGAAGCCTACCTGATAGGGCTTCCTCATGCAGGGAGGCACCCGTCCCTGTCCGCGGTGCTACAGGGACAGAGCTGGCTTCCTACAGCTTTTTAACAGATAAGCTTCATTAAGTTAAGACATTTCTTACCTATTCAGTACATCAAAAGTGCCTTAAAAATATTTAATCTAAAGTTTTTTTAAGGTAAAAATGCCTTAAGAATATTTAAGTCTGATATTTTTGATGTTGACTCAGTTTCGTTTATTATTTGATCAGTTGTAGAGTTCTTCTTGAAGTAAATTTTGTCACATACATACACTTTCATTTCATCTGACTGTTAACATAAACCTACTTATAATAGCCTTTTATGACTTAAAATTTCTATTACATTTATAATTACAGACATTAGTTGTTTGTATTTGGATCTTTTTCTTCATTTTTGCCCTAAGCTTTTCTCTTTTTGTGGTTTTTTAGAAAGTGTGCTTTTATCCTACTGAATCTTACTGTTTTTCTGATCTTCTCTTCCTTTTCTACCTTAAAATTTAGCTTACAATTCTTTTTCTAGACCATTAAGGTTAAATACTGAGCTTATTTTCCATCTTACTAATATTTAAATTCACACATTAAACTTGTAAACCTTTCCCTAAGTATCCTTAGGTACTTCTAATGTTTTCCAACAGTTGTAATATATAACACTATCAACTATAAAATTACTTAAAAAACATTTAGTCCTATTGTGATTTCCTCTTTAATGCAGGAGTTATTTAGGAACATGTCTCCAAACATTATAGGCTTGGTATTTTTCCCTTTAATTTTCACTGTGGCAAGAAACAAAATCTGAAAGTTGTACAGAAAAACAGAATTTGAATGCTGAAACGACTTTGAAGTGTACTGTTTTTTTGTGATTTGACAAAATCATTTTTAAAATAAATGTTTCATATACCTGTAGAAACTTTTATCTATCTGTTGAAATAGACATGAGCATTAAAGGTATGTTTAAAACTATCACTGTGGATTAGTCAAATTTGGTAGGTAATTCTCCACACTTTGCTTTGTAAGTATTTTAGGCTATGTTTTAGGGACCCACAGTTTCCGGCTCGTCTTCTCCATGTGTTATAATACTTGCACTTAGGCTCCCATGTAGCTGAGGCTACTCTCCCTATACCAGCTTATTCTTGGTAAGGATCTCCAAAGTCAATCTTTTCTCTGTCCCCTTTCTAGATTTCCTATTAGTAGTCTCATTTCCTATAAGCCTTCTATACAGTAAGACTGTATAAATCACCCAACCAATAAATCTGATTAGGTCATCTATCTTTTAAAGGTCTGAGTTAATACATTTGTATTTATTAATAGCCTTCCTGGGTTTTCATTTCCCTCATTTTTTTTTTTATCAATACAAGTTTTAAAAAGTTCCCTTTTCTCTACTTGATACTTCAGAATGTTATTCGGTTTTTTTAAAAATCAGTTACCTTTAGATATTTTAATTCAAATACCAGTAGAAACTTTTTTCCCTAACCAAAGTGAAGAGTATTTTGTGTTTCTGTTCTCCTTCCAAATTCTCAAAATGGGAGGAAACAGTTTTAACTTTATTTTATTAACATCTAATTGAAATTATTAGCATTTCCTTTATGTATAAACAATACAGTATGACATTATTTACAGTACCTGCCATCTGTCACTAGTAGAAAACAGATACTTTCAAATTACATTTCAGTTTTCATAGATCCCTATAAGTACTACTTACATGCAATTACTTTGAAACTACAGTAATTATTACAACTGTCACTAGTTTTTAATCAGTATTAATAAGCATATATTACTAACATATTTTAAGATCTGATAACTGAATTTTAATATAATTACACTTCGTAATTTTGTTTTATGAGTTTACAAACCTGTGTCATGGGGAAAGACCCACAGACTCACTAGACTCTCAAGTGCCTACGACAGGCACAAAAAGACCCAGACCCTGCTGACAACACAAACCTTGCGATGCTCCGAGTGAATCTGTCCAGTCTGATATTGCCGGACGACTTGCTCAACATTAAGTTTTCTCACACTCTAGGGTTCTGGGCAGCCTTATCTCGAGGTTTTCAGTTCTTTTTTGCTCCATGTTCCCCAACCTGGGTGTCCCTTCCAGCAGGAGCCCTCGATGTTAGTTCAGCGTATCAAAAACCCTGCCGTGGAGGTGGCAGGTGGCAAAGCCCCTCACACGTGCTGGGAGCTGTCCTCTCACGGCAGTGCCCGCCGCCCCCAGCAGGTCAGGCCAGAGGAAGCGGGGGGTGGGCTGCGCTCTGGAGCACAACAGCCCTGCCCGAGGCCCTGATTTGAGGAGCACGAGATGAGCTGGTTTTTGATTTGGGTGGGTTGCAAGGGAGACAAAGTAAAAACTGAACTTATATCATGATTTCAGCCTTTTTATGCAGGGAGCTCACGGTATTGCTTGTTTATACTCTGGTAACTGTTTTCTTCTTTAAAAAAAAAATTAGATTTCTTAAAACCATGTTTCAATTCCATTTTACTAGGGATTTTAATTAAAAAAAAAAAACCTAGGAAGAAGTGATTTTCTTTTTAACTGAAATGCTTTAAAGCACCCATCTATTCTAGCTAATCATATACTTTTGATTTATTACTAGATAATTAGAATTCCCCATCACTAACTCATATGCATGTCTAAGTGAACTGCACTTGATTATGGCATAAGTCTTCTGAATCATTTATTTAAGACTTTACAAGAACAGTCACAGGCAAAACCTCTGCTTTCTGTATATCCAGTTTTAAAGTTTTGGTATTGCTATAATAATGCCTTTGTTATTAAAATCACTTTCTCAAACTTTTTAACTTTAAGGATTTAGGAAACTTTCTTTTACACGTAGGTTTTACCTCTGATTTTGCTCATTTCAGTACTGCACTTGATTTTTAATGCATCTTGCTTCTGAAATCCAACACATGATCAAAACGAGAGGACAATATTCCCGTAATGCTGGGCAGACAAGAATTTCCAGGCTTCCTGTAACTGAGCTTCTGTAAACATCTCCATAAACTCTAGTTTTATGTTATACATCCAGTATGTGGTAAAATGTTGTTGTGCACTCACATAAGACACCCCAGCTTTCCAGAGGGAAGCACCAGGGACAGAGGTGCCCCAGAGGAAAACAAGTGTGCCCTCAGCTGGCAGCTTCCATGAGGAAAGGGGAGAGAGGATGCTCTCTGTAAGAGGGCAGCTCCACTTACCACTGAAAGAACACAGAAGGGAAGCGGGGAAAGAGGACTGTGTTTACAGTGTCTAACAAAACATGAAACAATGGATTTGGGGCTATGACCTGCAAAGTCTGCTCTAACCTACAATCCGTGTCCCACTGCGAAGCCGCGACACCGCGCAGGATGTCCGAGGGGCACTGGTGCTACTGCAGGTGCTGTCCCTGTGATGCTGGCGCACCCTTCTCTGCGTTTCCCCTCCAGCTCCAGGTCTGCCGTTCAGACACACTTTCTCTCTCATTTTAGGTACTATTTTCTAAGATCTTTGATAACGTTTCTTTAAGCAACATCCAGTCTACTACCGTCTCTCCATAATACCTAGTTTTTCTCTGTATTAATTTTTTTGAAGAATAATTGACCTTTTGTATTTATATCATATTTATTCTTAGAATCTTAAACATATGGTTATTTTGCAGAAGCGCATCTATGATCATGTTTTAACATCTGCAGATAAAGGTCTCAACCCATGGTTAGGGGCTAGACCTCCAAGTGGATTTTGTTGCACTACCTAAGTTTACTCTTGATCCTACTGACCTATGTAGCCAATGTGCATCTTTTGTTAAACTGTAGCTTAGAAGAATACAGATGATCTGATGACTCACTGTAAATATATTACCACCATTAGAAAGTATTCAAAACACATGTTACTCTTGAGATGGTACTGATAAATATAACTTATCTCCTGAAAACACTTTTATATCACTGTGGGTTAGGTAATGATATTTAGAAACTTATAAACTAATTTACATTTTGTAATAAATATTATAATACCACAAAGGTCTCAGAATTACCTTATAGTGATGATTTCTCCTGGATTTGCCTTTATGAGCCAGCTGCAGTTGAGTCTGGCAGGGTACTCAGACGGCCAGCCTGGACTGGTGATTATACCACTTGGGGCCCGGATTTGTTCTGGAGTCTCTCCACAAGCTGGAAGACAGCCAAAGCAAGCCTAGGTAATTATTAGGCATTAAAACACAGCATTCAGTAAATCAGTATTTATTTTTTTAAAAAAAGACATAAAATCATATGTGGTAATATGTGGTATTAGCAACTTTGGAAAGCTTCTATTCAGTGTGATCTTTTAATCTCTTCCTTTTCAGACAAAGAGCCTTATCCTAATTAAGTACATGTTTTGGGCAGGCAAGGAAGTTTTCAAATTGTATTATTCAAGAGTAGCTGTTGTGCTGCATGGTGGCTCACGTCTGTAATCCCAGCGCTCGGGAGGCTGAGGCAGGAGTATCATTACGAGTCGGAGACCAGCCAGGGCTACACAGTGAGCTCAAGGCCAGCCTCAACTGTATAATGAGACCTTGTCTCAAAAAGACAAAAGAGAAAAAAAGAAAGAAAGAAAATAAAAAAGAAAAACAAGAGTCAGTTGTTAGGTTTAGCTAGGGAAACCAACTGATTCAGCTCTCGTTTCTCAAGTTCAGTATTTACTGAATTTTTGTGTCTACAGCCTTGTGATTGTCATCTAGCTTTCAGAACACTTTACATAAACTGTAACTTTTACTGGAAAGTTAGATGACTGGATAAAAACAGCAAAACAAAATTACTGCAAAGTACAGTAGTAGTTCTTCCATTTATTTCATTAATACATGCAAACTTTAATATCGGATCACGAATGTTTCCTAAACTATTGAAAAGTAAATTCCTGAAATACAGTAGTGCTCAAATAGATCACTATGTGATTGATATCTGATTATCATGGAAGAACATTTTGGTGCATATAGAATAAACTGAAATACCAATATTTTCCTGGGTCACTCTCCTTATACTTATAATATCTTGAATCTTACTGCAACATAGTTAATATTTTATCGATAGAGAATTTAGCTGATAATCTTTCCAACTTATTCTCCCTCAATTAAAAATAAAGTCACTGCCCTACAAATAAGCCTTCAACTAGAATTTAAAACCACAGAACCTCTTTTTTAATACAATTTCAACAAATTAATTATCCAATTTTTAATGTAACAGCAGATTAGAAGAAACGGATTGGAAACGGGGAGAGGTACACAGGGAGAGGCGCTAATGCACTGTTTAGAATACTGATAAAAACTACGCAATGAACGCGAAATCCCTGCACGCTCAGAACACGGCCTTCTGCCCGTGCCCACAGGGTAAGCACGGCTGGCATCACGATGAAACACGCGAGCCTAGGAGGCAGCTAAGGAGGGGCAGCATCGCACAGGCTTGAGTCCTGCCACGGTTCAGAAATCAAGTAAGCCAAGGTAGCTAAATCTACTTATAATAACTGTAATTTGGAAAAATGTTTCTTGGCAACAGATTTATACAGTCTGTTCAATGTCATTACACTAGAAAATATACTATGCACTTTAAAAACCTCTATCCAGAACGGCTAAGACATAGGAGGCTGCACCGTTAGAGGCAGTACTACCTCTCCAGACTCCTCAGCCCGGATGGATCCGGGGCGAGCCGCAGGCCGGGCTTGGGCGGCAGCCCCGCAGCGCCGAGCCTGCATGGCGAGGGGCCTCAGCTGGGCTCTCGGAGCACAGAGGTCGCCGCAGGCAGGGCACGCACTCAATGCCCAGGCTCAAGTTCACCTCACTGCCCACGGCTTTGGTGGACACCACATTTCCCTTGAAAGAAAAATGTCAATTTTAATGAATGTTTAAGAAAAAGACTAAATTTCTCTAAATAGAACTTTCAGAGCTAATAAATAGCCAGTTGTTTCCACTTTGCTCTATTATCACAATAATTTAATAAAAGATCCCCTAAGTCATTTATAGGATCTTCTTTTTATGTCTAACCAAACCATTCTGGGAAGGATTAACTTTATGAAGATACAAATAAACATGCAAAAATATTTACAATATGGGAATCATTTCCCCTAATATGGACAAGTGTTCATACCCTTTAAAAATTCATCTGTATAAAAGAGTGTAACACAACTTCAAGTTAATAGGCATGTCAGTACTCAAACACTTACAAGTTGACTTTTAACAGCTATGAAATACAGTCCAAAACTAGGCGAGAGTACTCGGTGACAAAGCAGAAAATTATTAACCTTTACATAAATGATAGATTAACTGCAAGGAAACAACCAGAAAGAACTTTATTAGGTTGTTCTATTAGTTTTCTTTTTAAGAAAAATTTCTTAAGTACTACATGAGAAGCCCATAGGTGGTGCTCTTATACCAAAAGTTGCAGTTAAATTCTGATTTGATGCTAAAAAAATGGATGCAAATATTTTATTTCCATGCAGCTGCCACAGGTTGAGACATAGCACTGAGTCTGAATGATTATTTTAAGATTCACTGCTTTGCATTTCTAATATCATATGTATTTTTGTTAACTTTATTTTAAAATATTAATGATTCCTGCTAATGAAAAATACAACTATAATATCACAGTTTCTCACTGAATTTCTTAAGAATACATACATTGATTTGGTTTTCCACATCTGTAACATAGTTAAATTCAGCATTCTGCTATTTTTAAATTTGATACATAAACAAAATTTATATAAATTATATATAATGTTTTGATACATGTACATAGTATGTAATGTCTAAATCAGGTTAAGCATATAGATATAGATCTACTACTATATTTATCATTCTTCATAGTAACCCTGTAGCTTTCTTTTTGTTTTTTGATATTACTAGAGGATGAACTCATGGGGCACTGAGCTATATCTCCAGCCCTTTCTGAGATTTGGTCTCACTAAATTACTTAGTCTTGTGGTCCCCCTGCCTCAGCCTCTGGAGCAGCCAGGGTCACAGGACTGCACCATCATACCTAGTAATCCAGTGGCTTTTTAATGAGCACATTTTTGCAAGTACAATACACTGGCTATGTAGGTAAATAACTCCACCAAAAACACATCCTCCTCCATAAGAAAAAATAAATTCAGCTGCCTCAGAAACCGTCCCACTTCCTGTCCTGTGTGCGTAGAGTTCACTCCACATGCAGGTGGATGTGGCATTGGAGTCCTGGATGCTGTCTGTTTCACCTGCCACTTACTCGCTGTGCTGTGCTGCAAACCACTCAAACTTGCCGGGTCAGTTTCTTCACATGCTAAGATAAGGACTGGTTATCTGACCAACCCCAGGTCTCTTTGGCGCCAGTCATGTGCCTTTTCCCCTATCACTGGGATGGGTTTCTGACCTATTTCCAGAAGTTCAACAGGATGCATAAATGTGTTTTTCATTACCTTGCTTTGCAATTTCTCCTTGACCTACTGAAGCCAGACTTCTCATTCTTCCCTTATCTCCACAGAAACCATGCCAGCAGGCAAAGGCCACCACAGACCTCAGGGCCAAGTCCAGTGGACCTTTCTGGATATGTGACAGTGATGTTCTGTCCTTCGTGATACTGCTCACTACCCTGGGTTGCTGACACCTCCCTGCCCTCTTCCTGCCACCCCATGCTGTTTGCTTAGCGTGACCTTGCTTCATGCGCAATGCAAGGTCTCATCCGCTCCTGTAACTTCGAAACCTCTGCACAGCCAAATGTACAGCAGGTACTCCACCCTGAAATTTCATATGATCAGAACAGTGTATTCTCCAAATCCTTCTATTGCACATTCTCAGTTTTTAATGGCTTAAGCATCATTTGACTGAGGCAAAAGGCAGTTAAATAAAAAGGAAATTTATTGGGAGAATCCCACAGGTGACCTCAAGGCTCTTCAAGAACAGGGAAGAAAGTGAAGCAAGACCTCACAGTGACAAAGGCAGTAACTCCCAGGCCAGAAACCCACTCATCGCCTCTCAGACCACTGAGGCCGTTCCACTGCCCGCTCTGTGCTGCTTTTCTAACTGCTCCAAGTCTACTTTTTTCATTATTTTAGTCTCTTAAAAGTGATTTCTTCATCCCATCTTTTAAGGCGTTAGCTTCAGTACCTAACCCGAACTGTATTTTCATTTTGTCTCAGTTTATGATATGTGTCCTATTACTTTGTATCTTTTAAAAAATCTGAAATGGTTTACTGTGATCAACTCCATAAAAGGTAAAGATTAATAATATGAGATAAATATGAGGATTAAAATGCTCCCTAGAGAACAGGGTCTTTAAGGGCCGAATTAGTAAGGACTTATCACACTGCCAAGATTTGTCAGGGGTCGATACAGGACACCAGGTGCCTCGATCTGGCGGACAGCAGAGCTCAGAGGCTGGGCTGAGGTGGTCACCCAGGGAGGACACACTGTACTATGAGTGCTTGTCACCTGACAAGGATGGAAGCCAGGGTGAGGGTAGGGTTGGGGTGCACACTCTGAAAACTGTAGGAAAAAATGTTTTAAAACAGGTGTTTGTGTCATCGTGCTGGTTTGACCCTCACCTTCCTAGATGCTGACAATACTCCCACTTCACGGTACATCAAACCTGACCCCCTTCTATCCACATTCATTCTATCCAGCCTTCTCTATTGCTCATACATAATTATTTTAGCTACGGTCTAGTTAATTCTCCCGCAAAAATTAGTTTCTATGTAATTGGAAAATGGAGGAAATCTTGCCAGTATAATGCAAAAGAGTTTATTCCCAGCATGCTAATGATTTGAAATGACCAGAGGCAGGCGTGTTCACAGTTAAGAAAACATGCAACAGCAACCCTACAGAAATGCCTTCGTTTCCTGTGAGAAGTGCTTCCCTTCCTGCCTTAATGAGGTGATCAGCTTCCTCTACACTTAGATGTTTGGGAAGCTGAAAGTGCAGACAGAGATGTGAACATACTCCACATGAAAACCGATCACCTTACTGGCGATGCGCGCGCCAGAATCATAGTTCCGGCTCTGACGAGGCTGCGTTAGAGGCGAATGTCTCTAAGGGAGAAGAACGACGCGGAGCGCAGCTGAGTCTCGCTGTCGAGGTCAGCGCTACGTGACTGCGCGTGCTCACACTGGCATCTTGCCTCTCCCTGCTCAGAGCACGATGCGCTGGAAGTGCTCCGTGCTGACACTGCGTCTCACCGCAGCCTTCGTGTGTGGCTTGGAAAACATGAAGATCCCAGGAACACACAAATAGCACTCTATCAGAAATACCTGTACTTCAGGCCCCGTCCCTCTGGCTTCCTTTACACCTCTCTGATGACAGGTGCTAACGGTTTTTCTCAGAGTACAAACAACTGCCAAGGAAACTATTCAATCTACTTCGGGTAATTATATTTAGATAAAAACAAAACTTCCAATATGTTTAATGATGATGATGAAACGTATGTATACTTTTATAAATTTCACATTAATTCCAGAAGCAATGGTTCCCAGTGTTCATTAAAGACTGTATTCTTCCCCCCCCAAAAAAGTAATAAGCACTAAGGAGTAATAAAATCCAAAATGTGTAAATTTTGTTGTTAAAAAAGAGAGGGAAAAAAAAAAAAAGAAAAAGCTCTAACGGATATAACAGCAAGTGTGTTTAGGGGTGTTAAATAGCTGACTATATCAATGTTTTTGGATCATTGAACACAGCTGTTTGCAGTCTCCCTGTTTGAATGTCCACCTTGTATTCTTTGATACTGTGATTTGAGGAACTATTTTCAAGATGATAATATGTAATCTACTAACAGGTGATTTCTTACTGTTATGTTTTTTTTTGTTTGTTTGTTTTGTTTTGTTTTTTTGTAGTTCTGTATTACGTGTACCCTTACACCGCTTTGGTTTGTTTTGTGTTTTTCTCTTTTTCCTCTTAAATTAAAATAAATAAATAAATAAATAAATAAATAAATAAAGACAGTAACTTTGCTCCTGGACAGGATTTCTTTCTAGGCGCAGTGTTGGGTAACCTAACGGTCCCCACCTGCTGTGATCTAGCGAGCAGGGTATCTGGATCTAGTGTGGACCTCGTGTGTAGGATATGTGGAATAGAAATTAAAAGACAGTATCATTACCAGTGCTAGTGGTTAAGCTACACTAGAAGGCTATTCGAAATATGTAATGTTTTTACTATGTAAACTATCAATTAAGAGAAGTTACTTCTTAAGAAATCCATCAGAGAGAAGAGAGCCTCTCTGATGGATTTCTTAATAAGATTCTGTATAGTTAGAAAATTGAACAACTGATTAAGAAATACTCAAAGACATTTTGATGCCTACATTGATATCTCAATAATCCCAAAGAAAACTACAGAACTAGTTTTAAAACTAGAACAATGTATCATGCTATTTTCAAAAAGTAATCGTTAAAAATAATCAGATGTAACCAAATGACCATTATTAGGAGGAAACACAGAAAGGGAGATGATCACTTCAAAACACTGTCAAACTGCCCTTCAGATTTGATGGTTGGTAAAGGCTGGAAGTGAGCTAAGACTTTTATAATAGAGTGGAACTACATGAAAAGAAAAGGTAGGATTTCCTGTTGCATGGCTGAAAACCTGCGTTCTTTTTAACTGACATGGAGAGACAGTTTATGACAAAAAGCAGCTGAGACTAAAAGGGACAGGAAATCAGTGTGTCTTTGGTTTTAATAAACCACAAAAATTAAAATAGAAGTAGGAGCCAGCTACGTCCACTGACCACCTACTCTGGTAACAAACATAAAAGGCACAACAAAAGTAAAAAAAATTTATACTTTCATGAAATTATACTTTTGAAACAATGATGTGTGACTATTAACCGAACCCAAAAAGCCTAATAATCATTAAAACATAAAAGACAACACAAGTACTAAATGATATAATGCATGTATGTTCACAGTAAATTTAATCCAAATGTAAAATGAAGTTAAATATTTGGTGATATAAAACAGAAAAAAGTCTTCACACTCCCTACAAAAATCACATAGGCACAGTAACAGTGAGGGTTATATGTTTGACTAAGAACAAAGAATTTCTTTCACAGAACGGAAGTAGAGATAGCCGGAGTAAAAAAGCGTATTCCAAGCTAGCTCAAAAAACGTAATGCCCGGATTCCATGAGACGCTGGTCAGGCCGAGGCAGAGTGACGAGGGGTGCTGAGGCCGTGATCCAAGTTCCTGTGCAAAGCTACTCTACAGCGCTGTCACCCACGGGGAGAGAAAACGGAGTGGCCGGGGACAGCTGAGGACAAATGCACGAGCGCGTACTTCTGTAGCATTTTACTCAGCAAAGCTTGTAAAGAAAAGCATGCTTGTCCTGCTCACAAGCAAAGGGTGGCACTTCCAGGTAACACCGGACACTACCATTTGGCCATTTATTTTTCAGAGTATAGACTCTTGTAAATATTAATTCCACCTTGGAGGATGAATGCAAAACAAATCGAAATGTTTAACATCCAAGTAAGAAGGCTTTGCATCCAATGGAAAGAAATTAACTTTAAAAACACACCTCTGAAAAACACGGGTAAGCAAACTCTCAGGCCATGTGGGTCGAGGGCGTGAACAAGGAGCAGCGGGTCCGTCCCACACGGAGAGCGCAGCTAGCGCACACAGGAAGGGGCGTCCTGCCTCGGGGAAGCCGGGGCCAGCCGAGGTGATCAGCCGGGATCCGAGACCTGCGCGCCCTGCTAACTAGGAGACCCGCAGCAGGGAGGCTGGAAGGCCCGGCCCCCAGGTGCGGAGGAGACTCCCGAGCGTGCTGGCAGTTCACAGTAGTGAATTCCGGCCCTGAGAGCACCATCCAAGGAGACCCCACGGGGCCGCAGACCCCACGGCTGGGACGTCGCCGCAAACGGAGCATCCACTGAGCCCTGCGTACTGTCCGCCCTGCGCTCCTCTCGAACCTTCTCTCACGTAACTCGTATTACCAGTGTCACCCCCTACTTACAGGGGGGGAAAAAGGAGTAATCTTCCTAAGATCACAGAAACACTAGCAAGGGTCACAGCTGGGAAAACACGCGGGCTCTGGCCTGCGGAAACTGCGGCGCCCACCAACGCACTGGCCTCCCACCCACCACGCGGGTGCCAAGGTGCGTGGAATCACTTTCCAGGGCGCAAGGATTTGCTGACAGAATTCCACCAGTGACCAAAGGCATCCATTCTGAAGACACCGTGAGGAGGGTTATGAAACCTCAGACAGAAGAAAGGGGCCACCTGGCTTTCAAGCTTCTGGAGACTGTCTCCTATTTGCTACCTAGGACAGCAGGCAGGATGAAGCACTGCTTAGTTTCCTGAACTGAAAGAGCTCCTGAGCAGCTCCTGCTGGGATAGGGGTCTTAAACCCCACCTAGAGGTGCAGGGCACTCGTGGAGGTGGGGAACCTGCGGGAGGCACGGTCTGGCTGTGGGACAGATGCCTGAAGGGGACACTGGGGCTGTGGTCCAGTCTCTCTCTCTCTGCTTCCCAGTCCCTACAAGGCGAGCAATTTCCCCTGCTGGGATACACAGCCTTGCCATAGGCCCAAAGCCACAGAGCCAAGTGGCTAGGATAGGCTGAAAGCTCTAAAAGCAGCGCCCGAATCAGTCTTTCCTCCGTATAAACTGATGTCCTCACGTATTTTGTGACAGTAACGGAAAGCTGACAACACAGCACCCTAGAACTACCTTTACAGACAGCAACATGGGTGAGATGCTTAGGGCACCCAATAGAGTATTAGAATGAGAGGGTTACGTGGAGGCTGAAGAAGACCCTTTAAAAAGCAACAGCCTGAGAACGGGGAAACAGTGACCAACAAAAAGTGGTAGCATTCTCAAGGCTGTTACCACGGCACAAAGAGTTTAGGAAGCAAGCATGCAGACACAGTCTCTGGGAAACCAAGAGCGCAGGGCTGGTGACCAACCACACGCTGAGATCTGTGGGGTGGGGAAGTTAAGGTGCTCAAGCAGCTCTCTGCTGGCTGTGGCTAGAAGAGACGACTCCACTCTGGGGTCCTCCTCTTTCAAGGTGACTGGCTTTGCTGCCAGACCCACTGTCATGATTACTGGGCCCTCTGTGTGGTAGACTCCATGCGGTAACTGAGCTGGACTCTGTCATAACAAAAACATCACAACAGTCATCATCCTGAGGGCAGATAGTGCCAGAAGGGTCAGCGATAGGACCGGTGTGGGAGCTCCTAAGAACTGTGCTGAATTTCATTCTTTTTAAAACCCAGAGAGCTGGGCATATCCCTTGGTGGTAGAGCTCTTACGTGGCATGCTGCAGGGCCTGGGGTCACTCTCCACACCCTCCTTGCCCATTAGCTGCAGTCAGAAAACTGCAATTCTCCCTTCACAGAAATAGTCACTAGCTCTCTAACAGCAGCATTTACTAGTCTAAGATAGCACAGTGCTATCTTTCAGTATTAGCAGAAAAAATAAGACACACTGTATTAATCTTTTTCACTCAGGATTCTTGATCTCTCAGACTGATTACTAGAAAGGGCATGTAGGAAACCCCACATCCCACTGTTTATAAATTAGACAAATAATTCTCTGCATTAGTGCAGCAAGAAACAAGTGCAGTGATGGCTATTTCTATCATTCTCAGTGATGCTCTAGGGACACAGAGTTTTAGTTGGCCATTAGCTGTAGGAAGGATAGGTATTTCTTTGGTTTCTTGAAGACCAGTGGTGTCCAGAATAAATAATAATAAAGGGTCACCTGGAAGTAAAATAAAATGCAACCAGTCAGAAGAAGCCTAAATATAATAAAAGGGAGAAGAGGGAAAAACAGCAAACAGGGTCCGGATTCCAAAGTGCCGAGGAGAGCAGCCCATGGAGGGTGTGGCACACAGCGAGCTGCCCACCGCAGCAGCAGGCAGGGAGCAGGATCGCGGGTCACGCTGCAGGCGTGCCCCAGGGGCCCCAGCAGTCCCACCTGCGCTCGCCTCTTCAGTGGTCCACCGCCTCCCAAGGGCACCGTCCCGGGGAGGCATCATTAACACACACACACCTCTGGGGACGCTTCTCCAAACTAGGGCACCCACGAAGGGCTGCACAGTGCTTGACGCCTAACCCGCGCTCGGCAAAGGCGGCGGTAAGTGACAGGAAGCCACACTTTGAAGAACTATCTCAGAGTGGCAGTGTGGAAAAGGAAATGTTAAATAAACACTTAGACACAGCTTGCTGGAACACATTCCCTGGCTCTGGCCCGCTCAGTGGATGGAGCCGACACCCGGTACTTTCACTTCCGCCACCCGAGTGTCACATGCTCTGTGGCGCACGGTTCTAACACTGATTTTATGGACTGTTAAAAACAGTGTACACCAATGTCATGTACAGTGTCTAAAAATCCTGTTATAAACACACAACTGCTTAATAGATATTTGATAACATATAAACACATTACTAATATAACAGTGATGTTTCACAGAAAATATCACTGTATAATAGAACATTATCAATCAGATCAAATATAGCTTATACTATGCAAATTATAATGCCAGTATTGGTTTTTCCTAAAATGTAAAGATAAAGCTTTACTCAAAAGCCGAGGAAGCTCAGGGACAAACTTTGTGAAGGTAAGCAATGACTCTAAACATCAGCAGCAACCCACACCAACATACGCTGATTTTTAGAAATTGATTGCCACATATTTCCACTCACTGTCTTCACTTGAAGGAGTTTCTTGGGTTCCATGCTCTTTTTTCTTCACTAGGAAACAGAAAAAAATACTATATAGCACTGGACAGAAGAACCAGTGAATTTCTTTCTAGTAACTTTAGCAAAAGGTCCAGGTGCCTGACTGAATAATTTAAAAATATTACAATCTCATAAATAAAGTGGCAATAATCACTGGACCTGCTGTTTGTTGATGTAATGTAGACACTTAAAAATCAATTATAAACTCATCAAATAGTTATTAAGATTTCTGTTCAGATTCTTCAAGAAGCTCTTAAAAATTCTAGAAGAATAAAAGTTTGCTTAAACTAGATGTTCTTCCTGAAGACTTCAAAACACTTAAATACAGCACTGAGCCTGAAAGCTGTAGTTACACACAAAGTGTCTTACTGTGTTGATCTGGTGAGTCTACATACGCTAATGCTGCTGATCTGTAAGCAAGTCAACTGCAATTAGGAAAACGTGTCCCGGTTTAAAAGCCCAGAACTAAATGATGAGCTGTGAAAAGCTGTGAGCCAGCAGTGTGCGAAGCTGGTAACTACAAAATGCACATTCACAAAAGCAGGAAAGGTGAAGACTGTGATGCAGTCAGATTCTCACAGAACAGAGAACAGGCTTACAAACCCCCTGAAGTTGACTGGCTGGCAGAACTTTCTAAGTAATCTTCTTTTTCTCAGGTCTTGAAAGCATCACCTTTGCCTAATTAAACATTCCACACACACACGCTGGGAATCAAGCTACCCTCAGCTAGGCTTTCAACCCCACAGGTTAAAAGGCAGGGACATTCAAAGCTTTATCCATGAATTGGTAGTAACATGTTAACCCTCATACATAAAAACAAAACCTACTGAGAAAGCAGCAAGCCTCAGCATTTGTCCCGTTAACATCCAGAAAACATTTTTATATTTTAGACTAGATTTTACTTAAATATAAAGGAAAGCTGACCTCAACCCCAGGCCATGAATCAGAAAAAAATAACACTTTTTGTCTTCTTTTCTTTCTTTCTTTCTTTCTTTCTTTCTTTCTTTCTTTCTTTTTTTTTTTTAACAAAGCAGGGAAAATAAAAGATCAGGACATTAACAAATACTGTAAGGAAAAAATTAAACAAGAAAAACGTGATCACACCCAGTGTAAATACTGTTATACACTCCAAACAGCTGTGTAAATTGGCACACCTTTTTGAAAGTAATCTGTCATGAGGTTTCTGGAGTGATTATTTATGATCCATGATACAATAATTTTACTCTGAAGATTCATACTAAGGAAATATTCTTAGAAATGGAAAAGGCTAGATACACATCAGGAGCATGATTCAGACCAGGGAAAACCTACTGGAAACACTGACGTGTAGAAAATATTGTGTAAAATAGTTATTTGAAGGGAATTTTACGCAAGCATTAAAATAATGAATATAAAGACTAACAAAAACAAAATGTACTCTATAAAATGTTAAGTAGGAAGGGAAGGAGATAAAATTATAATTCAAATGAATATACAACTATTTTTATAGTATCAAAGGACAAATGAAATTATAATATCAGTAATTAAACTAGGAAAGTAGGGTTGATATGGGTGACTTTGCTAATCTTTTTGCTTTATTTTCTGGCCAGTTTTCACAGCTCTTTATTTTATTTTATTTTATTTTTATTTATTTAAAGAAAGAAAAAATATAGACAAAAATGTAAAATAATACAGAATTCAAAAAGGAACTTAACACTAAGAAACTGCTAGTCGATACATTACATATTGTCATCTTAGAAATAGTTGTTCATGTTACAAAATCAGAGCATAAAAAGTCATTAAACACTCAAACACTGACAGTCCAAACTATTCTGTTCAATGATCCAATAAAAATTTAGTGATATGGTCATCTATCTTACACACCTATACATTCAGTTGCATCCTTTAGAGCACTTTCCTTCCCTTTCATTTTTACAATATCTAATTGTCTCTAAATGTTTTAAACTCTTATAATGTATAAACAGAATTTGTAAAAACAAATAAATGTTATTTATAAGTAATCAAGGGTAGGGGGAGCATTATCAAATACTGATTCAAGTCAATACAGATTACAGAGTAAATAAAATGTATCTGTTAATGTGTGCAACAGTCTTGTTATAAATCAACCTGAACTAAAATGTGTCATTCCATGTAGCATATAAGCAATAATTTAACTATTTAAAAAATCTAGAACATTAAAACAATATGTAATTTAGATTTTTAAACATTAAAATAACCATCCCACTCTCCCGTATACATAAACTGTTTCTATAATTTTATGATTTTTACAAATGATATTTACAAAAATATCATTTGAGTTTTCTCATTTCTCTCTTGTGAAAAGGGATCTGAAATCTGGCCCACAAAAAGTTATAAAGGAAAAAATATTAAAAATACGATTTAATTCAATAGTTCTTTCCCATTATGCAACTAAATGCCATTTTTGATAATTTAAGATTTCTTATGCCATCCTGTAGCATAACAATAAGAAGGTAAGTCTTCTTTTTCTTGGCAAAGATTTAAGGAGGAAGGAAACAAGAGCAAAGAGAACAGAATGTGTTTCAAAACCCAAAAAATATAATCAATCAGAAATTACTAATTATCCCAAAACTTGCCAGAGTAAATAAATATAACAAAAGGCTTAGTACTATCCCACCCTTCTTGACGCAAAGTCCTGGGCAAGTGTTCTCACAGGTGCGACTACCGCTCAACTGCCTAAAATACCCCTGGTTTTGTCCTGGTGAAAATGTCATTTAGAAACAGCACACCCTCACTCTCAAAATGCCTAGGTCTGGACAACCCATTGATTTAGAGGTAAGCGACCTTCAGCAAACTTCCTGAGGCGCAGGTCAGAGCCTTGGGACTCTGCGCCCTGCAGGAAGCAGGCCAGGAGAGCAAAGCCCAGGCCGCTGGCGGCTCCCAGGCTGGCTGGGTCCACAGGAATGAGGACCCCACACAGGCACCCTCCCATAAGCCTTGAGATGTTGAAGGGACCTCACTTTTCCAGGCAACGGAAGGATTTCAGAAAGCTTATAAAGCTCACATCCAAAATACTCCAAAATGGAAATGTTTTTCAGTGCTGACATGATTCTCAAAAAATTTTGTCTTCAGGGTTGAGGATTTAGTTCAGCCACACATGCACCTGCTTGGCAAGCACGAGGTCATGAGTTAGATCCCCAGTACCAAAAATAAATAAATAAAATTTAAAGATGTATTTAAAGCATGTTAAATTTCAGATTTTTGGATCAAAGATAATCAGTGAAGTTTATGTTAATATTGTTGTTATGGTTGATGCACTGTGTCAACTTAAGTTCAGAAGTTTAACTAAGAGACTCAGCAGGGAGTGAGGGTCCTTACTTTGTAAATATCCTCAGCCTGTGCAAAGGAGGGCAGGGAGATTTTGAGTGCCACACCTGCCGGGGGATGGGGGTTCTTTTTGTTGGGCTGTGTGCAATGTAAGGAAGGAAAAGAGGCTTGGCTCCCCGCTTTTGTTCTGGCTGCTGCCTTCAAGTGTTGCCCCAGTGCCACTCCACACTGCCTTGGAGCCAGCAAGGATGGACTGAAGCCTCCAAAAACTGTAAGCTAAACAAACCTTTTCTTCCCTAATTTTGAGTGTCAGGTATTTTATCTCAGGGAGGAGAGAAAAGTAACCAAGACAACTGTAAAGTTCAAAAACATTCAAAAATCTTGCATTTCACATAAGGGATAATTCAGCAGTGCCATATTAAATATTATGCTTATAGTTCCACACCAGCCAAAGAAAAAACACAAGTGAGGCGTCAGCAACCTCTTAAATGCAGTCTTATTTTATTTCGCTTCCCAGTGGTGGGTTTGAACTGGGAAAACCTTCCACCTCTGCTAGAAAGCGGGCTATCACTGAGTCACAGCCTGCATGGAGCCCTATCACTCTACTCCACCGAATGACGCTACACAACTGTGCTACCCTCAGAACCAGCACTTTGCCACGTAACTCTTGGTGGAGTTTTTAAAGGGAAATTAGGTTAAAATGAGGCCATCCTGGTGGGCCCTCCTTCAGAAGGATGGGTCCCTAATGGAGAGATCAGAACACAAGTAAGAGAGAAGGTCAGGGGGAAGCAGAGTAAGCAGACGCCAGCTCCAGGGAAGAGAAGGCCAAGACTGGCAGCCCGGCCTTGCATTTCCAGTTTCCAGGACCGTGAACAAATACAGCTGCTTTTCCTGTAGTGCTCGGTTACGAAGCCCTAGCAAACTAATACATATTTCTAAAAAGATGTCTGAAATTCATGAGTCAGGGATGAAAGTTTAAAGTTGTAAAACACCTTTTATACAACTGAAAGTGAATGTCTGCTGGTTGTTAAATAGGAATTCATTTAAGAGTTGTATCAATGTTCAACAAGAGCCTAGTAGTTTAGTCTCAAGCAACTAGATAAAACCACAATCGAATCTTGAGTGGATGCAAAATTAGGAATTTGAGCAGATACCGAATCTAACATCTACTACTTTGCAAAGCCCGTGTTAATCCGCCTGACTCAGCAATTAGTATTTTGCAAATGATTAATGCATATTATAAAATCATACCCAAGAAGAAAATAGGCCAACTGAGTTCTAGTGTAACAGAGTACAAAAAAATTCACTGATCTGGTTTCAGATTCTACTCTGCAACGAAACTATTAATTACTACTTGTTGAATATAGTACTCACAAATACCTGGAATAAATTATCAAAACACTTCTTTCTTTTCCAATTACACAGCAGCTGGATCATCTTTATATACATCAAACAAAACACATTGCAAAGTACTGTAGAAATAGATGAGAATCCAGCTATTTTCTAGATTAAAGACTATAAAATTCTAAATGATGACATCATTTAATGGTGTTTTTGTTTTGAAAAACATATTTCATAAAACTATGCTACTGATGTAACCTGCAACTGTTCACTACTGCTACTTTACAATGAACTTGTAACTTTTTAAATAATTTCTCAGCTTTATTTCTTTTTTAAAATAAATAAACAATATTTAAAACAGGAGAAGGGAAAAAGAAAAAGCAAAAAAAAAGGTATGAACAGGGGTGATACTAATCTACTAACATGGATAATCACTTTAAGTGTGCATGGTTTAGCTCAGGACTTCATGCAGGAAATGTGGCAGGGTCACCTAGGAACACAGAAACTCAGGTTCCAGTCATGGACTAATTCATGTCTCAAGACTCACATGCTGCAGGCCTAAGTCCCAATGTGACGGGAAGTGCTATTGAATAGGCCCAGAATAAGGAGGTAACTGAGGATGCACCAGAGTGGGGCTCCCACCCCGGGGACCAGCGTCCCCATGGGAACAGGGAGAGACTGCTGCTCAGGAAAGGCCAGCTAGGCCCAGAGGAGCCCCTCCCTCCAGGCCAGGCTCCTGGGGACCTCCCTGCCTGCACTTGAGCCTCCTGAACAGGGAGGAAATTAGTGCCTGTCTCTTTACGCTGCTCACAATGTTTCTGCCATGCAGCCCTCAGACTAAGAGTGCCCCACAATTTTGGCCCTGAGACCAAAAAATCTTGAAAAGTCTCTGAATCAGACAATAACCACTTAGTTGTATAAATTAAAATGTGCTTACACATTCTTACTTGATAGTTGTAACTTGGAAAAGTACCCCAGTTCTCATTCCTTACCCAAAACAGAAAGTAAAAAGGACACAAGGTCGTCTTCAGAATAACCATAGTTTTACCTGAGCCATAGAATTACATACCATTTGCATGAAAACCAACCAGAAAGCGTTACTGCAGGCTACAGAGGCACTGGGCACCTTTGCAGATGAGCCGGGCCTGCTGATGTGTTTGTAAGTGCACCTGACCCTCGCAGTGCGTGGCACAGAATAGGGGTGAGGAAAAGTCAAGTATTAAGATTGTAATCAAGTCAGTAATTGATAAATACACTAAGTGTGATTTTTAACCACATAAAATGTAACACAGGGAAACTGTTAATAATTAGTCATTGATAGTAACAAACTATTTCAGCACATGCAAAAGTATTTTCTCATCTTCCAGTAACTGTAGCTAACAACAAATATGGTAACAGAGTTGTAGGTGGAGGTCACCTAAGAGTGAAAATTTAATTGGAAAAGGACCGGTAAGTAATTAAATTAAAAAAGCAAAAATGAATGAAAAATGCATTTACCTCAATGAGTTTTTGAATTTCATAGGCACCAGAATGTCCTTGGCTTGCTTTTAGTGGCAGATAAATTGCGCACTCAAGTACAACAGTTTTATGTAGAGCAGTACTCTAATCTAAAAATCACACGAGATGCTTAATTTCCAAGTTCTGACACCCAGGGATAGCATTCAAAATTACATTTCAGTAAATTTCATTTCACATAACTGTGTGGAAAGGAAATACTAATTGAACTTGTGCTTAACCCTTCTCCTGGTTTAATGTTTATATGAAGAAATAATTATGCAGAATGTTTGAAAAAGTATAATCAATCCAAGGGCATGCGAGTATCGCTTTTATCTTATGAGAGTTTCTCCTGTTCCAGTTACTTCATTCCTTATTACATGCTGTGAAAAGCAGTAATAGAACAGTTCTTACAGCCAAATATCACTTTGTAAGATACCAGGTGGCTTCTATATTTACCATATAAGTCATGCATGAAATTTAAACATTGCAAAAAATGACTTACCAGCTGACACTCCTGAAATACGCACATTTTCAGAATGTTCTGCAAGAGCGCCACTTCCTAAAATTAAACATAATGAATAAACTAATTTCCAAGATAAAACTTACAAAAACTTTCAGATCCTTCTTTAAAAGTCAAACAGGTAGGGAGAACTACATTTAATACTCAGAAACTACAATTTCTGGAATAATCTTTAAAATACTAGGAAGCCCTAATTCGTAACAGGAGTAGTAAAAACTAAACAAAGGAAACATTTTGAAAATCACAACGCAGTGTTAAAGGTCAAATACACGGAGTGATTAACACCAGAAAGTACCACCAACCAGTAATCAAAGAGGAACCCAATGGACTCCCTGGAGGGGAAGAAGCTCTCTACCAGCACTCTCCTCCTCAGAGATCTTACCTTCTCCACCTAGGAGCTCCTGACTGTCTTCCATCACTGGATTCCTGGTCAAGCCGGTTTCAGAACCCACTCTTTCCAAGTTCTGACTTTCCTTTCTCTTTCCCAACTCCTCTCTCCAGTTTCTTCCCTTTTGTTCTTCTGTGGCTGCTCTGGGTGACACCTAGCGGTATCTGAGTTCTCTTCCCGCCCGCCAGCCCCAGGAGCCCGGTCCCAGCAGGTCACTGCTTTGAGCATTTGCTATGGTTTCAGTCTCTCCATGACCATGGCCCAGCTGCGGCTGCTGGGCAGAGGGCAGAGGGCAGAGGGCAGAGGGAAGAGGGCAAAGGGCAGAGGGCAGAGGGCGAGGCAGCTGCCCAGGAGTGTGTGAGGTGAAAAGAGTCCAGGGTGAGCCAGGGAAGGGGAGGGCACGGCATCCTGGGCACTGTGTTCTTTCGGTGGTACTGGTGAAAGCTGATGGTGTCCCAGTGCCTTTTTCTCTAAGGCTGGGCTATGCCTACAGTTCTGGTTAATGGTAAGTAATCAAAACAAAACAAAGCAAAACAAAACACCAAAGCATTTCTCTTACACCAAGTACCATCAGCCAGAGCTATAGTGTAAGGACTTGGAGGGTCACATATGCTGATACTGGTTCTTTCAATAATGTCTTGTGTTACTGTTTCCTAAATCTTTCAGCTTTTCTCACCAACTCTAACAGTTTAAGAGCAATGAGAGTGGTACCCTAGTTTAGAAGCCCTTGGTTTTCTATACCTCACTCCAGAGCTGGGCACACAAAAACATGCAAATAACTTACTAAATGCAGCCCTCATTAAATGAAAGTGTGGTTCTAACAGACCAGCATTTAACGTACTGCGGATGTTTAACTCACTGCCTAGATGAATGTGAGCAGTGTCCCTTCAGGTACTCTCATCTTTTTTTTTTTTTTTTGTCTTTTTCCTTTTTTTGGTACCAGGGATCGAACTCACGACTGCCTGCTTGCAAGGCAGGCGCTGATGCCGCTGAGCTAAACCTCCAGCCCCCAGGTACTCTCATCTTTTACTGTAAATCACTTCCCTCTACTGTGCTCTTTCCTGAGACTGTGACTCTAGCCTGCTGGCTGGATGTGGCATCACCACCGCTGGCGGGCACCACACACACAGAAGGAATTCTCCCCAGGGTGGGCGGGAAGGAAGCAGGTCAGAAGGAACTGGGAGGCCTGGGCAAGGTTCTCTTAGGTGGCTGGAGGCAAAGCGAACGGCACAGCTCTAACTAAGGACGTGTCCTCCAGACATCATTTCTGACTGCTGGAGGGCTGCAGGTGGCTCCCTGCACTGAGGCCGGGGTGAGGGCGGCGAAGTCACGCCTACAGTGCCTGGCAATTGCCCGGAGTGGGCGTTCATTTCTGTAACTCTACACTCACTACAGAATCAAGTAACAATAGCAAAACCACATTTTTTGCTAATAGCTACATCCTTCAAAATAAAAAGCACTGCTGTTTCTCTCAATCAATAATGACAGAGTAGTAAGGTGAAATAGGTGTGTAAGCCATACTAACTCTATAAATAAACCCGATCAGAGTTACTCAAGCACGGTGTGCTGACACCACACCAGGCACACCTTTTCCCCAGCACTGTTAAACACTACACACGAGACCTGAAACTACCAGAAAGCACACATCCATCTCTCCACCATGCTATGTGCCTAAAAACAGGTAACAAAATCACAGTGAGAAGCAGATTCAATGCAATACCTCCTGAAGTTTGCCATGATAAATTGCTTCAGCCCTTGCAACTCACAAGTACGAAACAGCAGTGGATGCACGGGGGTGCATGCACCCCAGACACCGAAGCAGGAGCCAGCAAGTCCTCTCCTGTTCTCAATCATCTGGGTGCACGACACAGCTTGGGCTTAAACCTCCTACTTCTCGTTCTGCGCAGCCATGACAACACGCTGTGCCATTCGTGACACTGAGGCTTCCGTGTCACCTTCACAAGTGGCCCCCAGGTATTGCCTGGCCCACCAGGGAGCCACCAGCCAGCTGAAGGTGCTGGTAGGAGGCGGTCCAGGCTCTGACTCCCTGCTCCCTCTCGCACCGTGCTTCCCAGGGATGGCGCTTCTCCACCTCCACCGCAGCCTTCCTCTTGCCATCCACCCTGGAACCAGCCCCCATCCCCTGCACTGAAACCTCGGCTACCAGGAGCCAAACACATCGTTGCCTCCTTTACAGCACAGGTGTTGTGAGTATTTCATCCTACCAAAGGGACTGTTTCTGTTTTGGTACTGGAAATCAAACTCAGGACCCTGCGCTTGCCAAGCAGATGCAGGGCCGCTGCATCCCACAAGTAGGAATTCTGCCTAAAAGTGTCTAATATCCTTATCGTAGCACATGCAACTAGTTTTATGATGTGTATTTTAGATATGAAATTTTTTTCCAATTCAGAAAGCAGAGTAAAGATAGGCAGAAGAAACTAAGAAGTAGTATAAAGCAGCATTTGCGTCCGTGCTTCTGGAATGACTGCCAGGATGCTCACACCGCCTGCACCACTTACTGAGCAATGTGGGGCAGGCTGTCTAACTTCCCCACGCCTCCTCTCCCCTAACCCAGAGATGATGCCTGTGCTCATAGGAACTCTTTATAATAGAAAACAGTGGCGCTCAATCTACACCAACACGTGCACGAGTAAATGAAGCAGTCTTAACAAAACACTTTAATAAACTATGAAACAAGTTTACATGCACTAAGTTTGGTAGATGAGAATATTGCATTAAAAATATTCCAGAGTAGCATTAGAGTATGACCTAGTTTATCTTTGAAATCATGTATGTACAGTTTACTACAGGTGTGTATCTATGTAAGTCATACATGTGTGCTGGACACAGACATGCATTCATATGTAAGCCCTGAGCTTACATATACACACAAACTGGAGAAAGACTAACTGGGATTAGAAAGATTTGTTTTTTATACTTCAACAATGATTGAATTTGTTATAATTTTTGAAAGTTTTTTTTCATATAAAAAAGGAAAAAATAAGAACAGAATATAGTTAAATTCCCCACTATTTTGGATAAATAGAAACCTGATAGACGATTATGCTAAATTTTATAAGACATTATCTCAGCAAAATATTAATGATTTTAATATTATCTTAATGATAATACCTTAAAACATAATGATACATGGATTTCCCATACATTTTTCCTAATTTAAGCACAATCATATTCAGAAGTTTTTTTTTTCATATTCAGAAGTTTTAAAAAATGATAATGTCTGTTAACACTGAAAACTATCTTTTAATTGTTCTGCTACATTTCAGATTACAAGTATCACTTAAAATAGTGGGTTACTTAATTCAAGTGTACTGTCATTCTGAAAAAACTTTCATAAAGATGACGCTTACATAACACATTTGCTTCCACACTCTCGGCAGATAGCCGAAAGCAAACGACATTCTCCGGAGGGCCCCTCTCCAAGCCTCTGGGGAAAGCAGACTTCAGACGCAGAAGTGTGCACCAGCACCGGACTCTTACTCTTTTAGAGATCCTCACAGACGCCCTGCACCCAGAGTGACACTCAGGGACAGAAGACCTATGAAATGTATTTCTATAACCACACTTCAGCAGCTAACTAGTAAACAAATCAGATGATTAGCAGAAAACTCATAAACAGCAATTTTTCAAGCACAAGCTTCATTACTACCTCAAGGAAACTGCAACTTAGAAATGCACTCCATGCCCCTGTCTACTGAAAGGCGACTGACTGATCATTTGTTTCTCTCCTCCTAGTCTTGACTGCAACCCAGGAGAGGCCTGCCAGAGGGAAATGCTGCCTGGGAAAGGAGCTACAGAGGAGGGCAGTGAGTTCTGGTACTGGACTCCTTGGACTAGAGCCCCAGCTCCCCGATATTTAGTCACAAGCCCTAATTAAACTACTGTATTTCTGAGGGTTTAAATTTAGGATCTCTGCATCCCTGTTGATTTTTCTTTTGGTCCTCTGCTATTTACACCCTTTTTAGACTGTCACCAAAGCTTTTCAGGACTAACAACCACACCTGCACTGACCTGCATTGTAAGGGACAGCTGCCAGCCAAATCCTCCTCAGTGCTTTTCAAACACCCCCCACCCCAGCAGCTCCTTAAAGCAGTGGCAGACCAGAAAGCCAAAGCCCCTAGGTGCTGGGCAACTGTTTCAGAGACCTAGTGACTAGATGGACTGAACTTCAAATCCACAGTCACTAACATTCGTTCTCCTTATTTTTTAAAAGAATTCAGCTTCTGTACTGATTTCCATGGCATTGAGAAGTCAAAGAATTCAGATTCTATACAAATCCCACAGCATTAAGAAATTTACGTTACATTGTTTCTGGTACTGGGGACTGAGCACAGGGCCTTCACAATGAACTATTACTTATCCATGACCCTTTTACTTTCTTTATTCAGAGACAAGGTCTTGCTAATTTCCCAGGCTGGGCTTAAACTTAGGATCTTCCTGTCTCAGCCTCCCAGGTGCCAGAACTGCAACCCTGTGCCACTACACCTGGCTGTTTCTTATTTTGAAAAAGAAAGGATTAAAGTATGACTATGGTTCTTCTTTATAAAAGAGAGTGCTTACTTCTCATTAAAATCCACCTGCCACAGCTATCCCAGTTTGGGAGAAAATACCAATAGTTAAGGAACAGTCAGCTCCAAGGAATTAACATGCTTGGCACCCTACAATATCTTTCCACTACTGCAGTAAGGCCAATTATGAGATGCGCGCGCGCACACACACACACACACACACACAGGAAGCCTGTTCCCACTTTACTGTATTCAAGGAAAAAAAAATCCAAAATCCTAACAGGGCTTGCCAAGCCTTCCACAATCCTGCCTTTCCTTCTGAAGTTTCATTCCCAGGAAAGAGTCAGCTCCCTGTGTCTGGATTTGGCACCACTGTATTTCTTTAGGGAGAGCTCGTGATTCCCCGCACTAGGCAGCTCATTCTACAGTCTGTGGAAGACATTACACCGATGCAGACCCAGGACGATGGCCCACAGACTGCGGTTCCAAGGAGACAGCAGTGAGTAACAGAGCCCTGCGCTTGCACTAGCTTCCGGCCTTGAGCTCCTGCGAACTCCTTGCACGGGGGAGCCTGCAGAGTGCGGGGATCTTGCAGGCTCAGGCAGAGACCAAGAAGATAGCGGCTGAGGCAGCAGAAAGGCTCAGAGTACCAGGAAGGGTGGACCCTCCAAAGCAAAACACGGGAGCTTCCTGTGTATCTCGGTCCTCACTTCAGGCTGGAGGCTCAGCTACTGTATGTCAGGCAAGAATCCACCAGGCCAGGCCAAGAACTACCACTGGGCCCTAGGACTTACATACCGCAAGCTGAGTGCAGGCCTTTCTGACCCGAAAGCGTGAGAAGTGGCTCGAGGAGCACCTTGGTACCCTGCAGGCAGTGCCATTCCCAGCTGGCTGACAATGCCTTGCTTGAAACAGGCTTCCACTTCAGCCCTCAAGCCTGCTGGTGGGAGCAAAAAGGAGGGCATGACTTTCAACAGCAGCTTCTCATCAAGAACACATACTAGGCGAGAGAGAATGTATCAGAACGAGGACTTTCAAAAACAGAGAGCACAAGAGGCCAGATGATTTCGGACCACACGGCTCTGTTACAAGTTTCACAACAGGAAGAACTGATCTACAGTGGCAGAAGTCAGATTAGTGGGCATCTGGAGTGGGAGGGGAGGGTGACTGACATGCCAGGGTGTGAAAGACTGTGCGTGCAAGGGGTAGAGGTGGCCTACAGCTCGACTGGGTGTTACATGGGTGTGCATGTCTATCACAATTCATCCAAGTATAACCTCACAATGGGTGCCTTTTACTACGTGCAAATTAAACCTCTATGAAGTTGGCTTAAGCAAAGTAAATGAAGAGGTATACAGGCTGGACCTCGAGCATGGCTTGGGAGATCCAGTTTCCTTTCCCCTTGATTCTGCTGGCCCTTTTCTGCTTCCTTTCAACCCAACAGCTCCAGCTACTGCATCCAGAGCAAGACAGTGTTCCTGTTCTGTACTTACAAGGGAGAGGAGAACAGCACAGGTCCCACTCCTACCGCTGACCAGCAAACAAAACTGAGCACGTCAACTGCCTAGGTGGAGAAGGTGGAGAAGCACGGGAGGGAGGGAGGAAGGAAAGGATAAAGGGCGACCACAGGCAGCCACCACTGCAGCACTGCAGCGCTCTTCCTTCCAAAGGGGTCCTCCTCTGTCCTGACCCTCAGGAGCTACATCCTCACTAACTTAATTTCCTTTATCCTGATGTACAGCCAACACACCATTTTTCCAATTTCTGCTTAAAACAACAAAAAGTCCTTTCTCCCTCTTTCTTCACTTATCAAATGTTTAGAAATGCCAAAGCTCAGTGCTACCCGCCCGAGAGCCTGCAGGGCTCACACTCCTCCTAAGCGGGGATGCCCCACTGTAATAATGAAAGGGAAGAAAGGTGCTCTAAAGGGTGTAAGTGAACGTATGTGTAAGTGTGCAAGACAGATAGCCATACTGTTTTTGTTAGTCAAACAACAGTCTGTACTATCACTGTTGGTCCATTTTTTATGCTTTGATTTTGTAACTTGAACAAGTACTTCTAAGCTAACAATATGTAATTTATCAATTAGTGATTTCTTAGTGTTATTATTTTTTCTTGAAATTCTGTATTATTTCTACCCTTTTTTTCTGTTTTGCTTTTTTTCTCTAAGTAAAAAAAAAACGGGACACCCCCCCCCCGAACCTGCATCCTGCATCCTTTAATGATCTGAGACCCAGCCACTGACTGCCATCAGATGCTAACGTCAGAAAACACACGGCATCCTGACCTCCTAGCAGAGGAAAACACACACACACACACACACACACACGCACGCACACACGCACCCGCACGCACACGCACACGCACACACACACGCTCAAGGGATCTGGAGTGCGCCACAGGCCCAGAGCAGCTCCCACTGCACTCAGATGCCACTGCAAATCCGCAAGGGCTCCGTATTAAGCAGGCTTGGAGCTCTGACACCAGTCATTCACAGGCAAGGCAGGGGACACAGGGACGTTTTACATCACACGGCTGAAGAATACGCGCAAACTCCAGCCTGAGAAGTTCTAGAGTTTCTTCAACATTTGCATGGCAAAGTTTTTAAAAAGCTTAAAAGCTTGAGAAAGAATTTAAGAAAAAACAGCTTAAGGAAAGACCAAATAATTACAAAGTATGGGCTGTATTTGGATTCTGATTTCATAAACATTTATGACATTCATGAGATTATAAATTTAAATGTTTAAATGAAACTCAGGTAAAACAATTCCAGGTAATGGCATGACACAGTTATTAAAAACCAGAAGCATCCTGTCTATTAGCAACGTTCTCTAGATTATTACCGGATGATATAAATGATGGCTGTTGTTTTCTTCAAAAAGGGGACGGGCAGTAAGAGAATAGGGTGCGGAACGATGCCTGGTTTCGTGGTGGGGGCGTCCATTATCCCATTATCTACTTTTACCCAAATAACTGACATTCTCCATTACAAGCAGTTCAAAACTGGGGGAGACCCATCTCTGGTAGTGTACTACCCTACTTGCATGAAACAGAAAATGCTCTGCAGTAGGTTTACGCGAATGACTTACCTATTCTAAAACGTTGGTATCCTGAGGTCGGTCTTTACGGTCAGGCACTGTTTTAGTCCCCCCAGTATCGTGACCTATTGCCTTACACATGTAAATTATGTAAGACAACACTTTCTGACAATTCATTATAGCTTTACACTTCTTTCTAATTTAACTTATATAATAAGGCAGCATTAGAAGGCACCTTACTATAATACAGAGAAACTACGTAAGAAGATAAAAACAAAGAGGACTCGAATCTCAGACTTAGAGACCTCTGATCTGACACTGTCGCCTGACCCTCACCTCTTATTTGTGAACACGTACATGCAGAAACAAAGCCAGGCAAACAGTGCAGCTTTTAAGTGATTTTCATGAGTACGCGTTTGCAGTACACAGCAACTACAGGCCTGCCAGGGAGCTGATGATCTCCAGTCTTTTCACTTCCTCTTGCTCTCCCCTCCCTCCATCTTTCTTTAACTACAAGTAAGTCTGACCCCCAAGACCTACGAAGGTCAGCTAGAAAGCTAGGCTTGAGAGCGGAGGGCTCACTTTGCCCTGCTACATGTCAGCAGATCTAAAATCAGAGTGTGCAGAGAGACTGCTTTCTCATTTCTCAAACCACTGGGAAACCATGGCCCTCAATTAGATGAGGTCTTATGGATCAGGCTCTCATCTATGGAGACTGCTGTCCTTTTAACAGGGC
This sequence comes from Cavia porcellus, assembly GCF_034190915.1. Lineage (NCBI taxonomy): Eukaryota > Metazoa > Chordata > Mammalia > Rodentia > Caviidae > Cavia > Cavia porcellus. The sequence goes on from NW_026947493.1 coordinate 85,453,089, forward strand.
TAGACAAGGAGAGCAGAGGCCAAGGGAGGACTTAGTAAGGAGGACACTCCATGCCAGGAAAATGCCTGAGCAGAAGCCAACCCAGGTCTCGCACTTCCAGCCTCCAGAACCAAGAGAAAACCAGGAGGAAATGAATTCCCGTAGTTTAAACCACAGTCCACTATTTTATTAGCGCTATCAAGACAAACTAACACAGGCATTTTTTCCAGGTAAAGCTGGACCAAGATGTTTGAGAACCCTTTGAAAGTGTGTGGAAAATTCACTAATTTTCCTACAAATAATTATGACCTACTTTATGCCAAAAAGATTAAGGCATTCCTGGGAGATACATTTATATTTTTCTACTTTACCCAATTACTAGCATCCAAAATTACTGCACAGCTTTTTGACTGCAGTTGTTCAGCATGGATTTTTAGGAACTGGCCCGAATCTACTTGTCACTTCGACGAAGAGCAACTGTGCCCTTATTCAGAGAAGGCACATTGCAATTTTAAACTATATTCTCAGTGGGGACACATGTTTTTGTATGTTTAGACTTACTGTAATAGTATGACAGTAAGATTTTATATTTGAAATTTCTTAGAAATAAGGGCATACAGCATTAAACTAGTCAAGGCACAAACACTCAACCAACACCAGCTCCTGCATCCAAGGAATGCATCCTGCCCCTTAAGGAACGAGCCGAGGTTTTTATGGCTCCTGATGCTGGCCTCCATGAATGTTCATGCAATAGAAATAAGTTCCTTTTTCCAAAAATTTGCCTAAACTACTGATAAAAGAGCTGGTAACATAAGCCAGGAAAAGAATGTTATGACTCTATGACTTTACTGTGTTCTATGTATACTTTAACAACACTCCCAACAAACTACTAATTGACCTCAGCCCAGTGCTGTCCTTGTGGTAACAAATATCCTGCTCTTTTTCCTACCTTGTTTATGAAAAAGCAGCTTGTTCTATTTCCATCCATCTCGGGAACAAAGAATGTGAAGTTATGCAGGGTAACGATGCCCTCTGCCCGACAGGAAGCTGGGTCTCCAGTCCAGCAGCAGCTCTACCCCGCGCCCAGGAGGAGCCCTGGAAGGCGCACGCCGGACGCAGGTGACCCTTTCGTCCCTTTCTTGCTGCACCTTCAGACCTCTTCTCGGGCTCTCTGGTCGCTCTCAAAGGTGCACTCAGATATTTCTTGTCTGTTTTAAGAAGTCCTTTCCTGCTAGAATGTCTCCCTCTTTCCTGTCTGCAGTTACCCCTCCCGTTTATTTTTAACCAAAGTTTGAAAGAAGAACCTGTACTCACTAAGGAAGCCTCCATCTCTATCATTCACTCCTGAGCCCTCTCAGGCTGGCTCTTATCTCGGGCTAAAATTCCTGAAATGTAAACAGCAAAAGTTATCAACGATCTACCTAGAAAATACCTTATCATCAGAAACAAAATCATACAATTATAAGCAACAATGTCACTATAAATTGATGGTTTCAATTAATCTGGGTACTCAACACTGCTGTCTAATCCTTTAATAAAACTGTGTCCAGCTGCATTTCCGATCCCCTTGAAAGCCACATGAGCCTTCATGTGCTCCCACTTTCCAGCACCCCCTCCTCCACTCCTCTTAGAGACCTACTCCCTTGCCAATCACTCCATTCTTCAGACATTCTTCTTCCCTTCCTAGACGGTCTTTTCATTCCATGCTTAAAGGCTCAGGTTCTCCAAGTCGCTCTCTCTTAAATTCCTTCTCCCATCAAACCCATACTCTTGGATAACAGTAACAGCGAACACAAGCTTGCGTGCGCCGTGCGCTGCGTGCTGTGTGCCGGGCTAAACCACCTCCAACTTCGGTACATTTAATCTTCACAATAACCGCTGAGGAAAACGCAGTTCCTACAGCTGCCCGCCCGCCTGCCGCCTTGCACGTTCCTGCCACTCCGCTTTCACATTACCTGGACGTGTCGCCCTGTGCGCCCTCAGCCTCTCCTCCTCTTCCGTTCCTGCCTCCCAGCCGTCCACGCAGCAGCCGTGAAATCCTTGCGGATTTCCTCCTACCACTCCGCCATTTTTCTCTTATTTCCTAGTTTCATGATACTGCTTTCCTGTTTTGTTTTTGATTTTTGTCTTTAAAGACAGGGTCTTGCTTTGCAGTTCTGAATGGTCTTATCATTACTTTGCAGCCCAGGCTGGCCTCAAAACTCACAGCTATCCTTCCTGCCTCAGCCTGCTGAGTGCTGGGACTACAAGCATGCGCCACCACGCCTGACTCGGGTTTTGCTTTTTGCATTAAATGTAAGCCCCACAAGAAGCACCGAATAATGATTGGCACACAATCAATATTTGCTGACCGTAACAATCAATCAGTTTGTGAGGTGGTTTTCCTACTTTTGATCTTGAACTGCTCTGATCATTTGCTCTGCCTTCTCATGAATCTTATTCTTTGCAGTGCTAGTAGAGCTTTTAAAAAGGCACACCTGGTATTAATTTTAAACATTAACTGTTGTATCAGTTAACCCTGATTCTCAGTTTGCTAGATGGAGACCCGGGTGCGTTCCTGCCGAAGGGAGGTATCCGGAGGCAGGGCCTTGCTGGAGGAGCTGGTCAGCAGGACTGCCTGGCTGGCCCAGGCCTACCCGATGCTCTTTCCAACCCACTCTGCTCCCAGCTGCCAGGAACTGAGCTTTCCTCTGCTGTGCCCTTTCACGTTGTTTTCACCTTGGCTCCAGCTGACTGAACGGAACCCACGGAACCCGTGAGCCAAATAAACTGTTCCTCCTTTAACCTGCGTCAGGCATTCTGTCCCAGCAAACAGGAGCTACAGGGCTAGTCCAACTCCTCTGTACATAATGGCCTCTAACGTCACCCTGACCTGGTCTTCTCTCTCTCATCAACTTTAGGTAGACTGTACCCTTTCCTGCGTTCCCCTCGTATGTATACACTCTGCTTTCAGCACCATTCAAGCATCTACAATTCTGCCATTTTGAGAATGACGTTCTGTCCACCTGGTGCAGTCTACCTTCCCCGTGGTGGTTCCCCCTAATCCAGGAGACACTAGTATCCTGAGATGAGTCAGAGCCCGTGCCCACGTACGTCACTCCAGGTTGTGAGCCTATTCCTACACAGCTCTTGCCATCTTGTGGGGTCACTAATCTAACTGGCACCAAATTTTAGGTGCCTTATGTAAAAAAGGCTCCTCTTCTTTTCACTCCTTACCCCTGTCTCCCCGCCTTGGTATTCCCCAGCAGTGGTCTCCCAGTTTCTGAGTGAGATCTCAGGAAATGCTGATTTAATGATTCAAAATTATCAGACTGTGAAATAAGGTGTGAGGCATTCCCTGCACAATGAAAACTTTGGTTCAGTTTATAGTTTGTTAGTTAAGAAGAGAGCAGAGAAGCAGGAGGTAGAAGAGGGCCTTTCTTTTATCAGTGAATGAAGTAAGCAGCCAGGAGGGAAGGCGAGCTCAGACCCACTGCCCGCTGCAGAGGCCCCGCCTGGCCCTGACTTGAGCGAGAGAAACAGCCCACAGGGGACTGCTCAGGGCCCTCCAGGAGAGCCGCTTCTCCTTCAGACCCTGGACGCTCTGCTCTGCACCGGCTCTGGCGGTCTGGGGAGGGGAGGCAAGGACACCAGTCTCCTCCATTTTGGATCACCAGTGACTCCGGGTGTTACCAGCTTACAGCTCGTCAGTGGGTTTAAATCCTTTTTTCTTCTAAACAAACAGCTAACTTCCGATTTGCTTCTCCTGAAATTTGTCTCTTCACTTAGCTACTCATTCACAAAGCCTTAAAATGAGTTAAGCCAACCTGGCATTATCCTAAGTAGCAGTGTGAAGCTGAAGCTTATTCCTTTTCATGCTCTAAAAATTCATCCCGTGTTAATAAGCTCTGTACCTATATAGGTACACTTTCTCAAGTAAAAGAGGAAAATACTTTTCAGTATGTACTTGTTGCTATGTACTTTCACAGATTTTAATTTACTTATCAGGACAAAATATTTGGATAGGTATTGTTTCCAGTTTACAAATGAAGAAATTTTACAAAATTCAGTTTACAAAATTAGAAAATACACAGAAGTAACTTGCTCAAAATAGCCAATCTAAACAAACAGAATACTCACACATAGTCTTGACTTATTACAAAGACCATCCATTTAATTCCCTCACTGTACCTTCCAAAATATAAACAGGTCTTATTTTGGCTAATATTTCACCATTTACAACACTTTATTCATTTATATCCTTTTATTTTAAAACAGTTCCAGTAGTAACTGATATTCCCATTTCAAAGCCCAAGAACTGAGATTCAACAATTAACTGGACAGGACTAAATGTAGTCACTGCTGAGCACCAGAACCAAATTTCTGCCAAAAGCAGACGATGTGACTCACCCGTGATCACCCATGGTAGATGGCCCTCTATTAATGACATCCAGACACAGTGGATGGGGGAAACCAGGGCTTAGTGGACAGAAGCCACGGGGTGAGGCGTGGGAGTTAGTGTAAACCCAACTTGTCTTGGAGTCAGCACTAGAATGTACTCCAGAGGTGGAGGGCCCCAGTCCTGGGCTGGACTCCTGCCTTTGTAGCTTTTCTGTTTGTCAGGTCTGGCAATTTCACCTCTATCTACCCCGATATACACCTTTAGCTATCCAGGGTGCTTGCTAATGGTGATTCTGGCATCATTGAACATGGTCAGGTGACAGTCAGATTTTCTTGACTGTCCCAAAGTGTCTGTGTGTAGCCCACAACATCTCAGGGTCGCGCGTTGGCACGGCGTGCTTAGGGGATCTCTCTTTCGTGTTCCACGCCGATGACTTGTCATAGGTTGTCTTGCAAAAGCTGCCATTATTCTGTGATGTCACTTCCTCTTGGTGTCACTGAATTTTATGCAGCGAGCCTAAGCCAGCAAACCCTTTCTGTAAATGGACGCACTGCGGGCCACGCGGTCTCTGCTGCGACTCCTTGGGTGTCACAGCAGCACGAGGGCAGCACAGAGAAAGCACACAGCAGGGCGAGGCTTCGGTCAGTAAGACGTGCACACCTCCCCGGCAGGCACTGTTCTCCGCTTACCTGAAGCGGGTTGCGGGGGCAGGGGGACAGTGCTGGTGGGGACAGTCCCTCACTGCTGCTGCTTTCAGAGCTCGGCTTTAGGGGGGCAGCAGCCAGGCAGTGGGTCGCAGTGGGGTGTGTGCTACACAAGAACGAACGAACCTCAGAGTTTTCAATGTGTCCACTGCATTTCCCAACTGCCTTCCTCACTGTCTTTGATACTCGAGTGCTCCCCTGTTCGGCCAGCTGCTCCTGTATACTGGCTGGGGTGTCCTTCTGGCAGGAGCAGCTGGTTGCTGGTAGCTTCCATGCTACCAGGATACGCCTGCTATTTTGCTGTTCCAGACTGGAACCAGCCATTCATCTGAAAGGGTCTTTAGAGACCTCACTGCTATGGTGTGGTTGCGACACTTGACTGGTTGCGGGCCTATGAAAGGGTAATCTTAAATTCTATGGTTGGAGTTTTCATGTGATAAAATCTTACTGGAAAGCAAATACTGGAATGAGAAAAATACTTAATTCTTCTGTGGCTTAGTTTCCTAAAAAACAGAGTTAATCAATGGTATCTCATAGTTTTAATAAAAAAGTTTAAATTAATATATAAAGAACATTTCAAGTAATCATTAGTACATGATAAGCAATAAACATTAGGTATACTCCAACCTTTGGTACAGTAGTAATCTACTTTTATGACTTGATGATAGAAAAAGTAATAAAATATTTCAGACAAAAATTAGTAAAAGCTTGTTTTTATAATATTACTTAAAAACGTGACTAATCCCCAACATTAGGGAAATAGTTTATGGATAATGATATGTAAAGATGTCCAAGATAGGTCAAAAACACCAAAGAAACACCTCATGAGCCAAAGACTGTCATTTCTACCGGTCAAGGTCACATTTCACCGTGTTCCAGCCAGTTTTATTTTCCTTAATGACTTCTTTGAACATCTGACTTTCACTAAATTGATAGTTAGCATTTATCTGCACTTCTCTGACTGCTTCTAAAGTTACCTTTGTTTGCAATTTTATTAGTCATCCAATTATTGCTGCTATAAATTGGGGTTTTTTTTGTCCATTTAAGAAAGAAAATTAAAATTTGATGTAGAAAAGTATTTGCATAAGTCATTTAATAACCTCAACAAACCTTGAGGGTAGGCAGTGTAAAATCCAATAACCTAGCATCGTTTCATTTAGAAATCTCAATTAATAGCAAACTAGAATTAATGCAGAAAACATTAATAATCTGGCATCTCGGGCTCATCTGTCTCTAGCAGCATCACAAGGAGATGAGCTCTAGTAACAAATTAAAGAGAATAAAAGCAAGAGGGGCCAATCAGCTTGCCTGCAAAGCTGCAGGGGACTGCTCTAAGTAAGCTATGCAGAAGCGGCACAGCGTACTGGTTAGAAACATGGATTCTGGACAGATTACTACCATACTCTCTCACTTACTAATCCTGTCAGCTAGGCTAAGATACCTGTGTGCCTCAGTTTCCCTATCTGTGAAATGGAAATAACGACAGTATTATTTGTAGGTAGACAGGGTTTTTTTTATTTAAAGAGAAAAAAGAAAGGAAATAAAAAAACAAAGCCATAAAAGGGTATAAATAATACAGAATTTCAAGGAAAAAAATACAGTAAGATATCACTAGTTAATAGGTTACATATTGTCATCTTAGAAACAGTTGTCCAAATTATAAAATTAAAGCATATAAAGTGTACATTCATACAATGAGATTGCAGACAGTGCCGTTCAATGATCCAACAAAAGTTCAGTAATATGGATTTCCATCCTACACACCTCAAACATACATGCAGTTATATCCCTTAGACCACCTTCCTTTCCTCTCTTTTTAATAACAATTACACTTTTTGGGTTTTTTTTTACTCCCACAGTTCTTATTACTTTTTTTGAAAAGAATAAAACCTAACGTGACTAAACAAAACAGAGTCGGTCAGAACAGAAGGATGGGCATAGTACATGATGCAAAAATAGAACATCAGGTGATCAAAAATGGGTACCATTGTGCCTCTTGCTATTTTTAAAAAGAGTTGCCTATATCATCAGGTATAACAGAATTGATCAAAACAGTACAGAACAAGACCAATAAAACCTACACTGGAGACCTTACAGGATTTCAAAAGAAGGTAATAGTCAAACCATAATGGGCATCATAGTGAATCTTACTGCCTTCAAAGAGGTTGCCTATATGGTAGACAGGATTCTTATGCACACAAATGAGTCTGTGTATATACAGTTTGAAGGCTATGTCCCCCTAAGTTCCTATGTTGAAATTCTATCACATAAATCCATATGCTGAAATTCTAGGGTGACCACTAGGAAGTGAGGCGTTGGGCCTCAGGAGGTAATTCTAAGCGGTGGGAATAGCACCTTATAACACAGACCCTGGAGGGGCACCTCACCCCTTCCACCATAACCCTAACCCTAATCCAAACCCAAATGCTTTCGTGGAGTATAAAGAAAGTGGGTGAATCAGCCAATACCTGATCTGGGACTCCCCAGCCTCCAAAAATATGAAAAATGCATTTCTGTTGTTTATAAGCTGTTACAGTGGCCCAAATGAACTAAGACACAGACACACACATCCAATCAGAAAGGGGTGCACAGTCACGTGACTGCAGCGCTGCTGGCGCTCGGCCGCTGCTGTGTTTGCTGCATCATCACCAGTTTTCCCATCAGTGCCTCCTTTCTCCTGGGTCAAAGTGCGCTATTCAAATATTACACTTCACTGCCACTACTTCCCCTCCTGATACTGGGGATCAAGGCACGATTTTAGAAAAAGTGCTCTGCAAGAAAATCTACATGTCCAGGTATTTCCGGGAGGGGAAAGGAGAAAAAAAATAATTCAAGTGCAACAAAATAAATTCAACCTGTTCAACCTGACTGAAGACTTTAAGAAAATCATGTGACAAAGAACAACATAAGGGAGAGGAAGAAGAAAATCCAAGAAAGTTAAAATACTTGTTGAGAATGGAGGTGAAAATTTTAATGAAATTTTAACCTTATTTTAAGCTTTATGATGTAAACTTTTCAAACATAAAACAGAAAGAACAGTAGGTAAGCTCTCATGCACCACCCTCCCATCTTCTCTGTTTTAGTAATAGTAAAATGATTTTAATAGTCATTTAAAGGTGATTATAAATAAAAACAAGGATGTCTGCCTTGTCACTTCTATTCAACACTGTACTAGGAAACTTTAGTAAAGGCAATTAGGCATGGAGAAAATGTCACCTAGATTACCAAGATGAAGTATCTCTACTTACAAATATGACACGATCATATATATAAAAAACTCTAAGGTATACATATAAATAAAAACCTATTAGGGTTAGTAAACAAGTTCAGCAAAATCACAGATTACAAGAATATATTCCTGTGCAAGATCAATGCCAATCAAACGCTAAATTTTAAAAGTTATATTCAGAATACTAGGTAAAAAATGAATTTAACGGGGGATGGAGAAAAGATGGCGAATAAATAACAGCCGGCTACAGAGGCTCCCTGAGATAGTCAACTTAGAATTCAACATAATACAGTGTGGGGAGCCCCGAACAGAAGGAGATGAATTCTCTCTTCCCAAGAAGAAAGTAAAGTGAGAAGAACCAATCAAACATACAGTCTCAGTGCTATTACTGGAAAAGCTAAAGGTTCAGTGCTCCTGCTATAGCAGGCGACTTGCCAAGCCGTCGGAGGTCCCGCCACTTCGACTCACTGGAGGTGCAGTCACACTGAAGTCAGGGGTTGGCCAGCCAAACAGAGAGCTGAGCTTGCTGGGGAGCCTGCATTGATCTGTGATGAGTGACAGGAGTGGAGCCATTCCACAGAGAAGGGAGCTGGGAGGACATTCTGGGACCAGGCAGAACTGGCAAGTACAAGGGGCAGCAGTGACTTTAGTCAGTTGTTCTCTTCCTGAACAGGAAAGGTGGAGTGAGCTAGGCCTGGGTCATGTGACCTGGCTGAGACCCAATAGGGTATCTGAAATCAAGTACTTACAGCTGGTGGCACACACTAACGCAGTCAAGCCTCAGAAGCCTTGACTGACCTGGAGGAGAGGCGGTGCATAGTAATACAGTGCAGGCCTCAGTAGCTTGACTGATTCGGAGGGGAGAGGCCAGCATATGCCGCCCCTGCCTGCAACTCACTAGCACACTGCAGTGGGAAGGGTCACCTAGCCAGCGTGCTTCAGAATTGTAACCAACACAGAAAGAAACTGGAGCCTCCTGGAAGAAACAAAAAGATGGGAAGAGGAAGCAACAACAAAAAGTCCCCAGGTCCCAACCCTGTGAACATTAACCCAGAACAGGTAAATACAAAGCAGAATGAGAAGAGCAAACACGCAATATTAGACATGGCACCAGTGGACATAAAGAGATATCTTGGGGACCTCATAGACGAGTTCAAAAGTGAAATATTTAGCCAAGTAAAGCAAGATATAAGATTAATAAAAGAGATGCTAAGCATCCCTCAAGCAGACACAGATAGAAGAAGGGAGGAACTCAAACAAAGGAGAGAACCATTTGATGAAGAATATAAACAAAATATAGAATACACGAAGCAGATTCAAAGAGATTACCAGGAAATTAAAAACTCTATGGAAAGATGGGAAATCTGATTGAAAGAAACTAAAGATAGATTATCCAAACTGGAGGACAGTTTTACAATGTGGGATTATGAAAGGATTATGTTTTTTAAAATAACAAGGAAATAAGCAGTAACAATACAAAGGCTAGAAGACGACAAGAGGGTCTACAACTTGAGAATAAAGAATGTGAATGAAGAAGCAGGGGTACAAAGGAACTACAAAGGCTATTTACAGAAATAATTAAGGAAAACTTTTCAAACATAGAAAAAGAAAATGATATTCTGATATATGAGGCATACAGAACTCCAGCTACCTACATCCAAAACAGAGCCATACCCAGGCATATAATAATCAAGATCCCAGAAATTCAATATAAGAACAGAATATTAAAAGCTGTTAGAGACAAGAAACAGATAACCTATAAAGGAAGGCACATCAGAATAACAGCAGACTTCTTGACAAAAACCATCAAGTCAAGAAGAGCCTGGAGTGAAATATTCCAAGCCCTGAAAGAAAATAACTTCCAACCTAGATTGATATACCCTGCTAAACTGTCTCTAGAAATTAATGGAGAAACAAGATGCTTCCAAGACAAAGAGGAACTTGAGAAATTTGCAACCACGAATCCAACTCTACAGAGAATACTGCAGGGCATGCTAGAGAGAGAGAGAAAAGTACTAGGATTCCAGGAACAGTGGCAGAGAAGCCTCAATGAATGGAGCAGAAAACAGAATGAAGAAGATAAGCAGACAACTGATGGCAAAAAAAGAGCATAACAGAAATGAGGCAGAGAATATAGATGGCCTTGATACACTAAATTAAAAAAAAAAAAAAAAGAACCACACGTGGAGTAGATCAGGAGGCAGGGTCCACTGAGATTCTATTTATAGGAAATATAATTAACATGAAAAAGAGTACATGGACTGAAAATCAAATATGAGAAAACAATGCTCTACGTGATAGAGAACCAGAGAGTAATAGGGGCAACTAGACCAGTATTTGTGGATAGGTTGGAAAGACAGACTTTAAATGTCAAGGAGTACAATTAGAGGTCAAGTCCAGGACAGAGAAGGTTCGGAAACACTTAGGTAAATAGCAGGTTGCCCCATCCCCCACCCACCCAATTTAAAACCAAGGGTCTTAGTCAGACCCAAAAAAATGTAGTGTACCCTGGGGAAGTGAAAGGGGAGAGAGAGTCTTAAAAAACATGGCAGAAGATATTGTTAATAGTGTATCAGAATTTAAAACCCACATTACTCACACCACTCTGCTTAAATAGATTTTATCCTTTTTTTTTTTGATAGATTTTATTCTGTTCCAGCTTGTCTACTTGCCTTAGATTTGAGGGCACAGACAGCTGTCCCCAAAACATTAGGATATAACACAGTAGTCGTCTTTAATTTCCTATTATCTTAATCTAGAGCCCTTATATTGTCTTACTATGACTGATCTATTTAAATCTGTTTTGTTTGATTTTTATGTACTGATATATTCAGTTATACTATGTCTGATGATATAGCCAACTCTATTGAAGATAACAAGAGACAACACAGGAACTATGGCAGAACTCCTTATATAACGGTCTTGTATGTCTTTTTCATTTCATGTGTTTATAGGAATATGTTTCATTTTGTCTTTGTTTTGTTTTTCCCTCTAGTATAGAAAGGACAGAAATACATGTTAAGACTCACACATGTGTAGAATCTATAAACAGTTTATGAGAACTGATCTTATGACATATGATGAAATGAACAGACACTTTAAAGAAAAAGAGACACTAAAATACTTAGTGCTGATCTTGGAGTGTCATAATGTGACACCCAGCAATAGTATTATTCTTTGTTCAGAGTGATATTAGACTGCTTGGGTTTGTTCAATCTCAACATAATTGAAGATATGGATAACTGCATGTATGTTTCAGTGTATAGGATTGATAACTGTATTTCTAAGTTTTTGTTGGATAGTTGAACAGAACTGATTGCAGTCTCACTGTTTGAATCCCCACTTTATATGCTCCACTTTAGTATCTTGAATAACTATTTGTAAGAGGACAATCTGTAATCATCAACTAGTGATTTCTTACTGTTTATTTTTTTGAAAGTATGTATTATTTCTACCTGTTTTCTGTTTTGTTTAGTCTTTCTTTTAATAAAATTAAAAAAAAAAAAAAAGACCCTACACTACCCAGTGCTGATCACGGAGTGTCATGATGTAAAATCCAGCAATACTATTATTCTTTGTTCAGAATGACTTTAGCTTGCTTTAGTTTGTTTAATCCCAACATAAATGAAAGTATGGATAACTGCATGTATGTTTATGTATAGGATTGACAACCATGTTACTAAGTTTTTGTTGGATAGTTGAACAGAACTGTTTGCAGTCTCGCTGTTTGAATTCCCACTTTATATGTTCCACTTTTGTTGTATCTTGAACAACTATTTGTAAAAGGACAGTATGTAAACATTAATTAGTGATTTCTTACTATTTATTTTTTCTCTGAACATATGTATTATTTCTACCCATTTTCTGTTTTATTTAGTCTTTCTTTAAATAAAATTTTAAATAAATAAATGTAACAAAATAAATGGGAAAGCTACAAACTAAAACTACAAAGCATTGTTGAAAGGAATTAAAGACTTCTGTAAGTAGAAAGACAACACATGTTCATGGGTCAGAACTAAAATCGGTAAGACAGCACTTCTCACCACTGATTTCACAGACACAATGTGGCCATCCCAGAGCTCAGCTGCCTGCTCCTGCTCCTCCTTGAGGAGCCAACCCTAAAACTTACAGGAAAATGCGTCAAATCCAAAAACGGAAGAAAAACCCTGAAAAAGACAATCGAAGTGGAGGATCCACATTTCTTGTTTTTAAAATGGACCAAGCTACAATGATGAGAGGATTGTGGCATTAACAGTGGGATACACAGATGTCTATGGATAGCTATGTAAACAGAACAAAACCGAGAGCCAGGAGATAAGCTCAGAATTACACTGAGTTCATCTATTTTTTTTTTTTTTACAAAAATGAGGAAAGAATACTTTATTCTTCTTTTATTTTGAGAATAGTTTTATTTCTTTTATTTTTTGAGAATAGTTTTATTGGGGCTGGGGATTTAGCTCAGCGGCATAAGCGCCTGCCTTACAAGCAGGCAGTTGTGAGTTCGATCCCTGGTACTGATAAAAACGAAAAAGACCAAAAAAAAAAAAAAAACAAAAACAAAACAAAAAAAAAAAACCCAAAAAAACAAAAACAAAACTGAGAATAGTTTTATTTTGAGAAAAAAAAAATAAACAATGAAATGGAATCACAAAACAGGTTAGTAGGACAGTTATAATGCTTGATACTTTGCATATTGTTTTTTGTTGGTTTTTTTTGTTTTGTTTTTTTTGCTACCAGGAATCAAACTCAGGACCTTATGCTTATCAGGCAGGTGCTGTGCTGCTGAGCTAAATCCCCAGCTCGTATTGTCTTCCTAGTAGGCATTCAGAAAACGGGACACAGGCATGATACTGTGTCTAAACAATATTATCATAAAACATTCTTCTCCAGGAATAGAAAAGCTAGCTGTACAGCCATCTTAACTATCTTGTGTATACATATATATATATTTCCCTTTCTTCTTTTCCCCTATTACAGTTTTTCTTCTGAACAGCTTTTTTCCAATCCACAATATCTACTGTACATTTTGGATTCTATTTACTCGTTCAGTTTCTCACACTTAGTGAGACAATATGACTTTTACACATGTATGTTTGCTTTATTTCACTTATGACTATGATCTTGACTTGCACCCATTACCTATAAAAGTCTCCAGGTTATTCTTCTTTATGGTTGAGCAGTACTCCATTACATTAAAAAGTCTTTTTTATCCATCCTTTGGTTGATGGGCACTTGGGTTTAGCTATTACAATTGTGCTGCTAGGACCAGGGGTTTAGCTCGATGGCATAAGTGCCTGCTTGGCAACCATGAGGTCATGAGTTCAATCCCTGGTACCAAACAAACAAAAAACTACTGCTATAAATACAGATGTACATATATTGTTGTGGCATGATGTTTTTAAGTATTCTAGGAAAATATCCAGAGAGGAAGAGCTTGATTGAATAGCACCTCTAATCCCAATTTTCTGAGGAATCTCCACTGATTCCCACAGTGGTTGTACAATCTACACTCCCAGCCACAGCTCTCCTTTTTCCCCATAGCCCCACCAACATTTGTTACTGGTTGATTTCTTGATGCTAGCCATTCTTTCTGGGGTGAGATGGAATCTGTGTTGTTTTAATTTGCATTTCTCGAATGACTAACAATACTGAACATTTTTTCATATCTTTATTTGCCATTTGTATTTCTTCATCTGAGAAGTGTGTATTCATCTCAGATCCCATTTTTGGCCTGGGTCTTTGAATTTGGGGGACAATATTTTCTATTTTTTATATGTTCTAGATAGAAATCCTTTGTCTGAAGGACAGTTGGCTAAAATTTTTTCCCATTCTGTGGGTTTTCTTTTCACTCTATTGGTGATTTCTCTTGATGTTCAAAAGCTTTTTAGTAAGATGAGGTCCTAGTTGGTGATTCTTTGAAGCATTTCTTATGCAGTTTGGATTTTGTTCATGAACCCTCTGCCTATATCTATGTCTTTGAGATTTCTACCCACTTTCTCTTTCAGATTGAGTATTTCTGTTTCATATTTAGATCTCGGATCCATTTTGACTTTACTTTAGTGTATGGTGACAGACACAGGTCTAGTTTTAGTTTTCAGCATGTGGATTGAAGAGGATACAAGAAAATGGAAAGATATACCTTGCTCTTGGATAGAAAGAACCAACATAGTGAAATTGGCCACAGTGCAACACCAACTTAATGCAATTCCAATCAAAATACCATTAGCATACCTCACAGATCTAGAGAAAACATCCCTAAAATTCATTTGGAACCAGAAAAAGACTTAGAATAGCAAAAGGCAAGTCAGGGGCATCACAATTCCAGACCTGAAATTACACTACAAAGCTATAGTGACAAAATCAGCATGGTGTTAGCAAAAAAACAGGCTGAGAATCAGTGGAACAGAATAAAAAATGCAGACACATCCCCAAACACACTCAGTTACCTTACCTCTGACAAAGTAGCCTAGCATGTTCACTGAAAGATAGTCTCTTTAATAAACAAACGGTGTTGGAAAAATTTACTCTTTTCATGCCAAAGTATGATGTTTTCAACCAATAGCTCTGGGATAATAGGAAGCCAAATGCAACAGAATGAACTGATCTCAATCTTGCCATACTGAAAAAATTAAAATTAAAATAAAAAAAATACACCTTGGGCAAAACACCTACAACTAAGGGCTAATCTATAGAATGCTTAGAAAGAAAACACAGGTGCAAATCTTCACCCTGGATTAGGAAAACTTAATTAGGTATGGTACAAGCAACAACAACAACAACAAACCAAACTACAACTGTCTCAAAATCAAAAGCACGTGTGCACTGAAGAACAGGAATATAAAAAAGTGAAAAGGTGAATGACAGAACATAGAAAGTATTTCCAAATCACAGAACTCTTATAGCTTAAATAGCCAATTAACAAATGGGCAAAGGATTTGAATAGACATTTCTCCAATGAACACACAAAAGGCCAACAAACACATGGAAAGACATTACTTCTTAGGAAATGCTAATCAAAACCACGTGACATCCCACCTCATTGGACAGCTGTGGGAAAACTGGGCCCTCACACACCGCTAGTGGGAAGGTAAAACAGTACCTGCACTTGAAGTTCTTCAAAAAGGTGAACACAGTCACCCTATGAGCTGGAAATTCTACTCAAGAGAACTGAAAATACACATACCTGCCCCACAAAAACCATACCTACACATTCACAGTAGTATTAGCTAAGTAGAAGTTATCCCACTGTCTGTTACCTGATGAGCAAGTAAAACGTGGTATACCCTAGAGAATGGAATATTTGGCCAAAAAAAAAAAAATCAAGTACTGAGTTATGCTACAACATGAACAAATCAAAAAATACTATGCTAAACAAAAGAAGCCAGCCACAAAATGTCTGTATGTATATGATGAAGTGTTCAAAATAGGCAAATCCGTAGTGACACAAAGTCAATTTATAGTTGCCAACAGCTACAGGATGAGAAGGAAAAGTAAAAAACAAACAAAAGGGAAAAGCTCTTTAGCAGGTACAGCGTTTTCTTCTGAGCTGATACAAATCTCATGAAACTCTGTAGTGGTAATAGCTGTCTAACTTTGTGACCATACTAAAAACTACTCTGAAAGGCTTAAATTCACTGCATAAGACTGCTATTTTTTTTTAAAAAAAGGATACTAATACTGTTAATGCACTTTATTCTGAGAATGAAAGGGTAGTTACAATTTAAAAATCAGTCAATGCAATGCACCAAACAAGGAAAAAAATCACACAATGATATCAGTAACTTGTAGAAAAAGAAAAGCATTTTTTTCAAATTCCAACATCCAGCCATGACAAAAACCCTCAGCACATTAGGAATAAGGAGCTTCACTACAGGGCCCTGACACAGCCTCAGTGACGTTCTCAGGATCCGCACTGAACGGAACGCCAGCCCCCAGACGGGGAGCCAAGCAGGCACTGCCACCACCCGGACCCACAGAGTCTGAAGAGACAAAAGCATCACTGCCCTTGCTCACAATCGCAGTAATTCATGGAAATTCCCTGGAAAACCTGCAAAAATACTTCTAAAATATTTTTATATTTGCTTTTTTAAAATTTCTGATTTATGTTTTCCTATCATTTCTAAAAACTTCACTGAATCCAAAATCAAGGTTTTCAGTTTTTCTAAATATTTTTAAATAATAGTATTTTTAATAAAAATATTTTGCCTTGCTTCTAATACTTCTAAACCACAAGTCATATACACAAGTGAGGAACAATCGGAAGCAATTTACTTAAGAATACTGTCATGTTCAGTAGCTTCTCTCCAGACTGGAGTGACAACTCTTTGAATACAACAAACTCACTGAGTTAGAGTTTTAAATAGAGAATTACAACTCAATAATCCTGTTCAGCATGAATCTAGAAAAAAAGAGTTCCCCAAATGAAATATGCATAAATATAAAATACTAGATCCACCTCTGTATGAAAAAAACTACTAATGAAAGAAATCAAAGACTTAAACAAATGAGAGATCTTGTATTCATGGATTAGAAAACTCAACATAGTGAGGATGTAAACACTTCAAAAATGCTCTATAAATTTAACCCAATACCAGTCAAAATGCTAACAGGGTATTTTACAGTAAAGACAAGTCAAGGTAAGCAAGGTAAAGACAAGACAGGTAAAGACCCTTAAAATGTGGGGATGGGAGGGAGAATGAATTAGAATAGTCAAAAAATTTTTGACAATACAATTAAAGAGACTGCTCTGCCCCATTTAAGGACGTACTAAAAAGCTACAGCAATCAAGACAATGGGGTAATGGCAAAGATTCACACTGAACAATGGAGCAGAAGGGAAAGCCCAGAAATAGAGCAGACCATGGATCCGCTGGGTCCCTGACAGGAGCAGAGGCGGCCCAAGGAAGAGACAGGATAATTTTTCCAACAAATGATGTTCAAACAACTGGTTATTCACATGCAAAAATGGAACCTTTTGTATAAACCTCACACCTTATAAAAAAAGATAAATCTTTAGATCTAAATGTGTACCGTAAAACACTAAAATGTTTAGAAAAACAAAACCTTGATCTTGGATTAAGTGAAGTTTTCAGAAATGATACTAAAACATAAATCAAAAATTTTTAATAATCAAATATAAAAATATTTTGCTTTTCCAATGGTACTATGCAGAGAATAAAAGATAAGCTATAGATTCTGAGGGAAAAAATTTATATGACTCTCAAAACTCAAAAGTAACAACAACAAAATTAAAAATAGGTAACAGGCTTTAACCTGTCACCCAAATGCCAAAAAAGTCTGCCACGGAAAGCTTAACACCATCAGCCATAAAAAACATTCAAACCAAGAGTCACCACTGCACAGCTCATAAAAATGAGCAGAGGAACACAGAGAGCTGGTGAACAGAGCGTGCAGCACCCTCCCCCTTGCTGGGCAGAACACTCACCGCTAGGGACCACTCTGGAAAATGATTTCGCACTTCTCTTAAATTCCCCGTATACATAAAACCTAGGACCCAGCAAGCCCGCGGTGTTTACCCTAAAGAAGTAAAAACTGACGCTCACACAGAAAACTAAATATGGTTCCTTACAGCAGCTTAGTAATAACCCCAAACGGAAAACAACTCCAGTGTCCTTCAACAAACAAATGAAACGGTTAAAACTTCATTCAGTGTACCCACACAGTGGCATTCTGCTCCCTGCTAAAAATCAGTGACATACTGATCCAAACATCTCCAAGACATGGGCTAAGAAGCACAGCCAGTCTCCAATGACTACCCGGTACAATCCCGCTGACACGACCTTCTCAGAAACCGACACATCAGTCATCCGCAGACATTATAAGGGTAGCAAGAGGCTGATATTACAAAAGAACAGCAAAAGGAGATCTCTGGTGGGGCAGTGACAGAACTGCTTGTATCCCAAATGTGATGGTAGCTATGTGAACTTTGCAGCGAAAGAGAAAAATGTCAATTCACACCATAATTTTTAAATAAAAGTTTTTAAAAATTAAAAAGGAATTACCTTAAAAGCTAGGAAACCAACAAAATAAAAAACAGTAATAAAACATAAAACAAGGAATCACACCATAAACCAAGGCAAGAGCTAATTCTCTGAGAACACAGAAATCAGAGAAGCGTGGTGAGTCTGTAGGGAAAGGAACGGCAGAAACAAGGCAGATGGTTATTAACAGAGCAATACAGTCACAGCACGGTAACACCTAAGAGAATAGTATTTATAACTTTAAAACAAATATGGAAACGCTGATCAAATAACAGTATTTGAGGAAAATAATAAATCCTCAAAGTTGACTCAAACTTGAAAAAGTAGCTGTTCTTGCAGAGGCTTCATGCATGGGCTGCAGCTTTAGACGGCCAGTGAACCTTTAAGGAAAGTATCACCTACTTACTGTAGCTCACCCCCTACCTAGGGAGTAAAAACAAAGTAACATAAAACACAGGGCTGGTCATGTATGGTGATTCTGATCCTCTCATCTCCCCAGAACACATCCAGCACGGAGAGGCCTAGGCTGCCCAACCTGCCCAACAGGAAATGCATAATACAGTTGCTGAATATAAGAGACCACACTTCTTTTTACAATATTTTTATTATTCCATTAAGAAAAAAGGCAAGCTCCTGGTGGGCTCAGGGTTGGAAAGGCTTGCTAGGAGCCTGGGCACCAGGCACCAAAACACACAGGCAATCAGACAGCAGGAGCAAGTTCGATAAAGGGCCTACACACAGTAGGTGACTGCAGTTTCTGTGTGTTATAAACTATAAGGAAGGAACTCAAAGGTTTCCCAATACAAAGAACAAATGTTTAAGGAGACGCAAGTGTTAGTTGCCCTGATCTGATCATTACACACTGTACACATGCACTGAATGATCATACTGCACCCCATAGATAGGTACAATTACTTATCAATAAAATGTTTCATTAAAAAAAATCGAACACCAGCTCCTTACTTTAGTTCAGTGGACAAAGTAATGTGGAATGGAACCTTAGGCAGATTTAATCTACGTAATTTTATCTATTTTCATCTGTATTCAACTATTTTATTTGATGCTCAAAGAAACTTTGGTAAGGATGCTAGAGAAAAAACTGAGTGTTCTGTTAACTGAAACTGCACCTCCATTTTCCTTCCGAGGTGGGTTCAGACTCCTAGGACTAACGCACCTGGACGAGGGCTGCATACTGACAACTTCAGTCCTGAGGCCCACTGAACAGAGGTGCTGGACTTCTACAGGAGCTTCTCTACCACCCTGCTCAGCAAATTAGAAGTTAGCCACATCAGGAATGAAAACGTTTTTCCCACTGGCTCTGACAAACACAAAGCACCCCTTTCCTCTTCTGTCATAGTTCCTACAGAGTACATAACCAAGTGCAGGTCTCCTTTCCTCATCTTGAAAGCTAAAAAACCACAACTGGGCACTACACTCTTTTTACACTGCTCCTGACCACTGAAATCAACAACAAAAGATTTCAAGTGTGTTTAAAAGAATGAACAAACAAAAATTAGAGGCGAGGTTAAGTTACAGGAGAGAAGAGAAAGGGAAGAAGGAGGAAGTAAAGACTAGCTACAATTTTCCCTCTGTCTAAGTGTCCATCCCTGTGTAAAAGCCCTCTGGAGCCTCCCTAGTGGGAGGCCTGAGACCCCCAGGTCCGGAGCGGTGCCGGGCCCCATCCCCTAGTATTCAGCCACCAGGTTTCTGCATCCATTCTACTGCTGAGGGGCGGGAGGGCTGGCGGGAGTCCTGGCGGGGAGGCGGAAGGGCTAGCTGTGTCTGTACACGTCTCTGGTGCATAAATTAGGCGTCTGCTTGGATGAGTTCATGCGTAGGAGTACAACTGCAGGGCCACAGGCCATGACTATATTCAACTTTAATAGGCACTATTTTCCAAAGTCGCTGTTAAGCATTTGAAACATGGGTTAGCTTAACTGATGAATTGTAAACCTAAAATTTACACGGCATTTTGAAGACTTAAGAGTGAAAAACATAATTCAGAATATCTCATTAATATTTATTTTTATTGGTCGTGTTGGTTTTATTGAGCATGTTGAAACAATAGTATTTTAAACACACTGGGGTTAAATATATTTAAACATTAATTTCATCAGTTTGCCTTTTTTTTTAAGCATGGCTACTGGACATTTAAAACTAGGTGACTTGCGTTTGAGGCTTGGCTGTATCTAAGAAGGGCTCCCAGTTTGGAGGAGCCAAGGAAACTCCCAAAGGTGGCAGTGACCAAAGGACAAGCAGGAGTCCTCCTACTGAGGACAGTGGTACTGAGGAAGGAAGAAAGCGCAGGCCGAGGGGCAGAAGGGACCCGGGGCACCGCCAAGGACTGGAGATCAGACAGGCAGGGACACAGGGCGGGGGCGCAGGGCAGGGACCAGGGGCAGTGACGGAGGGCAGCGCAAAGGTAACCGCCAGCCAGCGCTGAGGGCTCCACCGAGGCACTGGTGTATTTCAGGACTGCTGGGGTTTCAGCAGGAAAGTTACATAGGCAGGTCTGTGCTTCAGAGAAGTCAAGCGGAGCTCTTGGGGTTGCCTGATGACCTGGAAGCAGAGGAGAGCCAAGTCTAGTTGGGGAAGGTTGTCATGGCAACGCAGGAGGGAGAAAAAGCCCTGTCTCTCCTGGAAGACACAGCAGCAGAGCTGCGAGTCCCAGGCAAAGCACCCGCAGGGCCCTGCTTTCTTCTAGTAACAGTGGTAAACACCTACTTCACATTCGTTCTGAGAACTGATCAGAGCATTTTATGCAAAGATCTTCTACATTCTAACAGTAAAAACATATTAGTGTCATAGAAAAGGCAATAACAACTTCAAGAAACTGAATAATATTTCAGAACACATCAAATACAAAGATTCAGGTTATATTTTCTCTGAAATAGACACTTAAAACCTAAAAGATGCTTTAACTATTAATGAAGTTGTCTGATAAAAGGTTTACCCTTTTCTTCATATTTGAAAAGGTAATTTCCAAAGCAGCAAACATTTTACTGTGTTCTATTTAATTCTAATACTGAAAGATTAGCACCACTTTTCCTTCCTCTAAAAACCAAAATGTAAGTGAACTAAAGGTAAGCATCAAGTTAGCCCCTTCCACAGTGCAGGGGCACGAGTGACCACACATTTCAGAGGAAACCTGGAACACTGTCCTGACAGAGTTACTTACTGTTAAGGTTTAGGACTTCCTAAAGTTATAGCTTCTATCACTAAGCCATACGCTCCAGAAAAGCAATGTAAAAGGTCGCCTGTTCTTCCAAGCATGTTCCGATATTCATGACTCTCCTAATACAGTCTTGCCTCTTCCAAAGACATAAGCCATTTTATTGGTCACTTCAGCTTACAGCATTTAACTTGGGCAACAGAGGCACCTGAAACCTAGCTTTGTTCTCGCCAGAACTCCTTCGGGAGACCAGAGGTTGCCTTCTGCACTGAGCTCACCGATGGCAACGCCAGCCGGGGAGGAGTGAGGCCTCCACAGCATCCTGCTTCTGCTCTCCTCTATCTCTTGGCTCCTCCTGTCTCCTTCTCATCTGCTGCCCCCTTACTCACAGGAGCCCTTCTTACACGGTGTGTTCTTAGTCTTCTTAAGGTTAAGAAACAGAAATTTAACTTCCTACGAGTCAAAGCTGTGCTACCCCTGCTTGTACACTCCTGTAATCTCAGCTACCTGGGAGGGTGAGGCAGGAGGATCACACATTCCAGGTCAGTTCAGGCAATCTGGCAGGATTATGTCTCAAAACAAAATATAAGGGCTAGGGATGTAGCTTGGTACCCCCTGGATTCAACCTCAGTAATGAAAAAGAAAAAAGGAAAAAAGCAATCACCCTCACCCTCTCACTTCTCCTCTCCACTCTTTTGCACATCGCATGACTTCCAGAAAACAGGAGCAGTTGGCGCAATCCCCCCCACCCTCCAGCCGGAAGTGGTCACACCTCATGCAACTAAACAGGCCTTGTTTGCCCATCAAAAGGAAGCCGAACCAACATCACTGCCACTCGTACTGCCTTAGCCAAGCCGGGGTGTCTCTCACCTGAGTTACAACCAGTCTCATGCTAACCACCCCATTTCTACTCCTGCCTCCTTCCCAACCCTCCACTCAGTAGCATGACTTTTTCATGACATAATCCACATGACGCCACTTAAACCTCTTCACAATTAACAATTAAAACCCTCAACTGCCCCGGCTCCCAAAGCCCTTGGGCGCTGCATGCTCTTCTGGCCTCACCTGGCCAGTCTCTCTGTAGACCACCGTACTCCAGCTGCGGGGATTTTATTAACTCACTGCCACCCACCTGACCACAGCTCCTTGCCGATTCCTAGCTGTTCCTGTACTGCTGTCGTGTGCAAAGTTCTCTTAGCCCAACCTAACAGGGGTAGCCGTCCTTAGGGCTTATAAATGTCCATCCAAGGAATCATCCTCTAACCACCCTTCTTTTCTGTCTCTGCTCCTCCTTTCTAGGGGAGAATTTACCAAACTTACTCACTAGACTGTAAGCTCCAGGAGGGCAGAAACTGCCGGTTAGGTTTCTGCATCTGACACAGTACCAGACATAAGCCAGCGCTCCACAAATATTTGTTCAGATAATGAACCAAGAAACAGGCTCAGTGCCTGTGAGCTTCCATTAGGAAGGAGTCCCGTACTTGACTGGGTAGCTGGAGGACAGCGACTGAAAATGGTCAGTGAGCTAAGCCACACCTCCCTGTAAGGGGATCAATGCTACAAGCTGAGCAAGCATCAGTTCCCTCTCCCTTCCACAGTTCAGAAGCTGAGAATTCCCTAAGTTAAGCATCAGTACTGAAACAACAAACATGTACAGCTCCTTAGGAAGAATGACATGCAGCTGAACAGAAGATTCACTGGAAAACATGAACCCCTAGTGCGAGGCTCTTACCTACCTCTCCTGAAAATGGTAGGACTGAGGAGAGATGGAAGGGAAAGGTAACCTTAGAAGTTACAGGCTGTCAATTCAGCTTCGGTTCCTAAATTTAAGACAACTTTTTTTTTCTTTTTTCTTTTTATAGGTACCAGGGATCGAACTCACGACCACCTGCTTGCAAGGCAGGTACTTATGCCGCTGAGCTAAATCCCCAGCCCCAATTTAAGACAACTTTTAACCTATGCAGATTTGCAGCAAGGATTAATATTTATTCTAAAATTCTAAAGTCAAAACATTTTCTGTTGCCTACATCGGTACAGGTCTCACCTATATTTAATGTATTTGCTTCTTTACATGCACTATTTAAATTAGTATCACTGATAAAATTTAAGGAAAACAAAAAAGCAACATCAAAAACAGCTCAGATCAGAAACACAGAAGCCCCTCATTCCCTTTGTTTCCTGGTAAGCTTTAAATTTTCCACTCACAAAAGTCTTAACATTCTAACTGCTGTTCACTTTTCAGCCTAACATCCCTCTTACACTGTCTTCAGACTGTACTTCCTCGATTTTACTTTTAACAATCACTTACTGCATGTATCATTCAAGCTGCCACACTCTTCCTAGAACACAGCTGGCCCTAAAAGTGGTCACTTTTAGTGGTTCCTTCTGCTCGATCAGCACCTAGGACTTTGTGGACAGAACTGCCCACCTTCATTTCTCCCTAAAATACGGAGATAATTTAGAATCTGAACTCAGGAAAGGGCTTCTGTTAAGCAGTTCATTCCATTTTATTCAACCTATTTTATGCAATCACAATTGACTTCTTTAGAAGTAACTGGCATCCAGTTTAGATTTTTTTTAATGTTTCAGTTATTTCAACAATTTTTCTAAAGCTAGAGATTCTAGTTTATTATTTTTTTTCTTTGAGATGGTCTTGCTACGCAGTGTAAGCTGGCCTTGAATGATATAGCCCAGGCTGGCCTAGAACTCACAGGGATTCTCCTAACTCTAGGCATGTGCCATCACACCCAGCTTTGAATCTATTCTTTTTTTTTTTTTTTTTTTTTTTTTTCTTTAATCGGTACCACTGAGGATAGAACTCATGACTGAGTGCTTGCAAGACAGGCGCTTATGCCGCTGAGCTAAATCCTCAGCCCAAGCTGGAAATTTTTTTAAGTGCTACTGACTGTTCCATAAAATCCCCAGGAAAAGTTTTATCGTTAGCTCTTAAGCACTAGAGTACAAAGAATATGACATGCTGCCACAAAATTTAGCAAGTACATGTGCCATAAAGATTCATGGCTGTGAAAAGCTGTCAGTCTGTAAACCTCGGGAAGAGCTCTTACTGCTGTGGAGTGGAATGCTCTTCCTGCAGTACAGACCACAAACTAACCATGACAACTCTTTCAGGCTATCCCTGAGTTACACTTCAAGGTTTCTTCTGGGCCAGTATTTATCAAACTAAGGACAATGGGCCCAAAATTGATGAGTGCACAGCATCGGGGCAGAAAGGGTTAGCCAGAGGGAGAAGGAGCAGCACAGAGGCTGGCAGAGGGCAGCGCTGGAGGTCAGGGTGTCACTGCACACACCCTAACCCTAACCCTCTGGGAAAGGCCAAACCAATGTAACATGCTCGCCTAAGGCAACTGCAGTGAGAGTCATTAACACTCTCACTTGGGAGACAAAAGTGAGTTGAAGGGTAAAGCAATGGAAACGCCAGAAGTAAAACTGGCTTTGGAGAAGCAGACAGGACTAAGGGGAGCAAAGATTTTAAAATGTCTGTGCACTTGTAAAACACAAACGTCCCAATTTGGAATGGAGTGAGGCCCTTCCCCCAGTACAGTAGGCCAGGACAGACGCAGGCCCTCCGCTCTACTTCTCTCATCCACTTGGCTCTTCCAACAAGACTGGGGAGTCAACCCCCCTCTCTCCTCCTGGGGGCACATTCTGTTCAGCTACAGCAGCCACTGAAAAGATACTACTGGCCCCAGAATAATTACTTCCAGAAGACATTAACTGTAGGCCACCACAAAATCTAAATTGTGATTCATGCAATTTAGAACGTCAAGTAAGGGCTTGGCATCCAGAAAGGTAACATGGAATTTTAATAATCATACATGATGGTCCTGTAAAAGTGGTCATGTGAGGACTGTAAACACCAAAGGATTGTTTTAAAGGAATATGAAATGTTTCAAAGATTCAAGGCACAAATTGTAAAAACTGAATGTTGCACGTTATACATAAGAATTATTGTGTAAAAAAAAAAAATTAGAATTCCCTAATACTGGCTACTGAGTCTGCTGTATTAAGGCTCAGACTGCTGTATTAAGCCTTGAGTATTGTTTACTTTTTAATTATATTTGAAGAAAGTTTAAAAACAAATATCTTCAGACTGTCCCACAAATTATAACTGTTTTCTGCCCTAAGTGGCTCAGGTGAGGGCTCTTAGGCTGCATCCACAGCACATCACGACTACTTCCTTTTCCAGAGGTACAAACCCCACTGCCCCTCCCGTTATTCCTGCCTTGTTCACTAACACAGACTCACACACAAGCACATGCTCTCCACAGCGTCGCCCCAGCTGCAGTGCTCCGGGTTCCTTGTATCCCTGCTGACAAAGTTGAATGCTCTACCTGCCTGAGTCACTATCTTCTTTTTTGTTGCACTCTGAAACTCACTGTCTTGAGACATCAACTTTCGGCATAATCGCCTGCTAGCTTTATCAACCAGGCTCATACAGTCGGAAACAGCAGTTTCAATCTTTGACTGCGAACAGTCCTCACTGGATAAATTCTCAAAACAAAAACCTCTGAAAAGCACCTAACAATCATTTTGGGTACAAATACAAAAACAACAACCCCAAAACAACCTCCCCCTACACACACACACACAAAAGACAAATTATGGGACTCAAGAGTCTCTTTTCCCTAGAGGCACAAGACTTTTAGTTCCAACACTAATGACACTGGTTTTATTCAAGGCAGAGGCCACTTACTTATCCAGTTTGATCAGACACCGCGGAAATTCAATTCTGATTATAGCACAGAACATCCCTAACCATCCTAGATGAAGGATTCCTCTCTCCTCCTCCCTCCTTTCCGAGCCCATTACTCCAGCCCAGGGCAGCGCCATTCCGGTACCTTTAGGCTGGAAGAAGCGATGTAATAGCTTATCGATCTCTGGGGTCGACCCAAACCCACAAGTCATCCTGCAAGCCAGGATCACAACCACTTGATGCAACTAACAAAAGCCACGCGCGGGGTTTTCTGGTCGAGCCCAAGAGCAGTACTGGCGATTACCTGACTCCCTCTGAAGCGACCTGAGCCACCCTACTCCTCGAAACAAAACCCGCACCTCGCCGGGGTCCCGGAGCAGCACGCGGGGACACGCGGAGGGAACGGCCGTGCCCGGCTGTCGGGGATGCGGACCGGCTCACGGCTTCTCCGCACCACTGCGCCGGTGACAGCTCGCGGGGAGACGCCGCTCCCCGGCCGCCGTGGGAAGGCCCGTCCCCGCCACCCAGGACCCTGAACAACTTCGGACTTTCAGGCAGCGGACGTACCGAGCGCGCTAACTTCTCCCCACGGCGCCTTGGAAGCGAACAGGACCCGCGGAGAGCCGAGGCTCGCGGGGGCCGCGGACCTGGGGGGCCGAGCCGGGGGCGGCGGCGGACGCGGGGCGCGCCACAGCCGCGGGACCCGGCCCCCGGGAGGGGCTTCCGGACCGGCCCACCGGGCGGCGCGGGACGGCAGGGGCCGTGGGGGCTGCGGGGCCGACCCGGCCCGGCGCTCCCCTCCCCCGCCCTGGGGCCTTTGTCCCCCGGGCCGGCCGCTTTGTCCCCGCGCGGGGACGGGGACGGGGACGCGAACGGGAACGGGGGAGGGGACACTCACCGCTCCGCCCGGCCAGCAGCAGCCACAGCCGCAGCCACATCCACGCGGGGCTCCGCCGCGAGCCGGGCGGCCGGGCCATGGCGCGGGCGGCGGGGCTGAGGCGCCGCGGAGACCGAGGAGGAGGAGGAGAAGCGGGCGGCACGCGCCGCGGCCGCCGGCTCCCCGCGCTCTCCCGCCGCCGCCTCCGCGCGCCCGCGCCCACCCGCGCGCGAGGCCCACGCGTCGCCCCCGGGGGCGAGGGGGGAGCGCGGGGCGCGGCGAGGGCGAACGGGGCTCGGCCGGGCTCGGGCTGCACCGCGCGCACCGCCGCCGCCGCCCGCCAGACGGACGCGCCGCTCGCTCATCGCGCGCTCGGCGATCCCACGCCCGCCTGCCCGACGGCCGCGCCAGGCAGCGCCAATCGATGCGCGAGCGCGCGAGGGGCCGGCGGAGGCCGACTGGGACGCTGGCATCCCTGCGCCCTGCGGTTGTGGCCCTGGGGCCTCCGGGCCAGCCGCAGCTAATGCGTCTCCACTGGCCTTCCACCGCTGTTTGTGTACTTTCAGTACTGGGCTTGAGCCCAGGGTCTTTGCACTGAGCTACATCCCCCGTCCATTCGTGGTTTACATGTTGAGACAGGGGCTCAGTAAGTTGCGCAGGGTGGGCTTGAACTTGCAGCCCTCCTGCCTCAGCCGCCCACAGTGCGGGGATTCTGGGCCTGCAGCGCGCTCGGGGCTGCACCTGAAACCCGCAGGGCACCATTCCACCGTGTGCGATAATCTCTGTCTCTAACAGCCTGTGACATACTAATGCTGGATTTTACAGATAAGAAAAGGAAGCCTGGAGAGGTTAAACCATCCAGAAGATGTAACAACTAGATCTTTTGGATCGATTTTTTCCTCATTGCAAAGTCCAGGCTGCTTCCGCTCTACCCCAGGACAGTGGAGCACAGTGTTTTGAGCGTAGTATGGAAAATGGTCAGTTCTAAACCAGACTTTGTGGGGTGCGTTACGCTGTCCCTTCAGCTCCTGCTGAGTTGTTCCCTTCAAGACTTTTTTTCATCTGAAACGGTCCTCCAGAATATAAAAGCAAACCTTTATTAACAAATATGACAACATCCAACAATTAGATCTGGTATCATTGGGCAAAAGGAGAAAAAGCACAACTTCAAAACGTTTTCCATTCTCTTTGGAGAAAAAGCAGCAGCTTCGGCGTTCTGTTCTTCACTCACCAGCCTGCAGGTGTCTTTTTCTAGTTTCTAGGATTCTGAGCACCACTTGACTCTTCAGATCTCTTTCCCTAAATTGGGCGGCTGTGACAGCTGTGTTTTGGGCCAAACACAAGCAGATCAGACAAGCAGGTTGGACTGCAGCACCTCAGCGTGCACGCACACACATAGACACACACACACATACACACACACACATACACACACACACACACACACACACACACACACACTCTGTATCTGCTTTAGTCCCATTCAAGGTACTCTGTCCCCAAGATGAGACACACAGTGCCTTCCTCGGTCTCTTATGTCCCTGTGCTTATTCCTGATACGTCCTGTTAGGTTCTCAATCTATTAGACTGCCGAGCCCCTTTAACACTATCAAAATTTAGTGAGACCTCCAAAGAGATTTCATTTAGGTGAGCCTTATCTGTTGATATTTGCTGTTTAGAAATTAAAACAAATTTCTTGAATATTTTAAAATTATTTAAAATTTTAAAATTGCAAATGTATACTACTATTTTCTGAAAAAACAAATTTGTAAGAAGACCAGAATTGTTTTCCATCTTTGTAAGTCTCAGTGTCTGGCTTAATGGAAGACAGTTGGATTCTCTTATCTGCTCGTACATGCAATCTGTTGCAATCTGTTGGTTTGGTTGAGCTATATGAAGAAAATCCAGACTCATATGAATGTATAAATTCACTAAGGTAGGACCTCATGAACCTTCCTGAGACAATTTCAGAAACACCATCACCAAATAGAGTCTGAGCATCTCTCAGCTGAAATCCAAAATGTTCCAAAACATTGAAACTGAAACTTGAAGAGTTTCAGAGTTTAGATTAAGGACACAAAGTTGAAGTACCTTTCTTAGTGCAAACAGCTCTGAAATTTAAATTTTTCCAAGTCCAAGCATTTCAGAGAAGGGACACTCAGTCTGTACAACTTTGGAAACTGTTGTTGTAGAAATTGTCCTCACACCTTTCAAATCCACAAACATGGTGTGTCAACTGGAAAAGACCACTAAACAGATCCGAAGGTGTGTATCATAATGGAACATGTTCGTGCCTTACAAATCTAATGGAACATCAGACTTTGTTAAGTGATAAGACACAGAATAGTTACCCTTTTGTCACCTACTCTATGTACCTTGCTATCTAAGTGATTACACCAACGAATTCATATGAGGAAGAAGTCCACCACAACTGGAGCTACCCAATACTTGGTGCTCGTAACAATTCCACTGTGGCGCACTACTAATTTTGTTTGAACAGTGTTCTAACCTGAAGCCTATAAAGTATAAGTCCCGGGGCGCATTTGGTTCTTAATCTAGGTCCCCTTGGTCCATAGATGGCCTTCAAAGGATCCCATACCTTCTAAGATTGTATGTAAATTTTGTGCTCATTTACCTATAAAAGGGAAAAGATTAATAAGAAACATTTAAGAAGCCAGCTCCTTAAATTTCTTCTTAGTTTCTTTTCCAACCTGCCCTCAAGCTTCTCAAGAACATGTAATTAGCATCAGAGAAGCATACTGAGTGCTTCTCTTTCCCTTGACAGATTCTGAGAAGGATGACAATCATCCACTTTATAGAGATGTGGCTCTAAACAATCAAAATCCTTTTGTTTGATTTTGAATTTCTCTTTCTCCTTTGTTTACAGTCACACACAGCAGTTTAGTTTTTAATTTTGTCATCAGTAAATGTTCATCCCAGCCTAGTGGTGATCCTGCTCTGTCTAGTAGCATTCGAGACTCTCACCGACACTGTGCTAGTAGGCTGGGAATGTCAGTCTACCACTCCAAGCATCACCCTTTATTGGAAAGAAACTGATAATTGTGGATTTTCTATTTGGCCAAACAAAGATAAATCTTTTAACTGCTTCTCAAAGAATATTATTTTAAAAAAAAGAAAAGCAAACTTGAAGAACACATATAAATCACAAAAGGAAAGAAAAATATTTAAGTATTACAGTTAAATAAATGAGATCTCTTTACAAACAAACTGTAATTACATTAGTGTTGAATAATACAGGGTAGCAAATGGGAAGATCAGTCTAGAATCTAGGCGGTGTCTATACCAGTTCCCTAGCACGTGTGTTATTATGATTATTATTATTGTGTTCTGTGCACTGACATCATGTCCAACCAGGTATCAGGCAGGTGTGCTCCTGATCTAAACTGGACAGTTCAAAACAACGTAGAGTTAGTTTTCTTAAGTGTAAAACCAGACCACAGAGCATGCATGAATTCAGTAATAACATTTATCTCTTGAGGAAATATGACATCATCTCCCCCACTAAGAAAAAGCAGTGGAGAATCACCTATAGCCGTTGGGAGTTATAAGGAAATACTCCGAGGCTGCCTGCTGTTGCTTGAGTACACATTTCTAACTGCCTCCTTTCACAGTTAAATCCTTGTCATGATGACGATGTGAACCAACAAGGTACACACAGCGTGTGCTCATCCGGGGCCCTGTGTGCCCATCAGTGTTGGATTTGATGACTGATGGCTGTTTATCAGTAAGCAGTGCTAATTTCAGTCATATGTGACTTGTTCATTAGTACTCTGCTCAAGCCCAGAAAGAATTTGGAACTCCCCACTGTATTTGGCAAATATGGTATACGGTGGATAAAGGCTGGACAGAGCTGAGGAGTTTAACAGGACTGGTTTGGATCGGAAGGTTGACGCTGGTAGAGAATGTAACTTCCTACATTTCGGATTCCGTCCTGCTAAGTGGGACGAAATGAGGCACCCCTGGATTACAGGAATTTAGTGAAATGGCAGTCGCTGCTGATATATACATTGAGCCCCTGCAGGGTGCTACAGATTTAATCCTCAGATAATCCTATGATATCCACACTTTGCCTTTATTTTTAAAGAAACAAGCAGACAGAGAGGTCAGTGATTTTGTTGAGATCACACAGATTGTGAAAGTCTAGCATTTAAACTCAGGCTCATGCATCCCTTCATCCTACACGCTGTGTGCAGAGCTCTGTGCAGTCCTAAGCATGCAGGCTGTGCTCCAGAAGGACAGCCACTCTTACTGACCCCACCAGGGATAAAAGCAAGACAACCCTCCCCCCATGTCATACAATTTAAAATAAAATCGATAGCTAGTATTTTCTACCTTGTTTCTCAGAAGTAGCCAATACTACCTTTTATTCTGTTAAATCAACCCATATCTTTTCTTTCTTAATTTTTAAAATTTAATTTCCTTTAATTTTAGCAAACAGTACTGATAAGATGAAGCACGAATCTGACTTTTTGCTACCTGTAT
This sequence comes from Cavia porcellus, assembly GCF_034190915.1. Taxonomy (NCBI): domain Eukaryota; kingdom Metazoa; phylum Chordata; class Mammalia; order Rodentia; family Caviidae; genus Cavia; species Cavia porcellus. The sequence continues at coordinate 85,484,648 of NW_026947493.1, forward strand.
GAAATTTTTCCCCAGTGACCCTGGAGTCATTATTTGGAGTTTCCTTTGAAGATCAGAGAACCCCAGGTTGCTTATTGCCCTAATCTTCAGAAAAGATCTGTAAGAGAATTTTCTGATCTCAAAGAAGACATCAAATCATATGAAACTCTCAGTTACTAGGACGCGAGGACAGAGGTCATTTCCACTAAAGAATAGATTACTCCAGCTTCGTCATGAAAAGGAGCCTCTGCTGGAGATTCTCAGGCGGCTCTGCGTTTCCAAAGTGAACCACCTGCGCTGGAAAAGAACTGCAGAGCCTTTGGAGTCCTCTGGTCCTCGGCCCTGCTTGCACAGCAGGCAGTGAGAAAGAAATTGTATCAGAAGCACTTCTGCGTGACAATTTTTTTCTCGTACTCAATAAATGAGTTAAAAAGCCAAAAGGAAGGAAAAAAGAGCTTTACACTTAACTTATTGCCATGACTTCCCCCCATATTATTATGAGCTCTGCTTATGTCTATGAACTCCAAGTCCTGAGACGGTTAATTGATTGTTGAATGCTCACGTGTACACACTGCACAGACTTATCAGCCCTTGAGATGCGTGGCTGCTGGTGGTCACTGGTCAGGAGCAGGCAGGGAACTAAGAGCTGCGCCAGCAGGCTGGTGACTGCGAAGGGCACAGCCCTAGGGTGGCAGGGAGACTGCCCCTCCTGGCTCTGGCTCCCTGCAGCTCTAGTCTTCCCCACGCACCAGAGAAATGCAACTCCCAGTCTGCCAGATGTCAGAGGTGCTGAGTTCATGTCCTCTGAAATCAGGGAATGAATTTCAAAGGACAAAGATGGGTGAGGGTAGGAGGGTTTATTGGGAAGTAGGACTCCTGAGATACAGGAGGGGTCTCAAAGGGATTGCCACCGAGGCCTTTTGTCAGAGGTGATTTATACAGCAAAGTCACAAAGGGGTCAAATAGCCATGAACCTGTAGGAGCTGCTTTAGCTAAAATTGGTCCACAAGGAAGCGTCATGCAGCAAAGGTGCCTGGAAAGAACAAATGCATTTCAGAGAAGGGATGAGTCCAGTGCCCTGGTCACCCTACTGGGTGACTGATGTCTGTCTGGACTTCCTGGGCCAGGTGGTGCTAAGTACAGTATGATTCCAAGATACTGCTGATCCCGTGGAGGCCTGCAGGCATGGCCACTTCATCTTTATCTTGAGGCATGGCCTTCTTCAGGTGCGCCTCAGCCACACTTATGATGTCTTTATTTTTGGGCTCATTTCCTTGGGCCTGTGTATTAACTGCTGTCTAACTCAGCTGCCTACACCGCTGGCCCCAGGGACCAGGCTTACAGGGATGAGTGGGCTGCTCCACACACGGTCCTATTGCATCACTCTAGCGTGTCCTCCGGAAGTGCCCCTCACCCTGCTGTCCACCTCACCAAGAGGTCAGTGACTTCCTTGGGAGCCTGTTCTAAAACCAGCATCAGCCATCCTGTCAGGTCACTTGATGGGCAGCCATGGACTGGGTAGAGCCAGGGCACTGTCCCAGCATGGGGAGGTGGCCCATCCCTCTGTTAGCCACCAGTCTGGTACATTTGTAAGCAATAGAATCGAATCAAATATTTCATTTGCCTGTCTTCACTGAGGAAGAGACAGAAGGTGAGTGAGTAGGAGAGACAGGCAGGACCTCTGTGTGTTTTGTTTGTTGTCACCTGAGTGAGGACCTGTCACAAAGTGTGCTCAGTAGTCATTCATTGGTTGAGTGAATGGATGGAGGAACTCTGGAGTGAAGCAACTCTCTGCGGTAAATGAGACTTGAACCAGTTAGACAGGGTCACACAGAGAGAGAAGACAGACGCTTGTCCTAACATTATGCCCAAGTGGCCCTGCTGGGTTAGGCGCTCCACTCTTTATGCTTGGTCTTAGGAAGGCGGAATAATCTACTGCAGGGCGCACCTCACGTCTCTTGTGCTCATATTCAAGATTCTGCTCAATACAATTTAAAAACTCTTCTGTTACTAAAATCATTGTTTTCTACAATTTTATTATTAATGTTTAATATTTCCAATATGCTAGCTAAAAATGGGCTTCTATGGCCTCCATTAGTGTTATATGACCTGTAAGTTGGACATTATTTTATTAATTATTAAAATAAGTAAGGCCTTTGGTCTCTAAACCTCAGGACACTCAGAAACCATTAGAAAAGAAAGCTTTGCAAAGTACAATATTGTAGACAGCTGTGAACTAAGATCTTTCTTAGGTGAGCAGAGATTCCCTTTCTGTTGTCTTGAAGCAACCTGATCCCTAGCCTCAGTTTAGAAGGTGACAAAGTCAATGTCCACAATAAAGTTAGGATCAGGGAGCAGAGGGGGAAACTGCAGTTCATATTCAAGATGTATTCACTGTTTATGAATTTCAGGGCCATCAAAGATCCTTTTCCCACTTCAAAACTCTAAAGTAAATTGTTTACTATTTGTCATTTTCTGTTATCAGTATTGCCTTCTCCCCATTAATGTATACTTGCTAAAGTCATTGTTCAGCAAAATAAAATCAGATCTCTGAAAGTGAACTAGTGTATCACTGAGATGTTACGAATAGTTCCTTTATATTTCTGAACACTTAGAATATGCTGGAGATCGTAGACCCTGCAGTAGCTGAAGACATTTCCTGTCTCATTCACTTTGCAGTGGACGGCCTATGCTGTCAGGCTAGTTATCGTAAAGGCCGAAGGATTGATGATCTAGAGTCTTCAGCTGTGCTTGTGGCTGCCTCTGTGTCCTGAATCAGTTCAAAACAGGTACCTCTCATGGTCATCTTGACTTTGGGGGAGAGCCAGAAGTCACACAGTGCCAGTTCTGGTGACTAAGTCGGATGAGACACCATAAAGCTTTTACTTGACAGAGATGGCTGGAAAAGTTTTAAATCAATTAAAAACATCAAAGCAGCCACAAAAAGACTCTCATGAAAGAGGACTCCACAACTGCTTCAGAAAGTGGCAAGAATGGTGACGTAAGTGTGTTCAAAGTGAGGGGGAATTTTGAGGGGGACTTCACAGCAATGTGCCTTTTACCGTAATAATTCAGTTTTTAATGGAAGCATTCGCCAGATGTTTGGATCACAACTTGTGTGGGCACAAAACTCACTCATGCAGCAAATATTTCCTGATCGTCCATTGTGTGCGAGTCACTGTTCCAGGTGCTGGAAGAGCTCCGAGAAGAGTCATGCTGACTGTCACGGGGAGGAACACACATGGGAGCTACACCAGAACTCCGGGGGAGAATTGGAGGCGGCCTCACCCAGAAACGTACTGATTCCGGACATGCAGGATGGTGCGAACTGCCAGGAAAGAGAGAGGTGTGGGGGATTACGGGAAGTGTCCCAGATAGAGGAGCATGGAGTAGAGACAGGAGAGAAAGGGCGGTGTCTGGGGATGTAAAGTGATATGGTCCTGCTGATGAGAGAGAGAGAGAGAGAGAGAGAGAGAGAGAGAGAGAGAGAGAGAGACAGACAGACAGATTTGTAGGTATGGGCAAGAGAGGAAATTGACATGTAACCAAGTTATATCCTAAAATGCCACAGAGGACCTGCAAGTGAGTGTAGGTTTCTCTTGCCCACCTTGGAAGAGTGTGGAGCAGAGTCCTCCATGCAGACCAGAACCTGGAGTAACCAGAGTGGGAGCAAGGAGAGGAGTGGAGAGAGGTCAGGTCAGGAGGATGGAGCAGCAGCAGCCTGGGGAGAGAAGGGGGAGGTGGACATCCAGGGCAGCAAGAAGGGGGACGGACAACACAGCCCGCAGTTGTGGCAGACAGCACCAAGCTCTGGGTTTGCAGGCTGAGCACCTGGACTGTGAGAGGCCTCGGGTACCTCAGGGATTTGGAGGGTCTGGGCTTGAAAGGAGGTGAGGGTGACAGTCCTTCAGGACCCGTGGAGGAGCCAGCGATGGGGAGAGTGACAAGGAGAGGTTGATAAGCAGCGAGAGCTGACAGGCAGCTGGCTCTGCAGAGCCCGCAGAAGCTTTGCATGGGGCAGAGGACAGGGAAAGTGAGTGGGGCTGAGCGGAGAGGACCCACAGACCTACCTGCCCAGGAGAAAGCCTGGGAGCAGGAGCCTCCCCTTTAGCCCGCAGCCAAATTCCAGCGACCCCTGGAGGGTTCCGCAGCCTGTGTAGCAGCACTCTTGGCTTTGAATTTAAACTCAGGAATTTCTGAGTCCAGGACAGAGCTGTGCGTGACTGTCCCTTGTCCCTTGCCCTGCCCACCGGAGCCTGCTTAGCTCTCTCCCAGCCTCCCGCGTTGCTCTTCCCTCTCCTTACAACTGCTTGACTGTTCACGGGAAGCTGGGATTTTGGGATGGCCTTTCAGTGGCTGGGGGAGGTTTGGGCTCAGGGTTTCCCACTGTCCCTGTGAGATGACCTCTCGGCACATGAATGCCACCGGCCGTGGAAGACAGGTTGGTGCAAGAATGTCTAATTTTTCCTCCAACAACCATACTAAACCTTTTTGTAAAAGGTTGTGACGGAAAGGTCACAAACATTTAATATATCAGTAATGTTCCTTCTGGAAATTATAATTTTGGCTGATAGTATTTCAATGTACTTAGTTGCTAACATAATAGCCAAAGAACACATATCCTTTATCTCGTTGAATGCCAATTACCCTGTCACTGTTTGCTTGCAGCTATTGGAACAGCTTCAAATGGGGCTCAGGACAGACAAGTTCAGCTCTGGGAGGCAATCGGTATCCGTGTCTACCGAATCAGCTGTTTCCTGTTGGATTTTTTAAGCAATATTAATGACTGACTTCTGTACAGCCAAGTAGTTTGATCATGCTTTTTATTTAATTCAGTTTAGGAGAGGAAAACAATCTCATTAATCATTTTTTAAGATGCAGTTTATGCATGCAGTACAGACACCACATTTCCTGAAATGGTTCTCCATTGAAATTCTCTGATTTAAAAAAAAAAAAAAAGAGAGAGAGAAGCTAAGTGGAACAATTGTGTTTTTCCAAAGCAAAAGTAGATGACAAGAGGACCTGCCTTTTCTGATCTGCGGTGGAACATCATGTTCGGTGTATCATTTATAATGTGCTGTGCTTTTGTGAGTATGTTTTGTGTTTCATGTGACTGAGTGATGCTCTTCCTCTTCTGTTTACATTTAAGAGTCAGGGAACAAAGTTTCCAATCAATGATGGTGTACAGAGGTTCTTGGATCAGAAGCAAGGAGGATGCATACCTGCCTAAGGACCTGTTCACCAGCAAGGGCCCAAAACCTGCTTGGGTGCTGGTCATAAAGCTCAGTAACAAGTTTTTGAGGCCAAGAGACAACTGGTCAGCAAGGCTTTCTGTTTAAGTTCAGGTTGTGGTATGTAAGAAATTCAGGAGAAAAATCTGTAGTACACCTCTCAGTGATGTGAGTAGGATAAATCGGGTCACTGATAATAGCTATAATATTTAGCAAAAACTACTTTCTACGAAATAGAAACATTGGAATGATAGAAATTTATCATCAGAAGAGAGCTGGGCACAGGGATGGTGGAATACCAATAATCTACTCAGGACCTGGTGTGATTTGATTTTCTCTGAGGTGCCGTCAGGGACCATTAACTAGAAGAGACTTTCATAGAATCCTAAGACTGTCAGAGCTGACAGGGTCATCTCTAGTTCTCCGTCCGAATTTCATAGGACTGGAAACCCAGGAAGTATTACCCAAGGGTAATAATCATGCTGTGCGAATTCTGGTGAGGGACACGAATGTTTAGGGAACTGGGAACCTGGAACTGGACCTATAGTCTCAGAGACAAATTTAGTAACACGTGATGGGGAGCTGGAAGGTCAGTGCCCGGATGGGCAGAGACCCTGATCCTCCAAACCAGCCACTATTTATTGGCTGTATACAATGCAATGGGTGTGTACAGTGACTGAAGGGGCTAGTGGAAGATGCCAGTGGGCAGAAGAGGTCAGGGACACTGCAGGCAGTGGATGATCCTGGGATGACTCAAGAGGGTGGAGATGATCTTATGCTAAGAAAGATCTCACTGTGGAGTGTTCTTTTTCATTTTAGTAGTCTTGGTTTAGTCCTAGTGAGTGGGAGAGAAAGGCCCACCTCTAAGAGTTAATGAGAAGTCTCAAACTGTGATACCATAACCCTAAGCCTCTGTTTATCCCTTAGGGAAGGATGCAAAATTAGCCACTGTGAATTCGTAGTCCCCAAATCTGGGTGAGGTCTAAGTAGCACACTGCTGTCAACAGAAGGCCAGTCAAGTAGGACTTGGAAATCCAGGTAACTAATGGGTCCTTGGCAGGTGACATTGACATCAGCCATTCATCCTCAATCCAGAGACAGGTGTTCTGTCCCTGAAACAGAGGGAAGCTTAACAAAACCAGACAGGGCTCCACTTCTCTAAAGACTGAGATACCCGGTAGGTTAAACCTAGATCGTGAGTATTGAATTAAGAAAGGGTCCAGGCTGACACTGTAGCTTCAAATCAAGAGAGATTCCCAGCCCTGGGGCACAGGCCAGGACTGATAACTGAAAAGTGGTGTGTCCTAAGATGCTAAGACGGAACCCCTACAGTATTCTTCTTCTAGGGAGGATTTTTCTAAAAAAGGAGTATGTGAAAAATGAAAAAAAGTCTCAGGAAATACATTTGGCCACTTCTAACATCCCAGATGCAACTTATTCAAAGTTTTGTGTATTATCAGGTTTGTTCACATTTAATAGATGTCCTACAAAACACCCCAGAGTAGGCAGCTTATAAACAATTCATTTCTCACAGTCCTGGAGGCTGGGGAGCCCAAGGTCAAAGCACCAGTAGATTCCGTGTCTGGTGAGGGCCTGCTTCTGGGTCCCTAGTCTGCCATCTTTTCTCTGTAACTCTCATGGTGGACGGTGCAAGGAGGACCTCTGTGGTCCCTTTTTTAAGGGTGCTAATCCCATTTCAAGGGCTCCGCCCCTCCATAGCCATTTACTCACCTAAGATCCCACCTCTAAATACCGTCATATGTCTACTAGGATTTAACCTATGAATTCTGAGAATACTCAAATATTTTATCTATATCAACAGATGAACAATCTAGGAATTTTACTCTAATGATTCTCAACTATGTCTTAGATTAGCAAAACAGGATGCAAAGAGAAGTAAAAGAAAAATTACTTTTTCTGTATTTATTAATAGTATTAATTAGTCTCACAAATTGCAACACATGCATTTATATAGAGAACTTTAAAACATCACTCTTGCTTTTATTTCCAGAAACAAGAGTAGGGAACAGTGTAAATATAAGATTGGAGGTGAGTGGGGTAATTTATGTGGATTTGGGATTAGTATTATTGAGTTTAGCATCTACTGAGACCCTCCCAGGTAAAGAAACAAGGAATGGAATGCTAACACGACATAATGGCTAATGTTGCACTTTGACTTGACTAAGCTGTTAGTGCACAGTTGTTTGATGGGGGACAAATATAAGTGTTGCCATTGTTACAGGCAGCTGAGCTAATTAGAAATATAGGCAGTCAGACAGGGCTAGGCCCTCAAAGGAGCCAGCACAGAGGACCAGAGGGCTGGTGACCTTGGAGGACACACACACCTCTTGCTGTGGGCCAGATGTTGCGACAGAAGGAAAAACAAATGCAACCACCCTAAATATAAACCTTAGAGATTAAGTCTGAATCACCTTGAGAAGTCAGGAGTCACCATTCCAATCCCTAGGGAAGAGTCACTGCTCTCTAAGAATGTCCGCTTTCTATGTGACTCTCTTCCCTATTTGCTCCTATTTTAAGCAATTTTACCTGAGCAATTAATCTTATTGGTTGACCACAGTGCTGTCCCACTTTAGGCCCACTTTGCAAATTCCCATTTTCCCCCACCTTTGAGTCATCTAATCTCATGATTTTGCTCTATAAAAGTTCCTGGAAAAACAGAATCTTTGGCAACCCATTTGGGACCCCTTCTGTCTCTCTCAGACAGAAGCTTTCTCTCAATAAATACTTCTGCTCTTGACCTCTGTTGTTCCTAAAATTCATTCTTCGATTTTAGAGAAGACAAATTTGCTCCGGATATAGTAGGTTGGGAGTTTCATTCCCCTATATCACCATGGGGGTATTTTAAAAATATGAGTAATATTTAAATTAGTAGACTCGAGTTAAGCAGATTTACCCTCCAATGAGAGCGAACTTTGTCTAATTCATTGCAGGTCTGAAGAACAAAGCCTGCGGTTTCGAGAAGGAGTTCTCTCAGTCATAACACAGAAATCCTGCCTGAATTTCTATCCTGTTGTCCTTGGAATTTGGATTCAAGACTGCAAAAAACAACTCTTGCCTAAATTTCAACTCTGCCAAGCTGCCCTACAAATTTAGTATTTGCCAGCACTTACAGTTACAAGACACAATTCCTAAGACAAATCTATCATCTATCATTTATTAGCCGTCTGTCCTCTTGGTTCTGTTTCTCTGCAGAACCCTCAGAAACACACATGACCTATTTTCGTATTAGCAACCAATCAAATGCTCAAAAACCTGCACTATCTCAAATAACTTGGACTGGTTAAGCCAGTGGCATTTGGATTTCTTTTCTTAACAATAATTAATTCTTTGGTTAGTACATGTTTGTAGTGTATAATGTCTACCTTCATCTCAGGAGTAGGCGGTTGTACTTACCCTAGTTTAATTCTTTTTATTCCCCTTCCCCTTTCAATCCTTCCCCTGACTCCAGATTCATTTCTTCAGTTTTCATTTTCTTATTTGTGACACACAAGGGTCACATTCCCTGTGGGTGGGTGGCACACAGGCCACATGACGCATCTTCATTCTCTCCCACATCTCCTTTCCCTTCCCCTCCTCCCAGGCCTCTCTCGGCCCCTTTCCCGTTTGCAAAAGATCTCCCTGTTTCCTGTTTCTTTTAAAAGCATTATCAGGAAAACAACACATCGCCATACGTCGTACTTCAATTTCTCAAGCCAAGGCCTGATTAGTTTTGCCCAAGTTTGAGTCACTGTAAATCTTGCATCTGCTGAATTCCTGCCATTTTTCCTCTCAGTTCTTCGAGCCAAGTTCTATTGGGAATATGTCAAAATACTGGGAGACGCGGCTGCTGTGAGAATCTGAGATTCTGAAGGTCACTTTTTCTGATCAGCACATATTGCCAAGCATTTATGTTTTGAAGATGGTAACAGCCAATTGATTCATTATTTGTCATTAACCACAGAACTTTTAATTAAAATAGGGATTTAAAAAGTCTTCACTCATTTTTTTTATATAACCTTATCATATAAGGTTGAATAGAAGCTAAAAGGATCTCAGATTTAGCTTTCTGGGTTTAGAAATAAAATATAGAAAAATTAAGTGATTTTGAGCAGTGATTTGTTTTCAATCACCCGACACATGGAATTTTAAAAAATGTTTCATATCATGTCATATTCACTGAAAACTGTCCAAGGGATTCTCACTCATTTTGAAAAAAAATCAAATCACTGAACTTAGACAAACTACTGCTTGATCTGCCTCTTCATTCAGTGTCCTGGTTAACCTTGTTCCCACCAGCAGCTTCCTCCAGGACGTTCATGTGAGAGGGAGAGATGCTGAGGTTCCTAAGGAATGGGCCCCTGCCCTTGCTGGGGCTGGCAGTACTGAAAGCCGCAGGCTGGACTGGCAGGCTGGAGACCAGAGAAGAGTTGAGACTACAGGGAGAGCTCAAAGACAGAATCCCTCGTGTGGGGAGCTTCTGTCTTTGCTTTCAAGGCTTTTAATAGATTGGATAAGACTCACCTACATGGTGCAGGCAGGACAGTCTGTTCTAATCAGAGTCTACTGATTTAAATCTTAATTTCACTTAAAAAAAAGAGTTTCAAAACAACACATAGACTGGTATTTGATTAGGTGACTGGAGGTTGCAGCTTACCCACTGATGCTTCAGATTTACCAAAACAGCGGTGAAGTTTGAAGAAACGGGCATCTGAATACACGTGCAGGGCTGTGGCGTGGCCCTTGCATGATTGAATTGAGAATGTGGAGACACCTCTGAGGGCAAGATAGGTCACAGCTGAGGCCACCTGGAGAGTTTCTGGGGATAATTTTCTTAATTAGCATTGTCTGTGGCTGTAAGGGGTCCTCGAGCCCCTCCCAAGATCCTGCTCAGGTTTTCTCCATTGTCCACTCAACTCCTTACTTGTTCTGATTAAATACGGGCTGCCCAGCATCAGTCAGCTGCAGGTTAGCAGAGTTACGAGCTCTGCTGAGGATTTTCCTCCTCCTGCAGCCCTAAAGACCATGTCACATGTCTCATTGCTTTGAGCCTTCACCAGACACCTGTCTGGGGGCCTGGGGGTCTAGCTACAGACCCCAACAGGCATTTGAGTTAGGAGGAAATGGAATGGAAGAGAGAGGAAGAATGGTACAGAAGCTGCAATGGGGAACAAAGCCTCCTACCCGCTGGCCAGCCTGACTTCACGCTGGAGTGAGTCTCTGCTTCCTTAATGTTACGTGTGTATCTAGATGTCCCCCAAAGCCTTATGCACGCATAGGTGGGACTTTTTGGAGCTGGTAGTATCTAGGATGTGTGAGTCTGGGATCAAGTGTGTGTGGTACTAAATTAGTCCACTGATTGGAATTAGCATAGTTCTGGGTGTGGGTGAATGGATTTATTGAAGATAGTAGCCCCATTCTGGGTGAGGGTGGCACCACCCAAAATGCTTATATTCCGGATGCAACAAAAGGGAAAGGGAGGCTCGCTGCTTGCTGCCTCCTGCCTGCCGTGCCATGGACTATTTTTCCTCTGCCAGTGCCCTCTGCATGATGCTCTGCCTTCAAGCCAGCAAACCGTGAACTGAGACCTCTATAAATCGTGACCTAAATAAATCACTTCTCCTTTAATTTTAGGTATCCAGTATTTTGTTCCAGCAACAAGAAAAATCACTAAGACAAAAGAGTTTTATTTTCCTGCTATGTAAAAATGGCATTGACTCTACAATCAGCAACCAAAGTAACAAGGCAGGCATAGCACCATTGTCAGTTGTGAGAGCAAGTTAGGACATGATAGCTAAGACTGTTACACTTTATCCATGTAGGATAATATTCAATCAGTCCTCCAAACACGTGAGTTCTACGTCCATAAATCCAGCTAGATGTACATTGAACATATTTTTTAAAACTTGTGTCTTTGCTTAAGATGTACAGACCATTCTGTTAATCCCTGAACCATTTCAAATAATTTATGTCACATTTATAATGTCTTGGGTATTATAAGTAGTGTATAGATGATGTGAAGATGTATTAAGTTATACTGGAGATTTCAGCCTGAGTAGAATTTGGTAGCTGTGGAGTCCCAGAACCTGGTCCCCCAGATATGGAGGGAGGAATTTACTCAATAGTTACAAACACTTGGCTTCATGTCCCCTTGTACCACACAAAAATACTAAATATGAAATATTGCACATGTATTATAACACAGGCATCCTCTATGCTTATGTTCATTCAATATGAAGCTGTGTTTCCCTTACTTCCTGTTTTCAAATTATGAAAAATAGCATTACCCAATTGCCATGTGATGTGAGTATGGGGCATTTGGTTCTGATAATAGCAACAGTGGTACCGACTGTGAGCGGTCTCTTGCTGCTCCCAGGAACACCACTGCAGGACTCATCAGAGTCACTTCGGAGTGACACTTCTTTCCACCAACGTTGGTACAGCGTATGGGCTCGGCACAGAATCTCCATCCTACCCAGCGTGCCAAACAAGGCCAACGCAAAGTGACATCCTGGGGTTTGGGGGTTATGCTGCACATGTGTGTTACCTCTAATGCCTCATGCCCAGCATGCATGTACATAACCCCACATAGATACTATCCTTTTTTAGCTCTGGGGAATGAATCATGATCATGCTCAAGCCAATCACTAAGTCTGGTTTTCTCGGAAGCAAACCTGTGTATTTTGTATTACATAGCTGCCATTTGTCAAACCTACCAAGCAGAAGATTGGAGCTGTGAATCCAGTAAGTTCTTCATTTTGTGAATTTTATCTTTTTGTAGTCCTATACTCATTCTATTCTGTTGTTTTTATTATTATTTTTCCTCTCTCCCTAGCATACAATTGCTTATAACGTTTCCCGGGAAGGCCTGAGATAAGAGCTTTCTTACCACTCTCTTACAAATATTCTGTGAGTGGTGATTTTTACCAAGTTACTTTGGCGTGCTGCTTACGAGAGCCACCTGTGTCGGAGAGCTCTCTGCTCTTTGCGTGTGCTGATCGGCCTTGAGCGTGCTCAGTATTCGTCCTATGGACTTCACAGTTGAAGTTCCTGAGGCTCAGATAGGTACAATAACTTAAGTAAGATGCTGCAGCCAATAAATCCCAGAGCACATCTTGAGCCCAAATTTGCTGGACTCTGTTACATACACGGGCTGATTTTATCCTTTCAGTAACAACAAGAGATGACATTTTGGGGACATTTAATTTGTACTTGTTTTACCCATTTGACAAGCACTATCTCATTTGATCCTTAAATAACCTTACAAAAATAGGTACCATTGTATGTTATTTTGGAAAAGGGGGGTGGAGACACAGAGAGGCTGGGCATGAGTCTGAATCATACAGCCAGCGCCTCATGGAGGTTGCATAAGTAGAGGATCCTACTTTATAGACAAAGAAACTGAAATTCGGAAAGATCAGTACTTTCTTATCTTTGCAAAGCGGGTGAGCACAAAACTGAATTTCACCTGTCTTCTGATTCCAAATTTCCTGACTAAAGTTACAGTAGTATGAAAATTATTTTTTTACAAGTGAAGTTCTTACTGGTTCTTGAAAGATGTTAGAACTAGAAAAAGAACTCTGCACATTTCCTGTGTCTAAAACTTAAATGAGGCGAGGGCAAGAGAGGCAGAGGAGAGACATTAAGAACACTAAATAAGCCCTGGGCACCATGAAGGGCAGCTGTGGGCCGCTGAGAACAGCAGTGGGAGGCAGCCCAGCCAAGCACGCGGGGCTGGAGCGGGATTGCTCTTCGGGAACAAATGTCACGAGCAATCCTGAAGATGCTTTTTAACCAACCCACTAAGTGTAACCTTTTAGGTCTTCTTCTTCTTACTCCCTTTTCTCTATGTGTAGAGGCCAAATGGCTCTGGTGACTGTTTTCAACATTTTTGAGATACAAGTCGTCAGGGCATTATTAACGTCATGAATTTGCAACCCCACAATTTAAGAACCATAAAAGTCCATTTCCGAACCTCAGATTTCTCCTGGCTCTCTTTGTTTTAGGACTGGGCATAAATGTTTACTACCAACAATACAGGCGAGCAATGGAAGCCTCATTACTAAGAGAGCACTTGGTCTGAGTCCTGACTGCCTGGGTAGTGTGCTGCCATCCGCAGTAGCCCTGCTTTTACCTGACGGAAACTCTGTCCTTATTTGTATGTGTGTCATTTGGGACAATAACAAAATCTGAGACAAAGTAATGATAATAAAGAAATTTATACTGTGTCTAGAGGTCAGATTTCAATTTTAAAACTCTAATGAGTATTATTTCTTAAAAATAGACAAACGAATTTTTGGTCTAGTTGAGCAGTCTTGTAGTTACCCATCGGAAGGAGTCGGCATTGTTTAGTTTGCATTGAGTATTATTGAGTGACTGTAAGCCACAGAGTGAATTTCAGAATTGCTGATTTCTTCAGTTTCTACATGGAATCAATGATTTGAAATTCAAAATACAAACATGACAAAAGTGAACAAAGTGCCTTCTGTTGCTATCTTCTAACCTTTAAAATATGTGTGCATGTTGTTGGTGTACAACAATATTTTAAAGGATTTTTATTTCCTTATGATAAAACATCAATTTTTAGTAGGAAATTTATCCTGCAAATGTGCTTCTTTATTTTACTATAGGCACTAATAAAATATGTTTCACGTGTCATTTTTAAGCCTGCATTTATAGGAAGCAAAGCATAGCTACTTTTGCACCAGTGTGTTAGTAAGAAAACTGTTAGACTGGATCCATTCTCTATATTTAGCAGTTGGAGGAGTTAATATTTCACCTCTGATGAGACATTGTACCTCGACTGTTGTAGTCAGGGGTTGTGAGGAGAACAATTACAATCAGGATACAGAATTTATAATATTACTATATAATGATCACCCAGAGTTAAACACAGGAAGTGCAGGAACTCTTTCCACAACACTAAAGACTCAGAATCTTCAGCCAAGGGCCTGGATCCTACAGCAATGTCCTGCCTGAGTCCAGATGAAAACCCAGAGCCCATGACAATGCCTCCCACCAGTCCAACTGGAGTTCTAGAGCCCATGATACGGACTCACGCCAGTCTCTTTTGTGGATCCGTGCTGGGAAGGCCCAAAGGTCAGCGGTGGAAGCCAGAAAGTCTAGGCCAGTGGGGTGAAGGAGCTGTGCTGGTGGTTTGAGGGTTCTGCTCCGGAGCTGAGAAATCATGCTCAAAATAAGGACCAGGGCTGGCCTAAAGAGTACCACAGCCATCCTCAGCGACACGGAGGTCCTCTGACAATAAGAACAGTAGAGTACATGCCAGAAAGGCAGCATGATAAGCTTCTCCTGGAGATTAAACAGCACACATCTTCCCTTCCAGAGCCAGGAAGCGATGTAAGGCCCAGAGCTCCCCCAAAGTGAACCACAGCCACTCTCACCGACAAGGTCCCGAGCTCCTCCGATGACAGTGAATGAACTAACACTGGGGAAGCTAGTCATGATAGCTCCTCCAGGAGCACCAATGGCTCAAACAGGAACACTTAGGAGAACCCATAATGCCTCACTCGTTCTCTCTATGTCTCTATGCTGGCAACTTTCCTCAGGTGGAACATCTATGCTCAGCACCATGCTGATTTAATTCAGCTGGTGTTACACTGACCACCAGGTTTTAATCCATAACACCAACTCCGTAGAGTGCAAAGAAGACTAGGGTTGAAATCTCAAGAGTTAAAGGTTGAATGGAGAAAGAAAAACCAGTTTAAGGACACTGAGGAGTGTAGCTAGAGAGGGGGCAGGAGCTTATTCTCAACACAGAGCAAAACTGAGTCACCACAGAGCAAGGACCATATTTTAAAGCCATGGTGTTCTCATTTAAATATGGTGGAGAAAAGGTGAGCATACTAGATAACCCTCTGTGCAGAGAAAGGGTCACAGTGGAATTCTCTAGGGGAAAAATTCAGTCATAACTGTCAACGTCTTGTAAAAATTCTCAAGGAAGGTGTGACCACTGTGTTTGACTGGGTCGATTTGATCCAGGTTTGAGCTGAGTTTGGTGGAGCACATTGCTGGATGTGTGTAGGTTGATGATGGTGGTGTGACCTGGGTACTGGATGTAGTCCCTGGCCCTTTTCCTCTGGCACTGTCCCCCTACTCTGTTTCCAACCCCCCTGAACTGAGCATTTTACTCCATCATAGCCTTGACATCACAGCCATGTTGTCTCTGCCTCGGAGCCAGGCGACCAGGGACTGCCTGTCCTTAAACAGGAGCTAAATTCTACCTGCCCTATTTACCTGTGGGTGTTGCACATTGCATGTAGCAGTGGGAAAGCTGACCAAATTTAGGTGGAGTTGACCAATATAGTGGAGTTGAGTTTGAAGAGTGCACATAGCTTCCTCTGGTGGTGAACTGTTAAAATAAAAGCTCAAGGGCTAAAAAAGTGGCTGATGAACCTTCTGGGGCCAAGTAAGTCTAGGACAGCAATGGCAGTGTTAATAGCAACCGCACCCTATGTGCCTAGCGCCATGCCTTAGCTCTGATCTCAGCCAACCAGTAAGGATGAGGGTCTGAGGATGGCTCCTGTGTGATTCTATCACCTGGTCTTCCTGTTTCTTATGATCTATCTTTACTTTGCTCTTTAATTTTAATTTGGGTTTCTCATATAAGAAAAACTATGCAATACTGCAGCTTGTGTGTCCAACTGATGTCACTTAATGTTATGGTCTCAAGCTGCATCTTTTTTCCTAGAAATGACTCAGATCCACCCTTCTTTTGGCAGAGTAGTACTCCACAGTGTACAAATACCACATTTTCTTTCCCATTCATCTATTAATGGGCATATAATAGGTGGATTCCAAGATTTAGCTATTATGAATTGTGCTGTTATAAATATGGGTAGGCATTGATTGCTGTAATTCAGTGTCTCGGTTTTGGGAAGATACACAGAAGGGGAATGCCTGGGTCAAATGGAAATTCTAGTTTTAGGCTTTGGAGAAATCTCCACACTGATTACCGTAGTCTTTGTCCTAGTTTACGTTCCTGTCGAATAGTGTAGATGGGGTCCCTTCCCCTCAAAGCCTCCCAGCCTTTGCTATTATTTGATTTCTTGATGACAACCATGACTTCTGGGATGAGCTGGGGTCTCAGTGTGTTTTAATCTGCAATTCTCCAATGGCCAGCGATGCTGAGCATCTCCTGATGTATTTATTGGTCATTTGTACTTTTTCTTCTATGAAGTGCCTCCTCATTTGTCTGGCCCTTTCTCCCAAATAAAAGACCTAGTAGAGTGTGACTTACATGTAATTAGTTATGTTGTATTATTCAGGGTGTAATGACAAGAAAAAAAATAACATTTTTATAGATATTTTCAATCAGATTTTTGTCAAATCTAGGACGTGGAACCCACAGCTCTGGTAGCTCAATGGCGTTGTTTCTCCTCTGTGCTAGGATTGGGTTCTTGGCCTCACACTTGCTGAGTGAGGAATTTCCCACTGTGCTACGTCCCTGGCCCGGTTTATTTTGCTTTGAGACGGAGTCTTACTAAGTTGCTCAGCCTGGCCTGAGGTCCTCTGGTCTCAAGCCTCCAGGGTAGCTGGCAGGTGAGGCCATTCCAGCTGTAGTCTGCACAGGAAGCTGAGTTTATTCAGTTTTATGATAAGGAGCCTGTGGGGAGGGCAAGATGCTGAGGCCCAGGAGAAAGATGAGATCACCTTCGAAGCAAGGCACCAGCAGCGAGTGGGTGTGAGAGCCGGGGGAGAAGTCTCCAGAGCCTCCAATCATCCTCGGCCCCGTGCTAGCCTCTGTTGTCCTTATTGTTTTATTTCCTTACTGTATTATTATTTATTTGTGTTTTTCTTCAGGTTTTCGTTCAGCCCCTGATATTTAATCAAACATAGGATGCTTGTTTATCAATTATATTTTCATGTTTTTGATTTTTTTCAAAGATGCAGTCTTCCTGGCACAAGCATTGCAAATTAAGGGTTATTAAATTCACAAGAGCCAAGAAACCCTGATTGCCAGCCTTAATTACCAGCTCGAGTTCTCTCTGCTGTATGCGTGTTGGTATCACAAGGTGAATCCCAAATGCCTGCAGATCTCTGAAGAACAACAACAGCTGACGGGCTCTCCTTCTAGAATGTTCTGGAGCTTTCCGGAAAACCAGCCCTCAGTCTCTGGTTACCTCCGACCTATCTCTCTTTCCTCTCTATCTTGCTCTGCTGCTTCTTCCTCTCCTCTCTCCTTTCGCTTCCTTTTCCTTCTCCTCTTTTCTGTCTCCTCCTCCTCCCTCTCCCTTCATCAGGGGATTTTCTCCTCAAGCACCTCCATGTGCCAGGCCCTGAGCTTGGCTCTGGAAATTTGGCACTGGGCAGTTGGCCGTGGCTGCTGTCCTTGTGGAGTTAACTTCTCATGGAGGAGATGGAGAATAAATAAGTAAACAGAAACATGAACAGCACAGCTCTGTGCAGTGCTACCAGGCCCTCCAGTAAGTAAAGATGGTTTTGTGAGGCAGAGCGAGGGGTGTATAAGCGGGAGGCTTCTTTTCCTCAAAGTTCTTACCAGGAAGCAAGAATTCTTATCCAAACAGAAGACAGGAAGCAGCCTGGCAGAGAAGGAAGTAGTGAGCAGTCCCGGGAGGAAGAAGGAATGGGGACCAGCAGGGCACCAGGTGCAAGAGCGGGCTGCGCAGACAGCAAAGGCTGAGTGAGATTCGCGGGCGGGCCGCTTTACTGGGCCCCTCACCTGCTGGGACCTGGAGCGCTGGGAAACCAACAACCCTCCCCAGCTGTTTTGTTTTGTTGAATTTCAATATACAGGAAAGTATGGACAGCTGTTTTGAAGAGAACGAGAGACTCTATGACAGCCATTAGTGACTTCCCTATTGTCTGGTTCTGAAGACCTAAATCGCCTTCCTCATTCTGTTTGGATCAGTTTTGTACTATGTTGTTTTGTATGAATTCTCTGTATGTGAAGACATGGACAGCTATTTGGAGGAAAACAAGAGACAATATGATAGACAGTGAAGATCTCAGGTGGTCTAGCTTTGAAATTTATATTTCTTACATTGCTTTCTTATGTCCTATTTTGTTCTTTTGTGTGTGTGTTTAATTTTACCCCCTTTAAAATAAAAAAATAAAAAAAAAACTTAAAAAAAGATTCACGGGTCCTCAGAGTTGGTTATATTCACAATGCCAGGGGAAGTACAGGGCTTTCTTCTTTAACACAAGGAGGCACACAAATCTCTGCCTCTCTTTCTACTTAGCTGCCCGAATAAGAGACATCTATTTCTTAGTGTTTTGGGGGCTGAAAGTCCAAAGCCGGGCTGTGGGGCATGGCTGGGGTGTGGAGGAGGCCTCTGGCTGTCTTGCAGGCAGGAGGAACATTTTTACTGCATGTGTCTGCACAGGGTGGGAAGTCTGCTGGAGGAAGAGGGACACTGTGGACATGGAGGACCACCTGGATGGGGTAGGTGAGACAGGAAATGATGGTGGCTCTCACCTGGGCAGCAGTAATGCGGGTATACAGCAGCGAAGGCATCGGGGGGCTGAACACAGGATGATCATGGGGGTCGGGAAGGCAAAGATTAGGCTGGTGCGTCCTTTCTGCCTTGTCTAACTTGGTGCCCTCCCACGTGAGAACACCAGGAAAGCCAGCTTTGGGAGGTGGATGTGTGAAATCCAAATGGGGCTGTCAAGCAAACAGACACACTGGTCTAGACACAAACTTGGATGCCAAAATAAATAGAAAGTACTTGAAATCACAGGGGTGGTTCAGTGAAAACATGGAGTTCAGGCTCTGGGACTCAGCCCTGGAGAAAGACAGAGCAAGCAGTGAGAAAGGAGCCAGCAAGAGCAACTGGGGTAAAGTGGCCAGGGACAGAAGGAAGCGAAGCCAACGCTGGGCAGGAGAGTGTGCTGAGAGACATGAGCTCTTCTCTGTGGGAAGTGAAGAGAGGCCACCTAAGGTGAGGACAGGGAAGTCCTCACGGAACTTGCAACACAAAGACCGTTGGTGACTGGACAAAAATAGCTTCTGGGGACACAAGGCCGGGGAGCTGCATTGGAACAGGCCGGTCGATGTCATGCGCGTCGTCATTTAGAATTTATGTAGCTTTGCAAAATCCCAAGCGAGCTGCCTGGGGGGGCCTGGAAATGTGCTTTGCCATCGCTGGTGTAGTTCCAGGGCCTGACGTCACGGTGGGCTTCAGGAATCCTGCTGAGGTCACAATCTTTGCAACAAATTCGAATTTTATGGATGACTTCGTAAGCTGGCTTATAAAGTTGCTGAGGGTAACAAACCAAGTACAGTCACATGTCCCTTAACCACAAGGTGCATTCTAGGAGACGCATGGCCGGGCAATCCTGGGCAAGCACCGTGCCGTGCACGCCTGCAGACTTGGGCGGTGTGGGTCAGTGCCTCAGTGCGGCCCCCGGACACAGCCAAGAAGCACAGTGGGTGTGAGGTGTGCTCAGCTGCCACCGGGACATGTGGCACGCTACTGGCAGTAAACGTTTGTCATGGGTGGAAGGATGGCCCTAAATGAGGAGAAGCAGCACAGTACAGGGGACACGTCACACGTGGTTATCAGGGAGCCTACAGAGTGGCCCTGGATCCTTACCTTCTGTCCGCACAGCTCTCTCCCCTTTCCGAGTTGTACGTCACTCTGTAAAGCAATCTGTGATGGCCG
This sequence comes from Cavia porcellus, assembly GCF_034190915.1. NCBI lineage: Eukaryota > Metazoa > Chordata > Mammalia > Rodentia > Caviidae > Cavia > Cavia porcellus. The sequence continues at coordinate 85,504,500 of NW_026947493.1, forward strand.
GTTCCTTCTTTTGAATCCATGTCCTTTCTTGCTGTGTGATAGCTGTCTCCCAGCTGGCACTGCTGCCCTGTGTTGGCCCACAGATTAGCCTTCTATGCACCTGTGAGCACTATTTTATTTATTTAATTTTTGTCAGTCCACATTTGCAGTAATAATGATCATACCCCTGAGTAGTTTCTATAGGTGTTTATAAAACATCCTAATTAGGCTTTCCCCCTTCCATTTCTTGGTCCCCTTCTCTTTTGTAAAAGTTCTACTGCCCTGTTTTCTATTATCTATCTTTTATTTTTCTCTTTAATCTATTTATACTTTGGGTACCTCATAGAAGACAATCACATTAGACTTAAACTTGAGTGTCTGATTTATTTCACTTACCATCTCAAAGTGCATCCATTTTCCTACAAATGACCCAAGTTTACTCTTCTTATCGGCACAGTAGTACTCACTGCGTGTGCAAACCCCACATTTTCTTTACCCACCCATTGGTTGGTATGTGGAGACTTTGGTTTTGATCAGATGATTTTGTGCAGTCGTTGCTGGGTTGAGCCACAAAGGACCAGGCCGCCCCACACGGTTGGTTACTTAATAACTTGATGTGCTCGTTGCCACGCAGCGCCCAGGTGCACTGCAGGAGGTTACACTCTTGCTGAGCTTTATTCCCCGAGGTGAGGTCTAGCTCCCCAGCCGGCATCTTCGCTTAGCTTTTCCACATTTGCCTGTAAGTGGAATCCTGTATCTTCGCTGAGTTGCGTCTCTCCCGTTTCCTCCCATGTACTCCTGTTCCGGTTTCCGAGATGCCTTCCTTCCTTTTTCCATGCTAAAAACTCCTGCTTACTCAGGAGGGCGCAGCTTGTCTTCCCTGTGGGTGTCTCTGTCGTGTGCGGTCAGGATTTTGCTGACCGTAGACACCTGAGAGGTGTCGGTTGTCTGAACAAGACAGATGGAGAAGGTGGACGGAGGGGCCCTGTGGTTTCCGCAGCCTCAGCACCGTGCAGAGAGAGGGCACTGCTAACTCGTCTGAAGGCTTCTCCCTGGCTGTTTACATGTCTGCTTTCCTCGCTTTGTGAGATTTTTAATGGGGGTCAAGGTCTCATGTATTTGTGTATCCCCAGCCCGAGTCCCTTGAAGACACGAGTCAGTGTGGGCAGTAACATTTAACCACAGGGGGCGTGAGCCCCCCAACTGGCTTTGTCCACGCGTGCAAACTGTGCAAGGGAGGCGTGGGGTCAGCTAGTTCTCACAGCAGGAACGGTGATTCTATCTCAGGAGACGCAGCAAGGTGCTCACTGATGTGCAGAAGTGCGTGGTGAGGACCAGAGCCGCGGAGCTCACCACCCATCCGGACTGAGTGAAGCAGACGTGTGGTTTAGGGTGTGCAAGGAAGTACAGCTCGCAGGCCTGACGATGGGAAGGGGAGTTCTGTGCAAAACCAAACCAAACCAAACAGTGGCCTAACGAGAAGCGCAATTCCCTCACTCGGGTATTTAAAATCCTATTAAAATAGGTGCTAAAGCAAGTACGTGTGCTCCTACATATGTAGAGTGGTTGCTAGAATAATTTTACCCACTAAAAGAAGGGTGGGTAATTTTCTTACCATTTGTTCTTTCTTCATTGACAAAGTGAAAAATTATTCTACGTAGCACAGAAATAAAAGACTAAAAATGTAGTTTTAAAAGTTACTCATAACAATATTATTAAAAGCTACTATTTATAAGCACTCATCTTGGGTCTGTCACATTGAGAATTGTAGATAAGTCTGTATTAAAAGAATATAAACTCTTTTAAGCCAACTTTTGCAAAATTGTGGAAGATTAGAAAAGCAAACACTTTAAAAATAAGTTATATTCTGGAAATGAATATATGAACTATGCTTTAAATAAACTGTAAAGATCAGTACTGAAGACTCATGATACTAGATATTAATATAACAGAAGAGAATCAGATCAGAGAAACGTAATATACAGACCGGAAACAGATGCCATAATACGTGAGAACTCAGCACCTCATAGATGATGAAGCAGGGGAGAAAACTGATTATCAACCCACATCATTCCTCAACCTGTGCTATAGCAACAGTATGTTTCAGGCAGAAAGAGTGCAATATAAAGGGTATGGAAGATGATCTAAGAAAAAATAGAATTTACTTCTTATGGCTTTCTTCCAGGAGGGGATGGAGAGGAAAATTCTTAAGTTTAGAAATATAAGAAACAAGCATCTAGGAAAAGATCAACGCTTTGGAGACAAAAGTTTTGCACTTCCTTTTAAGAAAAAACAGAAATCTGAAGCCAACCTAAGTAGACTGGCAAACAATAGAGTAAGATAAAGTATTTTTGGTAAGTTTAAGAAACAAAAGTGTAGTATCTTTAGGAAAAATGCACACAAATCTCTCTAAAAATAAACCGCACATATAAAAAAGAAACAAAACTGATAAAAAAAACACTGCAAAATATTTGTCTTTATTAGCGACCAAAGAAGTGCAAGTTGAAGAACCATTTCTGCCTATCAAAGCAGCACACTTTGAAGCTAATAGAAATGGGTAGTGCTGGGGTGTGGAGAACAGACCCTCACTTACACCCCTGATGGCTGTTTATGAATATTGTTTTTTGAAATTGATTTAGTAATCTTCATTAAGCTTAAAGAGCGGTTCATATGTTTTAATCTGTGATTCCATTTTTAGAACAAAAGGAATTAATGCTAGAGAAAATCCTGAAAGTCCCCTCTGGGGGAGGAGATGCATTACCAGCGCTGAGTTAGTTCCTGGTGGGTGCTGTGCGCATCACCACCACGCTGTTAGCTTTAATCGACAGAGATGTGGTCTCGAGGTTGGAAGTCTGGGCCAGGGGTCACTGTGCTGGAGCCAAGGTGCTGGCCAGACCCTGCTGCCTCTGGAGTGTCCAGGGGGAACCTATCCTCTCCTCTTCCAGCTTCCTGTGGCTACTGGCATTCCGCCGCTTGTGGCTACCTCTTTCCAGACTCTAGCCTTGTGCCCAAGTGACGGTCTCCTCTTCCATCTGCAGCCAAGTCTCCCCCTACTTTTTCTCACATACGGGCTACTTGGGAGTGCACTTAGGGCCGCCTGCATAATTAAGATCATCCCCCATTTCATGGTCATTTCTTGAATCACACCTACAAAGAGCCCTTTTGCCTAACAGGGAACATTTGCAGGTTCTGAAGATTAGACTTGGATATTTAGGGATCATTTGTCAACCTACCATAATACGCCTGTGTCATCACCTGGGTGTTCTAGGGCAAGGCCACCCCGGAGCCTTTTAGACCCAGCAGAGATCCAACACCTTGCCTTGCCTTCTTCGATCTTGAGGCTCTGTGGAAAAGGAGACGATCAACCAGCAAGCGCAGCCCTAGCCAGGAGAAACCCCAGTGCTGAGGACCCCAGCTTTGAGACTGAAGGCAGGCAGGCAGCGAAGACACTTGCAGGTTCAGGGACACGTGGGCGTGGCCGAGGGCTGGGGGGGCAGCTCTCCTTTCTGAAATCTTGGGTCCCTGCACAGCACGCTCTTTGCCTTGCACTCTGTTCCTTTTGGGCCTTTACAAGGACCACTGCCCTCTCCTCGGAACACCTGGTCCTGTGGTTTTGCCTGTGGAGAAGCCTCCTGTGCAGCAAAGCTCTCCCAGGGCCGTGTTCCAGGGCACTCTCTACCACCCACCTGACACTGAGCCCAGGCTTCCTGCCTGTGTGCTCGCACCTCCCTGCTCTGTTAGCTCCTGAGGCCGAGGTCTGTTCTGCTCTGATCAGGACAGCAGTGGGGCACCTGGCAGGCAGCTGGTGCCAATGAAACCTGCACGCAGCTGGTGGGGAGCTTGCGGCGGAGCAGCACCCTTCCCAGCCCGCGGTGTTCCCGAACCCCTGTCCCGTATGAAGTTTACCAAGGCAGGGAAGCACTAGCTCTGATACAGGCCTGACAGACCCAGATTCAGGGTCTGTTTTACCGCTTCCAGGCCGTGGGACTCTGTGTCACTTACGCGTTCTGGGTTTTCTCTTTTTTTATTGGTCTCTGAAATCTGGAGCTCGGATCGAAGTATCTCCTCGGCCCCTCTGGGCCCCGTGTACCACAAGCCTGCCCTTTCCGGCCTACCGTCTCCACCTGTCGGGAATCTTGTCCTCTTCTCCCCTGGTCTTCCTCCGAGGCCTCCTGACACCCCTTGAAGGCACAGCTCACGGGTTCGCTGCTCTCACTTCCCCCCAAAGCCCCAGTGCTCCCCACTCCTCCTCTGTCTGCCAGAAGACTTGCGAAGATCACCACTGCAGCATCTGCCATGTCCGGTCCTCGCTGCTCACGTGTCTCCTCTTCCTCTTCCCTCCCCACCTCTTCACTCTGGATTAGAATTAATGTAGGCCGCACCACTGGAGGCCATACCCTTCCCGCGCAGCTGAACCTGGGCTATGCCCCAGGGCCAACCCGGATACTTGTCCTAAACCTGCTCCATGGAGACAGAGATTAAAAAAAAAAAAAAAAAAAAGCAAAGACCCTGAGCCTGCCCTGGAACATTCCAGAATTTCACATCTAGATGCATGCGTACGAAAGGTTTGCAGTAACCCTTCATCACCAGAGAGCTTGGGGCGCTCGTTCCCATCGACTGCACCTCGCGCATCCAGTTAGGCACCAGCAGTTTGGACACGCGCAGCAGGCACAGCTGACGCGGCTCAGCACCCTGCCAATCAGGTTCTCAGTCACTCTGTGGAAGACCAATGGGAGGCGCCCCGCTCGCACGGCTTTCTTTTTGCAAGCGTGACCCTGCTTACTCCAAGAGCGCTATCACCTTAGTAACCGCGGTGCTTTTTCCCTACCAGTGGTTGCTACATCGAATTCTTTGTTCATCTTGCACAACAGCCTGCCACAGGAGCCTCTGGTGGACCCCATCACCCATGCTAACAGAAGGGCAGCTCCCCGCAGCAGCCTCCAGGTTTCCATGTCTAACTTTGTACTCCTGCAGCTCAGAGCCAGCCAATGAATGGAACTGAATTAATTCCTTATCTTTCCTCTCAAGAGGCATATGAGCATTTTAGAATATGCAGTAGGAAGAAAGGAAAATGATGTTTCTGCTGCGGTGAGTCGGTAGCACTGCAGGCTTACAGGATTGCTTTCTCCACTGCAGAAGCGCAGCCCCGATGGTCACCCCGCTGAAACACCGTTCTCAGCAGACCATGAGCAGTAGGCGGACTTGGCTGGGTTGGGAGGCACAGCTCATCTCTTGGTAGGGAGTAACAGGTATTAACCTTTTTGAGCTACCTGGATCCATTTGGTAATTTACTCTTAGTAAATGGCTTAAACAGGACCTAAGTGGCCTAGAAAGTTAGTGCATCTGTCTAAAAGTAAACAATTTACTCTCCCCTCAGTTATTGGATTAGCCCTTAATGGGCTCTTTAAATCTTAATGGCTTCCTCAGAATGTGGGATGGTGTAGTTTTTTTATGGTGCTCTAACTAAGCATTTCAAATCAAATCACATGTATTTACTGAGCTCTACACAAAGCATGATGCTTAGCTTTGGGACATAAAAAATGAATATGACGTAGCTATCACTGAGGAAGGCACTATTTTATTAAGTACACAGATGCATGATAAATAATAACCTATGATTTAAATAACAATTCAAGAGATTTGCTGAAAAAAATTCACAGAGTAAGTGATTAATTGATAGATTAATTATTCAGACCATGTACAGGAGGCATTCCAGAGAGCTGAGTGTCTTTCAGGTTCTGGAAATCTTTTTTTTTTTTTTTTTTTTTTTTTTTGTCTTTTTCTTTTTTATCGGTACCGAGGATCGAACTCACGACTGCCTGCTTGCAAGGCAGGCGCTTATGCCACTGAGGTAAATCCCCAGCCCCTGGTTCTGGAAATCTTAATGAAGAAGAAAATATGTGAGTAAGGACTTCAAAAATATCTAGAAACAGGGCCAGGGATTTAGCTGGCAAGCACATGGTCATGAGTTCAATCCCCGTACCAAAAAAAAAAAAAAAAAAAAAAAAAAAAAAAAAAAAAAAATCTAGCAGGGGATACGGGATCTGTACTATCTGGGGACAAAGCAGTGGTGACCTGTTACCTGGTGGGACAGGTAACACAGTCAGGAAGTAGTAGATGGTGGGTCAGGCGCCAGGACCAGATTGCCTGGAGGGAATTCGGATGAAACCCAGACCCTAGCAGCTTGTGAGGTGGGCAAGAAGGCAATATCAAGAGATCTTTATAAAGCACAGCAGACCATCTGGACAGCTCTCCTTAAACGCAGAAGTCACCTCTGCATCAGTTAAGCTGGGCCCTGTCTCCATGTCCTGATGCATACAGAGCTGGCCGAGCCGCTTCCTTCTCCCTTCAGCTGGCTCTAAGCAACAGAAACAGGGCTGGCTGAGGTCCTGATGTGTAATCTTTTCTTTAAAGTAAAACAGAAAAAAAGGATAAAAATGAAACAGAATTTCAAAAGGAAATTAACATTGGTTAACATTGTATATCGTTATCTTAGAATTAGTTGTTCAGGTATAAGATCTAGGCACAAAAATTATCAAGCAAACAGTGACAGCGCAAACTGTTATTTTCCGTGAACTAGCAGAGATGAGTAGTGTAGTTTTGCATACATATACACACACAATTACATGTGTACACCTACATACATATAATTTTTTTCCTTCCTTTTCCAGGAATGTCAACTGGGTTTCAACATCAGAATGAGCACAAAAGTTTACATATCAGAAATGGAAGTAACAGCCTTCAAAACATTTCAATGTTACTCCAAATGGATTATGCAGATTGGACTTTCTGCATTTTGTAGAGGAGCTTTCTAGCCTCCTAGCTAAGCCCAGCTCACAGACTCAAGTAATTCCTGCCATGGTCACCTCACCATGGTCACCTCCTTGAGCCACTCCCTTCGTCATGAGTTAATAAATCTTGGGTGAGGCCCTGGGTCAAGGCCTTTGTCCCGGGAGTCCTCACCTGAGTCAGATTCAGAACCCCTAGCTGCTTGTAACTCTGAATATGTCTCAGTGTTTTTATTCTTGCTGTGGGCTGTACTGGAGGTTGTACATTGGATTTAACTCACCAGGATTCCAATAACATTTCAGTGGGATTACAGAAACAAACTTCCCTTGACCTCTAGGAGGATGAGAAAAGGGATTACAATATAATAAACGAGGATGACCTTAATATAATCATTTGGATAAGGAACAGCAAATTACAAAGACAATGGCAGAAACAGCAATCAAAGATAGTTGAGTGCATGCTAAGTGCCTGGCCTGTGGACATTATCCTACTCCAGGTGTTAATCTTTCTAACCTTTGCTGTAAATTAGGTGCTATGATAATTCCCATTTTACAGATAAAGAGGTCTGAGCATCAGTCTGCATGTAAACAGTACCTACCAAATGGCATCAGGAAGTTCTTTCCACTTGAATATACTGTGTGGTCAAAGGCAAACTTCCATCCAATAAGGAATTAGGAGATGGAGAAGGAATTATCGAAAGTTCTTAAGCAGGCACCATGTACCCTTTCACCAGGTCCCCACCGGCCCACTAGGGTTCAAGCTGAAGCTACCAAAGGACTTGGTGCTGCCTGACCTGGTGCCGGCCAGTGCTTCCTCAGGAGGACTCTGCCCGCTCTTTCCTCCAGCTGTGAGGCTCAGCCTTGCTTCTCCTCGTCTCTAGCTTTTGCACTGCACTCTGGACTTGATCCTTCCTGTCCTACGAGTCAGTCTTCAAGTTGGCCTTGACTGTTATCTTGACCCAGGTCACTGTCCCTAACAAGAACTTCTATTTCCATTCTGACTCTGAAGCCCTGTCCTGTGAGAGTCAATGTCACCGTCACCCAGTATTCCATACCAGCCTGCACTTGGGCTCCTGCCTCTCCATGGCCCACTGGAGGGATGGTCGGGTGGGTGTTTAGGTGGATTCAGAAATAGTTTGGCTCATTTGCAAATCAATGCGTTTGACGAGCAGAGTTGTTCAAGGGAATGCAGGAAAGCAAACCCTCTGTAGCTCCTCATGGGCTCAAGGTGGGGGCCTGATACATCATCAGGATGCTTCAAGTAAAATACACAGCTGGGGATTGTAGGTGAGTGTTTCTTAAAGGGTGATTCATTGGAAAGAGGTCAGGCTCAGATCTATTAAAAACAACAGTAACAACATCGTGCCCCAAACTTCAGATCAGAACTTCTTTGGGGTTGGAGGTCATAGATTTTTAATTCAAATAGTTGGTGGTTATTGTGTAGATCCAATTTTTAACGAGAGGAACACCAATAAATGCTATAGTTATACAATCAGGCTATGCACAAAACTAAGAATTTTGGTGATTCTAGTGAGAGTTTGCTTGTTAAAGTTTTATTACTTACTGCATAAGCCACGATTACAGTGACTGCTGTTCACCCCAAGACCAAGCTCTTTAGGGCTCTCCGCTGCCACTGTTCTCCAGCCTCCTGCTCGCCGCCTCCTGACTTGCTTTCTTCTGATTTTTCCTGCTATCTCATGACTGTGCCTCCTGCCTTTTCTCTCAACGAGGATTTTGACCCTGTCTGCACAGAAGCTGATGCTCACAATTTTAAATCAGAGATTAGTAGATATCTGTACAAGATACTGCTCAGAGTTTTTGTTTTTATTTCTATCCTCATAAATAATTTTAGTATTTATAGGATCATAGGAGAAATAAAACTGGATTTGTGCAGCCTGAGTGTTGTGGTTCAGCATCACCTCTCCTTCATGTGTCCTTCGTGTCCCCCACTTCTCTCTAATGGGCTCCATGCCCTGCACTTAAACTCCCTGAGGGACAGAACCTGATTTCTTTAGTTGCTGATTTTCCCACACAGTTACCCTGCGGGCAGAAGTCTCAGGCCATCTCCCTGCTGGCGCTGACTCACAGGTGCAACCCCTGCTCCAATAACTGTGGTCAGGGTTGTAGCTTCACGTGGTCTGGTTTCCTTTAAAAAGAAAAAAATATGAAGTTATGGAGCAGTATTAATCTGCAACATTGGACATCCCTCTCTGGTATGTTGGCATATTAGTATTTTGTGATTTGGGGTTTAGGGGGATACCCTGTTATGAAATACTGTCTAATACATCATCGGCTGCTTCAAGGGTTTAGATTCTCTTGGGCTGGCTCTGGTCCTGTAGGAAACTGCCATTCTCCTACCTTTCTGGGCATTTGTCACCGTGACCTCACAGTAGAAATGCACAGATAGGGCTGAGCGTATTCCAAGAGTCACACACTGCTGCTTCTCTATCCCAGAGAGGCTGGGTGCACAATAAAAATTCATGAATCTTTTCAAGTGCAAGCTAAAAACAAGACAATGGAGTCAGCTGAAGAATTTCATAGATATGAAAAAAAATCACAGGACTAGTGCTTCTTCAAACCAGAGGATCAATTACATGCTAGATTCCTTGTGTAAGCTTGCATTAGTATTTTTAGCAGGCATGTAAACTGGTTATTACAGACTGTACTTAAAAAACAAGTCTAATTTACAGGCACCTGTTTTCTCACTGTGGGTGTGACATGCTGGCGGTCCCCATGTTCATGAGACAGAAAATTAGCCAACACGTGTCATGATGGTCACATTGCAGGAAAATCTAAACGGATAATTATAGTTCTGAATCCTAGCTGTCAAGCCTATTACATGGATCATGAAATTCCTATTCAAAAGGTATTGCCCCTTTCAGAGGAGACTCAGAGTTTATATTCTGTAATGTCTTTTCTCCTGGCCTTACTGTGTATATTTACTATGTGACAGGAAATATGCTCAAGGGTCTGCGGTGCTGCAGATGTTACTTCCTGCCTGCCCCTGGTGCCATTCAGCTTCCTTCAGGAGGAGTCAGACACAAACACAGTGGTGTCAGAGGGTGAGAAGGGGCTCAGAGACAATAACCCAGCATGTGGACGGGGCAGCACAGAGATGGGCAGGGGTGCACCCTTACTCAAGACATGCGGGACAGATGCCCGAGGGAGATAACGTTTGAGTCAGACCTGGCTGGATGCGCGCTCAGTGCTGGCAGGAGGAGAAGTAACAGCACCGTCTGGTCATGGGATACAGAACTGAAGACACATGAGCCTGTGAATTAAGAATTCTCCATCCAGGTGCAAACTCAGCAGAAATGCTCACAAGGCTAGGTCAAGAATAAGCACAAGAATTACCTGTCTGTTCCTGCGTTTAGCAATGAGGCTCCTCCCTTCCGTGTTAATCTCACAGTGCTCCCCCAGGAGGGTGGGGCTGGGGTGTGCTGTACACCTTTCTGGCAGTTACCGATTTGCTGAAAAACATATTGCTGCAGACACCTATGGTGTTTCATTTTCATGGCCTCAAACTGTAAACAATCCAAGTGTCCATCCCCAGTGGAATGCCTGCAAACTTGTGTTATTTCCTACAATGGAATACAGCGATGAAAATGAATCACATCTACATATCCGTCACGAGGGAGCTCAGAAACGTAATGCAAAGTGGAAGAAGCCAGACACAGCGGGTTATGCGATGGACACTCCCTTTACACATGGTCCAAAGGAGGCAAACAGGACCCTGGAGTGCAGGGCAGGCCTGCGGGCAGGCAGATCTCAGAACAAGCAAGGTGGTGATTACTGTCTAGGTCAGCAAACTGCAGTCCGTGTTCCATACCTACAGGCCCCCATCTGAGGATTCAATTAACTGTAGACTGAAAATATTTGAAAAACAATTGCACGGAAAAAAAAAACTGCACAAAACAAGGACACACTCTTTACTTTGTCCTTCCTTAAACAAGACACTATCATAATTTATGTAGGATTACATTTTATCGGGCATAGAAATATCCTAGAGGCATGCAAAGTATACAGGAGAATATATTTAGGTTTACACAAACGCTGTACCATTTTACATAAGCAATAAGCAGCTTGGATTTTGATGTATGTGGGCGCTCTGGGAAGAAAGCTTTACAGAAGCCGGGAACAATGGAATGTAACCTCCCTCAGAGGCAGCCTGGAGCCTGGAAGCAGCAGCCAAGAGCTTTGGGGTGTTGCTCTCTGACCCTTGGGGCTCACCCCATCCCGCCAGGGTCCCTCAACCTGGATTTCCTCTACACAGGCCTTCCATGTGACTCTTCAGGGAGGGCCACATGGTCATTTTTGTGCATTTGACTTTTTGTTGTACTTTCCAGAAGAAAAAACAATTCACAAAAGTACAACCCGTGTGTAATTTGTGAAGTACTTGCACAATAGAATAAAAACATCAACACGTACTTTGAAATGTAAAAAATGAAGAAATGCATGCAGGGAGAAGAAACTAAAAGTTAGCAACACCTTATGTTGTGCTTACAATGTTTAAATTATTTAACACCAATATGATTTTTATCTATGATAAAAAACAACTTTTATTTTACTGACTTTTGTGACCTCATTACTGTTTACTTGTGAAAGATGCTGATGAGAGACTGTTTTTCTTATCTTAAATCATATCTGAAGCTGTTAGGATAGTGGCAGGAATGGAAAGTAATATTTTACATAATATCTTTATGCCGAGAATACCTCAAGGCACTTTACAGAATAAACAATAGTGTAAATAACCTTGAGCAAGTTTTGCCATTATTTTGCATTTAAAACTCTATATGCATTGAGTAAGGGAGTCTGGCCAGAAAGCAAGGTCTTTGCTGTTATTATTAATATTCAGTCCCAGCCCTAGTAGGAGTGCATATATAATAAAACAAGTTGCTGATTATAAAGGTCAGCAATCATAAAAGGGTTTACCTGTCCATGTATCTACTTATAAATGGTGATCGTATTTATGTTAATGATGCAGGTTTACAACAGCTACTGGGAGTCGGATGTGTTTTATAATGTGAATGACCACTATCGATTTACCTGGGAATTCAGTGTCCAGGCCACTGCTATGCCGGAACTGTGGAGGTGCACGACAATCTCATCACAGAGGAAAGTCTTGAATCTTTTCTTTGTTCTGCTGTACAATCGGTATTTTAAAATTTTCTCTCTGTACATCTATCTATGTGTGCTCATGCATGTATTTAGTCATGAAATATGCACTGTATCTATTAGCCAGTTTATTTCCCAGAGTAATACGATCTGTTAATAGCTCTTAGTCACACTTGGTCTCTTTCTGCTCCCTCAGCTGTGGAATTCAAAGGTGTCTGAGACAAGAGTGAACTCAGTTGCATTAGGAACTCAAGGACCTTCTGGATCAGAAGAGCTGGTGACATCCTCAAGTTCAAAGTTATGCAAATTTATTGAGGCAGCCTACTTGACCTTCAGTAAGGGTAGATGGTAGGGCAGGAATAACAACTTCAATGGTAAAATTCGGAGATAAATTACCATAAATGATAGATAGGTAGGCGGTCAGAGCTTTGATGTGTTAGAGGGCGATGGTCCTTCAGGGTTGGGAAGCAGCAGCCGGGCCCCCATCTCTCCACACCCAGGCTGCAGAGTGAGTAAGGGAGCAGTGCCTGATTGGCTGAGGAAGGAAGTCACTCACGCCAAGGGCGGGACTTCCCATCACCCTAGACCTGGAGCAGCAATGCTGCGCACTAGGTGCTTTAGTCCAGCGCCCTTGCTTTGGGTTGGACGGGGAGGGATTATTGGCGTCTTTAGAACTGCAACAGTGAGGGAACTTGGAGCATTTCTCTGGAAGGGACGGCTCCTATGTGCTGCACTGGGGAAGTGCGGTCTTGGAGACTTGTTGGGAATGCATGTTAAGACACACTTTGGCCATCCTAAATTAAAATCTGACAGTGGAGATCGGCTGTATTTTAACAAGGCCTCCTGGTCACTGTGATACAGGGAAATGAAACTCCCCACCTACGGTATGTCTAGCATGAGTTTGTGTCCTCTAAAATCAAAGAATGAATTTTAGGAACAACGGAGGTTAAGAGCAAAATATATTTATTAAGAGGAAGAAAGCTTCTGTCTGAGAGATAGAAGGGGTCCTGAGCGGGTTGCCAAAGACTCTGTCCTTTCTAGGGACTTTATTTATAGAGAAAAATCACGGGTGAGATGGGTTCAAGGTGGGGAAAACTGGGAGCTCACAAGGCAGATGGGTGTAAGGTAGGACAGAACTATGGTTAACCAATAAGATTAATAGTTCAGGTAAAATTGATTAAAGCGAGGACAAATGGGGAATGAGTCAGACAGAAAGCAGGCATGCTTCCCACTGTAGAGGGGTGGGATGCTGACTCCTGACTTCCTCGGGGTGATGGAGAACTATCTAGACTGTCCGTCCTTAGGATGTGGTTGTATTTGCTTTCCTTTTGTCTTGAGATCTGGCCCACAGCAGGAGGTGTTTGTCTCCTCCAAGGCTGCAAGGTGTCTGGACTTCTGCTCTGGCTCTTCTGAACGCTCAGCCCTATCTGAGTGCCTAGAATGTTTCTAACTAATGCAGCTGCCAGTAACAACTGCAATGCATGCTACCATTTGGGACTACTGTCCTGGGACAGCAGCTTGTTTTCTGTAGAAGTGTCAGAGAAGGCGGTAGGTTGTGCTGTGATTGGCGAGAACCAAAGCACTGAGGGTAGCTTTAGCAGTTAGTGACAAGTCAGGGCCAGTGGGCTGTCTGTGGTGGTGGCCACAGCAGCATTATGTTAACTTCTGCAGAAATTCACCCTTCGTTACTGCTGGGGTCCTACAAAGCACTGAGGAACTTCTATAAATTCTGGTTTAATGTGATTTAAAGTGAGTTCTGTTGACCACTGCACTCCAGAAGGCAACTGGGCTCTCTGTGAGCACGAAGGGGAGACAGGTTTAGGAGAAAGAGCCTTTTTGACTTCTGATAAGACTGAGAAAGCATTCAGGGTGGTGGGAGGAAGAACTACTGCAGTGGTGCAGGGAAGCGTTTTCACTTATCGATTTATATTTTTAATCAGTTCAGTTTAGAATGTGAAATCTTTAAATATTTTCATCGATTCACTCAAGGTTCAGCATCCTGACCAATGGTGTTTCTGACTTTGTGTTGGGATCTCTCCAATGATCCCAAGTTAAGGGTTTGTGTCCTCTAAAATCAAAGAACCCTTAGTTAAGGGTTCTTTTGCTCAGTTGAGATGGAAATCAGGAATCAGCAAAGTGTGGCTCTGCTAGCTCTGGGCTTTGGGCACCAACGGCCCACAGCATGTAGTGTGACTGCTCTGAGCCCTGATGCTGCTGGTTGGAGTCAGCTGAGGCTCAGTGCTGTTAGGCAACACTGCTGGCCACAAATCCCTGTTGCCTTCCATCTCCAGTGGATCAGATACACCAGATGCCATTGGTGGATTCTGCAGCCTGCTGTTATCTGCCGATGAGCTGATATTTGCTGGCTGCTGGTCTCTGAAGCAGTTCAGGGTTAACAACCTTTAATGCTTACAACTCTTTCTTTTTAAGCTGCAACTGTCTACACTAGAGGGCTTTCTGAGTCCAAACTACCCAAGAAATAGATTACAAGGAGATTTACAGGGCCACAGGAACAAGGCTTTATTTGAACAGAACCTATGCTGTACTGTTGCGGCAGGGGGTCAGTACACCAGAGAGAGCCCTCCTAGACCACCAATCAGAGAAGTGTGAGGGATTGCTTATATAGCAATGGCATGCCTGTGATTGGCCCAAGTACAGGCCTCTGATTAGTCCAAATTTGAGCTTACTGATTGATCCAAATTGTACTTTACTGCTTGGTTCAAACTCAAGTCTTCTAATGTGAGGAGAGATACCTCCCAGAGCGGGTAGGAAGCATCCAGAATGGCCACCGCTATCATAGTGACCACTGGTGGAAACGTGGGGAGATTCACTGTTTACACCTCTGCGGAAATGCTGTGGCTAACACAGGGACCCTTCAGAAGGGCTAGCTGTATTAATCCCAGCTCACCGGGCTGGGGAGGTTGGGGTGCTAACAATGAGTCTGGGTCCCTTCCTGACCTCAGCCGTGTCAGGGTTATGTTAGGGACAGTTTCCCCACTACTTTTCAGAGAAGGACAGCTTTTGGAATGGTGGGGGATGTGGGGAGCCAACAGCTAGCTGAATTTCCAGTCAGGGCTGGAAGTACCCCAGGAGGACACTGAGGCAGGCCAGTCCAGCCCACTGAGTGGTGGGGGAGCACAGGGGAGGAAGTGGGACTGCCTCCAGGGAGCCGTGGACCCTCTGGCTTCACGGCGAAAGACGAGGTGGGGACTGGGCTCTCATCTCTGGCCCTTCCCATCTGGAGGCAGCTCGACTGGAAGACCATGGCAAAGCCCTCACCCGCACTGCCTTTGTTCCCACGAAGACAGAACTAGAGTCTGCATCCTCCTCAGGAAGCAAGCTTGGTGTTCACCTCAAGAGAGGCAAAGGGACCTCAGCCATGCTCCCACTTGCCGTGTGTTCAGTTAACGTTTTAAGGAACTTGATCCGACGCAAGGACATGACCAAGATTTAGTATGAAACAGTGCAAAGCTGAGCCTGAAAAGACCTACGAAATGACAGGTAGTTATGGAACTTCTCTGTTCTTATTTTTAAGTATTTTGTGAACTTTTTCCTTTAAGGGAAAATTGGAGGAAAGGAATTTCTCCTATCTCCATGATGAAGACACAGCAGATGTTAAGGGGAGTGCTGTCACAGTCCTGGTACCACTGTAGTGTATGTCACACTATCCTGATTTCTCTCCCCTTCTCCCCACTGATGAACACATTACATCATCTCCATTTTAAAGGACTGCAGGAAGCTATAGACTTTTCTGCAGAGTTTTTGAAACTGGAAACAGCCGTACTCATAAATCCATGGTGCTTAAAATGATCATGAGCTGTAAAGTCTTACTTTAATGGTTCTGAGCATATAAATGAGAGTGGAATTTGCTCTAAGCAAGTTATTGCTGCACCGGCTCTTTCTCAGAGCGGCCGTTGGAGTCACTCACCATATATAAAGGGTTGCATGTTTTAGTGAGGAATAAGTGAATAGTATATTACTTTATCCAAAACCTATATGCTCTCACAAGTAGTAATATGTTAATCAGACTCATCAGCACAGTAGATCATTCTGAACAATTCTGACTTTAAATGTGGTTAGGACCCAGACCTAGCTAATTTTAAGACTAATGTAGGAAGCTTTTCATAAATGCATGCATATACATCCCCATCCCGAGGAATTTTGTTTTAGTAGGTCTAGGAAGGAGCCTACGTTTAAAAAAGATTCCCAGATGTTTGTCATTAGCCAGCCTGGTGACTCTGTGTAGCCAGGCACAAACTCCACTGACCGACTGATAATACTTAAATGTATAATTATGTCTAAAATTTGTTTGCAACTTTATACTTATAAAATATGTCCTGAGATGATTATGAGAACCTCATCATATCCGTATGGGAAGGCAGGGATGTTTAAGGCCACGGACCGAGGGCTCAGGAGCACCTTGGCTGAGGTGTCTTGGTTGGTGGTTAGTAGAGACAGGACTCAAACCCAGGTCCTCTTTTTTTTTTTTTTGGCTCAGGTCCTGTGCTCTTCTCCCTTATCCACAGTCTCAGGGGAATTTTTCCTCTTCAGGAGGTTTGAACAACCCCATTTCTTCAGACTGGGAGGGAAGGAGGAGACGGAGAAACAAAGCCACCAGTTTCTTTCCCTGTTGAGAAGAAGCCATTTGCCTGTGCACCCCGGGAGATGGTGGCCGAGGATGCCGGGTCACTGTTTGGATCAGAAATTCTTGACCTGAGGGCAGACGTGAGCCCAGGAAACACCTGCATGGGCTTCAGAGAGGCTACAAACCTCCACACTTACAGGTGTCTGTGTACGAATGACTTTTAGAATTTATTTACTTATTTAAAATGTTTGATTAGTACGTGTTTGCAAGCCGTGAAGACGGTGTGTGTGTGGGTGTCTGCTTCATGTACACGACACACCTCGTTCTCTGGTGGCCTCTTCCCCGCTGCCATTCCCGCTCCCCCCATCCTCGCTTCTCTTCTTGGTGGTTATCTGCAAAACACCCGCCCCACTCTTTTGTTTTACTTGTGTTTTGCTCTCCTATAAAACAGGATAAACTTGAATTGTTTGTAGGAAAATCGTAAGACCACCACATACAGAAGGTTAAACACCCCGTGGTTTCTCCTATATGAGAAATCCTAAGTATAAAGCAAAATAAAAGAAATTTTTTTTGTGTTTAAATGTTAAAATCTTAGACATCTGCAATGCTCTACTATGCTCATTCCATGTTGTTTTTATTTATATCAGAGGTTAAACTCCTGACTTTGTGCTTATCAGGCAAGCGCTTGAGCCACTGAGCTAAATCCCCAGCCCTATTCCATATTACTTTAGAACTAGGGTGACCCCGATTTTGTTTTGGAGCTCACCTTCCCCCTTGGACTCACCCTTTGGTAGGCTACAGGCACTTGTCTCTTCTGGCCCACATCTAGGCGTGTGACCCACAGCAGGTGCACTGAACAGTCTTAGTTTGAAGTTTAAATTAGGAACTAAGTGGTACAAAACTGAGAGCTCTTGGCATTTATTCATTATAGCAGGTATTCTGAGCAATTTTTGGAACAGGAATGCCTTAGAATTGCTTGATTTCCATGTTTCTGGTCAATCTTGTCGGTCTTCCCTTTGTATCTGAACTTTTCTACGTTAGACTTTTTAAAAAAATGGGAGGAGAGGGGAGGGAGGAGGGTGAAGAAAAAGAAAGGGAGGGAGGGAGAACAAGAAGGAGAGAGGGAGAGAGAGAGGGAGAGGGAGAGAGAGGGAGAGAGAGAATATGAATAGGGAGTTAACTGGTCTACCAAGTCCAAAACCCACAGGATGGACCAGTGGGCAGTGACCCAAGTAAGAGCCAACACTGCTGCTGAGAGCAGTCTGCTGGCGAATCCCTTCTCCTGGGAAGATGTCTTAGTTTGTGCTGTGCTGCCGTGACACAGCAGCGCAGCCTGGCTGACTTCTAATGAACCAGGTTTATTTCTTGCAGTTTGGGGGCCGGAGGTTCAAGGTTGGGGCCGCATCTGGAGAGAGCCTTCCAGCTGTGCCACAGCAGGATGGAAGCCTCACAGGGCGGAAGGCAGGGGGCACAGGGAAGAGCAGCGGGGCCTGAACCTCCCTTTTTGTGCACCCACTTCACGCCGCCCTCGTGGTCTGGTCGCCTCGCCCTAGCCCCGTCTCCTAACACTACTGCACTGGGTGTTCGGTTTCTCACACATGCTCTGGGTTAGTTTGTGCTGCTCAAACCATCAGAAGAGCTGAGAGTTCTTCCCACGGTGTTTAACTGACAACCAAGCAGTACACTTCACTGGAGTCTGCTGACTTAAACGTTATTCCCAAAGAAAACATCCCCAGAAACATCTAGCATAGCAACAGGGAACTCGTGAAGCTGCTCACATCTTTGTGTTTCCATAAACTGCTTTCATTTGTGTAAACCGTAATGGTTGTGTAGCTTGTATCTAAAAAGCTCTAGAGAGTGTCTATTTTTCCATTTCCATTAGATTTTCAATTCAGTCAGTCACCCTAAGAATATTCACCACCTGGATGGACTGGGGAAAGACAGACGGTGGACGAAAAGCAGAAGTGTGCTGGTTACCAAGCTCAGGCCTGGACCGCTGGCTGATGGAGAGTTGAGTATCAGATTAGTGCTGGGGAGAAAGAAGGGCTATGTTCAGTGACCGAGAATGGAGAAGGGGTGCCACTCACAGGTAAGGTCTTCACTCCCATGGAGCTGAGGGGCGGAGAGAAGAGCTAAAGAACAAGGTGGGAGGTAAGCAGCAAAGGGAAGGGGCATTGTCTCTTCTGGGAGCAGGTGGCGATCTCCCAGGATCACCGGGGCCACCTCTTTTCACTCCTTTCATTGGGTTTTGAACCCCAGAAGCTGTAGGTGTCTACACTTCAAGGGGAGAGAGAGAGAGAGACACCTGGCAAATCTCGGTGGAGCTAACTCTGCTTTATAGTATTGAATGTAACATTTTAAAATCTGATCAGCTTGTTGGTGTGCAGCGCTGAGAAGAATCTGATCCACACATAAAGCAGCACAGTGATGGGCACGCTGTGCAGGAAGAGATGAGAAGTGTTTTCATCCCATTGCCATGGCCCACAGGGCGTCTGAAGGTCCAAGGAAAGAATCACTGTGTCTCCAGCAAAGTGGCCTTTGTGTTTCTCAAGTATAACTTTTCATCATTATCTTCATAACCCACTCGGAAGAGGCAGTGTCTACCGCAAGGCTAGTGGGGAACCAATAGTGCACCGCTCAGCTGTGTGAGCTCCAGAATGGATGACTTTGAAGTCAGACAAGAGAAGCGAGGTGTGGAGGTTTGGGCTCACTCGAGGAACAGGTATATGTGACTTACAAGGTAGCCTTGCCATGGCCACTGCAGAGTCAGGGGTGGAAGAATGCAAGATGGTCATCTGTGCTTGGAGATCCAAAGAATCCATCACAAATCAAAGGTCTGGAGCTCACCAGTGTCCCACGCATGTTAGGATCAGGAAGCCGAAGGGTCTGTGCAGGAAGCCTAGAGACAAATTTCCAAAGGCAACGGCGAGGACCTGGAGGACCCCTGAAAAAGCAGAAGTGAGACTTCCCTCTTCTTTCCCTTTTTCTTCTGTCCAGGAGACAAGTCTAGGGGTGGTGCCACCCACATCCAGGATGGGGCTTCTTCTTAACCAAGTCCATCACCCAGACCCAGTGGGAACATGGTACGCCCATCGCCTGGGTGTTTCATGGTCAGACCAACTCCACAGTTAACTATCACATAAGGCCGGAGGGCTTCTCTGGGTTTCCGTCAGTAACCTGCTGTCTGTGGGGAGTGAGAGGCTGGTGCAAACCTCACTCACCCCTTCCTGCCCATCCATCCCTGGGAAGATGTTAATGGCCCATGTAGAATGAAGTGGAAGTGCCTTCTGCAGAGTCATCCTGGTCTCTTGACATTTCCTTCTCCCATTCTTATCTCATGTCGGTATCTGAATGAATCTCTTCTGTTTCCTTGTATAAGAAGTGTTTGTTTAAATTCGTGTTTCTCAATAGAAAGATATTCTTTGCTTTTGGTTAGGAAGAACCAACATTGTAAAAATGGCCATACTCCCAAAACTGTACTGTTATGCAGATTCAATGCAATTCCAATCAAAATACCACTAACATACCTTACAGATCTAGAGAAAACATTCCTAAAATTCATCTGGAAACAGAAGAAGCCTAGAATAACAAAAGTGATTCTGGGCAACAAAGGCAAGACAGGAGGTATCTCAATTCCTGACAGTAATAAGAAAGAAAGTGCTCTAAAGGATATAATGGTATGTAAGTGTGTAAGATAGATGACCATAGTGCTAAATTTCTATTAGATCATTGAACAGAGGAGACTGCACTGTCAATGTTTGAGTGCCTAGCCACTTTTTATGCTTTGATTTTGTAACTTTAATAAGTTTTGTTAAGATGACAATATGCAATGTATCAACTATCGATTTTATGATGCTAATTTTTTTCAATTCTGTATTCTACTATTTTCTCTTTTTTAAAAAAAATGTTCTTTTCTTTCTTTCTTTCTTTAAATAACAAAAAATAAATTAATGCTTCTCAAAATGTGGTTGGGGTCCAACAGGAATCCTCTGTAGAGCGTGAAGACTCCGAGTGCCTGTGACTTTCCTGATGATTCTGCAGCCGGACAGCTTTATGCCCAGTCCATGGAGGGCAGCTCTTTCTTAGTTTTAAAGGACAGAAAAATTTATTTGCCTTAGGACTAAGAAATGCACCTAGCATTGGGTTTTACAATCTCTAACTTAGCTACAACCTTAGCATAACGGTAACCTGCCTCCATGTTTCATGCATCAGGTTGCCAAGTCAGGTTCATTCCCTCCAGCGTACCGAGATGTGTCCGAAGCTGTGCAGCCAGTCCTCTCAGCCCTGTACTGTTGCTGCCCTTGTAGCAGAGGCTCTTGGGGGCAGACGCTCTATGCAGTCCTCTTACTTTGCATTCCTCCCCAGACAGACTGTAACGAAGCTTTTGTTTCCTACTACTCCAAGAAAGTGATCCACGAGGGTTACTAAAGTTGCTAATAACCTCAGGTTTGTCATCCTAAGGGTCAAATCTGACTGTCTGAGCAGCCTTTTACCCAGCTGCTCACTTACTTTTGCAATACTCTCTTTACTTGTATTCACAGACAACACGCTAACTTGTTTTTTCCTCCTACCACGGCGGCCCATTTTTCCAAGTGCCCCCCTACCTCCATCCTTATCCGTAAACCTGAGAGAACCAGAGGGCTAATGTCTCTGCCTTCTGAATCTATTTTCACTTCCCAGGTGACCATATTCACTACTGGACTCTGCTCTGGTTTGTATGTAGGCTGCCCCAACAGTTTCATGGGTCAGGGCTGGGACTTTGGAAGGTGATGGGTGGTGGGGTGCCATCCACACCAGTGGCTGGTCCCTTGCTAAGTCCCTAGATGACTGTGCTGCCAGCGGGTGAGGCCTGGTTGGAAGTGGGTCAGTGGGGGCACGGCCTGGAAGGGCATATTCCTGCCCCAAGCTCCTCTTTTTTCTCCTTCATGGTTGCCATGGGCTGGGCACGCTTTTCTACACCATGCCCCTCTGACACGCTGCCTCTGCCTTGGAGCCAGCTGAGCATGGACTGGAGCTGTGAGCCAAAATAAACTCGTCCTCCTGTAAATTTCAGGTGTTGAGTATTTTGTACCAGTGATGACTGAAACAAGTCTCATGCTCTTCCTCTTGAGACTGACCTTTACTGTTTCAATTGTTCCTGGCCCTTTCCCTTGCACATCTGAAATGCATTCTACTCTTCCCTTTTGGCCGTGTCTTCCTTGAAGTGTGCTCCTTCTCCAGGGGATCTCAACTCAGTAACTGGCGGTTAACGGCCAATGAATGCATTTAATTGCTCAGGTGAGAATTTTAGGATCCTCCCTGGCACTTCATTCATGGTGCATAGCCATTCTGTCAGAAAGTGCTCTTGGGTCTCTTCTAAATTGTCCAGCACCCTGTGACCATTCATCTCCAGCTCTCTCTCCCTAGT
The DNA here is from genome assembly GCF_034190915.1 of Cavia porcellus. Classification (NCBI taxonomy): domain Eukaryota; kingdom Metazoa; phylum Chordata; class Mammalia; order Rodentia; family Caviidae; genus Cavia; species Cavia porcellus. The sequence goes on from NW_026947493.1 coordinate 85,526,374, forward strand.
TACTGCGACCCACTTTAGACCATGGAAATAACTTCCTGATTGGTCTCACTATTTCCCTTTGGTCCTCTGTATCAATTTTCCAAGTAAAACCAGAAAAGGAACTCACAAGATGTACCAGATCACACACGTAGTAGCTCAAAATCTTCTGATAGTTTCCATCATACTCCAGGTGAAGCCCGCACCCCTGGCCTGGTCCACCTGCCCTCTGATCTGCTCTGGGCTGGTCTGACCCACTGTCAGCCACACTGCTCGTTCACTGGCTCATCTGGGACCTGCCCAGACTTTCTTATTTCAGAGATTTTCTTTCCTCCTGGAATGCTATTCTTCCCAGATACTCAGGTTTAATGAGTGCCTTTTAAGCAGTGTTGTAAAAAACGCCTTCCCTGTCTAACCTCCTCCATCGAGCCTCCCAAGTCCTAGCTAAGGTATTCCCCCAGGCAGTGGCCACGGAGATTACCACTTTACATGAGCCATTATAAAGTTTATGGTTTTAATCTATGTTGTATTCCTTCATAAAATAGTTTTAAAATGGAGGAGACATAATTATAAAAGAAGTAATTTTAGAATTTCCCATGTTTCAAGATGCCTGGAAAAATTTGATGATTACAAACACATGACGTATGTTTGAGGTGAAAATGCTCATTACCCTGATTTGACTATTATAGATTGTATACAAGTATCAAATAATTAAATGTATGCAGATATTATGTGTCAGTCCAAAAATTTCAAATGTTAAATAAAAACAATTTCTCCAGAACTGAAGGCTGTGGATTTTCGCCTTGGCAGAGCGCTGTGAAGGATCAGGCTGATGCGTGAACAAAGCCCTACACGAAGACTCACAGTTCAGGGTTTGGTGTGGAGGAGAAGACAGAGCAGACATTGGAGAGCGCCTGCGAGGGTCCTGGGAGTGTGAGGAGACGTCCTCGGAACAGTCTGGCACAGAGCTGACTGAAGGCCGGGCCAAGTTTCCTGGGTGGGCACACGGCTTCCGGAAACCTTCTGCTCTTCAAGGGTCCTGTTGTGCTGACTCTTAATCAGTTTTCCCACCAAACCTTCCTCGCACCCGTGCCTTTTTCCGATTTTCTTCTACTCCAAGGATGAGCCATCCACTGGAGTTAAGAAAGCCAAGGTTGGCTGGTGGAAACCGAGTCCCCTATTTTTATTTTCTCTTCTGTGTCTCTCATTTCCAGAAATAAAAATCTCTTGTTTGTATTTGCCAAAAAGTCTTCTCACTCTTGGTTCTCACTGTTTCTTAGCCCTAACTTGAGTACTATTCCAGCGCTGCTGAGCTTTTGGGATGGTATTAGTCACAACCTGCGTCCTGTTATTTGTGTGATTATGGTGCCCACAAGCCTCAACATCTGGAGTCTTCAATGGTCTCTCTACGTTCTTTCCTGCCACTGGACCAGTGGTCTGCACGTGGTGGGTGTTCAGGAAATAGTTATTTAATGAATGAATGAACCTCAGGATCCCTATATGATTATGTTCAAGATCTTTCCTCCTATGTGCTTCCTAAAAGGAAGGGAATGGGCAAAGTTTCATTATCTTTATTTGTGGGGAATTTGACTTTTTGACGCATAGGATGTACTGATTTGCTTTAGGTGGATTAGATTTCTAATAAACAATAAAGATGCCCACTTCACATAACTAAAACGGTAACACCACCGCTCTCTACCTCTTCCAGGGCTCATCTCTCTCTCATAGCACTTCATTGCTGGAGGTTGGTGCATGTTTACTGTTTGTCTCCCTGTCCAGGACGTCGGCTGTAAGGGGGCTGAGACTGAGTCCTGTCCACAGTTGTATCCTCTGGGCGCAGAACAGGGACACCCAAGTTAATTTCAGATCTTACCCTAAACCTCCTGCTGAGTCAGGGTCGCTGGGATGCAGACCAGGAATGGGCATTTTCAAGCTCCACAGATGATTCTTACAGATTTTGAAATTTGATATCAAAAGGCGCATTACTAGGCTAACAAATACGGGGCTCCAAGTACTGCAGTATTCAGGGAGGAGTCTCTGTCCTGTTCTCTTAAACTGCCCTGCTGAAGAGCAGACTGAGTGATCCACACCTGTGGGCTGAGAGTGTAAGTAAGTGCTCCCCTCTTAGCTCCCAGGAGTTGCATCACTCCAGGCAGAAGAAATAGCCTCCCTTCAGCCTCTCTTTAGCACTTACAACTGGTGTGACCATTTTCCCACTCTTTTATTTGGAATTTAAAAAGAAAACCTGTTGGGTATGTTAGGTATTGTAAATTACATTAGTCTCACCTGCTGGTAAGCTGTGTGAATTTCAAATGCAGAGCGAGCATCTCTTAAGTGAAGTGTATGACACCTGGGCAGAAATAAATCTTGTGAAGAAAAAATGCTTTCAGAGCAGCTTTTTACCTTGCTTTGTTGCTTTGGGATCTGGGATTCTACGTACATAATAGCTAGAGGTGTTCGCTATCACCTTAGCAAGGTGTGAAGGAATTTTTGAGAATTCTTCAACACATAATCTACAATGACAGCTATTTGCAACTGTATGTACACATGTATTTTAAAGGAAAATAATTCTGCTGTCACTCTCCAGATTCTTCTCCCTTTGGGAGTTGTGTGAGTCCTTGTCCCTTAGGAGTAAATGCACAGTTTTGGGCTTTCTTCCTACTGTCCTCAAGATGTGGGCTTCCTGAGAGGGGTTTTTATGCTATGGTCTCAGCGTTTGCTTATGTATTTGTCTTTCAGTCAAGTCTCTTAAGACCTGAGTCCATCGGGGGCTGAGATGGAGAGTTTCACCTTTCAGTGTTTTAGACGTTGCTGGTCATGGTTATGTATGAGTCCATCAGTGTCTGTGGCCCAGAATGAAGATGTGTATCCCTTGTCTTCACCAAAACCCGTGCAAACCACTGTGATAGTTTTAAACAAGCCTGCAAATTCTTTGATGCTCTTCCCTTCAACCAGGATCTCTGGTTCTCTGCCCCTGGTGAGTGTGTGGTGACTCACACTGAAGAGAGAAAGTGGCAGAGGGACACACTGGAAAAGGCTTGGCTCTCTCGGGTCACTGACCTTGGAATCTGACACACAGGGAGCCCAGGCCCACAGCAGGCCTCAGGGATCGTCCTTGCTGAGGTCTGCTAGCAACTACCAGCCAGGCCTCTGAGATTCCTCTATGCCCAGCAATGGCGGAACAGACTGGGGTCACCCACCAAAACCCAGCAGAGCCTGTGCACAGCAGAGGTAATAGTGGTGACTGTTGTGGTTTGACACCATTAAATTCGGGGTGGTTCCCGATGGGACACTATGTCACTGCCACAGCCACGCCCCTCCTTTGGTCAAGTTTAAGCTCATGCTGGGCGTCTGCTCCTTTTGTTTGAGAAGTATCTGACTCTTCCCTTGACTCCCAGTGGGCACGGTTTTAGAGCAAGTGGACCTAAGAGAAATTCATGGACCAAAGAGGCAGTGGGGCTGTACCACTGTCTTCAACATAAAAACAGGTCGCTGAGCAGCCCTGAGGAATTAAGATGGCCAGGGAGCTGGGGACGGCAGGGGCGGAGGGCGCTGGCCAGGCTGAAGTCACTCCCGACCCGCACTCCTCCCTGGCTTCTCAGTTCCTTCTCGCCTTCTGCTGTCCTTGTCCTCGCTGGACCCCACGGTCGTCCCGCTCAGCAGCAATGCTGCCTGCCTTCTGAGAAGCCTGGCATGGTCCCCGAGGGCCCGCGGGGTCCCCTGCCACCCTGTGCACACGGAAGTCTCCAGTCTTTCTTTCAGCGCTTCTGTCCTCCCCTCTGACCCGTGGCCAACAGCTGTTCACTCTCCAATCCTATTTCTTGGCCTGACCACTCCGCTTTGTTTTTATTTATATTTATTGTCAGTGTCTGCGGGGCCATAATGTTTGCATTCCTGGGGGCAGTTCACACAAGGCCACAAGCATCTCCTCGTAAGCCTTCCCTCCCTCTGCCTCCTGATCTCTCTCTCTCTGTCTCTCTCCTTTTTTGTACCTTTGCAGTCCACCGTGACCGTGCTCCTCGTGTGGAGCTGGTGCGTGTGCCTAACACATCTTCCCGCTTTGTTCAGCTTTTCCTCCTCCCTTCTCTCTCCCTCCCTCCATCTCTTGATCTCCCTACTTCCTATTATCTGTCTTTTATTTTGCTCTTTATTTATACTTTGCGTTTCTCATATAAGAGAAATCACGCACTATTTAAGCTCACGTGTCTGATTTATTTCACTTAACACCATGATCTCAAGGTCACCCATTTTCCTACAAAGGACTCAAGTTAATCCTTCTTTATAGCAGAATGGTACTCCACTGTGTGTCAGTACCATGTTTCTTCATCTATTCATCTGCTGATGGGCATGTGAGCTGCGCCCAAGATTTACCCATTATGGGTGTGTGTGGATCACTGAAATATGGTGTCTTTATTTCTTTCGGGAAGATACTTAGAAGACAACCAACTGGGTCAAGTGGACTCTCTAGTTTCAGTTTTTTGAGGACTCTCCACACTGATTCCCAGAGTTTGGCTTTTCCATCACTGTCAGACTTACATACACGTTCTGTATAACCTGCAGTTCCCTGTGGTCATGCTGGTCACAGGAATTTCAGCCTGGAATTGCCCTTGTCCATCTTCTGACCAGATTGGCAGCTCTCCAAAGCTAGGGCAGGTTTCTGTCTGAATCCTTAGGGCTCTCAGCCCTGCAAGGTTTCAGGAAACGTGGATGCAGACTGTGTAACGAGTGAATTATAGCAGACCATGTTGGGAGAAACTACAGAATGGAGATCGTTGCTCCTGGTAACTAGGACGGAGGTGTTATTATGATGCTCACCGCTTTCCATCTGACTACTAAGAGCTTAAAAGAAATGGGGACAGATTGGGTTGAAGCTGTGATGTGGCTTCAGGGCAGACAGTAAATGGGAATCGGCTGAGGATATCAGATGGTTACAAAATGGACCTTATCACTATAAACTGATATAATGCACAGTGCCCGCAGGTTCTCTTTCTATTTTTTCGTCCACATTATATGGCAACAGAAAATATATTTTAAAAGTGAATTTAATGGGGCTGGGGATTTAGTTCAGAGGCATAAATGCCTGCCTTGCAAGCAGGCAGTCGTGAGTTCGATCCCTGGTACTGATAAAAAAAAAAAAGTGGATTTAACTAATTTACTCCATATTCTATATAATTGAATGCATATATAATATTTAGTGAAATTATACAGCAAGCAGTATGCTAGAAATGCACGGTAAGTTCTCTAAGAGCCAACTGTGAATTTTGGAATATTGGTATTAAACATAGGTTAAAATAGGTCATAGTGCTACCACAGGACTTGGCAGACACTATGGGTCTCTCCTTTTCCTAACACTCAGTGGGCTGTAAACATTTACTACACCTCACTGGATGTGGTCTTTGAGTCTTCAATAGGAATTTTCTGTCCAAACACCATACAGACTATAATGTCCTCCATAACCTGATGGGAGATGGAAGTTGGTCCATCTAATAGAAACTCCCACCCTTGGGGCCGATGCTGGAAGAAACTGCCACTTCCCTGGAAATGTCCACAACTTGAAATTTTCAGACACAGCACAAACATCCTTCTGGTTTGTGGCCTAATTTTATTCTTTCTATGTTATTAATTTTGTACTGGCTCTTTCCACTGAGGCAACTGAAAGAAAGAATTAGGATTTTCTTCAGTGAAACTTCTGTTACTATTACAATCAAAGCAATTTTTTCTTCCTTTTAAAAAATCCTATCTGCAAAAAAAATGCTGTATTATTCAGAAAATCAGTTTATTATTAAAAATCCTGTTTCCTCATACATTTGTTAATTCTTCTAAGTATCCGTTGAGCCCCAGTAGCGTGCAGGGAGGAGACAGTCGTGAGTGTGAGAAACCCAGGCTCCTCTCAGGATGCTCAGAAACTGGTCAGCAGCAAACACCACCCCGCTGGGTTGGATGTCACAAAGGGCTCCCAAGGTAGAGGCAGAAGTGAAGGAAAGGAATTTGGTGCTGCATGCTGTAGTCCCATTGCCCAGGGAGACATAAAAGTCTGCAGGCGAAGCAGGCCGTGTCCAGTCTGACAAGGCCAAAGGTAGCCAAGGTGCACGGACTCACAGAAGAGAACGACACCAGGACACCTGAGGCTGGAGCCTAAGTCAGGATGTGAGCACAGAGCGCCTTTCGCCTGGCTTCTGGGCGCTGGCTTTGCTGTGGTCTCATGGGAGGCATGTTTGAATGGAGGGATGACTTTTTAGAACACCAGCGTGGAGATGAGACTGGAGGGGCGGAGGGCATGGAGCGTGTGGTAAAAGATGGTCCCGCTGCTGGCTGGGGAGCAGGCTGTCCAGGAGAGCGCTGGTAGGGTATGGTCACAAGACCACCAGGTTCCACAGCCTTCTTAACTACCTAGAAGAAGTAATAGGAACAATTTGATCACTCTTGTGGACAGTAATAGGGAATTATCCATAGAAGTGGATAAAGACATCAGTTTTAAAGTTCTGGAAAAATTATCAGGAGTCAAAATATAAAACCTGAAAATTCGTGTACATATGCCCAGAACCATGATGAATTCCTCGGGTCCCATGAACATGGCACTGTGAACTCCCCTGTCTGGGGCTGATTTGCTTTTGAGAGCTCAGTAATGGCTGGTTTGGCAGAGCAGCTGTTCCCAGGTAGCTCTAATGCTTTTAGCTTCTACCTCTGCCAGAAGGACCACCAACGATCCACCTAAAGAGCTGTCAGGAGGATGGTAGTCACGTTAATCAGCGGCATGGCTTTCCTCCTGCCTTGAAGGAACCAAAGACTCCTCTAACGCCACAGTCAGCCAGAAGCTCTAGAAGCAAGAAAAGAAAGAAGACACTATCATAGTCCACATGGAGCAAGAGCAGACATAATTACTGACTAACCTAACTTTCCTTGAAATCTTTCTATAGTGTTTGTTGCTTGTTATCGAAGGTGAAGCACGGAAGAGGAGGGATCAAACAATTCAGTGTTCAAGAAGCAAAAGTGTGCATAGCCAGCTCTTACTGAATCTGCCGGATTCAGTAATCTATCCAAGTGGAAAAGCCAACTTGAATTGTTATGGATGAAGTGTAAATTTATGCTATGTCCTTGGAGAATGTTGTGTTCATTTGCCCCAAATGAAAGCTCATTCACCTTCGATTACATACGTTTAAGTCACACTGACTGCAAACTTGCTGCTTCCTGTCTCAATTCCATTTATGGGATCCAGGGGGACAGATGGTGTCTTCCCACAACCCATTTCATTCACAGCTGCCGACACTAAACATCACAGCTACTTCTGCACGTAGGGAAGCGACATGAGGTGTACAGCTACAGTTTATTAATTTTGATTTTTATGATCGTTATATTTGTTATGGTGGCTCAGTCAGCTAAGGCTGTTACATCAAAGTATCATAGACCAGCAGCTTAAACAAGTGTTTCTCACGGCTCTGGGTGTAGACTGCTGCCTTCTCGCTGGGTGCTGATGTAGCGTTCCCTTGGTTTTGTGAAGATGAGGAAGAAGGATAGATAGGTAAATAGATAGAGAGAAAGAAACAGGTGTGTACTTCTGCTTCTAAGGGTGTTAACTGCATCCTGAGGGTCCCACCAAAGTTTCCACATCCAAACCCATTGCACCGGGGGTTTAGAGATCCATCCCATGGGCTTTGGTGCCGCCTAGCCATCCAGCCCGTAGTCCTCGGAGAGGAGGATAACAGCCACGGTGAGCTGTGTCCATCACGCTCTCATTCACATTAAACACGTCAGTGCTGCTAGACTTTCTCTTCCCCTTGCATTGGTAATTAAAGAGCTAAAGCAGAACTAAAGAAAGCAGTATAAATACCGTGTGCTGATGGTTGGTGTGTGCTGGGTGATTGGATGCTTGATTAGGAACAGGTCTAGTCTTGTGCAGTCACATGCTGTATGGGCTAACTGAGTGAAGGATTTTTCAAGTGCTGTAGTGAATTAGCCTCTTCACAGGATAGTTTTATTCAGACTTTGCAGCTAGGGGGCCAGGAAACTACTAATTAGTCCTCTTGCAGCCGATTCCTGGACAGAACACAGACAGCTGTCTGACAGTATAAGGGATCCCGTGCTATCTCATTGTCATAACGCTGTGCTGGGTGCAGTTTCCGGGCAGGACCCAGCCTGCGCTCTCCATGATGCTTGGGAAGGCATGGGAAGGAACAGGGCGGAAAACAAGGACCACAGGATGGGGGAGGTAGAGAATTCCTGGGTCACGGGCAGCAGCAGACAAGTTTGGAGAGTGAATATTGGAGGAGAATGAAGCCACTAAGCTCCTATTTTTCCGTGATCTTTGTAGCAGTGCGGAGAAAGATGTGTAGGGCAAGCTATGGAAACGAGATGCAGGAGAAAGTAAACAGAAGTGCACACAGGAGCCAAGCAAGTCCCACAAACGGAAACAGGGCCCAAGGAGTTCCCGTAAAGACGTGAGGCCTGCTGCAAGGAAGAGACTAGTGTCTTTATCGCCACCAAGCACGGCACCCATCAACCTGTGATACCTTTTAAGGTACAATTGGAGCTAAAAGAAAAAAATGACCCCATAAAACACAGAGGCTGATTTATCACTCATAAATTCTGTGCTTAGAATTTGAACTTGGAGCGATTGCATTCGGCAGGAGAATTTTCTACAATGATTGTGAAAGTTCTGAAATAAAAAATTGTTCCTTCTAACAGAGACAAGCAAGACATAAGAAGAATACTTCACATTCTGAAGTACTTTCTGCAGCGTACATGGCTAAGGATATTTTTCAGTTAAGTTTCCAAATGCGGAGGAATTAAAATGAGTACCAAAAGTTGGCTTTGCATGTTTTATTCTACTGTGTGTAGGGCATATATTTGCTGAAGTTATAGCCTAATTCCTCTCTTAGGTCAGGATTGTGCACGGAGCATGTTTTTGTACAGCATTACATTTCCAAGTTTGGTTAATTCCTCATTCTCTTTGGTCTGAATTCTTGTAGTTTCGCCCTCTCAGTTATGTTTTTCTTTTCCCTGTTTTCACTGGCTCAGCACTTCCAAGCCCTCCTTTGGGCACGTCCAGGACTGAGCAGGTGGGGATTTCTACCCAGGACGGAGTCTGAGACAGTGAGACCACTACAGACTCGCCTGTGCAAGGGGACCGAAGTGGAGGTGATGAATGGATGGACAGGCACGTGGCAATCTGTCCACTAGAGGCCATGGTGACTTCCAGGCTGGAGGGAGAAAACTGGCTTGCAGATGGGAGTTGAAGAGAGAATCTGAGTTGGAAGAGCAGGAGATGAGGTGAGGAACAATCGAGGATGTCCAGGTGCAGGTCCAGGTGCACATCCAGGTGCACGTCCAGGTGCACATCCATGGACAGTCATGCGCGGTGGCTGGTGAGCAGGCTGGGTGCACAGACGTGGTCTCCTTTGCTCCTGCTAACTGGAACCTTGTAGTGTACAAGCTGCACCAAGTCATTCCCTTTCTAACAAGCATGCTTAGGACTTTGCGCAGAACCGGACCTTGCCGCGGTGCTCTCTGATGCGATGGGAAATCCCAGGGTGCCATCATGTTGTAGGAGTCTTGCATAATGAAGCATAATGAAACATAATGAAGCAACAGTGTTTAGGAAGATTTTTTCCAATACACATTACAGTGCTTTGATTCTTCAACTCACATTTTGTCAGTTTTTCTTGCATTTGAGCTGTGCTTTCTTGATTGAAAATGAAAGGCCATTGTTACAAGCGCTTCTTGGGGAATCACTTACAACCTGAGGGCTTATCTTAGGTATGCTGAAATCCTTTGAGAGCTCCTCCTAGTTCTAATGTGCTGCTCCTTATTACCCTAAAGTGATTATGGATTATTCCGCTGCTGGGCTTTATCAAACTGCGCTGTGCCCGTAGGAGTGGGGTGTGAGTGGGATATCATGTCTAGTTTGGAGAGAAACTTGCTGAGCTCTGCTGGTGAAATCCAAGCTTAGAGGTCTGTGCTGTCCCTTCCACCCACTGTGCCCTCTGACAGCTGAGTCCATGGCTCACAGGCTCACCAGCCCCTTCTCCCTGTGACTGCTCTTGTCCCCAGAATGGCTCACATCACTCCACACAGCATAGCTCACCCTGGACTGCTGAGTGGTCTAAGGTGGAGGAGGCGATGCCACTTCTGTAGGTTGAGTCCAAAGTTGTGCAAGAGGAATTTTAAAAAGTGTGTTCCTTTTCCCTCATGGGTGTATTTATATCACATTTTTTCCCTTAAAATTCTAGTTAAAGTCTTCTTCTAAAACTATCCTACTAATTATGTGACAACTTTACTAATAAAATAAAACAAAGGGCTTCTAAAAATAAAAAAGGGCTTCTAATTTTTAAAAAACACACCAATATACTTTCTCAATGTCTGTATTCTCATTCTCGCCATTTGAAGTTGCCAGAGAAAACAGCCTGCTGGAAAAAAAAATATCAACCATTTTCTCCAAGTTCATATAGACATCTAAGTGTGAACGTCCGTAGATGCACCTGTGTTTTCAGCCACTGTTTACCTCTTAGAGAGGCACCATGCTGTAACAAAGTGGGCATTCCCATAGCTCCTGAGGTACACAGTACCGGTTCTTTATAACGGCTGCACTTAGACTCTGCTGGGGGCACTGAGCTTTGGAGGTTTCGATGACCAGTGCTGAGGGCCGCAGGGCTGAGCAGTCAGGCTGGCAGCTGAGGAGGTGACTCAGAGCTGGATCCAGGTGGAGCTGGGCCAGGGTGGGACTTGGCCAGGAACACGGGAGCATGGCCCACCACTCGTGTTTTCTAGTCAGTGTGCGTGGTGCCTGGGTGCCAGGCTGGTCTAAGAGGCCAGGCTTTCCTTCTCGTTGATGGCTATTGACCCGGCTTCCTCTTTTAAAAGACTACATTCTTAGCTCGAGTGTACTATGATTTATTCAATTCCTGTTCCATAGAAATAGCTTGAAGTTTCTGCCAAGTGCCTCTGTGCTATTGCAAACACACCTACCTCACTAAACAAATGCTTTTGTTTCTATAGAGCCCCGGAAGCAAGCCTGAGAGGTTAAAATCCATTAGAATATCACATATATTCCTGTGGCCAACCTACTTTCCAGAGCAGCTGCAGCGTTCTCAGCCTTGGGAGGTTTTCTCAGTAACAGAAGATGCTTTTAAATTATATAGGTCACAGGCTCATCTTTTTTACATTGCACTTGCTCTTAGAGTTTGTGGATCAAAAGCTTCCAGTTGAAGCTTTTTGCTAGGAGAAAACCTAACGGCCTTTCTTCTCCCTGTTGACAAACACATCCATTAAACTCACAGAGGATGACAGTGACAATCTTGGAACTGGCAAAGGTCAGTTTCATTAACATCATCAAAGCGGAGTAGAATGGGGGTACTGGAATCGGGGAAGCTTTTATCCAGATAAAAGTGAGTAGAAGAGGCCCAGCTCACAAATGCTAGGAGAAAACTGTCCAGAGGATGGGTTGCATCAACATAAGGAGGTTTGTTCAACATAAAAGTTGTCATTGGAGGCTCCAGGTAGAGCCCATAAGTGGGAATTACAAAGAAGAAGAGATTTGGAGCCTCGGGAAGTCAGTGGGTAGCAGACTGGCATCAAACAGACTCATTATAAAGTGGCAAGGACCCAGCCACAGGATGGCCAGGAAGAAACCCCAGGTCCTGGGAGAAGCTGGGGCCTTTGAGTCAACAGACCTGCTTTCAAAATCTCACCTGGTGCCTGCAGGTCACGGACCAGCAATACGCTATTTCATCTTCACAGCGTCACAACAGGTTTGCACTCATGTAACCAGCATTTCCTGTGACAAGGGGCACACTGGCAGGTGATGATGGAGTGCGTTGATAGCTGCAGATCCAGTCTCTTTTATGCCAAATTTACCCTGCCTTCCTGCGTGGTAATCCAGCTCCAGGAACTGGAACTGTATCATACTCGGAAGCTCCTGCTGGTGTCCTCTGTTGGGTGACTTCAGGAAAAATACAGACAGCCTGGAGCCTGCTTTACCTCTGTACAGTGTTAGCTGTTCCGTCACCAGGATGCAATACCTGACACCTACAACTTTAAGGAGAGATTCGGTTCAGCGCAGTTTCATGGTCTGTGGTCAGCTGGTCCGTGGTCAGCTGGTCCCAAGGCAGTAGCATCGTGGTGGAAGGCTATGGTGGAGCAAAGTCACTTCATTCAGGGTCACTAGGAAGTGGAGCAGGGGAAAAGTACAGAGAGGTGAGGCAGGGGACTAGATATAATTATCAAGTGACTCCTTCATGATCCATACAGGCACATTCAGAAGTATGTTTTACTAATCCACTAGGCTCAAGCCAACCAGCTTGACACAAATAAGCTTAACAACCATAGCTTGGCTTCAAGCAACACCAGTACATGGGATGTTATTGCTAGATTTGCTGGATTGGCCCTTCTTGGATATCTATTCATGTATTCTTCTCTTGTTGGGCTTTAGTCCTGGTCCATCTTTTGCCTTTTGATCTGTTTTCATAAAGGTTCAAACTCCTAGTTAAAGACACACGACAGAAAAAGAGAGTTAAGCCAAAATCAGGCTCTGAGGTGGATTCTGCAAATATTGACCTCATATTCCCAGAGACTCTCAGGCCTAATGGTCTTGTTTGGTCCTCAGGCAGGAAGTGGTTGAGACTTTTCACTTAGCGGGTTATTGATGTAAGGAATCCTTCAGAGCTTGGCAATGCAAGTGTTTATAGCCGGGCATTTATTGCCCGAAGGTACCAACTACTTCTTGAACTGAATTGATCCTAATATCTTGAACATAAGAAGGTACTTCTGAGGGGAGTAATGTATCAATTTCTGTGGTGCATTATGTTATTGTGAACACAAAAATTCAAGGTCCTGTCCCTGCAGCAAGAGGAAGATCTAGGCAGGGTACGTTTCTGCCAACTGCATCCCCATTCCCTTAGCACCCCGCCTGCCCCCCACGCAGTTGGTGTGAGGAGCAGCTGACTCAGCAGGTGGTAGACACGGCTCCGTGTTCAGCTGTGAACGGATCCCATGAAGCTCAGCCCCAAGGGCTTTGGTGGAACCAGTGGGCAAGAGGTGTCTCCTTCTGCCATGCTCGTAAGTGGGCGGAAATAAGCCCGGAAGAGCTGGTGGCCTTGCCTGTGGACGGAAAGAGCTTAGTTAAAGCCAAGCTGTGCCTCAGGTCACACCGTTTCTAAACTTTTGAGTTACAAGAACCATGAACTACATTGTTTTGCTTAAGTCCGTTTGAGTTCTCAAACGCAAACAAAAGATCCTGAGTAATCTGACTGGGTTCTTGGATTTTCTGAAATTCAAAGCTAAATTTAATGCTATTGAACTGAACCCTTCCCTAAATTACTAAAAATCCAAACAGAAAATCTGGTGACCAAAACAGTTTCTGTTCATTATTGAGGTAAAACAGTCCTCGGCTACACAATATTACCCTCCTCCTTCCAATGGAGAGTGACGCACTCTGCAGCAGGTGGCTCGTCTGCGTTTTCAGTGGTGTGGTCGTCACCACTCAGCGTGGCGGGTAAGAGCCCAAGACCCATCGGAGACCAGACCTCTGTCAGAGGGTTGTTAGGGTCCTGGCAACTCTTTAGCTCCCTGTGAACTACGCAGAAAGTGGGGAATGATTAGGTTTGCACTGCAGTGCACTCCATGGGGAGGGCTGAGAGGACACACGCGTGGTACCAGCAGCAGGACAGGGCATCACACCTGTGGACTTTGGAGCTAGACAGCATGGACCTGAATTAGGACTCAGCGACCTTCAGTTTTGCCTCAAGAATATCATTTTTGTCTACTTCACTGAAAAAAGGAAGTGAAATACCACGTGCTGAGTCAAACGTGTTTGATGCATGGAACTCTCATTTTTGGTTTAAGTTCTAGACTGGTGACTTATTTGTAAGTAAAAATTCTGAAGTTATCAGCACAATTTTGTTTGTATGAACCATCAAGGCCAGAAAACTCAGAATAAATCTGTCTGTCACTCGTTTCGTACATGACACCTTCGCTCTGTCCAAACAAGCGTCCTTGTAAGTAGTTATCTGAACAAGGTTAGGTTTGTTATGTAAAGCAATGATGAAAACTTGAGGTTCCTGAAAGACTAACTTGGGAAAAATACACACTTTTGCCTCAGATTGAGAATACATTCATTGCAGTTATTTAAAGGCAGATGCAAAGACTCCTGGGAAGAAAGCTGAAGTTTTTGCAGTGTAGAATGTTGTAAAGGTATGCGTGGTGTTGATTTCATTGCTGATAGAGGATGTTTTTCCTTGGTACATGCTTTGTTTTTAAGGTCTTTTGATGTGAATTATAGACAATGTCAAGAATTTTCTACTAGTTTGTCTTTTGTTGGAAGTGCAGGTTTTGATGATGCTAAAACTGTAAACCTTTCTTGAGAGCATTTGGTTAGTTTTAGCAAGTGGCAGCCGTGGCTGCTCTGTTCGCAGTTGCTGAATATTAAGCAGCAGTGAAGAATGTCGGATAACCGACCACTTTGCTCAGGCCTCCTCTGGGAGGCGGAGAATTAGCCCCATTTCTCACTTCCCTGCTCACTTTCCAAAGGAAGTTCGTGGATTCACTGTTGGCTTTGCACCAAGTGGCTTAATATCTCGTCTCTCCCAACCCACAACTCGCTCAAGAACTTGTGCAAAAGTGCAGTGAAAACAGGTCTCGTCCCATCAGGCATTCATACCCAGGAAGAGCCTTGCCCTGTCACAGAGAGAGCCGAGTGACAGTAACAGGGAGCTGGAAACCTTCCGCACTTCAGGGCCCTGCATACCTGGGACAGGACAGGAGCTCAGTACCTGTTCATGAGTTAAGTGGGAAGTCTCAGGAGACCCGAACCATAGTAAGTTGGTCAACAAGGACCGTGCTGTTCCCTGCCATCATGGTTCTGTTCCCCGAACACTTCCCAGCCCAAGCAGCTGAATCTGAGGGAGGTGGGATGAACTGTTGCATGTGGGAAGAGAGAATCCAGCCCCCCGAGTTTTCCTTAAAGCTCCTTGCAGCATCTTTCAGAACAGAACTCTGGGGTTCAGGGACATAGCGCTTTCCGGAAGGGAGCACAGCATGGTGCCCTCTGGGACCTGCATTCTTTGTTCCTGAGACTTGGTGACTACTTTTCATTCTCCTGGTTCCTTTCTTACCTTCTAAGGTGCATCTGCTTTTTCTCTTTCTTACTGGGTCCTGTGGTTCTTACATTTTTGTTGGTACAGAGATCTCAGATTTTTAAAATGTCATGGGGAGCCCCATGTGGGTGCAGTGCTGGGCATCACTCTGACTCTCCACTGTGGTCAGAGTCCCGGGATTCACTTGTTTCGTGAGGTGGCCGGGAAGCCTGTGCTGTGTGGATGGCAGCCCTTGTTAACCAACTTACTATGGTTCAGGTCTCTCATGTGCATTATCTCTTCTGGTTCTTGCCACAAACACATGGCACAACGTTGAGCATTTCTATTTCCATGCTATGGATGCGAATACAGAAGCCTATGCAGGCAAAAGCCTTTCACTAAGACGGCTCCACAGTCTTTACGGAGATAGAAGGAAACAGACAGAAAGGCAAGCGCTGCATCCAGAAGGACACTAAAACCAGGACGTGCTACGAAACGCCACCTCCATGCATTTGTTTTGCCATTTGCATCAATAGCTCAGAGCCACTGAGGGGCTTTTGCAGTGGTTTTAAGTAACTCGATCTTGCGGTGACAGTTCCCCTTTCCTCCCTGTGTCACACTTACTTTTAAAGTACAGTCACGCATCACGGAACATTATTTCAGTCAAGGATGCATCACATAGACAATGCAATTCCCCCGAGATCAGACGGTCTCGGGAGGTTGCAGCCTTCACAGTTCTTGCAAGCACACTCTGTGGCATTTGCACAACCACAAAATCACCCCAAAACACCTTGTCTTGAAGATATCCCTGTTGATAAGTGACACACGACTGAATTTATGTACTCAGCTTAGCTCTAGCATCTCCAGTCATCAGCTGACCCCATGTCCTACTTCAGTTCCTTCTTTAAAATCATTTTAAAGTCAAGTTTTTCTATTTGTACACCGAACTGGAATAGAAACTGCTCAGGAGAATGTTGTTATGTCTCACTCAGTGGCTGGATGAACTCCTGCGTGGCTGAGATAAATGGCACACAGCAATCTCCAGATACCAAAGGCCTGGCGAGCCAGAGGACTGGTGGGACCCATCACAGGTAGATGGAAGGTACTGGAAACACTTTCTTTCTTTCTTTCTTTCTTTCTTTCTTTCTTTCTTTCTTTCTTTCTTATTCTTTCAGTTAGTGCAGTATGGAGTAATAATGAACCCTTAAGATCTGTCCAAACAAAGGCCTAGATCCCAGCATGAAGCGACCTGTGACTGGGTCCCTGAGAGGCCTGCATGTGGGCTGTATGGGGCCAGAGCCGTCTCAGGAGGTGCTCATGACTTGGAAGACATTAAGTGAGCCCTAACTCACCCTGGGATTGCGGCTTCAGTGGAGGACGTGTGCCACTGGCTTTGTGGAGGACCTGACTCCTGGATCCCTGCAAATGGCTTCACATCCAGACCCAGATGAAACTCCCCTTCCCACCAGGTGTCGCGCTGGCCTCGTGAATGTCCCTTTTCCCCTTACTGAATTGTGTTTGCGATACATAATGACCACATTCTTCACAGGCTGTCGATGCACGTGCATAACACACCTTCACCCTTTCTTCCTCTTTTGAAAAGAATAAAACCAAATCAAATAAAACAGAATAGAATCAATCGAAACAAAACCATGAACATGGTACATGACTTTAAAACAAAATTCAAGGAAATCAGTAATGGCTACCGTAATGTCTTTTGTTATCTTCAAAAGAATTGCCCACGCCATCACGCATAATAAAATCAAACAAAACAGTACAGAATAAGACCAATAAAAACAAAACAATGGAAGCAGTGCAGGACTTCAAGCAAGATAATAGTAAAAACACAGTGGGTACCAGAATGCATCTTGTTATCTTCAAAGCTGACACCATCAGATGTGATACAGTCAAACAAAACCAAATAGAATTAACTCAGTCAAAACAAAACAACAAAAGTCATACAGGGCTTCAAGACAAGCTAATAGGAAATCAGTAATGGCTACCATAATATATTTTGTCATCTTTGAAGTAGTTGCCCATTGCCATCAAATATAATAAAATTAGGTAGACTGAAACAGAATAAAATAAAACTAAACAGCACAATGAAAACAATATGGGTTTCAAATCACGATCATAGATTAACAAGGGCCACTGCCTTCCCTTTTAGACACTTCCTCCCCTTTCACTTTCCAGGATGTATTGTGCATTTTGGATCCCACCAACTCCTTTAGTTTTATATCAGGGAGACGACATGATGTCCACCCGTGTGACTCTGAAGCATTTCACCCATGAGCATGATCTCATGTTGCATCCATTTACCTACAAGAGCCTCGAGGTTCTCTTTCTTTATAGCTGAGTAGCTATTCATTGTATAAAAATGTCATGTCTTTGTTACCCACTCTGCAGTTGATGGGCAAGCTACCCCCACTTCTTTCGGGCTCCTAGAAATATTGTCCTCTCTCTATGAACCCACTTTCAGGTTAAATGTGTTTCTCATGTAAAGCATATTGATGGATCTGGTCTCCCGATCCACTCTGTCTGTGTTCCTTTTTATTAGTGTATTGAGGCCAGCCGTATTAGTGATCATGGCCAGCCTTCTCTGCCTCCTCTCTGCCATGCTATTTTCCTGCCGTTGGCTGCCTACTTTCCCCCTCCATCCTGTGGTCTGCCCTGCTCAGTGAGTCCCCTCGGCCACTGTTCCTGAACCATGGTCTTTTTTTTCTCTCTCTCTAGAATGTCCTCTAGTATTTTTCACAGGGTTGGTTTGGTGGTCATCAATTCCTTCAGTTGTTCTTTGTCATGGAAGTGTCTTGTTTCTCCATTAATTTTGAAAGATAGTTTTTCAGGATACATCAATCTGGGCTGGAAGTTATTTTCTTTCAGGACTTGAAATACTTCAAGCTCTTCTTGATTTGATGTTTTGTGTTGAGAAGTCTGTCGTGATTCTGATGTGCTTTCCTTTGTAAGTGATCTGTTTCTTTTCTCTAACAGCTTTTAATACTTTGTTCTTGTGTTGAATTTCTGGGATCTTGATTATTACATGTCTGGGTGTAGATTTATTTTGGTCATGGCTAGCTGGAGTTCTGTATGCCTCACTTATCTGAATGTTACTTCCTTTTCCTATGCTTGGGACGTTTTCTGATATTAGACTTGAATGTCATTTGTGTTGGCCCCTGCTTCTTCACTCACACCTGTTATCC
This sequence comes from Cavia porcellus, assembly GCF_034190915.1. NCBI lineage: Eukaryota > Metazoa > Chordata > Mammalia > Rodentia > Caviidae > Cavia > Cavia porcellus. The sequence continues at coordinate 85,544,615 of NW_026947493.1, forward strand.
TAAAGTTGTGTTTCTTTTGGTTGTCTTGCAGCCACTGAGTTGTTATTTCCTAGTTCTTTGTTATTTTAAAGAGATCTTTCTTTTCACAATTGCAAGCTACAAACTGTCTTCAAGGCTTGAAAGCCTATCTTTAGTTTCTTTCAAGTAGTTTTGCCAGTTTTCAATGGAGTTTTTAATTTCCTGGGTATCTCTTTGAATCTGTTTCATGTATTCTAAATTTTTTATACTGTTCATTTTCCTATGCGCCTCTGTTCTTCCATCTATGTCTTCTTTAGAGGTGCTTAGCAATTCTTTCATTATGTTTTTGATTTCTTCTTTTTCCTGAGATAGTATTTCTGTTCTAATTTCTTTTATATCCTCATGAAGTTGTTTATTTACTTCAGTTGCCTTCACTTCAGAAACTTCAGGCGTGCAGCTCCTGCTCTCTTCTGTGCTCACATCTCCTGGGCTGCTCTGCCTGGGTCGGAGAGTAGAGCCTGCCTTTGCTTCTGCATCTTGACCTATCTATCCCTCAGTTCTTGCAGACAAGTGGGTGGCAGGGTCCCAGGCGCTTCCCGCATTGGCTGCAATTTCTCTGAAGTGAGACTGTTTGGTTTTTTGAGCCAGCGCTGGCTACGGTGACCACTGGGTGCCCTGGTGCAGGGCTGTCTGCTGCTTTTACCAGCCTGTGTTGCTCACTGATGGCTGGTGGCACGAATGCTGTTATAACCTAAGGCGCCCTAACTATCGCGCAGTAAGGTCTGTTCTGTATAAGCCCACCTGCTGCTTCCCCTCCCCTTCTCCCTTCAAATCTAACTAGGTTAAGTTTTAACTTCCTAAAGGCCATAAAACAAAGGCCTGAGGTAATAGCTCCTGACAACTCGGGTCTTCCCTACCCGGTAGCCCATCACAAATTGTGTTAATTGCATTAGATTATATTAGATTGTACATTCTTCACAAAAATAGCTTCGTTTGTATCATAGCAATACCTGTAACTTGGCCTGTAAATGCGTGTTTTCCTTTCCCTCTGGGCAAAGAATTGATATGTTAATCAATGCTCTCCTCTGTAAAGAATTGTAAAATCTTACCTAATTGATATGTTAACCATTGTTGCCTTCTACAAATAGAACAGTTGTGGTGCTAAAGTAAGGTAACTAAGGTTGTTAATTGCTGTTAGACTTCTCTATTCTTTGCTAAGAAAAACAAGATTTCTTCTTATCTAAACTTGCTAGTAATTGTCGTTTCTGCTTTGTAGTGCATCACACCCCCATCCCCCTCCTTACATTGTGTGACCAGCAGCTGTTTGTGGATTTACAAGATAAAAAGTCCTGACTTTTAGCTGTGAGGTGCGCAGTCTCCAAATTGGCTCCCGGAGACTCATCACCAGGCCTGGATTTTACCTAATAAAGCCTTTGCTTCCCAAATTTTAATTTCTTGCTTCCTTGGATTTTATACCGGGGTTCGAGTTATCATACATGCCAGGGAAGGGCTGGCTGCTGCCTCCTTGCTGGTTATGGGGGGATCTTTGATAGTGGCTGTCAAAGTGTGTGCGGAGGTTAGGGCTGGCTGTCACCTTTGGACCATGCTGGTTACTGGTGCGGAACCTCACTGATGGCTGCTGGAATGTACACGGGGGCAGGGCTAGGTCCAAGCAGCTTCCATTGGTCAGCTCCCACCTAGGAGCTGCTGGAGGGAGCAGGGTGTGTTCTGGTTCCAAGCTTATTCTCCCTGATTCCCAAATGCCTCCCAGCCAATGGCTCTCCCCGAGGGAGGACTGAGCCCTCTGCACTCACCCCAGCCAGTGAAGTCCTCTGCTTCTGCTGCTCCCCTCTACTGCTGCCTCTCTTTGCAGAGCCCTCCAGGCTCCACAGCCTCCACCATCGCCGTGACTGTGTGTCCCCAGGTTCCGACAGCTCCTCTTGCACAATGGTCCAGCTCTGGGCGAAGGCACCACAGCTACTGCCTTCTTTTTTGTTTAAGTTTTTCTATTTTTTTAAGTTTTCTCTCTGTGGGCTTCCATTCTCACTTTGGATTCTTCCCGGGTCCAGGGGACCCACTTCCTTCCTTCTTGTCCTCTCCATGATGCTGTATTCCAGCTTGGGCTGTGTCTCTCAGAGGCCGTGTACTCCGCTGCTTAATGCTCCACCTTCTTCCCGAAAGCCTCTTCATCCTTTCTGCACCCTCTTCTTTTCCCTCCCCTCCCTCTATCTCTTGGTTCTCTTCCCATTTGCAAAAGATGTAGCTCCCTGTTTTCTACTGTCCATCTTTTATTTGCTCTTTATATTTAAGCTTCTCATATAGAAGCCATGCAAAATATTGTGTGTGTCTGATTTATTTCATTTAACATTATGGTCTCACTGTGCATCCATTTCCCTATAAATGACTCAAGCTTACCCGTCTTTGTGGCAGAGGAGTACTCTACTGTGTATAAATACTTCATTTTCTTTATCCATTCATCTGCTGATGGACATAGAGGCTGCTTTCAAGATTTAGTAACTATGCATTGTGCTGCTGTAAATATAAGTATGCGTATGTCACTATAAGATGATGTTTTTAACTTTTTTGGGATGATACTAGAAGGGGAATAACTGGGTCAAATGAAATTTCGAGTTGTAATTTTTTGAGGAATCTCCATACTGATTTCCCACCCACAGTGTGGAAGAGTGTCTTTGCTCCACCACCTCACCAGCCTTTGTTATTACTGATTTTTTTTTTTTTGGTCTTTTTCCTTTTTATCGGTACCAGGGATTGAACTCACGACTGCCTGCTTGCAAGGCAGGCGCTTATCCCCCGCCCCAGCTAAATCCCCAGCCCCTATTACTGATTTCTTGATGATGGCCATTCTTTCTGAGGTGGAATCTTGATATTGTTTTAATTTGCATTTCTCTAATGGCCAAAGTTGAACATTTTTAAAAAAGTATTTATTGCCTTTCTTTTGAGAAGTGTCTGCTCATTTCAGTTACCCATTTTTTTTTTTTACTGTTTTTCTTTTATTTGGGGGGAGGTTGAATTTTTTGGAGTTCTTTATCTATTATAGGTATGAGTTCCCTGTCTGAGAAACAGTTGGCAAAATGTTTCTCTCACTCTTTAATTTTCTCCTTAACACATCCTGAAGTGCTCAGTATTATCCTTAGCTCTCAGAGAAGAGACAGAATGGAGAATAATGATGTGCCTGGATCCTACCTTAGCAAGGGGACGGCAGGGCCACTCTTCCCAAAGCAGGTACTTCCTGTCCAGGTGGCAGATGTCCACTGTGTCCTTCTGCTATGGCCTCCGACCTTTAAGAAAATCAGATGCTCACAGGCAGAAGATGGGCCAAGAGACACGGGTAGAAACCTGGAGAGAAGTTAACAAAGCGGTCAAGATAAATCCTCGTCCTTGATTTTCAAAACAGAAAGCCTTGTGCAGATCAAGTTTTGAAAAGAGCTCATCTTAACTGACTTGAATTGTGTTTGTGTTTTGCAGACAGACAGGCCTAGGCCCTTAGCCCCAGCTCTACTCCCTGAGTCGTAAGGTGGACTCCAACATGCCGCACAAACTGCCCACAAGGAGTGGTGCTAATGCATCTCTGCGCACACAGGATTAGGTGCAAAACATGGTTTCCGTTTCTTTCAGTAGTGCAGCTGAGAACTTTTTGGTCATGCAGTTTTATTTTGTCGCACACATTCCCAGTCGTATTACAGTTTTGCTGCTGTTCCTTTCATTTCTTGCCGCAGTACTCTCTGAAGATCCTAATCCATCCTTAAATATTGTGCATCATGGCTGTGAAGGACCTCTGGGCTAATTTAGCAGCTGGAAAGGTTTGCTTCTGCCTTCCCGAGTCCTCCCAGACTTCGTCCCCAGCCACCATCTTTGCTTAATGGCTTGTGTTTCCACTCTGCTAACCATTCATGAGTCTGTGGCACGGCTTCTTCGGTCTTTGAGCTAAAAACGTCTCTCTTAAATGGTGCTTCTGAAGAGCTGGAGCGTGGAGCCTTAATAGAACACTATTCTTGAAGCAGTGGTGTTGGACCCTGACCAAGTGATATTACATTAGGAAATAGGAATTGCTTTTGAATAATTTTGCGGTCACTTTCCAGAAACATCTGAGGTCAGCTGCAAAAACACAAACATGAAAAGGCCTAGTCACTGCCTATATAAATGGCAAACAGAGCCATTAGCTCACTTGGAATGTATGAAATGCAGACTATTCAGATAAATACAGCAGCCCGCATGAGTCTTAACAAGTCAGGGAACTCTCTCCAGTGTGAGACGGACGAGAAGGGGAAAGGGGATGTGGAGTGTGTGCAGTATCTCCTTGGGATGATGTCCATCTCTTCATACTTTGCAGGCTACAGCCGTAACTTTGTTCTATTTTTAAGACAAAATGAGCTGGATAGCTTGCATATTTGTCACTATTTTAGACACATATGTGAAATTATAATAAGGTTTCTCTTTTTTTTAAACAAACTTCTGTCTTTTGTCTGTTTTTGAAAGCTGCCAGTCATTGTGTCCTCCGTGTTATCCACACTTCTCAGGAGGCAAATGACCTCTTTGAGTGCGAGGATCTTTGTTCACTGCCTTCTTTTTTGGGGGCCGTGGAGGTGAGAGCTGGTTCTGAGGTGAGCGCTCAGGTTTATGCCCAAAGGGGACCGGGACACAGGGTCTCCAGCATCCTCACCCGTGGGGGCCTCGCTATTGCACCTCATAGAGGAAGGGAACGACACTCACAGGTGTGGGGTGTCACTCCGTCGGCTGCACCCCAGTGTCACCATCATTGTGCTGGCCAAACCCTAACAGCCTGCTATTCCTAAAGCTGCAAACTGTCTGGACTTGGGGTGAGCTGAGGCGCTGTTTGCTCAGGACTTAGGAGTTCTCTGGGATGCAGAATTTCAGCACTAAAACTGGGGTGATTTAGTAAATCAGGATGGTCACTACAGATGTCTGACTTGAGAGATCACTTTCCATCTGATTTTTTCTTGCTGCTCTATGGTATCTCCTGGTGGTTCTGGAGATCAAACTCAGGGCCGCTGAGGGGCTGAGAGCAGCTCAAGCATGGAGTTATGTTCCTGGCCCTGTGATAATTAATGCCCCTGCAGTAAGCATCGAGCAGCACCCCCTGTAACCCTTGACTCTCCGCACCCACTGCTGTGCCTTCCTGCTGGCTGGGTTGAATCAGCCCGCCGTGCTGTGCGTCCCACCACATTGGCGAGGGGCTCCCACTACAAATCACAGCCCATTTACCCTCACTTCAGGGCCACAGGAGACTGAAAGGCATCTGTGGTTTTCTGGGGCTCTCACTGTACTGGATTTCCTGGCAGAAAATTGTTGTCTCTTTTCACCTTGCTGATAACTCTGTTGAAAACCCAATAATTCTCTTCATTTTAAAGATGACAAGGTTGATGAAGAGAGAGAAAGGGGAGATCTCTGGGCACTCAGTTCTCTCCCTGCAAATACTCAGATGCTTTATTAATGGTCCTAGCTAATCTCTGGTCAGTCTGGGGAAGTTTGCTGCTCTGGGTGACCTTGCCCAGCACAAAGGACCCTGGCCAAGGCTGCGGTGCCCGAGCTTATTGATACTTCCCTTCTGCATAGTAGAGTTTAAAGCTGTTTCTAAGTCCTGTGTCTGATAACATGGGAAACGCGATGAATGTTCCTGTTACAGCGTGAAGAATATGCAGGTTTACATCAGACATGTATGTATGACGTTGTTTGTGCATGAGTGTAAACGACTGTGAGGAAAAACACCAGAATGGTAACTACAGCTATTTCTGGTCAGGAAGATTGATGGGTGGTGTAGAGATTCATTATGGCTCTTATTTCTCAACAAAGATGCGTTCAACATTTTTTGTGGGAGCCACTTAGGCGCAGGGGATCCCAGATGAGTGTAGCAGTCGCTCTTTTCTGGGAGTTCGCAGCCTGCTGGGTAAGAAGACAGGACAGTCAGCAGCCTGGGGCCGCACAGGTGCCGAAGGAGAGCTGTGACCCTGTGCAGGGGCATGGGCTCTGCATTCCTCACTGTTAGCAATGTGCCTAGTGATTGAGGGGCTCAGAAAACATTCTCGGTTGGTTTCTCTTCTCATATTTCCTCCTGTTTGTTTAAGGGCAGGGAGTGAGGAGCCTCGAAGGGCGGGTACCAGTGGCACAGGTGGTCCTCCCCAGACCTCCAGCCGAGGAGGAGGCCGGGAACCTGGGTGTGGGTTCTGCACAGGATGATACGGTTTATAATTTCACCCCACTGTCACCCCTCCGTGAGTAAGTCACCCAGGTAAGTGTCTCTTTTTATCTGTATAAAAGGGTGAGGTTGCCTCGTGGTGGGTTAGAATTAAAGCATTAGCAAGGGCCCTGGCACATAGTGGGACTGATTATGGCCCAGCAATAATTGTTTTTCTGGGTTCAAAGAGTCTGAAATTGTTCTCAGGGCATATCAACCTAAATTGATGTTTCTCTTCTGAGCATTTACTGTATTGATACAAGTATCCCAAAATTTACATTTCTTGTCAGTTACTTCACTTTTGATGGAGTGTGTGAATTTTGAGGTTCCACAAAAATTACTAATAGGGATGCAGTAACTGGAGAAAATGCCAGATGTATTCTAAGCAAGCCCCAGCAGAGCCTACGAGGCAGTCGGGAGCGCTAGGGGTGCTCCGGGGGGGCTGAGAGGTGTGCAGCCTGAAGGACAGCAGACCCAGCCCAGTGTTGGCTCTGCTGCTTTGGAAGGGACCCGTTTCTGCCACTTTCTGACAATTCTGGAAGTGTGGGGCCTTAGAGCTCCAATCAGGGAAGGTTACTATTTGAGTACTTCAACACAAATGAACAAAGAAAGCCCGACAACCTCGTGGAATAATAACTTTCTGTAAAGAACACGGTTCACTCTTTACACAGCTATCAACGCATGGTAGCAGGTTTACTTTTCTGACGCTGACTCATTTCTTCTAGTATCTGGATTAGTTAGGACCTTTTCCACGGCAAGCGAGAAGTGCAGAGGTGGCCGGGAGTTGGTCTGATAGACGGAGTGATGCTACCAGGATGCCTTCTCCGCCACCCTGAGCTCTTTTCCTCTTGTTGACATCTTCCTGAGAGGCACGTTCTCCCAGAGCGGTGGGAAGATACGGCTGAACAGCAGCTTTCCGGCTCACAGCATTCCAGCTTACAGCCGCAACGACACTCCAGCAACCTTTCCTGATAGCAGCATTGTCTGTGCTGACTTCCACTGGCACAGACTGGGGTAGGACATGTGCCCACCTTGCACGGGGAGGTGACACCCTGCCCAAATCCCCAAAGTGGTCGGATTCCCGGCAGGGAACCCAAAAAACCCAAAAAACAGCAATCAATGCCCACTATACAGTTAATTCAATTAGTATATTGGAAATAAACATAATATTTAGAACATTGCAATTGCTAAAATAAAAACTTTAGATGATTTTAATTTAGGGGTTAATTGAGCACAGAATCATCTACAAGTCTGGCAGCCCTCAAAACCAGCAGTCAGAGAGCTGTGCTCCGCCGTATGTGTGTACCATATTTCTGGACAGGAAGCGGAAATAGGTACAGCAGTGGGCGGTGTGGGCTCGTCCTGTGCTGTGGGACACCTGGATCTCCGCCTGATGGCTATTTGGGTTGGGTGGTGGGGGGCATGGGTTAGGGACACTTTCCCACCTCCAGTGCCTTTAGAGGAGGCTGTGATCACAGCGCTGGGTTTAAGAAACTGTCACTCATTCCATGCCCCTTATGGTGGCTGTGGCTGCAACCACAGCAGACTGCACTTTAGATTAAATTGAATCTTCTGATAGAAAGAAAGCGAGAAATAGCTTGATTGGTCACAGCACTGCGTTTGCTCATTTGAAGAAGGTCTGTTCTGTGACTGAGGTTGGGTGCCGTGACGTGGTGAGACGCTGCTGCCGGTGGAGATATACCTTCCTAAGTCAGGTTTTCAGTTTGGTTACTCCACTACACAAGGACAAAGTATGCAGGCATCCGCAGAACCAATTTAGCTGCATTTTTCAGTGCTCAAGAAGGCATCCTCCTCTTCCACTTTCTTTTTTTTTTTTTATATTGGTACCTGGGATCGAACTCACGACCGCCTGCTTCCAAGGCAGGCACTTATGCTGCTGAGCTAAATCCCCAGCCCCCTCCTCTTCCACTTTCAATGCCATCCCCTGATACACCCTCGACTCCTGACTCTGTGCAGGGGAGCCCCAAGTTTCCGTCTCCTGATTGGACCTCTCTGCTGGACCTCTGAGTCAAGAAACCCCCTTCATGTGTTTGGTGTCTCTATGTCAATGTCACACGTCCCTTTTGCACTCGGAAATCTTGCTCATAAGCACACGATACACAAATCATCTGTGTGGTGCGTGTGTGTATGTGAGTGCACATGTGTGAAGAGAGAGTTGGTTCCAAAAATAGTTGATATTTAAAAAGAATTGTAGTTGACCTGCATCACTTAAAGGCCCTGTTAGCTGACTCACTGGCAAAAACAAGTAATTAAAGAAATTAACAAGAGACTGTGGGCCAATCAATATGACCCTTTTGTCAAAATTAATCAAAGACATCGCTATGGTTTGATGCTATCAAGCAGTGAAAAGCAATACACTGCGTGTTTGAGTCTTCATGAGGAAACTGCCCATCTGCTTCTGGGCTCTGACTTAAACTGGTGCTCTCCATGGAGAGAGGGGGCCCTTGGTGTCACCCTGACCTGGCACCTTAAGGGAACCTGTTGGCAAACCAGGGCTTCTCAGCTGCCACGAATGAGTCAGCTGAGGTGGAAATGCCAGCAAAATAGAGGTATATTCCTTTCCTCACTCATCACTGGCTGTGCATTCAATCTGATGTGTCTTGTTTCCTGTGACTCTCAAGAGTGTGGTTTTAGCAAGGGAAATGCCAAACTGCAGCCCTGAGGATGTAGGAACAAAGGATGACGCGGAGACTTCGCCCCTGAGCTTTGTGACTGCAAAAAATGCCTGAGATATCAACTTACAAGGAGGAAAGCTCTGTTTTTGACTTAGGATTTCAGTTGATGGGTGGTTGGCTCTGCTGCTTTTGAGACTGTGGCAAGGCAGGAGCACTAGGCAGAGGAAGCTTGTCCACCATCTGATGAGCAGGAAGCCAGGAGAGTGGCAGCGAGGAGCAACACACAGCATCCCTGTCCAGGTCCCGTCCCCAGTGACCTCACTTCCTTCCCTGAGGTTGCATCTCTTACGGTCCCCAACCCCCAGTGGTGCCCTAGAGTACCTTAAATGCGCATCTTTGGTAGACACTTATCCAAACCCTTGCAAGAGTCTGCTAAGACAATTGAAATTTTGAATTATTCAGTACTATTATTTCATTTCTTAAAATGCAAACTAAAAACATGCCTCATTTTGTAGGTCTTAAGCATTTTGACTTTTATTATGCATTTTGTTAAACTCTTGTGTAAAACTGAGTAAGAAATAAAGACATTTGCTTAGATGTAGATAGTCTCCTTCCTTCCTTTGAAACCAGCATTGCCCAAGGCAAAGCTCACCATCTTCCCTAAAACCAACTCTTTTTTTCTTGGTTTTGTGCTTCTGTTCATAGCTGGTGAATTTTCAAAAGCTGTTTGTCTCTGCATCATAGTCTAATATTGATTGTGCTTTTCTTTATGAGTATGTGATGAGAGAATTAATCATGTTTGTGCTTAAAATGGAAAGATACTCACTTCTTAGTGTCTGCTTTCTTCCACCCATAATTTTCCCACTTAGCAAAATATCTATGGGAAGACATCCTTAAATTTTGTGATGTAGAGGTCCTTTGGTCTTCGAAGGATAGTGGGGGAAAGGAAAATTAATTGTTTGTATTCCCGACTTCAGCTTAGAGAGGGAAGGTTTTAACAAAGAACACGAAGAACTCTAAGGAATGTATTCAACATAATTTTTAAAAATGTGTCTTTTGCTTTTGTTTCATGAGGTACTTCCAAGAATCAGGTGGAAAAACTCCTATTCATCTTCTTAAATAGATAATGCTAATGGTACTACAGCACGAGGGCAGTTACCTTTTGTAATGGCTTTCGGTGCTAGGCCATCATATTCTCGGAGTACTTTCCTGGCCATCATTTCATTTATTCTCTAGCTCTTTGAGCCATCAGAAGTTCCTGCTCCTGCTATAAAAATGGTCCTTAAATGCTCACTGAGCTCCTGCCGCTGTTCATCATCTGCATCATCCATGTCTTGTTAACTCTCAGCCTCTTATTTATAAGCCTCTGCCTAGCATTGCTGTTGTTGCTGTGCTGTTGAATTTTACCAGTGCTGGAAGTCACCAGTCTCAAGTCAGGAAAAACATAGTTTGAGTTTCTAACAGTCCAGGTATCAAAGCAATGCAATCAGCCCTAAAATACTTGCAGAAGACATGGGTTACAACAAAAGACACAGTTCTGAGTTCAAGGATGAGGTGTTCATGTCATTTACAAAGAGTTGACTCTATCAGCTCCACTCTACCTCAGAGGGCATTCAGGGGGCAGAACAGGGACACGCCCTTGATAAGCTGAGTGCCCTGCCTGACACTGTTCCAGCTGAAGGGCTTCTTCACGCGTGTCCACAGATGTCACAGGATCGATAGGGCTGGCGGCTTTTTGGGTTCTTCTTGTCATGGTTTTGCTCAGCCTTTGTTGGTCAGAGCTGTATGAATAGATGATTCCAAATGGATTCCTTGGCTTCTAACTAATTTTAATAAAATGCATGATTTGCATGAGCATGTTATCTTTTTAAAATATTAATATTCAGCATTCATTTAATTTTATAGAGCACTTAGGATGGACAAGACACTGTAGCAAGTCTAGAGAAAGTTGGCACAGACAATTAGAAGCCTGTGTGGTTGTGTGTTATTCAAGGCAGAACCATTTCCTGGCTAAAACTCTTCCGTGCTTCTCTCCTGTCAAGAGAAAAAGTTCTTCTTATGCCATATAAGATCCTTAGCAAAACAAATTCATCTCAGAGCCACCCTTGAGGCCAGGAACTTACTCCATGTGTGCCTAAGCAGCAGCCACAAAATTTGTCAAAGGTCCCAGGTGCAGCCCCATTGCCCACGAGTGGTGAATTCCTACACACTGTTTAGGATTCAGCTCGAGTCCTCGTCCTCGTCTGCTTCATGACTCTGTCTCTGTAACTCCAAAGCAGAGTTAGTCCTTTGTTTCTAGGGGCCTTGTGGAAATGTTACAGGTCTCTTTTACTTCATTATAAAATCCACTAAACTATAAGTTCTCAAAGGCAGGAAATGTATCTTATGCTTATTATTTTCCCAGTGTTTGGTTTAGTGACTGGTGCATTCTTGGTGCACTAGGTATTTTGTGAATTAGTGAATGTATTGTAAGAGTAGCTTTTAGAGTTAGCATCAGATTGGTTTTACAATCAGCACTGCTGAAACTCTCTTACTGGTGAGCAATTATCTTCTGGTAGAACACCTGGTACAAATCTATAAATATGTTGGCCAACAACTCAAAGTGATTAGTGTAACCAATTTACTACAATTAGGAAGAGGACCACACTCCATAGAATTTAAAAGATGCATTGATTACACACCTGTGAGCATAAAAGAAGCTATAACTCCTGCAGTAACCATGAAAAGGTATCACATGGGATTTAGGATTCCAATTGTTTTGGTACTGTACCCAAGATACCTGCCTTTGGCTCACACAGGAGACAGTGATCCCAGCTAGACACAGAAGCACCCTGGCCCTCGGTCAGCAACGTCATCAGCCCATCGGGTTCTTCTCCTTTTTTGGTTTGCTCTGTGTTGCTCAGAAGCTCTTTACAGTGCCTGCAGAGGCTGGCAGTTGGTTGTTAATTTTGAATCCAGGGCTAAATTAAGCACATTTAATTCTTTCCCACTTAAAATCTAAGTGCCCAGAAAAGTTATTAAAAGCTTCTATGTAATGATGATTGTATTCCTGGGCTTTGTAATTAGGACCGGACACAATAGTTATTACAGTGGTGAGAGCTGTATCTTGCTTTGGTCCAGCATCAGAGCCAAGGACGTAGCAATCTTCCCCTAAATACGGAGAAGGCCCCTTGTCTTGCTGAGTGGATGACTAAAGTATTTCAAATTAGAAAAATAAATATGCATCTGATGAAAGTTACTAATGTTTGAAGAGCTGATAAAAATAAAATCATTTATTGAATGCTAACAAGGCAGGGCATCATACATATTGGGAAATACAAATTAAGGTTTCAGATCTCAAAATGTAAGTTTGATTGAAATATTGGGCTTTAGACCACATCCTACTATTATGTTAGAAAGCTTTATTGTAACCAGGCCATGCATATCATTTTAAATGTGAGGTTTATAAAAGATTACCAAAAAATCACATCAGTAGAACTAGTCTTTAATGTAATTACATTTCAAAATTCCATCCTCCATTAACCTGGAGGAGGCTGAAGGCTTCCCTATTTAACAGCACCGTGAAAGGGTGGGCCTGCAGGCGGGGCAAGACACAGTGGTTTGCTGTGTGCAGAATCAGAAATAAGAGAGTACTTCCTGTGGGACATAACCTATCATCACGGCAAGCGCTCCTCCCATCAGCAGGGATCATCACAAACCAGATGCTGTACGGGCTGGGTGAAGCTGTTGCTTTATAATCACCGAATGAGTTAGTTAAAAATACTGAGTGGGTGAATTGTAAGGACTAAGCTTTGGCATGAGATCTGTGCACGTTTCTGTGATTCCCAGTTCTTGTGTGGAGAAGATGATTATGAGATCCAGAAAAGATGCACGGTTAAATCCGGGCAGCCACCATCACCCGCTTTGCTCCCCTCACTAACAGTGAAGTTATTTATAAAGGTGGTGTATGGCAGTGACAAAATAGTCTGGAACTACAAGAGCAGCTGTTGGTGTAGCGCGGACTGTGAATCGGCAGTGTGAGACTGGCCGGGGCCTGAGGGGGCTCCCGCCTGGACCTGCACCAGCTGTGGTCAAGTGCAGCTTGGTACCCGCACGCCCAGGACCTCAGCGGGGAGCCCTGGGCGACTCGGGCTGAGCAGGCCTGTCCACATGGGAAAGGGGAGGCCAAAGCAGGGAGCGGGAGCAAGCAAGGTGTCCTGTGATCTATCTCAGATCACACGGGACGTCACCTGTGCCTATTCTACTGCGGAAAGCAGGTCCCAACACGACCCATATTTAAGGGACAACCAGCTCTGCCTCTAACTAGAGGAGCACGTATCCGTGTTGTGAGGAGCATGAACATGGAGAGTTGTCTCAAATCAGACTGCCATAAAGGTGCACCCCGGGAGGAGGAGCGCAGGAGATAACAGTAATCTACAAGCAGAAAGGAAAACGGAAGGAGCTGACTCCGAAACTGGGGTGGAGAAAGCCCAGGAGCAGCCCAAGGTACTCAAAAGCGCGAGAAGATGGTCTCACTGGGCTCACAGGGCCACAGGCGGGAGGGTCCACCGCGGCCACCTGTGTGCTGGAGGTCAAGGAGCCAGCAGCCCCTCTAGGCTGACGCCATAGAACAAGAGGGATCGGGAGGTGAGCTCCAGTCCACGGATGGGGCCTACAGTGCCTAGGGATTGCTGCTGTGAGTCCTGCTGCAGGCTGAGGAAGCGGAGTTGAGGGTCTACAGGGGAGGGCAGCAACCCAAAATACCTGACCCCCCAAAAATGGAGCTTTTCTAATGCAGGCCGCTTCCTCCTCCTTAGCTTTTCAATCTGTCCGGACTGCAAGCCTATTGGTTGGTGCCTCCCACAATCAGGGTGGGTCCTCCCCCTTAGTTTGATAGTCTGCATGTCAATCATCCTTGGACACACCCACAAACGTGTGCTTTACATATGGTCTTTAGGAAGGCAGTGACTGGTCCTGATCCAGTCACATTTGACCAGATTACTGGGCATGACCGTGTGTGTATTCATTTATGAAGACTTTTGGTGGTTTCATTCTGAAGGCTCAACAGATGTCTGAGCAAAGTATATAAAAATTCCAAAACAGAAAGCAAACTGTTTTGGAGAAACAAAACCAATTCAGACAGAAAAAGACTTTTAATGGGTATTATTTAATAATGTTGAGAATATAAAATACTGTATCAGTGAAACAAGAATAGAGTGCTAAAACAGGAAGTAATGTAAGAGAGTTCTCAGAATTAGAAACGCTATAACAAGAAGTGACACACTGAATAGAAGTGGACCTTCAAGGTATGGCTGGTCTGGCATGGGAACAACTTGGATTAGGACCAGAATTATAGTTTTAATTTATGACCGAAGTCTTAAGTTGGGAGCTGAATGCCGGCCACTTGTGCTTCCAGAGACCTCAGATGCAGATTTAAGTCGTACCATAGCCTTTCCTGTGTGGAGTTAACTGAGAAGTCCTGGGCCAGTGTCTCTCTAAGGACGCTGAGGTCTACCTGTTACAGGACAGAGACTTTGAAGGCTGTAGAGGAGCCTGAGCCTTTAACTGACAACTTGAGTTACAACCAGGCCTTGGAACTCGTTGAGTTCCTAAGTCAAAGGTCCACTGTAGATTTAAGAAAATATTTCAAGTACATGAGAAAGATGAAGAACTGCAAAATGGGAAGAGATAAAAGATCCAACCGAGAGGATAAAAGGGAATTTGTAGTGTGAAGGAAGAAAGTTTCAAAGCAGTCAAGGGCTTACATTTGGGACCTTGGGCCTTCTGCATCCGGAGGAGGAGGAGGAATTTTGGTCACATTACACTGAGTCTCACAACCTCCACATGGGTAGCTGACTTTGTGGGTGTCTCTGCGATGGAAACTCCATTACACATTAAGCAGAGAGAGGAAAAGAGGCTGCAGGGGTGGTTGGCTTCCTTGCAGGTGACGGCAGCCAAGGGCAGGCAGGCTGGAGGGGGTCCTGACAAGGTGGGACTGTGGTCCCGTGCCCGGCATCACAGCAGTACCCAGAGCTGGGGGCAAGCCTCCGAATGGGTCACCTGCTCTGGGTGCTGTCTTTCGTGTCATAGACTTTGTCCCTGGGAAGAACAAGCAGCAGGAACCCAGTCTCCTGCGTCTCTGGGCCAGGTACCCTACGGAGCTTGCGTTTGTTTAGATTGGCTTTGCTGCATCAGCATTCTCAGGGGAAAGTGCAAGTTTTCAACTCAGGAGCTTTCCATCCGCTTCTTCAGCAGTGCATAGGACACCGAGCTGACACCAAACAGAACTCTCCTTTGCCAAATTAAAACAAGTGAGCCATTGGACTCCCCAAAGGGAATAGCAGCAGGAAGGAGCTCCACGTGCTCCTCACCATCTACAGGTCCAGGGAAGCACTGCGGAGCTGTAGGTGACCTGAACTCAGCCCTGGAAACATGAGTTAACAGATGACGCTGTGTGCACTGTGGCTTTTCAGATAGACTCTGTGCCTGTCTTGGGGGGGAGGGAAGGAGGATGAGGGGGAGGGGGAAGGGGAAGAGAAGGAGGAGAGGCCCCCCCAAGTCATCGGCTTCATCTGAAAACAGCAACAAACGCTGGGTTTAGCTGGGCAGGCTTCTTGTGGTGACAGCTGCTGCAGGCTCTGGGGTGTCAGCGTCACCCCACGGCTCGCTGGTGGACAGCAGGCCCCTCTCTCTTGCCTCCTCTCTGTTTTCACGGCAGTCTGAGTTTCTCTAGCAGCGCCTCGCTTTCGGAAGTGAGTGATACTTTAAGGAACCCGTGTCAAGTGTGCCTAGCATAAGGCACTGGGTACAGCTGGCTACTCGATAAGCACTTGTTGAAATGAATTAAAAGCGATTCAAAAAGCAACGGAAGGGGCCATTAGCAGTCTTATTTACAGAGCATCTGCTGAGCCCTCTGAACTGTGGGCGTAGCTGTTACATCCTGGTACTTCATGATTCCACATTGAGTCCATGTAACAAACATTCGTGGAGCCCTGCGGGTCACACTCGGCCAAGAGCTTGGAAGGCAAGAGGGACGCTGATGCCAGCCTGAGCCAGGGGGTCCCTTGCTCTCAGGGAGCCTGAAGCCCAGTAGGCCAAGCAGGATCTGGCTGGAGCCAGCTGGGCGGTAAGAGAGGTTAGAAAGTCCTCAGGCAGACTCCTGCTTCAGTACCCTGAAGAGTCTGGGATGAACGGGTGGGAAACAAGATCCTTAGTCCAGGGTTGGAAAAAAGCGGAAGGGCCACAGGTTCAAGCCCGACTTGGGATACAGTTGAGTACAAATGTCCTGGGTTCAATCCCTAGAGAAAATCCCTGGGGTTTTCCTAGTTTGGGCTGAGGACAGAAAGTAAATCCCCCCAAGGGCATAGGCGCCATTGTTTAGGACACCGGCTGGCCCTTGGCGGTCACCTTTTTGTCCCTGGTGCCAGCAGGTGTGCAGGTTGTCTGTGAGGGCAGAGAAGGGTGAGGACAGGACGATGCCCTTGGGGTCCTGTGGGGTCAGCTGGCCGGGTTCCTGCTGTGCAGAGGCACAGCTTACCCCTGCTGGATTGGCTTAATCTTCCCTTAGTTTCTGGAACCACACCAGCACGATTTCAACATGAGTGTCAGGCCCTTGCAACATTTAAGATTCTGATTAATAAAAAGCTCTGCCCGGGCACTGGATTCTTCTCCGTTTTCTCCTGTTCCCCCCCCCCCCCCGTTTTTATGAACCGCCAGCGCTCTCCGGGCTCGTGTGTGGTTTTCCTGGTTTATTTCCTTTCCTGCTCTCTTCTCCCAGCCGTGCGTTTCCTCCCTGTCTGCCTCCTCCCTCCCTTCTCCCCTCCTCTCTGCCCTCCCCTGCCCCTGCGTCCCTTCCTGTCTCCCCTTCCTCTTCCTCCCTGTGCAGATTCCTCCTTTTCTCTTCCTGGTCCACACACACAGCCGTTTGGAAGACATTTTCAGTTGCATCTTGAAGACTTTTTGGAAGTGATTCTTGGGCCACAATTTTTTGGACTATGCTGAAGATAAAGAGTCAGAAAATAGAAATAAACATGATTTCTGCTGATCACCTCTGGGTTACATCATTACAGGTGATTTTTGCTTTCACTTTCCTGAAAAATATTATTCCAATAGATATATATTTTCCTTTTATTAAAAATCATTAAAATATTTGTTACTGATGTTCTAAATGTGTCACAGAAATACCTACTTGTTTATTATTTGTCCTTTTGGACAAACTACTTAATATGAAACAGACTTACTTTAACTTAACTGTCCTTGGAAACATGGGTGGGTAAAGAGCTAAACACCTATGTGAAAGGGAGGAATGCCTTTCTCCTAAACCGGAAGCAGCTCTCCTGGCTGGACCACGTCTGGATTTACATCCAAAGGGGATGAAACCTACCTGCTGAGGGGCTCTTATACAGCCTTGGGCCCTGCAGCAAAATTCTCAGCAGCTAAGATGTGGAATCCCCTGCCCACCCACTGTGAATGGATAGAGGACTGCGGTGCACACACACAGGACTGTTACTCCCCCACCACAGGGGAGGAGACCCTGTTATTTGCCACAAAATGGATGGAACTGGAGCTCATTACGTTAAATGAAGTAAGCCAGACATGGGAAGACAAGTGTGGAACGTCATGGGAGTCATGAGAGTCAGGATAAAATCAACGTGAATGTCACCTAGAGAGTTCTGTAGAGGCTGTGGGAGTGGACAAAGGGAGGCTGCATTGGATCAGTGTCCAACGTATCCATGCGTGGACACGTCACACTGAACACTGTGAATATGTGTAATGTTAAAATCAAATGTTAATGTTAAAAATGTGCATGTTAAAATCAAATAAACACAAGCAGGCACAGCATGGCCCAGCCCAGTGTAGCGCGTGACCCTCAGAGTGTCTGTAGGGCTGTCTCTTGCATCTGCAGATGTCTGCACTCTGCGACCATTGATGAATATTCTGCAGGCTCTGGGCTAACCCTGGAAACAGTCTATCTGACAGCATTAAGTAGAGAAGGAAAGCCACACTCCTGGATTGCCCCCGGCTGGTGAGGGGGAGGCAGATGCTCAGAACAAATATTTCAGCACATTATACAGATGGCGGAGAACGAAAAGGTCAGCTGAAGGCAGTGCTTTCTCCCAGATGAAGCCTGCAGCCAGGGAGCATCACTGAGGGACATCACTGGTCCAAGGGAGTGGTCACCACGTGACTTCAGCCCCAGTTGCTACGTAGATGATGAGGCAGGGGAAAGCCAACACTGCCAGGGAAAGGAAGGTCGTTCAGAGCATGGTTCTGCCCGGGATAGGAGGAGGCTGCCCGCTGTGGAGCTGCAGGACCCTGGCAATGCCCCCCAGACCATATTTGCCTAGGGAACAGGAAAATCCCCCACAAGAACCTATGCTCAGGAAGGGTTTCAGAGGTTCTGCAGACACAGGTGCATGCGAGTGCAGGTCAGAGAGTGTTCACTGCTTTTAATAACATGCAAGAGTTGTCTGGTTGAATTATGGCACAGCCGTAATTAGATTAGCATGCAGTGATGAAAAGGTATGGATGTAAGTCATGGAAATCCAGCCAGGATGCCCACATGTACCAAAGTGAAAGAGCAGATGCTAAAGCACCGTGTGTAAAGTAATCTTGCTTTTCTTAAAAATATTAGTGCATCTATAAATATGTGCAGATTTTTAAAATTCTGACAGGTTGTGCTCAAATGTTTGCAGTAGTTATATTTGGATGATGGGATTCCAGGCATTTAAAATATGTTTGCTTAACCATTTTTAAATTTTTCAGTAAGAAATGTGTTATTAGTATGCTAATGCAAGTTAACTTTCAAAGGGGAAATGGGGCTACTCTCTCCCTTCTCACACTCCGTTCAGTGGCCCTCAGGTCCTGGGAAAGGGGGAACTCAATTCACAGAAGCTGGTCTACCCAGGCATTTCACCTGGGACCTGGAGTTGGAGCATCTGGATGAGAAGGACACACAGATTAGGACCCAGAGTTGGCACCATGCTGGGTCGAAGCCACTGTGATTGGGATATAGGGGCAGAGAGGTCCTAGTCCCTGCAGAGAGGGAGCAGGAGTGGAGAGGATTCCAGAGAGGAGCGGGGTTGAGGGACCCTGGGCCACTGAGCATTGTGTGGGCTGGCTACTGTGGTGCCTCTGGTTCTGTTCCTATTTCACGCCTGGCTTCTAAAACATCTATGCACCTGTTTGTATTTTTTGAGTAGGAATTCCTGTCTCCTAGCAGATTGAAGTGAGTTTCTATTCACTGAGACAGCCTTGATGGAGACTGATGTGTATGACTTGTATAAGCAGTGGTGTAGGACAGTGGTGGAAAGTGGACCCAGAGCCATGAGAGGCTGCTCAGTGTATCCAGCACTGTCTTAGACTGTGCTGGCCGCAGCATGGTTTGCAAACAACAGAAGGCTACTTCTTTCAGTCTGGAGGGTCGAGTCCAAGGTCAAGGAGAGCAGATTTGGTGCCTGGAAAGTGTTCTCTGCCTCCAAGATGGCACCGTGAGGTCCTCACCCTGGCAAGCAGGGAACAAAGAGATGGACTCACTCCCCAAGCTCTTTCACAAGGGCACTGACTCCTCCCTTTGCTTCTGGATAGCCTCTCCTCTCCACACTGTGGTACTGGAGATTGATTTTTAGCATGAATTTTGGAGGAGCACAAATATTCAAATTACAGCCAACACCAAGCTGAGATTTTACATCTTCCAGCCATGGCCACAAAGAGGGAGAAAGTGGTCACGACAGCTCTTATTTATTTAAGAACTGGCTGGAGGAGGATTAGAGCAAAGATGGCAGCTACAGAGGCTCCCTGAGATAGTCAACTTAGAATTCAACATAATACAGCGTGGGGAGTCCTGATCAAAGGAAGATGAATTATCTCATCCCAAGAAAAAACTAAGGTGAGAAGAACCAATCAAACATACAGTCCTGGTGCTATTATTGGAACAGCTAAAGGTTCAGTGCTCCCGCAGCAGGCAGTCGGCTACCTGCCAAGCTGTCCAAGATCCTGCTGCTTCAGCTCACTGGAGGTGCAGTCACACTGAGGTTGGGGGTCGGCGAGCTGAATGGACAGCTGAGTTGGTGGGGAGCCTGCATTGATCTGTGGTGAGTGACGGGAGTGGGGCTCTGTTGGATGACATTCTGGCACTGGGCAGGACTGGCAAGTACAAGGGGCAGCAGTGACTTCAGTCAGCTATTCCCTTCCCGAATGGGTTTGGTGGAGTGAGCTTGGCCTGGGTCACACGACCTGGCTGAGACCCAATAGGTTATCTGAAATCAATTCCTTGCAGGGGCAGTGCATACTAATGCAGTGAAGGCCTCAGAAGTTTGACGACCCAGAGGGGAGGCAGTACACACTAATACAGTGAAGGCCACAGCAGCTTGACTGATCCAGAGGGGAGAGGCCAGCATATGCTGCCCCTGTTTTTCAACTCACTAGCACACTGCAGTGGGAAGGGTCAACTAGCCAGCGTGCTTCAGAATTGTAACCAACACAGAAAGAAACTGGGCCCTCCTGGAAGAAACAAAAAAGATAGGAAGAGGAAGCAACAACAAAAGTCCCCAGGTCCCAGCCCTGAGAACATTGACCCAGAACAGGTAAATACAAAGCAGAATGAAAATAGCAAACATACAATATCAGACACTGCACCAGTGAACATAAAGAGATATCTTTGGGACCTCATAGATGAGTTCAAAAGTGAAATATTTAGCCAAGTAAAGCAAGATAAAAGATTTAGGAGAGATGTTAAGCATCCCTCAAGAAGACACAGATGGAAGAAGGGAGGAACTCAAACAAAGGAGAGAACCATTTGATGAAGAATATAAACAAATATAGAATACACAAAGCAGATTCAAAGAGATTACCAGGAAATTAAAAACTCTATGGAAAGATGGGAAATCTGCTTGAAAGAAACTAAGGATAGATTATCCAAACTGGAGGACAGTTTTGCAATGTGGGATTATGAAAGGAAAAACTTTTTTAAAAATAACAAGGGAACAAGCAGTAACAATACAAAGGCTAGAAGATGACAAGAGGATCTATAACTTGAGAATAAAGAATGTGAATGAAGAAGCAGGGGTACAAACAAAGGAACTGCACAGGCTATTCACAGAAATAATTAAGGAAAACTTCCCAAACATAGGAAAAGGAAATGATATTCAGATGTATGAGGCATACAGAACTCCAACCACCTACAACCAAAACAGAGCCACACCCAGGCATATAATAATCAAGATCCCAGGAATTCAGTATAAGAACAGAATATTAAAAGCTGTTAGAGACAAGAAACAGATCACCTATAAAGGAAGGCACATCAGAATAACAGCAGACTTCTCGACACAAACCCTCAAGTCAAGAAGAGCCTGGAGTGAAATATTCCAAGCCCTGAAAGAAAATCACTTTCAACCTAGATTGATATACCCTGCTAAACTGTCTCTAGAAATTAATGGAGAAACAAGATGCTTCCACAACAAACAGGAACTTGGGAAATTTGCAACCACCAATCCAACTCTACAGAGAATACTGCAGACATTCTAGAGAGAGAGAAAAGTCCTAGGATTCCAGGGACAGAAGCCTCAGTGAATGGAGCAGAAAACAGAATGAAGAAGATAAGGAGACAACTGGTGGCAAAA
Organism: Cavia porcellus; assembly: GCF_034190915.1. Taxonomy (NCBI): domain Eukaryota; kingdom Metazoa; phylum Chordata; class Mammalia; order Rodentia; family Caviidae; genus Cavia; species Cavia porcellus. The sequence goes on from NW_026947493.1 coordinate 85,566,022, forward strand.
AAGAGCATAACAGAAATGAGGCAAAGAAGGTTGGTTATAATCTCTATATAGATGACCTTGATACACTAAATTTAAAAAAAAAAGGAAAAAAAAAACTACACGTGGAGTAGATCAGGAGGCAGGGTCCACCGAGATGCTATTTATAGGAGATATAATTAACATGAAAAGGGGCACATGGACTGAAAATCAAATATGAGAAAACAATGCTCTACGTGATAGAGAACCAGAGAGTAATAGGGGCAACTAGACCAGTATTTGTAAATAGGCTGGAAAGACAGGCTTTAATAGGTAAAGGAATACAATGAGCGGTCAAGTCCAGGAGAGAGAAGGTTCAGAACCACTTAGCTAAATAGCAGGTTGACCCCCTCCGCGATTTAAAACCAAAGGTCTTAGACCCAAAAATTCTCAGTGTACCCTGGGGAAGTGAAAGGGGAGGGAGAGTCTTAAAAAACGTGGCAGAAGGCATTGTTAATAGTGTATCAGGATTTAAAACCTCATTACTTGCACCACTCTGCTTAGATAGATTTTGTTCTGTCCCAGTTTGTCTACTTGCATTAGATTTGAGGGCACAGACAGCTATCCCAAAAACATCAGGAGAAAGCACAGTAAGCATCTTTAATTTCCTATTAACTTAGTTTTGATCCCTGTATGACTTATACTGTTTAATCATGACTGATCTTAGTTAAATCTGGTTTGTTTGATTGCTGTTTGGTATTGACAGATTTTATTCAAAACTGATATGATTGATAGTATCAATTCTGAGAGTATAGGCAACTACACTGACGATGACAAGACTCTACGATACACATTCTGGTTTGATAGCTGCCTGCTTTTGAAGTTTATACTATATACAAAGTTCTGTTTTTAATAATACTGTTATGTACTGATATATTCAATTATACTATGTCTGATGATATAGCCAATTCTATTGAAGATAACAAGAGACAACACAGGAACTATGGTAGAACTCCTTGTACAATGGTCTTATATGTCTTTTTGGTTTCATGTGTTTATAGGAATATGTTTTGTTCTGTCCTGCTTTGTTTTGTTTCTCCCTCCAATATAGAAAGGATAGAAATACATGTTAAGACTCACACATGTGTAGAACCTATAAACAGTTTATGAGAACTGATCTTATGACACATGATGAAAGGAACAGATACTTTGAAGAAAAAGACACTAAAGTATCCAGTGCTGATCCTGGAGTGTCATAATGTAACATCCAGCAATAGTATTATTCTTTGTTCAGAGTGATATTAGCCTGCTTGGGTTTGTTCAATCTGAACATAATTGAAGATATGGATAACTGCATGTATGTTTCAGTGTATAGGATTGATAACCATATTTCTAAGTTTTTGTTGGATAGTTGAACAGAAATGGTTGCAGTCTCACTGTTTGAATCCCCACTTTATATGCCCCACTTTAGTATCTTGAATAACTATTTGTAAGACGACAATCCATAATCATCAACTAGTGATTTCTTACTGTTTATTTTTTCTTTGAAAGTATGTATTATTTCTACCCATTTTCTGTTTTGTTTAGTGTTTCTTTAAATAAAAATTTAAAAAAAGAATTGGGTGGAATAAAAGAGAAGTAACATGTTTCTACCAAGGCAGATGCAGTTCCTAATCATATCTCCCCAGAACTGTGGCTTCATGAATTTCTTTCAAGACCTTTGAAGGTTAAGAATTTACAATGCAGCTCTTCCGTCCATCTTGTGAATTCTGTTGTGCAGAACTCAGCCTAACGTGTTTGGACAACCTTGGCAAAAAAGCGCTCTGTAAGTGCATCACCAATATCATAAGAAAGTGACTGAGGTCGTCCATCCTGCCCTGCAGTGTTCCTCTCCCAAGCTGAGCTGATTACGCCGGAAATGGCTCTTGCTAGGTGCTGTCTTGTGGTGAGGAACCCACTGTTCTGTTCCAGCCCTCTGTCTAGTGACAACTGTCTGGCACTTTCTGCTCTTCTTTAATATTTATTTATTTTTTAAGTAGCCCATGATGTTGCAATTTGAAGCTGAGTCATGGCAGCAGGACTGTGGTACGTGGCTTCCTCTGAGTTTCTCTGACAGTAAGTTTCTGTTGCATTTGGTAAGTTACCATGTGTGATCGTTGACAAGGTCAGTGGAAGGCCCAACATATGACACGTAGTCTGGTCAGTCCATGCTCCTTAGGCTCTGATGTGTCTTCTGTGCTCTGTCTACTGCCAAAGCCCTTTCTTTATTCCAACTCTGGCTTTGTGAGTTTGAAGGCTGGGGATGGTTACTTTGGTCTCAGTTCTAGTTTCTAGCTTGTGGTCTTCTGCAGTGGCCAGATGGTGTTTTAGGAGCCGGCAGAGCCTAGGCCTCTGGAGAGCCATAGTCCTTTCCTGCTGAGTGGCTCCTGTTGACACTGGGACCTGGTCTCCCTGGGCACTGTGGACTGGGCGAGACTCAGAGTGCCACCAGGGATGGTCTATGAGGTCTGCAGACAGGTAGCAAGAGCTTTGTGCAGCTAGCAGGGTGGGGTTCAAGCTGGGCAACTCAGGATCCCCGAGAAGAAGAGTCCACAGGAAGGCAGCAAGCCCAGCAGGAAGTCACAAGGAACCAGATCCTCAGGTAGACACCAGGTGGCGGAGGAGTGTTCATGGCAGGCGCAGGGGAGGAGCAGGAGAGACCTGACTCACTGGACGGCCAGCCCTCAGAACTCACGGACTGAGGTGCAAGCTGTGTGTCCCAGCTTGGGACCCAGGCAGTGATCTTTCCTCCTCTCCTGAAGGCTTAGTGCTCTCAGAGTCCCGGGACAGCTCTGCTGACCTCAGCTTCATCCTTCTCCATGTAGCCTTGTTCCTGTGGGAGCAACAGAAGCCCCAGATGCTCACGCACCTTGTTTGTCGCCGGTCAAGCTGGCGGGAGCCGTGAGTGAGGCTCCGAAGCTCTGATGCCCTCAGCTCAGCCCCTTTGCTTTGCGTGGTACAGAGAGACTCCAGGTCGCTTTACAGAGTTCGACCTTCACCTCCAATACTGGGAAGCAGCCTTACTGAAGTCCAATCAATGCAATCAAAATTATGCTATGGCTAAAAATATACTGCACCCAGCTCCAAGACCCGCACCCTGCCCCAAACACTTCCTCAGCCAGTTCTGCTTGTGCTGAATTCTTTGTTAACTGACTTTAACACAGTGGGGTTAGTGATTCTGTTTGGTGTCAGAGTGATCACGCCTGGGCGCTCTCCTGGGCTTTCTCTCCTCAGAGCGAGTCACTGGTAATTACACAAGCAAAGGTAGCATCCGGAGGAATCTACATACATGAATTCATTTAATCCCATATCAGCTCTTTAAAGACGGTACAGGCATCCTTCCCTTTTCCTACATAATGACATTGAGCTTAGCAAGGTTAAATAATTGGCCGCAGTACGTACAGCTATTAGGTAGGATCTGAGATGTAAGAAGCTTGATATCAGAGCCTTACATCCTATCCTGGGGCTGTGTTTTCTGGTGCCCACCTTTGGTGGGCCGAGTGCTTCCAGCCCTTGGAGAGTTGGCACTGAGGTCAGTGTAGCTGACTGCTTGCCCAGATCTCCTTGAGTTGAATTTCCAGCTGTGTGTTCAGCCCACCTGTAAACAACTGTCTGGTAAACATCCCTCAAAGCCGAGTGCTAGGAAATAAACTACAGGGCACTACCTGTTGGAGCCACAGAAATCCAGCCCCGAATGTCTGTTACTTCATAATGCCTGCCTCAGTGTCCAGCCGTTCCATGTGGACCGCACCCTGGGGCCAATGTTTCTCAGGGAACCCATGCACTTCTCTCTGTTGCAATCTTTGGTAGCGTTTCTCCCCTCTAGACATCCAAACTCACCGGGTCAGCAGTGTGGTGATGGACATTACTCAGGAGCATGGCTGACAGATGGTGACCATCCCTGTCCTCCAGGGACAGTGGCTTCCTGCTCAGTCCTCTTCTCTGCCTTCCATGCCTCGCCCAGTTGTGCACCCTCCTGTGTGACAGATGCTGTGATAAAAGTGTCCCCTGACTCTGGGAACCCCATTTCCCACAGAATTCTGTTCCCTGGGCCCTGCTTCCTCAGGCTCCAGTGTCTCTGACACAGGGAGAGGGGTGACCTTTCACATGCCAACCACATCTGTCCTGTGGCATCTTGCTTAGAATCCTGCCTGCTGCCACACCTGCCACCTTCCCTGGAGCTGCCAATCTCTGCCTTCTCTGCCAGGCCCGGAGCGGACTCTCGCTGCTCAGCCTCTCTTGAGCAAATGCACAGCCCGTGAGTCAGCATCCGCTCAAAGATCTGCCCTTTCTAGGAGAGGGAAAGCATCCCTGTTCCCCTTTTCTGCATACGATTGATTTGTGTGCATATGACCCCTGAAACCACTGTGGCCTTTTCGAGGTCACACCACGAGTACCAGAGTTCAAAGAAGGGGGCACTGGCTCTCCGAGCTGTGGCCCCAGCCATGAGGATGTGCTGCTGTGACTTTCTTGCTGCAGTGACGGTAATCACCAACTATTATCCCCAATAATAACAGCAACTCAAGCTTCTCTAGAGCCTGTTGTGAGCCAAGCGCACTTGATTATTATGTGTAATTATAAATATCATGTTTTTTAAGCCACACATTCCATCTGGGTGTTCTGTTATTTGCAGCCGAACACATTTGAGCCGCCACATTCTCCAGTCTGGCTCTTGTGCTTGAAGCCTCAGAGATCCCAGTGAGGCCTCTCAGGGCAGGAGTGGCCCTGCACCCTGCAGAGCTATGGTTCCCCCATCTGGGTGCACCCTGCTTTCCAGGGCTCCTGCAGTGAATTCCTTTTCGGCCCAAGCATCGTGGAGCTGTAAGTAGAGGATCTTGGCCAGCCAGAGGTGAGCATGGCCTTCACTTTCATCTGGTCAGGCAGATCACAAGAAGCAGTGCATATGGGATCCCCCGAGGACCACCCCTTACACAGTCTTTGAGGATGGGAGCCAGAAGTGAGGTTGGGGTGTTTCCAAGTCCCCTCCATTCCTCCCAATCCCAACTCTGCAAGTCCGACCCCCCAGCCAGGCTTCTCCAAAGACTCTAAGTTTCCCCATCGCAGAGAGCACAGGCCGGCGCACTCTGCCCAAAGCAAATGTTCTCCTGCTCTCACATTCTCCTTGACAACACTGTACATCCGTGTTCCTTCAGCAATAAAGTCAGCACCATCGCCAGGGAGCTCTGTGCACCGAGACGTACTGCACAGATGTAACTCCGGTGATCAAAGAGACTCACCTGTGACCTTCGCCCCTCATCCCCAGCTCTAGGTCCCAGAAATACATATCTATCCGGGTCTGTTTCCTTCCCTTGTTCAGTTCTTGGTGCCTGGCTCCCTGCCACTTCTGTGTGAGGGCGGAACTAGTCCTGTTTTCTTTCACTGCTATCGAATGAATACCTCTCATATTTTCTTACTAATTATGACTCTCACTGGTCAGATCTTACATATCACCATATAAGGCTTGTACCCAACACCACTGAAAGGAGAATCTTGAGGCTCAGACTTGTCCAAAATGACTCAGCCGAACCCCCAGCCAGAGGGGGAAGAAGAAGGTTCTTGGGGAGAGAAGGAGGACCCTTTCTACTGGAAACTCGCTCCCCAGAGTGATGCCTGGCCCTGGGATGGCAGAGGGAGCCCCAGGGCCATGTCTGGAGGTCAAGGAAGAAAGCATGCAGGCCAGCCAGAGCATGTGTGGGCTGGAACGCTGTCAGGGGGGTGGGCTTTGTGGAAATGGCGATCGATGATCTGCTGGATGGTGGTCTTTCAACCTCGTGGTGGACTTTGGTGGCTCTAGAGCAAGTTACTAGGGGTCCCTGGCCTGGTCTCCTCATCTGAGGCGAAGTTCCCTACCATCCTGGTTTACATGAGAACAATGCTTATTGCCTGCTGAGCACCTTGCTGAAATCTGCTCTGTTGATTTCTAACCCACAGGAACACTCAGTCATTTTGTTTCCTCTGTTTTTAGAAAAGTTTAGGGGTAAGAGATGCCTGCAAATCACAGAGCCAGTGCCACAGTACCTCCCTCTCCAAGACCGCACTCTGGGTGCGCAATGACTAGGAAAAGTGAATCTTTTCCCATTAAGTTTATGGGGACATAATAATCACATTCGTCATAGGGAATTTGTACCTTTACACGATAGATCTTGGAATCTTTTCTTTCTCATCCCCACCGTTCAACCCCTCTTTCCCTCCTTCTGTACAAAACTCTGTTTCTCTTTAACCCTCTTTCTCATTTTTTCTTTCCCCGTCCTCCCTCTCTCTTTCCTTTTGAACACTTTTTTCCTAATTCACAAAATTTGTTACACATTTTGGTCCTTATTTGCACTTCAGTTTCTCACACCAGAGAGACACTGCGGTGTTTACATGTGTGTGTCTGACTATTTCGCTTGAGCGTAGGTCTCGAGGTCCATCTGTCAGGCCTGGCCTGAGACAGACCCCAGGCTGGCCCTCTGCAAACAGCAGACCTCTAGGCTGCGCTCAGTGAGCAAGAATCAGAAGCCAAAAGGAAATTTAGGCGGACCTGCAGTCTCCCCGAGGCTGGGGACAGCTTTACATGCACACCTGTGCTGATGGTCCTCACAGCTTCAATCTCAAACTTTCCATCCTGATCCTTTGGGCTGACAACTTCTAACCCCCAAAACCCTGTACATACAAAGCCTCCCTCCAGATATCACTTCGAGTCAACCTGCCTGTATGTAGCTGCAATAAAATCCAGTCTTTCCCAGTCTCCCTCTCCTGGGGCTTCCTCATGTGCCTTTAACACCATCCATTTAACTATAAATATCTCAGGTTTATCCTTCTTTATGGCTGAGCAGTACTCCAATGCATAAAATCTTTTTTATCCATTCATCAGTTGATGGGCATTTGGACTGTTTTCAAGATTTATCTATTGCAAACTGTGCTACTATAAACATGGGTGTGTGTTTATCACTATGGTATGATGCTTTTAATTCTTTAGGGAAGACACCAAGAAGGGGAATAGCTGGGTCAAATGGAATCTCTAATCCTAGTTTCTTGAGAAGTCTCCACACTGATTTCCATGGTGGTTGTACTAGTATGCATTCCCACCAACAGTGGAGAAGGGCTCCTTTTTCCCCACAGCCCTGCCAGCATTTCTTATTAGTTGATTTCTTGATGACAGCCATTCTTTCTGGAGTGAGATAGAATCTCAGCTTTGTTTTAACTTGCATGTCTTGAATGATCAGTGATGTTGAACATTATTTCATATATCTAGTTGCTATCTATACTTCTGAGAGTTTCCTATTCATTTCACTTTTGGATTGGCTCTTTAAATTTGAGGAGGTCTGATTTTTTTCAGTTCTTTAGATGGTGTAGATGTTAGACCTTTGTCTGAAGAACAACTAGCTAAGATTTTATTCCCACTCTGTGGGTTGATTTTCATTCTGTTGGTGATTGCAATCTTAATCAAAATATCACTAGCACCCCTCACAGAACTAGAGAAAACATTCCAAAAATTCATTTGGAACCAGAAGGAGACCTAAAATAGTCAAAACAATTCCAGGCAACAAAGGCAATACAGGGGGCATCACAATCTCTGACTTGAAATTATGCTACAGACCTACTGTGATAAAAAGCATGGCACTGGCAAAAAACAGATCTGAGGATCAGTGGAACAGAACAGAAGGTGCAGACACAACCACACACACACACCTTCTCTGACCAAGGAGCCAAACACATATTGAAGAGGCTGGAGAAAGCCAGCCTCTTTACTGAATGGTGCTGGAAAAAGTGACTTTCCATTTAGCAGAAGACTGAAACTAGACTCATGTCTTTCACCATGCACTGAACTCAAATCAGGATGGATTGAAGATCTAAATGTAAAAGCCAAAACACTAAATCTGCTAGAAGAGAGAATAGGCTGAACTCTTGCAGACCTACGTAGGCAAAGATTCCATGAACAAAACCCCAGTGCCATGGAAATATTAGAAAGAATCGACAACTGAGATCTCATCTTATTAAAAAGCTTTTGCACAGCAAAAAAAGGTGAATCTTGAGCTAAAATGAAACCTGCAATATTCAGCTGTGCTTGCTGTTTGAGGGCGCCTTTAAAGAGTGCAGTGAAGAGGATCAGCAGGATTCTTGGGTATTAAATATGTCTTTCCATGCAATATTTTAATGAGGTGAGTAGGACATAGTGAGCCCTTGGATTACTTTTCCCGTAAACTACCCATGAGCTCCAGAGCAGAGAAAAACACCCGGGGGAAGCCGTGGAGACCATTATTGAACCCATTGTCGAGTGCACAGAACGCTGGTGCTGGATTCCAACCACATGGTGGCTGACTCAGTCCCTCCTGCAAACCCAGAGTGTAGCGGGACTGCCCCTGGCCTGGAGAGTGTGCGTGTGGCTGTGTCCCCCACGTGGGGTCTCAGCCTTGAAGAGGATGAGGCTTCGCTGCTGAAGTCCCTGGTCGTGGTGCAAGTGTGTCTCTGCCCCCGAGCTCCCAGTTTATTTTTAATGGCTGCACAGAGAGCTGGCACTGTCTGCCTGCCCCTGCGCATGGGCAGCTGAGCCGGGTTTGCAGTTTCCCAGCTTGGCACGCTGGTCTGGTATTGTTGTCTACTCTTGTCAGGAGTTGTAAGAACAATTACAATCAGGATACAGAATTTATAATATTATTTTATGATGGTTACCCAGAGTTCAACACAGGAAAGTGCAGGAAATCTGTCCACAACACTAAAGACCTAGAAAATCCAGCCGAGGGCCTGGATCCCACAGCAATGTCCTACATGGGTCCAGCTGAAGACCTACAGCCCATGACAATGACTCATGCAAGTCTCTCCCATGGATTTGTGCTGGGAAGGCCCAAAGGTTAGTGGTAGAAGCTAGAAAGTCTGTACCAGCACGGCGAAGGATCTGTGCCAGAGGGCTAAGGGATCTGTACTGGAGCCAAGAAGTGATGCTCAAAATTAGGATCAGGGCTGCCCTGAAAAGTATCACAGCCATCCTCAGTTACAGCGAGGTCACAACCTCCTCTGACAGTGAGAACAGTCATGTACATATCAGGAAGCCAGTGTGACGAGGCTTCTCCTGGAGATTAAACAGCACACATCTTCCCCTCCGGAGCCAGGAAGCCATGCTCAACGTAAGGACCAGAGCTCCCCCACAGTGAACCACAGCCGCCCTCACCAACAAGGTCCCGAGCTCCTCCAGTGATGATGGCAGAGTTCATATCAGGGGAGCCAGCATGACGAGCTCCTCCAGGAGAACCTACAGCTCCACAACAACACTTAGGAGAACCCACAACACCCTGCTCTTTCTCGCCACGTCTTCTTTTATCCTGGCAACGTTCCTCAGGGGGATGTCTACTTTCAGCACCGTGCTGATATAATTATAGGGCTTTATACCTGGGGGGACCTGTGCCTGTGCATCCAGTTTCAGTGTGTAGTTCTTCCATTGTGTCCTTTGAAGATTTCCTTTAAAAACTGCAGGATCCTGGTAGTACTTTTCTTTTTTCAAAAAGCCTTTCTCAGCGTACTCTCTAGCCAGGGTGACCTTTCGGGTTGGTGACAGTTTTCACCGCGGGATTCTGCTGAGCCTCCAGGCCTGGCAGCGCAGCAGATGGCACATACCATGCCTGGGGGCTGAGATCCTGCGCAGTGTAGACGCCGCTCCTTCAGCCCCATGCCTGTGTCACGGGCTCCGGTGTACTGGGTGATGCCCCTTCCTTCTGACTTCCTGGCTTTGTTCAAGCACAAATCCTAGAATCTTTAGGGTGCCACTCTGCCTGGTTTCACAAGAAGTAGGCTTTAGAGTTGGGGGTTCACAAATGTTCTTAATGGTCACCATCAGCTGTTCCCACAAAGGGATGGGGAAGGGAGGGAGAAGCCAGCAGTAGCAAGCATCTGTCCTGTGCTGGGCTCTCAAGATAAAGCCATAAACAAGACACAGTGGGGACGGGGCTGGCAACCTGGCATCTCAGCTGGGAGTGAAGCGTGCTTAGATTCCACAGTGACAACCTGAGAGCATGGGTAGTGTTCCAAGAGAGCCTTCAGAAGGAGCTTCTCGTGACACAGAAAATGCAGCTGGACTTTCCAGGATGCTAAACATTGCCAGAGAGGAAGTCTAGGAAAGGCACCTGGATGGGGAAGCCAGGAGGCCCGCCCTCAAATGGGAGTCTCCAAAAATTTTGACTTCCAGTGAAATTTAGGTTTGTGGAATTTCATGCTGGGTGGCAAAGCTTCAGAAGAAAGCAGATCAGAGAGAAGCTTGTGTTTTGTCAAGCAATCTGCATCTTGAAAGCAGAGGGGGATCTGTGGGAGGTGTGTGTGCGTGCACGCGTGTGTGTGCATGCGTGTGTGTGTGTGCATGCGTGTGTGTGTGTGTGTGTGTGTGTGTGTGTTTGTTTCTTCCTTACAGAGATGAATGACACGATCACTGTACGTTTCTGAGAACCATGGCATTATGGATCCATACCAGGCCACGGAGGTTGTACAGTCTGGGCGGGGCAGGCCACTGTCACCGTCACTTTATCTAAATGCCACTTCTGTGCAGGAGGTAGAAGCTGAGGACAGTGCCGCTAACACACACACTGCCTGCTTCCTGCTGGCTTCTTTTTCATTAAATAAAAATAAAGTGAGGACTCCTCTCTGTTAACCCTACCCAACATTAGAGTCTTCATTAAAGTTAAACAAATCAATTAACTGTCTCCAGGCCACCTCTGAGACTCTGGCAGGGGGCTCTTTATCTAGACATGATCTAGCGAAATGCCGACTTTCATGGTTTCCTGGGAATGTGTTTGGCAAAGAAAGGAATGTGCTTACACTGGAAATGTGGGGCCCAAACGTATTTGCGTACCCGCCGGTGTCCGTCTGTCCACCCACCCTCCTGCCGCCCTTCCTCCCTCCTTTCCTCTCTGTTCTGCCCGCTCAGGCATGAACACACCTGGTCTCTGTTCAGAGATCTCACCGAGCAAGTTCAGAGATGGAATCATCCTATTAGGAAAACAGACTTGCTAGCTAAATAGGCATAGAATTTGTCTTGGTCAGCATGGGGAAAGAGAAAATGTAAAGCCTGTGGGCTCCGGCCGTCAGGGTCTAAGGTGAAGTCACGGTGTACTTCTAGGTGGTCTTGATTGTATTAGTTGAACGCAGTGACTTGTAAGTTTAGACACACATACATACACTTGTGGGCATGCAAACACGGTGTGATCAAAAACCGGGTAAACACTTAAAAATTGCCTTCCATAAGACACATTGCCCTTACCCACTTCAAAATCTCCCCCTCACTTCAAGCACACTCCATGTTTACCTCGCATGGTTGCCTTGACCCGGGGAGGAGTTAGAAGCCGTGCATTTCCAATCTGCTGAGGAAGTGGCTGAGAGGCATCGCTGGGCCTTCCCCAGCCGGCCTGTGCTCGGACAGCGCTGGGCAGCAGAATTCACTGTAGTTTTGGTCACACCTTGTAAGGATGACCACAGAAGTGCTTCAGAAAATGGCAGGAACAATGAGACACATGCGTTCCAGGTGAAGGGAAAGATTCTGAGGAGGAATCATGGCAATGTGTCTTTTTACTAAGAAAACAATTTAAACCTGCCATGCGCATTGTGATCCTCCCTCGTTCAGAAGAGATGATGATTGTATTTTATCTAAAACCATGACTTCAGGAGGTTTGCGGCATAAAGATGAGTCCATAAAACCCAGCAGCGCTCACAGCCAGCTTTGTGGGAGCTGCCAGTGTCAGCCCTCGGTGTCCTTGGGCCCTCACACTGGGTCATCCGGGAGCGCTCCACACAGCCCCCGCTCAGGCTGTGAGCAGCCAGCTCTGTCCAGGGCAAGGCTGCATTCGCACCTTGCAAAGGGCAGGCTCGGTCTTGCACCCTGTGGATGTAAAGAGCGCCCCACACTAGGTGGCTCCTGGGCCTCGACTGCTGCCCGTGTAGGTTTCCACGAGGGGGCCCTGGCTTTGTCCCCCGAAGGCAGAGCTCACAGGCCAACCAGGCTGATACTGCTCACTGCTTTAGCTGTGACTAATGTAGATTTTTTTCTGGCCCAAGAGCCTCAGATTTTCAAGTATTCATGAAACAGCTACAGGCTGACTTACTGGCCTGAGACTAGCGTAGAATCTCAGACCTGTGTGATTCTGAACAACAGCTACAAGACTGACTGAATGTCCCTGTTAGTCCCTTCCTGGTTACCGTAACTGAGTACCACAGACTGAGTAGTCTCTGGAGAACAGAGACTCAGTGTGCTGGGGGTGTGGAGGCTGAGCAGTCCCTTTTAAGATGAGGAAGGGCAGAACATCAAGCAGTGTGGTTTTCTAACGAAGCCACCCCCGTGATAACCACTAAACTCACTAATCCATTCACTGAGGCGCACCCGTAGACTCAAGTCACTCCCCAAAGATCTACCTTCAAACACTATTAACTAGTGACTTTGGAGATCATGTCTTCAACACGGAATTCTGGGAGACACACCACAAAACACCACGGCACACCACAGCACACCACAGCTTATCATGCTGTATCATACCATACCATAGAGAAAAGGAGATGTTTCAGTCCACAGCAACAGAGGAGCAATGAGTAAAAAGTACTGTGTTTAAAAAAATGCAGTGGGGCTGGAGATTTAGCTCAGCAGCCTAAGCATCTGCCTTGCAAGCAGGCGGTTGTGAGTTTGATCCCCGGTACCGGAAAAAAGATTAAAAAAAAGCAGTGTGAAGCTATGTGAAGAGAAACGCAGTATTTTACGAAGATTCAAAAGGAGACTTGAACAAATAGGGAAGAGTGTAATAGCCTCACGTGGGGCAGACTAAAGGCAGACCTCTGCAGAGGGGACGGGCCACGGTGGGGCGGGAAGGGGTGAAGGCGGTGAGAGGTGCCGTTGGGGGGGGGCAGCTCCCCCAGGGGTGCCGTCACTCTTCCTGCAAACGTGGACAAGGAGCACTTTAAAAAATAAAGCAAGCAAACAGAAGAAGATGCGCAGGACCACGCGGGTTGCTGCCTCAGTGGATGCTGAGGTGGGCGGGGAGTGACCCCGGGCTGCGCCCGCCAGCTGTTAGGGAATGAAAAGGGGAGAGGAAAATAAATCAGTTCTTCCCAAACGTTCTCACAGGTCAAATGCAGCTCCCATCAAAATGCAGACAGGGTGTCGGAACCGTTAGTCCTTAATCCTGAAGTCGTGGTGGAGAATGCCTCGGAAGTCAGCCTAAGAAATTCTAGCGGACAGAGGCGGGCAGTGGGCAGAGGGGTCCCTCCTGGGCTGGGCCCGGGAGGGCTGGGCATGGGCTGGGCGGTGTCCCCCGGGCCTCAGCTTTCTGAGTGTGCAGGGGACCTGTGCTCCCCGTTGCCTTGCGCGGTGTGGGTCGGGCCTACAGCTCCTGGTGATGCGCTTGGCATTCTGACAGTAAAAGGAATCACCAAGCAGTTTGGAAAAGCAGCAGAATTCAGATAGTAGAATCTGTGTTCATCCACCATTTCTGACCCCTCCATCCGCACCTGCGCCTATGGGGAATTAACTTACAACAAAAGGAAACCTCACGGACAGCTAGAGAGCGGGCATCCATGCACAGGTATTTATGCATGTAAAGGTACATAGGCAGGTATGTATGTGTGTGTGTGTGTCTACACAGAGTCACGCATTACCCATACTTACATAGACACAAGGATTTGTAATAAAGGAACTGGCACAGGTGAATGGGAAGGGAACTATGCATGCACATGTGGGCAAGGTTAGGTATGTACAGAATTTTTCTACACCCATATAATACAGTGCCAGCTCCAGAACTTTGACGGTTACCCTCCATGAAAAGACAGCCTTCAACAACAGACTGATAATTCACACTAAAACTCCTTGCAGTGCAATGAGTCTTATTTGATATATAATCCTGCCCACTAGGAAATGCTGTGCAGAATTCCCACTGAATAAGCTCTTCTTTACTCTTTAAAATTCTTTCTTTTTCTGACTGCCAGAATCAAATGCAGGCTCTGGGGCAGAGGTTAATCACTTCCCAGTAAGGGGAAAACCTCTAAAATCTGATTGCAAGTATTCAGGGGGAAAGTTGTAAATATGTACTTTATTCTGAATTAAATTTTAGGTTATTTTAATTGCAAAAGCATTAATGACAGTAGGAGACTTAATGAAATAGTGGACCGTGAAATCAGCATTATCGTTCTAATACATAACAGAATATGACAAACTCTGTAAGATTCCTGTTCTCTTTCATGTCTATTACAATTTTTCTATTAGTTTCTACAAATAGAAAATTACATATAAAATTGAGTTTAACCAAATCTCTGTCAAAATCAGACAATCTGATTTGGTATTATATAACCACACTGAAATTTCATTTAATTTAGAAAGAGCTTCTCTTGGTGTCTTGAATACTAACAGCGTTTCTAACAACACGTGTGCAGCTCTGGCTTTGGCACAGGACTGACCCTCGCGCTCGACAATAGATCAAGATTTGAATGGCAAGAACGAAGACAGATAGAGATGGAGAGCTTGGCCCAGCTCGGTGGGGAGAGATTTCAAAGCATTGCCTGAAATGGCCTGAGAGTATTTCCTCTTGCTTATCATCCTACTTGAGAATGCTTTCTGAGAACAAGTTGGAGATTTAGATGTCAGGCTTGACTGTCGGGATGGAGCCTGGCTGAGTCTCTCAGGGTCTGCACTGCAAAGAAAATACCTGGGATACAGGTCCCCCGGCCCCCTACTAACCCCGCAGCAGGGCTATACTGTTGCAGGTGGGAGACTGGTAATTGTTTGTGGTCTGTGTCCTCTTTCACAGGGAGGAGAGTGGCTTCAAAATAATGTTTTATGTACCAGGAACTGAACTCAGGACCTTGTGCTTACCAGGCAAGGGCTGGCCTACTGAGTTATACCCCTGGCCCCCAAATAAAATATTTTATAGGAGGTGACTGTATTTCCAAAAGAAAAACCAAACCTGCGGGTTGGGTGAGAGGGAGCCTTGGGGTAGGAGTCCCTGGAGTGCTGAGCATGTTCATGACCTGAAATTAATTGATCTATATATTACAATATGTGTGTTTTTCTCTATACATTTTTACCACCTAATTTTTTAAAAGCAATTGCCTTAAGTTCTCAGTTAAGAATATAGTTGCCTGAAATCTCAGACAAAGCCAGGCGTGGAGGCGGCAGCTCAGGAGCTGTAGCAGGGTGATGAAGAATTTGAGGCTACCCCCAGCACTGTATCAAGATCCTGTCTCAAAATTCTAAAATAAGCAAGCAAGCAAATAAAATACAAGATTGGAGGAGAAGCTCAGCAGACCACACTAGCAAGTACAAGGCCGGAGTTCAGTCCCAGCACCAGGCAACAGAAGGCACAAATTTCTACATCAGTGTTTCAGTGGAAATCCCTAGGTTTGCGTTAGCTTATACCTGGTAAGGTTAACAGGAATGGCAGGATTCCTATCTCCTTCTAGTGTGGGTAACCCACTCTTGACTTGTGCACTGCTGTCTCCTAAAACCCACCCAGCGGAAGCACCCTTCACCGTGGAACCCTAAAAGGAGGGCCCAAGATTGCGGCAGCCCTGGGTCTTTTTGGCTGACCCTGAAGTTTACTGCCGTCCCTCAGAACCTAACTCGCATAATGTCTTTGTGTCAGTGTCAGGCCAGGGAGAAGGCCAGAGGAGTACAGCTGGCTTCAGCACAGGCTCTGTGATGTCCTTGGGCAACCTCTTTGCAGAACAGAGGCTGAACATCTGCTGTAATGGGTTTGTAACCAGTTTCAAGTAGGGAAGTGTGTACACGGATGTCACACGCCATATACGGCAGTGCCAGAGAGACCCGGTGATGGAAGATGTTGCTGTGGACCAGGGGCTGCCCTTGGGGCAGGGACTTGACTACAGCCGTAAAGGTACTTTTAGATCTGCTTCTGCAGAGTGGAATTGACCTCTCCAGCCAGGGCACAGGAGTGCAGAGCTGAGTTTGTGCCACTTCTGGCCACTTCATTAGAGCCTTCAAAGGCAGCCTGACTTGCACGACTGTGCAGATGCCAAGGGACAGTGCTAGCCCCATGGGGTGTGGCAGGCTCCCCGCCTTCCAGACGACTGAGAGAAGTCCACATTGGTCTTCACTTTGCCCTGCTGGGCATTTCCCTGCCAGCCAGCCACCCCCTGGGGGTGTGACAGAGTATCCAGGTCATCTGCAGCTCCTGAGCAAGGCTGTCCAGAAAGCACCAAGCACTGTGACGTTTTGCTCCACTGCTAACAGACCAGGGGTCAAAGGGTCTACTAAGGAGCCCGGTCAGGCTAATGTGACTTTTTTGGGATACCCCAAGGGTGAGACCCTTCCTGGAGAGGCAGGTTGAGTCCTGGTTCAAGAGGATGTTCCCTGGGGAAGGCGGTGTTCAGTCAGCGCTGCCTCAGGAGTCCTGGGGACCCCCATCTCCATGTAATTCAACATGCTTCAGGAGTATTCCAGAAGCCTGCAGGAATTCTGAAACATGCTCGGAGGCTTTGTGAGGTTACATAGCCCGGAGGGAGCCGGAAACTAAATTGAATTCTTTTGCTCTACAATTTCTCTCTCCAGCATGAGCTCCCACATCACGTTATTTAATGCACTTTGCTGTAGTAGCCTCTTTCCTGTTCTTGAGTCCCAGATAAGCCACAACTAATACATAAAGAATTACCAATGCAGAGAATAGACAGCTTGGAATAAACATAAAGATGCCGGCCATTCTCATGGGAAATAACAGCTCTCTGCGCCAAGGGATACAGACCATAAATTTGTCCATAGACCAGGATCCTCAGTCTTCTGGGGGAAGCTGGTGGTCAGGCGAGTTAATTATGTTGTTGTCCTGTGGGCCCGCCTGAAGGTCACGCCACCTCTTGCAAGGTGCCTAGAGGCCGCCTGCTTCATAAGAATGGTGCTCTTATCAAAGCAGCCATTGAGCTGTCCCTTCTCAGGCCGCCACTTCTTTACACCTTGCAGAAGCTGCAGCTCAGGAGCCTCCCTGGCAGAGAGCAGGAACAGGAGGGGTCTGGACATGGGGCAGCCTGCTCCCCCCAGCAGGGGCAGGGTGTCCTTAGGAGAGAGGCCTGAGCGAGCTGAGGGTACAGAAGCTGCCAGCAGAGGGATCCAGGTGCAGCTCCGGGGTCCGCAGCAGAGGACTGTCTCTGTGTCACTTCGTGCCCATTGCTTGGGTGGGACATCGGCTCAGTGGACAGAGCTGCCACCCTCACCGGGCTTTGCTTTTCTGGTGCCGGAGACTGAACCCACGGCCTTCGCACTGAGCTACGCAAAGCCCCCGATGCCTTGTCCTGCTGGCTGGCACCCAGGGGTGCCCCGCGGTGCTGCTCTGAGTCTGACTGCAGCAGCTTCCTGCGCCCGCTCCCCTCCCCTCCCCCCCGTCCTTTGTGGTCTGATGCTGCCCCGTTCATGAAGTGGTTGCCCTCAAGCATGCTTTGTGAGATTTGTTTTTTCTCACAGTCTCTTTCCAGTTTTCCCTTTCCTGGCTTCTCACCTGCTCAGCTGCTGCCTTCTGTCCATACTCAGAAGGGCAGTGGGTCAGTGGCAGAGACCCGCTGCGTGGCAACGAGCAGCTGGGAGCCACAGTGCAGCCTGCACGTGCAGGAAAGCGTGGCCGGGGCCTCGACCTCCCCTCCCGGTGCCTCCCCCGTGCTGCCGCTGCCCTGCGATCCCCTGGCATGTCCCATCTCCCCTTTCCTGACGTTTCCAAGACGATCGCACCCTGGCCCCCTTACATGCTCTCTGCCAAGAGTCCCCAGGCTCTGTCCCCTCTGGTTCGTTTCCTAAAGCATTGCCAGGCATGGATTGTTTTTCTCTTACCTTGAAAGATGCCGCTCATGGATTCTTCCTCCCTTTCTAGTCACCTTCCCCTCTCCGGACAGTTTCCTGACACCTGAAACAGGGCTGGATCATGCTCTGCCCTGAGTACTGCTCCTGGTTCCCCGCTGTTTGGTATAAAGTTGAGGATCTCATGAGCGTGACTGAGCCAAGCCACCAGCTCCCGCTCTGGTGGGCGAGGTTCCTCCAAAGTCGCCAGCATTCACGCGGGAGCCCAGCGGCTCCCTTCCTTGGGACCCAGCGCCCATCTCCGCTTCCCCCGCCCCGGTTGTCTCTCATGACAGAGGTCCAGAGCTGCTGCTGCTGAAGAGCCGTCTCCTGCCAGTGCAGGGAAGCAAGGTCAGTTCTTGGCTCCACATCTCTCCTGCACTCCAGGTTCTTCAGTGCTGCAGGTGTCATTTGCAGACGTCCTCCGCTACCAGCAGAGCCCTTTGACACAGTGAACAGCTGTTGTGCAGATCCGAAGACCCAGCCCACTGTGAAGGAGAAGCCGTCGGGCCTGGGTCAGCAGGAAGAGCGCAAGTGGCTGACCTCGAGATGTCCCAGTGTCTCCCGTGCAGGCACGGTCATCGGGGTGTCCCCAGGAGGGGAGGGCTGCTGAGTGTCAGCCCGGGACCCCTCCTGCCAGGTGCTGCCTCTGAAGCCTCAGAGCCCGAAACAGTGGACTGGCAGCCTCTCTGTCTTCTGAGGCGATGTTACACCATCTGCAAAGACCCATGAGCACTAACACAAGCACCACCAGCAATATCTAGACTGTGGAAGAAAAGATGAGGAGTGGCTGGAACACAGTGGTCTCCAAACACGGCTCCCCAGTTTCATCCTTTCTCTCCTGCATCTCCTGGTGTTCTCTACCCACCTTCAAGGTGACTTCAGCCAGTCGTGCCTAGCCTCTCCTCCCAGAAGCTACTGGCTCTCACTAAAAGGAAAGGCTCCAGCTGGCTGGCATCAGCAGTGCCATTTCTCTCTTTGTCTTGCTGCATCAGCCTGCTTGTTATTCTTCAAGTGTGCATGCACATATCTGCCCCAGGACCTTTGCACTGGCCCACTCTTGCTAACTTCTTGCTTCTTTCAAGCCTTTGCCTAAGTAGTACTTTAATATGGAGGCTCCCCCATGCCCTCACCCTGTTTAGAATCGAGGCTGTGAATGCTACTGCTTCTTGCTCCTCAGGTCCTACCCTCCATTTCCTTTCTCTGGAAGTAACATGCCATGGTGTTTTTCATTCCTGGGTAGTTTACTCTCCGTCTCTGAGGATGGGACGCTTCAGTTCTCTCTTCACAGATACATCCCAGACACCCACTCGGGAAAGGGTGGACTCTCGGTGTTTCTGTGCCCGTCGTTAGCCAGGTCAACACTTCCAGAAAGGAAGGAAGGAAGGAAGGAAGGAAGGAAGGAAGGAAGGAAGGAAGGAAGAGCGGCTCGTCGGACCCCTTCCCTTGCTCTAACGGCCGCTTACCAGCAGCTCTGACTTCTCCACCACGGCCCTTTGGGGAAGGCATCACGGGGATTTTAGGGAAGCCATTTGGAGGCACTTTACCACACGACTGTCGCCTTTCCAGGGTAGGTGACGCCAGAGGTGTGTGAGCCCGTTTTCCCCTTGCCCTGTGTGGTCTGCTCCTCCCATCCAGCTTCCGGATTGTGGCTTCTGCTCCAGCCTCAGAACCTCAGGGAAGAACCGGGTTTCCTTAGGCTCCACCCTGGAGTGAGGAAGCAGGAGGAGGCCAGGACTTAGGACTAGAGGCTAGAGGCTGAGCTATATGCTGGCTCTGCTGTCTCCCGTGCAGACTGGAGCCTGTTCCTAAGTGGAATCTGGGTTCTCAGCCCACACTACTTCACGAAGGTGTGGGAAGGTAAATCTTCAGGAAAGCTCCTACTCAGTGCTCTAAATACCGGGAATCACTTATTCCTGGGTTAGAGGGGTTTGTCAGCCCCCAGGACAAAGGCACTAAGATGCATTTGAATTCAGCGAAAACCCCCGGGTTATTCCATTGCCTCAGACCAGGGAAGATGAGCCTTTGATTCCTCGCAGTGTGCATTTGTGGTCTGGGAAATCCAGCCCTCAGCTCTCCTTTCCACCAAGATTAAGAAGCGTCACCATGGTAACCAGGAAAACATAGACCTGTGAATAAGAGGTAAGCATTCTGGCCTTCTCACGGCTTCCTTTCTAACCCTTCCCAGATCAGCGGCTTCTCCTGTCCCTGATGCTGCTTGTGAGGTGGGGTCCACGTGGCAGCCGCTCTCCTCCAGGAAGCACCTGGTGCTGTGGCCTTAAAGTTCATCACCACGGATCCAGCTGCTTTGCATTAGACGTTATGTCTGCTCAAACCCCTTCAGTGGCACTCAGGAGAAGGGCGCGGGATGAGGTCCAGAGAAAGGGGTGCAGGCCACAGGAGGGAAGAGCGGCTTCGGGGGGAAGTGAGACCCCAGCGCAGTGCTGTCTCTTCGGCGTCCTCCCTCGGGCTTGCAGCAGAGCACCACTGCCTGCTGCTTCCTCCGGCCCTGTCTAATCACGGGCAAGATGCTGTGAGCGAGGACGAGGGTACAAACGTGACTTCCCTCTTTCCCCCGGTATTTTATTCGTGTACGCTTGTGACACACAGTAAAGGCATTGATGGCGGGCAAGTGGCACGTCTACCCACCACATCTCCCTTTTCACACCCTTCCCTCACCCCCGCCCCGTCTCCCTGCAACCCGGTCTCCTTCCAAGAAGCAAACCTGTGATCCACTGATACTCTGTGTTGTTTGCTTCATGTTAGTTTTGTGAACCTGCACGCGCCTTCATAACTTCTTTCCTTCTGTTAGTTTCCTCTCCGGTTTGTTGCTGTCTCTCGGTGCTCTTAGATGCGTCTCTAGGCTGTGTGTTTGGGCTGAAGCTCTATCCAGGGGCGCACGCACTCTTAGAACTGCATTGCGGTCGGTTCCGTGGGCTTTGCTGAGCCGGGCTTCCTCTGTCATTTGATTCTGGCGATTTTTAAATTTCTTCCCTGATTTCTCCTGTGATCCACTGATGACTGAGTTGTGTTTGCATTGTTCTTGTGGGTTCTTATGCTGTAGATTTCTAGCTTCCTCTATTAGGATCTGATAGAATGCAGGGGAACTTGCAGTTTTTAAATCTGTATTCAAGCTTGCTTTATGACCTGAGAAGTGTTCTATTTTGGAAAAAGTTCCATGAGCTGTTGAGAAAAATTTGTGTTCTGTTGTTCAATGCATCTGTGCATATCTTTTAAATCTGTCTTTTCAAGGATGTGCCTTACTGCTGTGTCTCTGTACTGATTTCTTATCTGGTTAACCTGCCTGATTAGGAGAGTAGGGTACTGAAGTCCCTGCTGTGATCACATCGGTGTCCCTCTGTCCTTTAAGTCCAGGGGCTTTTGTTTTATGAATTTGAGTGCGTAACATTTGATGCATAGATATTTACAGTTGTTCTCTCTTCCTGTTGAGTTGTTCCCTTTACAAGAAGGTAGTGACCACCTTCACCACTTCTGGGGTGGCTTAGAGTCTGCGGTGTGTCGAGGTGAGACAGCTGCTCCTCCCTTCTGCACGCTCTGATCAGTAGACTACGGCTTTCCGTCCTCCGCCTTCAGTCTGCACGTGTACTTCCTTTTAGACGAGGTGTGTCTCCTACAGATAACACGGGGTTGCCTTTTCTGTTTTGACCTAACCTGCCAGTCTGTGTCTTTTGAGTGGGGAGCTGAGATCACCCATGCTGGTGATTACCGGGAGGCGTTTATTGAATCCTGTCGTTGTTATTTTCTCTGTGCTTAGCCCTTTATTTATTTAGTTATGTTTCCTTCTGCTTCACTGCTCACAGTTACCTGTGCACTTTCCTTTGGGCTCTCAGGCGCTGGTTGCTCCTGGTTTCCACCTAGGGTTCCCTTGAGTATTTTCTGCAGTGCTGGTAAAGTGTCATGTACTTGTTGGATTTAGAATGGAAGGTTTGTGCTGGAAACCCGCAGTTGTTCTGATGGGCTGGCCTTTATGCGTAACTAGCTGTTTTTCTCTAAAGGCTTTTGGTATTCACACCCTTTGTGAAATTTCTGGAATTTTGTTTAAGATGTGTCATGGATATTTACTTTTCTGGTCATAATTACCTGTGTTTCTATATGCCTCTTGGATTTGAATACTGAATTTCTTCCCTAGGTTTAGGAAATTTTTTGCTATGGTTTTAGTAAATCTTTTAAATGCTTTGAGTCATATTCTAATTTTTCCTTTATTCCCATACTTGTGAGTTTGGCTTTTTGAATCTAAAGGCTGTTGGATCCAGCTTGCATGGTGTCTTGTCATTTTTATAATATCATAGAGTTTGTAATCCATATCCGTCTTGCCTTTTATTTCTGACATTCTGTCCTCATGTGGGTCAAGCTGCTACCCATGCTTTATTGAATTTTTTTATATCATCCTTCTCTACTTGCTTTCTCTTTGTCGCGGTTTATGTCTGTGTCCCCAGGCCTCATGAGTTTGCATTGTGCATTTGTGACTGGTTCATTGTATAGGGCTTGGATTGATGGTGTCGGGCTCCACCCACATAGGGGTGGAGCCAGGATGTGATGTAATGGCAGGAAGAAGGTGTGTCTTGCTCTTTGCTGGTTCCTGCTTGCTGTTTGCAGCCGCCATGAACTGCGGCCCAGCCTGCCTTGGAGCCAACTGAGTGTGGACTGAAACCTCCAAAAACTGTGAGAAATAAACCTTTCCTTTCCCAACTTGGGCTTCAGGTATTTTGTCTCAGCGACGAGTAAAAAGTAACTAAGACACTCTTCATACTTTGCAATTATTTTTCCAACTAGTCATTTGTGTCATCTAACGTCTTGTCTGACTCAGTTATTTATTGTTTCTTAAGTATGTTAAGTATTTTATTGGTAAAACCCTTCAGCTGTTTAATTAAACCCTCATTGAGAGTGCCGAACAGCTTATGTATTGTTTATATATTCTTTATCATTTTAAAAATTCTGACTGTTCAGTTTTTAGTGCTTTGCCTACAGCTTTCTGTACTTCAGTGTCTGTGAGGCTAATTTTGGGGATCTAGGGGGTTTAGGGGCATCTTTTTGCTTCACTTCTGTTGTTTTTCTACTGGGGGCTGAAGATCAGTTAGGGTGGAGAAACTCTGTCACTGCTGCAGAGATGTATTTAGTTAGGTTCTAGCTCCTCGTGTTGTGTCCTGTGGTTTGGTTATCTTTTGGTATTTATATCTTTATGCAATTGGTATTTATATCTTTGGTATTTATATCTTTAGTATGTTCAGCATAATATTTGGGGGGCTTTTTAGTGTTCAACATTCTTCTGGGAGGTCAGTCACCAGCACCATTCAGAGAGGAGAAAGGGAATGAAGTAATGTGGATGACATAAAGACAAACCAGAATTGGCATGTAATAAAAACCAATTAAAAGCAACAACAATCCTGTCATTAACAATAGCAAAGAAGTCAGTAATAATAAGAATCAAGACAAATCAGTTATCGAGGTACTGTAAGATCCAATAATAGCTACACCTTTCTTAACAATAAAATTGGATCTGCAATAATAATGTAGACACAAAGACAAATCAAATATTAACTTACAGTAAATATCTGCTAAAACAATAATTATATCACCATTAATGAAAGAAAAGAACTGAACTATCATAGCATGTCAGTTAAATAGCTAAAATGGTTTAGTAATAATAATAATAAATGGAGGAGTGGAGGCAGGAAAAATGAAAGGAATCTGAAAACTAAAGCAGCAAATGAGAAAGAGGAAAGAAAAGTAGCTAAATATCCAAGTAGAGAACAAAAGTGAAAGTTAACAGGATGAGATAAAAGTAACAGGAAACATGCACACAGCAAAAGAAAACAGAAATAAGAGAAAATAAAAATGAAGTTCTAAAGATAGGAAAAAAGAAGCAAAACAAAAGTCAGGAAATAAACCAAAGAGCGACGGCGGCGGGCTTCTCTGTGTGCCCGAGTGAGGGGTGTCTTTCCAGGCCTGCGGCCCGGGCTCTGCCAGGCACAGTGGATCACAGCAGCACCCGTCTTGTTTCCGTGCCCCTTTCTGCTGTGTGAACGCTGAGTCCTGCCCACACTGCCCTCTGGACTTGGTCAGTAACGGGTGTGCTGTCTGCCACAGCGGATTCTCCAGGGAGTCTTGGGGTGTGCACCATTGTCTGCTCCCCAGGTCACTGTTGCCTCCAACTGGGCTTTATGGCCTCGAGGCGCCTCCTTTGCTGCTGAGGACCCTCTGTCCGAACACCCCAGGAAGCGGCAACCGTCCCAGCCAAGGCGTATGCCTGATCGCGTAGGCAGATGGGGACAGCAAACGGGCCAGTACATTCTGTCCTAGAAGTAGGCCAAGAGGCCAAGCAGTCTGGTGGCCTTATCGGCAACACCTTCAGACTGCGCTCAGAGAAGCACAGGACTGCCTGGCCTCTCGCCACAGAGAGCGGGTCCACTGTGTCCCTCCCAAGCCTGAGCTTGCTGTGGCTTTAGCTTCCGGGGGTCAGTGACTAGCCTGCTCCTCCTCTGTGACTGTCTTTGGTAGCCACCTCCTATCCCGTCACTGCGACAGCATGGCCCTAGAGAGCTCAGGGACCCTGAAGTGTAATCATTCTGTGATTTCAGATTCCCAGAGTAGCTCGGTTTTAGGCAAGAAGCCCCAGTCTGAGCCCCAGTACAAGATCTTCTGGTCCCTGGTTTGCATCTGTTAGTGACGCCTTTGGGATGTGAACATGCAGGCGGGAGGTGTGGGAAAGACTGGAGAAGAATCAGTGATGATTGAGTGCAAAAACAAAGAAACAGAACAGAAACAGTAACCAAACAAAACAACAATAAAAAATAGATGACAATTTCAATGAGACCAAGCGATTCCACAAAACCCAACGTTTTTGCGTTTTTTGAAAGCCAGGTTTGTTGAACAGTCACAGAGGTGATGGATTCTATTTTAGGGCTACTGAAGAAGCATAGGAAGGGGCTCTTTGGCCATCAAAGGAAGAAATGGCTGAAAATGAAGATTAAGAAATCATAAGTAATTACTGCCGTGTGAGAAAACCAGCCGTGTGTGTCATAAAGTGCCTCTGTGACCCCAAGACGAAATTTGAGTGCTGCTTGCATGTGGCAGACCCTGCAAAGCAACTCAGCACTGTCCATGAGGGCTGCACCAAAGCCCAAGACGAGTATCTACAGCTGAAGGTGCGTGATTAAGCGTTAATGATGACCTTGGTCATCTCCCTTGGTTGAAAAGATGAGATAGGAATCTGTCCAGAAGTCTAGAGAAGGTAGAAGCTGCCAGACATGCGGGCTTATAATTCCCGCTGCTCAGGAGGCTGAGGCTGCAGAATCTCAAGAATTTGAGTCCAGCTGAGAAACAGCAAGACCCCATTTCAAAGCAAAAACAAATCTAAAGAAAATAGGATTGAGGTCAAAAGAAAATTGTGTGTTTGTAAAACTACCAGAATTTTAAAAATGAATGTAATCTCTGGCCAGATTCAAATACACAAGATTGTACTCTTTTCTCCCACGTACATAATGCATTTGGGTCTCTGAGTTTATTTAGAAGCAGTACAGTGCAGTAATTAAAAGCAAAGTATCTCAATTAGCCCTCTAGCAGTATAACAAATGACCAAGTAAAGCTCTAGATCTCAGTTCTGGGGCCCACCAAGGTGGGGTGCATTGCCTTAGACCCTCTTCTGGGAGGAGCAGCGCACCATGGCAGAGGTCTGGACGTAGCTTCATGTCACTATCAGAGAGAGGAGGAAGAGCAGGTGGTTGCCCACTGGGCTGCCCCAATGCTGAAGACCTCCCACTGGTTCTGACCTTGTAAAGATTTTACCAGCTCCCACTGGTGCCAAGCTAGCATCTAAGGCTTTAACCTGTGGGCTTCGGGAACATTTAAGATCCACACTGGTGCACAAGGTTCTGAAATCAGACTACCTAAGTGCACCCTGGAAAACCTGAATTGAACCCTCTAAACTTCAATGTCCTCATTAAAAGTAGATGGAGAGAGAAGGTGGGGGGAATGGCACACAATAAGAGCTCATAGGTTTAGGGATTATGCGGTTTAGTAAAATGTGGGAGTCTAACCCGTGTTCCCCTTACTGTGTGCCCATTTTTCAGATGTTTTGAGTGAGGATCTTACACTATCTTGGCTAATTCCTTCCCTTGAAGGCTCGCTGTTGTGAAGGGGGTGAAATCCAGTCAGAGGGATTGTGACCTGCCTTACACGCTGTGCTGCTGCCAGTGATTGACCCAAGAGGGGTCACAAAAGGCTCCAGGCACACGTGTGGCCCTCCTCCCCCAGCCTGGAGCAGGCCAAAGCCACTCCCGAGGGCACATCCTTGCTTAGGTTCCTCCTCTTCCTTACCTGCTTTCTTGTCTCTTGCAGGATGCTTTTCCCCTGAAAAGCGTTTCCAGGACGCCTGCCTCTGAATCTGTCTCGGGCTTCTGGTAAACTGACCTAAGACGAGGACTTCTTTGATTTAACACCACATCTACTTTCAAGGTTTAACAAGCCTGAAGTCAGGTCGTATCGTTAAATCACTGTTGGGCAGACTAAATTTTTATGTCATTTTTGCACTTTGAAATGAAAATGTGCAGAATGAGCGTCAAGTCTTTGAAGAAGATCACGGGACGTCGTGGGAGCACCCTCTGCCGCCTCTGTAGCTGCGTCCTGGCTGGCACAGGGGAGTATTCTCTCAGTCACAGCGGCTCTGAGCTGAACAGCTGAGGCTCTGGGGAGCCAGGCTGGTAAGCAGAGTCTGGAGGAACATGTTAGCCTGTTTGTTTTGCGTTTAGATTCCTTATGACATATGCAAAACAGCACAATTATACAATAAAGCTTATCAACATGATCCTAGGGGTGCTCTCAAAAATACGTGATGATTCTATCAAAGATGACACTGCAGGCAGCAGAACTGTCAGCATTAGGAGAAAGCTCTTCACCCCTGTGACTGGCTACATTGCCACAGAGCACCCCAGAAGGACTGTATACAGAGACGTGAAGATCAAACGCTGACCTTCTGAACAATAGCGCACAAGACGGTCCTCATGAGCTTGAGTGGGGCAAATGCCTGCTATGGAGGGCACCCAGGCCCTAGTTATGAGATGGAACATTAGTTAATTGAACGGTGTTAAATTTAAAACTTTACTTCACGTAAACACACCATTGAAAGGGTGTGAAAGCAAGTCACTGGTGGGAGAAGACACAACACGTTTTCCCAACAAAGAGCTATGTGCAGTACAACAAAGAACCTCTACACATTCAAAACGAGGAAGAGATATTCTGACCAAACACCGGGTAAAATACGGAGACACACACTATGGATAATGGCATGAAATGGCCAATAGGCAGAGGAAAGGTGCTTACGTCCACGGGTCTTTGGGAATCGCACTCCCTACCACCACCCCACCACCCCCCAAGGAGGCTGACATGAAGGCAGGTGCTAGCGAGTGCTGAACTTGTTAGGCAGCGAGCACCCCTGGCTGCGGCTGGTGGGGAGCCGCTCTGAAAGATGGTTTGGTGGTTTCCACCACACAGCTTCTCTGATCCACCAGCTGTCCTTCTGGGTCTGCAGCCTCAGAAATGTGCAGACACATTCACCAAAACAAAGTTATGGGAATGCATATGGCAGCACTATTTGTAACAGCCCTAAGCTAGAAACACATGCTCACCCATAAAGCAATGGGCTACTACTGCACGTGTTCCTCTAGTAGCATAGTTTTGGGGGGATTCCTGCAGATCCTAAAATCCGCTGCTGTTCAAGCATTCATGCAGTTTCTCATAGCCAAAGCCCACGCCCCTATCTACTTGAAGTAACCTCTAGGTTTCTTGCACTGATTGATATAATGTAAATGCTATGTAAGTAGTTGCCATACTATTGTGTAGGCATTAGTAATAAAAAGTCACACATGTTGAGTACAGATGAGACACACTGTTTAAATATTTTTGGTATGAAGATGTAGAGCCCACGTGGATGGAGGGTGGACTGTACTATACACCAGTGGGGACAAACCTCTGACCACCAGGTGCCCTTGACAGACTGCTACCATGGTTTGACTAACAGCTCTTTATTTAGCATTTTGACTTTTGCTCTTTCTCCATGCTAGTGACAATTGTATCAGTGCTCTTTTTGGATGCTGACCATGGGCAGCAAGCTGTGTTCCCAATCAACTTTACACGCCATCATGGGACTCCATAGTGCACCGTCCAGCTAAGCTGTGATGTTCAAGGATCAGGACCATTAAACAGATCTTTGGCTGACATTATCTTCAAATTAAGATGGGTTCATTGGGCTGTAGCCCCACTGTGACTTGAGAAGCATCTGCACATGCAATAACATGGGTGAGTTTCATCAATATGACACTGAGCAAAGGAAGCCAGATGCACATGGGTACATCATGTGTCGTTCCATTTGTGTACTGCTGAGAACCATGGAAGAGTGGCACAGGTTGCTGGAAGCCAGGGGACTGATTGCCTTTGGAGGGAAGAGGTAACCGAGAATAGAAAGCGTCCTCTGGGTTCCCGCAGTGCTGTAGGGCGGAAAATTTGTTGAGTCTTATTTATGAGTTTCATACTGTTTGGTAAGTATACGAAATGAAAGTCTTGTTATTGTTTCATGGGCAACAGCTCCCCTCCTTTCTTCTACCTTTCTACAGGTAAAATTAAATAGCTTTCTAACTGGTGCCGTACCTGTGACTTACTGCGTCTTGGTTGTGGAAAAGCACTGTGCCCTAATGATTAGGATGCATTTGACGCTGGTCTGTGTCCCGTCTTCACTTTCCAGCTCACGGCGCATGCTCAGAGCGGCACCCCATAATCTCTTGCCAATTTTAGCCCTGAGAGTAGAACTCTGGATTCATAGCTTGGTAGACATTATCCTCCCAAGAGTCTCCTGCCCCTAGATGTGGTCAGTGGAACTGCATCTGAAGAAGAAGGCCCCACACAGTGTGCTGGAGAGAGTTAACCCAGTGGGCCCAAGTTGCCTGGACCTTTCAGATTTCCAAGAAGGACATGTGTATGCTGTCCTGTGGCCACTTCCCACTGGCCGTTGTGACTCCTGACACAGGCGGTGTAAGGCACTGCTATTCAGAAAACACTCTGTGCTCCCTGTCGCTTCCGTGAGAAGGAGGAAGTTCGCAGTACTCGGTGAAAGTGATGCTGGACTGTGCCAGTTTCAGGGTCAGAGAGACCTGCTTGTTTCCATTTGCTCCCTGGGGACGTTTGATCTTCTCCATGGAAAAGCATGCTGTGGAAGCTGCTGACTCTTTCAGCCTAGCCAGAGTGAACACACAGGAAGCAGGCTGGAGTCCAATCCGCACCGTGGTGCCAAGCCTGGTCACACCTGCTGCCTGAGACAGGGCCAGTGT
Organism: Cavia porcellus; assembly: GCF_034190915.1. Classification (NCBI taxonomy): domain Eukaryota; kingdom Metazoa; phylum Chordata; class Mammalia; order Rodentia; family Caviidae; genus Cavia; species Cavia porcellus. Next base: position 85,595,128 of record NW_026947493.1, read on the forward strand.
GGCTGGCCAGGGCTACAAGAGGACTGAGGCAGAGCATTCCTGTCAGCAGATACCTGGTGGAAAAACTCTGGAGCCTTCCTAAAGGACAGTGGGGTGTGTCTTCTCTTTGTCTCCCTTGCTGTCTGGAATACCAGATTTGGTCCTGAGGCTCTACCCCATTTGCGGGAAGTGAGGGTGAAGCCCAGTCCTGAGGGATGGGGAGCACTGAGCTGGGGAGTACACTGAGTTGGGGAGCTGTGACGCACTGCCTCGTGTGGACCACATCAGGCTAGGTGACCTGGACCCTCTGGCTGCCCTAATCCTAGCTAGGACCGTCAGCAAGACCTCACCCATCCCGCGCCTCCAGGACTGGAAGATCCAAGACACCAGCCAACAGCAGCAAGTGCAGGCGAGGCATGTTTAGTGTCTTCTGGGAGGTCACAGGTCATGGACCATTTCCAAAAAATACCAGTTGTGCTATTTGCTTCCTTTCTCTACCTGAAATAACTTCAGCCTTTGAGAGAGGAGAGAGAAGAGAGGACAGAGGACAGAGGACAGAGACAGAGACATATACTAATCTTCGGAGTATCCCACTCAGCCATTTCTTTGAGGACGTTTTCCTTGTTCTGTCTCTAAGTTCTTACCAAAGAAAGCCGGCATGTGAAACAAACAGGAGCCGAGACTCTCTGCAAGGAGCACGGAGACCCAGCGCAGAGCGCTCAATCCTTCCTCTCCCGGTCCTAGCGGGGCTCTGTGAAGCTGTGATGGCCCAGCCTGGGGCTAGGAAGTGGCCCCGCGTCCGCTTCTCTGCGATCCTCCTCTGCAGCCTGACCTGGCCCAGCCCAGTCCCGGCCAGGGCTCTGCCAAGAGCACTTCACATTATCCTCTCCTTGGTGCTGTCTTCCGTCTGCCCTGGACGGGAGACCACGGTGCAGACAGGTACAGTGCTGATGTGAGATTTTTTAAAGGAAAATTGAAGGAAATTACAGGGACTCCCAGCTGTGGTGCAGACTCCTCCTCCGCTTCCCACCAGACGCATTATTTTGCAAACTACAAGTATTAAAAACAATTTACACTCACTTGCTGGCTTCACCATGCTGTTAGATTCATTTCAGTCTTACCTAGACCTTCGGAAGAATACAGATGGCCACGCACGTCCTCTCAAATTGGAGGGAATTTGATGACTGCGGTTTAGAAAGCTGAAATCGACTGCATCATCAGTGTCAATCTTGTCTCTGTGAGAGCCTCAATTTTATTGGATCTTATTTCTCATCTCCGAGGTCCTATTTCTTGAATTTGCTTTTTTTGTGTGTGCTAGAAATTATTTTTTCTCCTGAAAGATGTCTCTAGGTTTTTGTTTGTTTAGTTTTTTCCCTTCCAAATATAGAGAAATCTTTGGAAATTTTCATCCTTACCCCTTATGTAAAATTGTTCACTGTTTAATTATATTTTCTGTCTGCCTCTCTTCCTGTTCAGATTCATGAAGGAGACAGACACCCAAGCCACATGCTAACCAGGGCAGACGCCTGCCCTGCGGGCATGGAGGCCGGCAGGTCCTCCCCACAGCAGTCTCCCGATGCCTGATTGTCTTAGAATACTGCAGAGCTGCAGGAAGAGGAAGGTAAACAGCAGGTGGCCGTGCAGGGGCAGCTGTGAGCGATGCCGGGTAGCCGTGCACCAAAAGCAGCGTCTTCTGAAGTGATGTCAGCCGGGGACCCCGCACTACAGAGCAGGTGCTGTCTGGTTCACTTTGTATTTTCACTTCAGAGGCTGCTGTTCTGTGCAATTAACACTTAGGGAATGGAAAGGAAAGTGTTGTTCTGGAGAAAGTGTTCAGGAGGCCTCCCAGTGGTACAGATGATGACAAAGAAAATGTCTTCCATGTGACAAAAACCCAAAAGGGGCAGGGAAAAAAATGAGTCACTTCCAAGATGCACTTTGGAGAACTCGAGAATAATGGGCTACTTGGAGGAGAGGCAAACACAAAATTTTATTCTTTGGTTATTATATTACATCCTCTCTCTCTGTCTCTCTCTGTCTTTATTTCTCTTTCTCTGTCTTTCTTTTTGGAAAAGAACTTTCAAAATTCTAGTTAATATTATTTTTTAAAAATACATTATGTCTTATAAAGCTTTATTGTTTGTGTTCTTATAAAGATAACTTGTGGTTCCTGTGAGTTATTTTGCAGAGTAGAGCAGAGCACTGCATTATGGGAGTCCTCTAGTCTGTGCTGCTGGTGGTCTCAGGCTCCAGGATGGACCCCAGAGTTCACCAGCTGAAGTTCATGGCTTTGCCCCATCCAACGTGGGCTGCAGGATGGGGCTTCTAGCATCACCAGTTGCTTCTAACAAACATCCTAAGGCAGAAGTCATGGGAAGTCATTTTTGAGAATGGGTATAAAAAGACTCTGGCTTTCATCTTGTAGTCTGACATGGCTGTCTCTGCTTCCCTCAGAACTCTCTCTGTGGGGGACCTCGGTGCCCTGTCCTGTACAGCTCTACACAGAGGCCAGTGCAGTCTCTGGGACAGGGTCACCCAGTAGCTGAGACTTCCAACAGCCACCTTGGGATATCCATGTCTTGATGGCCACCTCCTGACTTGTGAAGTAGTAAACATCTGTTGCTTCTGGCCACTAAGCTCGGCAGGAATTTGCTATGCTCCAGCAGGCAACTCCTGCACTGGGTTAGGTGACTTCACATCTCAGTGGATTTACACACCTGCACATTCACACATTTTTACTTCACGGTGGACACTTCCCAGAGAACCGTTTGGTGGCTACGTTAGTCCCTAAGGTAGTGTCCCTGCTTGGAGGCTGTGTGTCTAGGTTCTTAGTCACATCACGGGCCAGAAGCCTCAGATCCCCGTCTACCTGCAGGGGAAGATGGAAATGGATGTGGGGGAGGATAGTTAATGAGAATTAAATTTCGCTACTACACATGTGATATAAAAGGAGAAAATCTACTCTTTTCTTCATGTTTGGCTGTTCGAACCACGCTCTTTCACACACAAACCTTCCACACAGAGATGTAACTGGTGTAGTTGATGATACTGTAAGCAGGTCTGTGTCACAGGTGCCTCAACAGTGGTAATTCATGATGAGCACTGTTAGGTAACTTACCCCCGAGTCACAGAGTGCTCTAATGTCACCCTAGCTGGTACGGGCAGCACACCCTGGGTGGTATCACAGTCCGAGGGGACCAGCACCACACACAGGGCATTGTTGATTGAGTCCTCATCATGCAACAGGTGACAATACAAGGGTGATCCAAGCATGCAGTGAGAGTTCACATGTTAAAATTTATTCCAGTAAAAGGAACACTGCGATCAACCCTCCTCAAATACCATTCCATCCCATCCTCACCACTGTCCTGAACCACTCTTTCCCTCGTGTCTGTATCACGCTGTGGTGCTTGCCTCCATTTCCTGAATCCATATGAAACATCTTCCTTTCACTTGGGCCTGGAGGAGGGGCAGGAAGTTGCACGTGCAGCTCTGTGTGTGAGATGGCTGAGGACACACACTCGTGTTTGTACGAATCTGCTTTCCGTTAGATGGCATGAGGTGGGAACAGTCACCGTGCTTTTTATCACATCTGGTAAACACATTCTGGAAAGAGGGCTTCCAGAAGTGCTTCAGGAAGCTGCAAGAACTGTGGGCTCTTCAAAGGAAGGGGGTGTTGGGAGAGGGATTCACAACAGTGTGTCTCTTACTGTAATAAAGTTTTAAAAATTTAAGTGTTCACAATATATTTGATTCCACTCAGTGTGTGTATGTGTGTGTGTGTGTGTGTGTGTGTGTGTGTGTGTGTATGTGTGTATGTGTACATATTTGGACTATATTTCATGTGCCTGTGTGGTTATATGATAGTATTTGATTCATATTACTTATACATGATTATAATTAATCTTATATGGTGGTACCTCTGTTTGTGAATCTTTTTGTTCGTAAACAATTTGGGTGACAAACAGAAACCTTTGGAAAAATTTTGTTTTTGTTTGCAAACTCTGCATTGAGTGACAAACACATCTTTCCATGGAAACACAAACATGGCCGTCTTTTCCAAAATCATAGAACAAATTAAATCTGTGAACTGGGGTACCTTGGGGTAATTGTCCTCTGTGAGACACATCTGTGTGTTAAACAAGATCACTTTTCTCCACCCCATGTGTGAATCTGGCCAATTCATTTAGTGACCTGCTGTTCATAAAGGATGTAGTCAGCTGTTCAGGTCGCTCAGAATGTCTTCCTGGCTTGATTTCCCCATTGCTTCTCTAGCTTGTCTGTGTGGCTGAACACAATGCACTGGGAGAGGGACCCCATCTCCATTGGCCGGGACCCACCCTGTCCAGGACCACATGAGGTGCTGCCCTGCTGCAGCAGCCTCCTTTTTGGCCTTGAGTTCGATGCCCACACAGGGACAGAAGAGAGGCGTCATCTATCACGTGCAGACTGTTAAGGTCTTGTGAGGACAGCGTGCACACATTTCTCTATCCAGGTCGCTGAAGCTTCCTGGTCCCTGTGAAGCACACAGACGTCACTGAATCCCCATCAGGAAATGCCCTCCCTGGCCTGAAGCACCTCCCCCTCCTCCCCACCACTTATTCTCGCCCTGCAGTTGTTTTCTTTATGGTGGAAAGAGGAGCCAGCCGGCTTCAGGGAGTGCGAGTTGCTCCGTGATGGTTTTGTGCAGGCGCATGTCTGCTCTCCGGAGATGGAGCCACCCATGCTTTACAAGGAAAAAGAACACGCAGTGCTGGCCACTACCTGGGCCAACTGTCCGTCAGTGGAAGTGTGCAAGCGCGCTTTCCAGCGTTTCTGTTAGAGAGCAGAACGCATGTGCCACCCCAAGGGGTGGGGAGAGGAGCCACAGGCCGGCTCTGGGCCCACGGCTTTGACCTGGGAGATGTGTGTGGGCACCACCGGTGTGTGTCCAGGCAGCCGAGGGGGAGGAGGACCGGGAGCAGTCGCGGCATTTTACGCAGCGTTTCCTTAGATGGAGATGAGGGAGAGACAGCGGCAGAGAGAGCGGGAGCCTCCTGCACTGGGCTCTGGTTCCTGGAGTTCCGCAATTGCCTTGTATTTTGGTTCACACTTGCCCTGCTGAGATGAGGTCTGCGGGCCGGCAGGTACCGCATTACTCAGAGTCTCCGTTTGCAGAACAGAGGTTCGGAGACATAACGGGCTGGACTCCCGTGCACTTACACTGTTGAAACGGAAACGGGAGGTGAGGCACCTCAGCCCTGAAAATGACTCACTCCGCGGCGCCGGGGCCACATTGTTCAGAGCCTCCTTCCACTCCAGCTTCTCTGGGCAACAGAAACACAAACTCTCATCCTACTGCTCTTTATTTTTTAAACCTTTTTTTCTGGGGAGTCTTTTTGGCTTTTTCTAAGGGGGAGGGTGTCTCACTACGTAGTCCAGTTTGGCCTTTTAACTTGTTAAGTTGCCCAGGCTGGCCTGAACTTGCCACCGCCTGCCTCAGCCTCCCAAGTGCCGGGATTACAGGTGTGCCCCACCACGCCTGGCTCTGCAGCCCCTTAGCGGTCAGCCGTGATGGTGACCATCGGAGGGAACACTGTGTGGGAGAATTTGGTCTGCCCCAGAAAGGGAGACTAAAGGCGCCTTTACTGGGTCCTCTATTTGCCAGTGCGAACAGTGTAGATCTAGTTTCTCCTGGCCAGGTGCCGCACGGGCCTTGTTTCTCGTGCACTGGGGGCTCTTGGATGCTGTGTGGAGCCAGCAGGGGGAAGCCAAAGTGTCCCTGCAGAATGAAGCTGCATGGCACAAGGTGGCCAGGTGGGAAGGCTGTGTGGCCTGGGCCACCGTGTGTCCTTTTCTCCTTGGACAACTGGACGTTTTCTCTGAGAGCGACTGCTTGATACTGGGAGCTGCCTGTGTGTGTTCTGATCGTTCATTTGTTCACTATTAATTACATGCCCACTGTGGATTTTTTTACACCATGCAGCTATTTTTTTCCATTGCAGAAAGAAAAGCACCAAAACAATAATTAAAGCAGTTTGAGCAGAGCATTAGGTACACAGGATCTTTGTGGAACAAACACAGCCTGGAAGCAGGCGTGGGGTGGGGGAGGCTGTGTTCTAAATAGCGCAGTGAGGGGGACTCGGGTGTCAGAGGGAGGACAGTTCTGGAGTGGCCTGAAAGACAGGGAGCCCCCAGGGCTGGTGAAGAGTGGGGCTAGCTGGGGTGCAAAGGAGACACAAGCCAGGCAGGGGAGGGAGGAGCAGGACCTGGGCCTTCGAGGATGGTCACTGTCCCAGCGAGGGGGCTGTGTCTTAGTCATTTTCCTCACCCAACACGGGCAAATGAAAGGAGGAGAGTTTATCTCTGCTCAGTTTGTAGACGCTTCGGTCCATGGTCTGCTGGATGCGAGGTGGGCAGCATGACAGAGGGCTGTGTCCACAGAGTGCTGCTCACCTCCTGGCGATCAGGAAGCAGAGGGAGAAGGGAGGAGCTGGGAGGGACAGGAGCCCTTCTGCGCCCCACCTCTTCCCACCTGACCCTCTTCCTGGCAGAGGTCGGATTGTATGATCCCCTGCAATCCATCCGCCACCCACAAGCCCCGGCCAGGAGCTCGCAAACCAGGACAGCTGTGGACCGCAGCAGGCATCCTGCAGAGGGCAGTGGGAGCTGACGTATCTGCTTAGGAACCCCAGGTGCTGTGCTGGAGACCAGCCGTCAGGAGGCCACTTGGAGCCCACTGCCGTAGTCCAGGGGAAGGCGACTGTGGTGTGGATCGAGATCAGTTTGAAGGGCATGAGAGAGGTGGCTGAACTCTGATGTCTTTCTGATCAGTTGAGTGTAGAACGTGAGCGAAATGAAAGGGGTGGGTGAGTCCTGCGTTTGTGATCTGAACAACTAGAATGATGAAGTTATTATTTGGGGGCGATCAGAGTTCCTTTTCTGTTTGTGGTACTGGGAATTGAACCCAGGGCCTGGGCACTGAGCTACATCCCCGGCTCCAGTTCAGTGTTTGTATTCTGAGAGAGGGTATTGCTAAGTTGCTCAGTTGCCCAGGCTGGGTTTGTACCCGTGATCCTCCTGCCTCCCACAGTGGGATCTCAGGTGGGCGCCACTGTGTCCAGCTCAGGGGTTCAGTTTTAAGCATGTTAAATTTGAGACATCAACTAAATGACAAACTAGGAGCCGTGTTTCAGAAGGGTGCTCCTGGGCCACAGGACGGAGGTGGGGAATTACAGATTGGTGCTCACATCTTGAGATTGGTGATTCTGTCTAGGAATGGATGGAGACAGAGAAGAGCGACATCCCAAGACTGAGCTGTGGGCCTCTACATAGCAGAGAGACCAGAGAGTTGAGGAAGAATGAGAAAATGGTCCTGAGCAGGAGTTGGTGAGACGGGAGCAGACCTGCAGGTTTGATGAGCAGAAAAGTTTTGCAGAGATGCTGCTGCTGGGTTCAAAAAATCAAGATGGAAACTGGGTCTTGGGTTTGGCAGTGGGGGACCTCAGGAGACGGACAAGAGGACACGTGAGCTGTGGAGTGGAAATACTTGGACTGGGCTCAGGAGGCAATGAACTGGGACCAGAAATGAGCAAACTTGGAGGGGACAGGTGTCCAGTATGAGGGGTCCTGCCCCAGGCCTGCCTCGGTCTGCAGGGCCGCCGTGTGGGGTTCTAGTCTCTACTGCTCAGCTTCTGAGATTGTTTCAGCGAGGGGAAGAGGCAAACAGAATAAATCTAACCCTATGAGGTTTCCATCCCAGGGAGGCATTTCCATGGCGGAGCAGTGCAGAGCAGGTCTGTCTCAGTCAGAACGCGACACACGCTTGGCTTGGCAAGCACATGGCTGTTTCTCATGGCTATGGAGGCTGGAAACTTAAGTCAGGGTGGTGCCGTGGTCAGGATGTTGGGAAGACTAATTCTGGGGCACAGCGGTTGGCTTTGTCCTGACTTAGACGGTGGCCTCTGTCCTGGTTTAGAGACAGCGACCTTCTTTTTTTTTTTTTTTTTGTCTTTTTCTTTTTTTATCAGTACCAGGGATCGAACTCACGACTGCCTGCTTGCAGGGCAGGTGTTTATGCCGAGAGACAGCGACCTTCTTAGGAGAGATCCCACGGTGAGACAGCTCTTGTCCGTAAGGACCTCACCCTCACTTGCGAGGAATTTATCCTCGTGATGTGCCTGCCTCCCTCCCGCTGGGGGTCAGGTGGAGAAGAAGAGCAAACCTGAGTCACCTGCAGGAGAATGGATGCACCGTGCGACCCTCATGTTAGGTGAAATAAATCACACACGCATGCTTGCATGCTGCAAGGCTCCTCTCATAGGAGAAAGCTAAAGTGTGAATAGATTCAAGAGCAAAGGAAAAAATGATAGAAGCAGGCAGCTGGATATTTTGCAGAAGGGAAGAGGACAAAAGGGGAGGAGGAGAGGGGGACAGAACTGTGGCTGTGAGCGTTATGTGCTCACACGTGCGCCCCGACAGACTCACTTCTCACAGGGTCACCACGCCGCCACCTTCTCCGGGACATCACGGAGCGGAGGCTGGGACTTTCAGCCAGCACCCAGCATGGGATCCATCCCAGGAGGGAGGCAGAGGCCTCCTGTGTCTCTGGGGGCCAGAGGGCCCCAGGGCCAGGTTGATGTCTCCCACTCAGACCTAGGAACACAGGCAAACTGCCCAGTGCAGCCAAGGGCCTCCCCTTCCTGGACTGTCCAGAGAGGGCTGTGGGGAGAGGCAGGAGCCAAGGCAGGTGGAGCTCTGAAGCCCGGCGAAGCTGACGCAGGGCAAAGCAAAGGGCCAGGGATGCCAGGGCTGATGTCTTTTTTGTGCCCAGTCGGCTATTCTCAGCCATTTCCTCCTCTTTCATCTCCTCCAGATCTCTAGTCCGATGGACTTTGCGGATGTGGGGTTGGAGGGAGGGACCTGGGTCTGCAGGCCTTGCCCGCCATGGGCACTGCTGCTGCAGGAGCCCCATCCACCCTGGGGCCCACTGGGGCTGAACCAGGAGCCCCATCCACATCTGCAGGTGTCCCCAGCTGATGTCACATGGGTGCTGCAGGATGGGAAAGCACCCCTTGAGTTTTGTTTGAAAACAGGAAAATCTTGGAGAGGTCAGAAAGCGGCTTAGTGCCCTGGGGCAGAGGCCATCAGCATGCTGAGGCCCTGGGCAGCATCTGAAGGTGACAACTGGGACAGAGACGTCACGTAGGGAGCCGCAGCTGAAGGGGTGCTGGTCTCGGAACCACGTGTCTAAATGTCACTTCGTGGATGGGCTGAGTGTGTGAGGAGTGCCCTGCTCGAATCAGAGAAGGACACTTGTGCCCATGAGCCCAGAGAAAGTCAGCCTGCAGGCTGCTAAGTGCAGACTTTGGGCCTCCTACACCATGCCTGAGAATGGCCATCTGGGATGTCCCTATTTTTACTAAGAGAAAAAATTGCTATTTCAGAAGTAAGTGTGTTGCATTTTTAAAGAAGCTCTAACTGCTGGAAACTCACTATTGAAGTGGGTTAAAATCTATATCCCCCGAGAGAGACAGGACACAGAAAGAAGGGCTGCCCAGTGGCCTGGGTGACAAGGGCATCAGGCATCTGTGACGTGGACATTGTGCCTGGGCAGGGCCTGCCAAGGACAGCTCCGGACAGAGCGCTCTCCTTCACTGCAAGGTTGCCATGCTGTCCTGTGTTGGACATGTGAGGACCGGAGGAGCACCGGGGATTGCTCCCGACCTGGCCTTGGTAGCCTGGGATCAACTGGACAGGAGACCTAAGAGAGTGCGGGTCTTCTAAAAGGTGTCGGGACGCCGTCACTTAAAAGTAAGAAAAGAGTTCCCACTTAAAGCCCTGCGGACCGGCAGTCCTGTGTGCGCCATGCTGCCTTTCTCAGCGCGGCCCGAGGGCCTGGACCTGTGTGCAGAGGCGGACACACCCTCATGTCCTGTCACACGTCTGCCGTGGTGCAGCACCAGTGAGGAAGGGGAGGAACCGGGCTTCTTGGCTTCTGTCCTCGGCCCGTCTTTCTACTCCAGCCCCCTCAGCTCCTCCTTTACTTCCTGAGAAACTGGAGCTCCCTGCTGCTGTGTGGGGGTGTTGGGAAGCCTTGTGGACGTCTGTGCTGTCCCCAGCGTTGGCAGTGTCTTGTGTCCCAGAGCGCTGCTCTGAGACAGCCCTGGCACAGGGGCTGGTGAGGACATGGGGTGCTTCCCACAGGTTTGACTCAGTCCAGGAAGCAGCCAGCGGCACCAGGACATCATGGGACAATGTGACAGTGGCCAGGCAGAAGCCAAGAGGACTGGAAGCTTTGTCCTCAGCGGAGCAGAGAGGACACACAGCTGGGACATGGCATGAAGGCTGTGGAGAACATGCTTGGCCCCAGGGAATTCTGGTGACCAGGCACAGAGGGGCCGCGTGCTCAGCTCCTCTTCCTGAGCCTCCCAGCTGCCAGTCCCGAGTGTGTAGGGGGAGGGGCAGGCTGCTCAAGAGGAGGCTGAGCTGAGACCTGGGGGCTCCCAGCTTGGAACTTGCCACCTCCTCCTTGCTTTCCTGCGGATTTATTAGGCAGCCTGGCAAATCAGTGTGCAAAGAATAGGCTTGCTGCATAACAGCTGGCTAAATGGCACATTATGCAATTTTGCAGGCATGCACAGATCTGCACTTGCATAGCAATGAAATTACAGGAGGCAAGCAGAGGGCTCCCGGGGCAGCTCCTGGCCGCGGCCTGCAGGGCCCTCCGTGGGAGTAAGGAGCCCGCCTGCAGCCTGGGGTCTGCACAGAGCCACCTTGTGCGCTGCACTGTTTCTTACCTGTCTCTCATCAGAGAGACAGAGAGACAGAGAGAGAGAGAGAAAGAGAGAGAGAAAGAGAGAGAGAGAAAGAGAGAGAAAGAGAGAGAGAGAGAGAGAGAGAGAGAGAGAGAGAGAGAGAGAGAGATGTTTGAACTCCCATCCTCCCCTCCAGACCTGCACCAATTGATTTTCCACTGGAAGGAGACAGAACTTTCTCCCAGCTCTGGTGGGCGAATTAATTGAGCTGTGGACCCCACTTTGTGAGCAGGGGCCTGATTCCAGGAACACAGCAAGCGGTCCACTTGTCCCAGCCCTTCAGGGTCGGCTGTCCACAAACACCCGGAAGACTGAAGCTCTGCCACCACCGGATGGATCTCAGCAAGCCTGGGTGATCACTGCCGCTAACTGGCCCTGCCGTCACTGTGCAGCGCAGGCTGGAAGGTAGCGCCAGTCCACGGATGCAGGAATAATTACTTTCTGAAACCGGGCATGGGGCTGTTTTCCAGGAGATTCACCTTGAAGATGCAAATGTTGTCTCTTTTGAAATGTGATTTGCAAAAATAAGGAATATTGGAAAATGCTCCAGTCTGGAGCTGTTTCATGTAGGAATTTCTGGCAATCTTGCTCCTGCCTTCGGGGCGTAACCGACTTGCCAGCAGCATCGTATGAAGAGAAAAACACTAACAGAGCCTTCCTCGTCCTAGACGGGTTTCATCCACAGTGTGGTAAATTTGTAGTGGTGATAAAGCTGAGAACTTGTGCTTTATTGCTTTGAAATTGGGTTCTCAGGGTCCCCATCATTTATCAAATGAAGTGTGAATTCCCTTGTGGGGCTTTCAAAAAGCCTGGACCACATGGCCCCACAGCTCCAGGTCCATGTGAGGCTGTAACTTTTATGCCATGTAAAAGCTGAAATATAGCGCTTTGATAAAAGAGAATTCCAAGGTCCAGAGGGAGCGGAAATGGTTCTTGAGCACACTGAGCCACCTGAGAGCGGCTGCATGAGACGTCTCTGAAAGAGACGCGTGAGGAGCTGCGTGTGGTGAACAGCGCTCACAGCAATTTGAGGACTAGAAAGTCTGCTTTTCATTGGTCACTGGGAGTGTCCAGGGCCAGCTGTGGAGATGCTGATTTATTCAGTGTGCACCTTCGGCATTTTGGGAAGAATCAACATCAGCGGTGCCTTTTAGTTACACAGATGTGGGTGAGTCCTGGAAGAGAACAGGGGCATCCTTGGAGGAGGGGCACCCGGCACCTTTCCATCTGCGGCTCCACCATGCTTGCAAGTCTGGTGGGTTGAAGGGACTGCAGCCGCAGACTGTCTACAGTAGGTGTAGGGTATGCCTGGCCCTAGGCACCTCCTGGCCCCCGTGAATCATGGCTGTGATGTGGGGTACAGCAGTACTGCTGGGTGAGGATAGAGAGGCACTTTCCCAGATCCCTGAAGACATACTGCCATGGCGGCAAGCTCCTGGTCACTAGGTGTGACCAGAAAGTGGCCTGGGATGGCTCAGAATGGCCAGAGCTACTGGGTCGGGGCCTGTTTGAGACCCCAGAATCCAGGGAAGGTAAGCACTGTCTAGCCATTCGGTTTACTGGCTTATCCTGAAGTGGGGGGACTGCATTTGGGTGGGGGGTGTTGTGTTGAGGGGTACATCATTGAGATAAATGGGAACAGAGGTCTCGATTGGTGGATTTTAAACAAAAATGCATTTCTGTCTATCATACCCCTGAGAGAGAGAGAGAGAGAGAGAGAGAGAGAGAGAGAGAGAGAGAGAAGATACAGAGAGACAGAAAGACACAGAGAGAGAGAGAGAGAGACAGAGACAGAGACAGAGACAGAGACAGAGACAGAGAGACAGAGAGAGAGCACACTCAGGATTTCTGTTGCAATTCCAAGGCAAAATTTCTTCTTCCCTGGGAAATCTGAAGTTTTGTTCTTCAGGCCTTTAATTGATCCACCAAGGCTGAGCACATTATGAAGGATAACCTGCTTTATTTAAAGTCAACTGGCTGTAAATGCTAATTGCTTTGCAGTGGGGAAACAGAGCAAGCTGGCATTGTAACGTGGGACCTCCTGACTCAGAAATGGAATAATCGTGCATTTATCAAAAACTCAGCACAAGGTAGTATGGGATATGACTGTGAAGGCATTCAGGCAGGGGACAGAGGGATCAAGTAGCCAGAGCCCACACCACTTCCCACCAGGAAGACCAAGAGCAGGACACTGCTGACGGGAGAAAAGGCCAGGCCCCTCCCAGACAGTCTCACTTTGCTCAGTCAAACCAGGAGCTCCCTTCACGACTGCGTAGAGATTGTGGATGGGGTGTCCTCAAGCTGTGGAGACCTCGCAGATCGCCCTGTTGGAGACCCTGATGCTGATATTTCCCAGACAGGAGCAGCTTTGCATTGATGAGGTTGGGTGAGCAGGCCATGCAGCGGCCACATTGGACTCTGTGGTAGAGGCCCAGCCTTTGCCTGCCAGGAACTCTGCTCAGAGGGCTGAGAAATAGCCCTGGCAAGGGCACTGTTACAGCCAAGGACACAGGGCTGACGTCTAAGCTGATTGCAAGCGTGCCTTTGCTGTGGCTCGTGGTCATGGGCTGTGTGCAGGGAGAGGGTGTGCCTGACTGCTGGGGGAAAGCAGATTAAACACAGAGAAAACTTTCACAGCTCCTGGCTGCTGCAGGGGACTTCAGTGGACCAGTACGACAGAGATCAAAGGAAACAAAAAGCAGACAGAGAAGCAAAACAGGCTGCTACGGCAGCCCCACAGCCCAAAAGGAGGTGCTGGCCCTGCCCTCATCCCAGAGCCCCCATCCCCCAGGCTCCACACTGCCCTTCAGTTAAAAACACACAGGCCGCCCAGGAGCCTGGGGCTATATCAAGGGGATGGCGGAGAGTCCCTGGTGGGTGACTGGCTGTCCCCGAAATGGTGGGCCCAGGTTAGGGGCAGTTTCATCGAGGGTGTCACGTGGGAAGAGTGGCACTAGAGGCATTACTAATGTGTCACGTCTGTGCACTGCCATTAAGAAATGCACCTGAAATGGGATCGAGTCCTGTCTATGGCTTCCTCCATGTCCAGTGCACCCCCTCTCTACAAACGGGGAACAAACAGGGAATCCCCCGCAGGAAATCTTGTTCAGCCAGCCACTCCCAACTGTAAGTCAAATTAAAGGTGATCTCTGTGAGCTTGGAGAATTAACTGGAAGGGGACAGATGCAGGCTTTGGGAATAGCCACGCACGGGATCCCTGGCTGGGGACAGGAGAAGACGTCCGGAAATTCAGCAGCCCCAGCTCATCCCTTAAACCTGGAGGGGCAAAGGTGGAACCCTGCCACCCTGGGGCCCAGCTTACACTGTGACCTTGTCTGCTCCATTGCCCTTAAAGTCACAGGAGCTGTGCTTGGACCCACCTCAGCTGGCGCAAGCCAGCAGCTCGAGACAGGAGATCAGCCAGCAGGACCCAGATCAATAAAACTGGCTGAGCCTGCGGCGAGAGGGAGCCTTGTGCTCGCACCCTGGAAGTGGCTAGTCTACGCACAGCAGAAGCTTGAGGGGCTCCGTGGAGACACAATGGCCATGCGAGGTCCTATCCTTTGTTGTTTCAACTACGGTCCTCATCTGGTCCCAGGAAGGGAAGACTTCCGGCACTCATAACCAAACCTCTTACTCGGATTGTAACCCAGGGGAAAATCAGCCTTATGTCTGTTATGATCCCCAGTCCTCCTCCTACGAAACTTGATTTAAAGTTTATGCAGGATTGAGGGGGTCAGGGGTCACTGGACTTGTAAACAGGACCAGGTTTTCCTCAAACTGCAAAGAGGCACATTTCCTTATATTTTGATGCCTCTCAGGGGATAGATCTCAGCCCGTCTGCAATTGCATCATGCAAGCGTCTGTCCTGGAAAAGATTTAGAAATTACCTAGTAAGGCTATGTGGTGTGCTGGTTGTGGTGGCACAGGCCTGTAATCCCAGCCCTCAGAAGGCCGAGGCAGGAGGATTGCCACAAGTTTGAGTCTTGCCTGGGCTACATGGTGAGTTTGAGGCCAGCCCAATCTATGTAGTTAAATCCTATCTAAAAAAAAAAAAAAAAAGAGTTAAGTGTTTTAAAAAAGAGATTAGTCAGTACCAATAACCCTCTGGAGACATCAGGACAAAAAAATAGACCTTACTGTCTAGTCTGTGTAACTTGGGATATGGGGAAATCTTTTGTTTGATCTGTCAAATATATAACTGGATGACAAGTGATGTCTATCTTTACAAGAGAATCTATGCGACCAGATTACAAAACTGGAACTTGTACCCTGTAAGTTTCAGACTCACCCCTTGAATGGACCGTGGGCTACCCGGTAATTTGACAGTCCGACAGTCAGACATTTGTCATGCGAATCTGAGCCCATTCTGCAGGAACGTTCCAGGTGTTTGATTCACCTCACGAACACTCCCTGCTGCTGAGGCCTGAGCTCTTCCCACGGTCAGCCTTCCCAAATGAAAGGTGACGTTGCCTTCATGAGCCCGCGGTGGTTGGGGTCTTCCTGATTTCTGACATTCCCTGCAGGCTTCTTTCTTCCTGTCCTTGTAAAGAGTAAGTGGTTTATTTTCGGGGTGGTCATCTCTTCAGCTGCCACACCACTTTTGATCCCCTTATATATGGTTGCTTCTAGTGGAAGAGTTAAAGTTTTCAGGTTTTTTTCTCTGCTCTTCCCTTTCTCCTAAGTTATCCTTCTAAGTTTGGCTAGATGAAGCCATAGACTGATTGTTGGACTGTCTTGAAATTTCCTCTGCTGGACAAAGTGGTCCACTGTCTTTCCCTTCCGTCTTATACAAAGCCTCAGGACATGGACAGCATATAGACAAATTTTCTGTCAGAGCGTAGCATGCATGGCCTCTGGGCCAGCTGCCAGTGGCATCCCTGTCCCTGCGCCTGGCTTTACTGTCATATTCCTACCTACATTCTAGGCCCAAGCTCTGTCCAGAATCACGTACCAAGCTCCGATGGCAGCATTTCAGGGTTTCGTCACCTACACCTCCAAACTCCTGCACACTTTCTCCTGCAAATCAGTTTCAAAGGCTCTTGTGCCCTATGGGTGTGTACAGTCACTGCAACAAGCTCACTTCTTTGGTAGCAATTTTCTCCTCAGTTTTCCCATTGTTGGACATAATACCTGAAGCCCACGGTTTAAGGGAATGAAGGTTTAATTTGGCTCACGTTTTAAGCAGATTCAACTCACGGTCAGCTGGCTCCGAGGCATCAAGATCGTAGTGGAAGGGCACAGGGGTGCAATCTGATTAGTTCATGGCATCCGGGAAGCAGAGCAGCAGCGTGCCAGGGAAGATGGGGCAAGGGACCAGCCATAGAACACAAAGTCACACCCCAGGATCCACCCAGGCACACCTAGGAGCGAGCTCCCCAACCCCCTGGGGGGATCTCAAAGCCAGTCAAATTGACAGAATAGAGCCTCACCCTCATACTCACCCTGAGTGGTGGTATGATGGCACATTGGGGTAACTTCTCAGCATCGTTACAGCTAGGAAGCCGGATGGGAGATCATGTCTCCGTGTGCTCCTGACCTCTTCTGCCAGTGCCGCTCAGGGTCAACTGACTCTGCTGGATTACGGAGTGATCACCGAGTGACTCAGAACACTGAAGGAGGGATGCTCCTTACTGAAGCTGAAGTCTTACTTTTGTCTGACGCTGATGCTGATTGGGTTAATTTTCCATTGGCTTGAGCTAAGTAAGAGCTTAGAACAGGAGCAAGGGCTGGAAATGAGGCCGTTGTCAGGAACCATCATTGCCCCATCTACACTCGCAGCCCATGAGGTCCCCGTGAAGGATGGCACATCACACAGGGCTCTGGACAGCCCCACACTGTCCAGCTCCCCACGGGGCTGAGGACAGCCGGTGTGTTTGACCATAGTAAAAGGGCAAAGATCTCCTCCGCACACACATACACTCTAAGCAGAGCGATGACACCGAATATGGTCTGGAGGACAGACTTTGTTAAGTGTGTGCTGGTTTATTTCCTTTAGCTGCTAAGCTCTCCTAACTAAGACATGCAAACAGCTAGGGTGGCAGGGAGAACACAGTGCTTGGAATCAGGCAGAGTAACAGTGAATTCGAGTCCACTCAGGATGCATAAGTCACACAGCAGAAGTTCCTGCTCTCTGGGCTCTGACTTCTCCCCACCCAGCTGCCACAGTGCCGGTTACCTGGGAGGCCCTTGTGGCTGAGATGGCTCAGTCTGCGTCACACTGTCACACTCCCTGTGTGCGCCTCTCTCGGCAGCAAGGCTCTGTCTGGTCAGCTGTGGAGGTGATTTCCTTAGCGCCTGTTTAGGTGGGCTGTCCACAGGTGCACGAAGGACCGGAGCCCAGGCCCTAAGGATGCTTGGTCCTAGAGCTTGCCCTGCTGGTACTGTTCACCCAGCTCGGGTAGGACATTTGGCATGTGAGGGGCAGGGAGAGTGTCATCGGGGACAAGCACAGTAGTAAACCACTGGATGTGTTCCGGAGGGCCCAGTTGAGGGCACTGGGGATTTGGAGTAGGGGCACGGGCCTGCCACTTTCCAGCAGGCCTGGGTGAGTTATTTCAGCTCTGTACACATTGTTTTATTCCCCTCATGTTTGAATTTGGGGCTGGGCCCGCTCCTGACAGAACACAGTGAAATGAATGAGGCGCACTTTGACTGCAGCACCGGGGGAGCACGATATGCAGTGGGTGCTCAGTTTTGGTTTGGAACCACCGAGCCGAGCCGTCATCCGCAGTGGGTGCTAGGATGAGCAGGGTTGGCTTTTTCAGACCTTACCTCCCAGACGCACAGCCCAGGACACTGCCCCCAGCTCCCGGGAAGATCTGTGGTATCTGCAGATGGTTTTGATCATTGCAGCTATAGGATACACTGGGACCTCCTGGCTGGAGGCCAGGCAGGGCGAGAAGCCATGTTCAGTGCACAGCATGACCCACCATCCTCTAGAGAAGGAAAGACCATGGATGGCGCTTCTGGGAATCTGGAGAGAAGTGAGAAGGCGAAAGGACATCTTCTCCAGGCTGTGTCACCCAGGTCCCTCAAGCAGAGCCCTCAGGGGCTCCGTCCATCAGCTGCACAAACAGGCTGGTCTCTGCAGGGCAGGTGACCTCTGGGGACAGCTGCCCCTCCCCTCTCCTCACTGATGTGGGAAGGTGGCCTGTATCTGGTCACCCTTTATCATAGAACATCGCACAGGGACTCTCTGGTCCACGTGGCCTGGTGTGTAACCAAGAAAGTGACCACTTTTTCTGAGCTCAAAACCGCTGATGAGTTAAGTGTGAGTTTTTACAGGGACAAGGATACAGGGCTTTTGCAACTGCGACAAGGCTGGATTTTCCAGGTTTTGTCCCTGGAAGGGAGAAGGCAGGAAGATTGCAGACCTGGAGCTGTGAGGGCCAGGTGCTGCTCCCGGGCACGGGCCCCTCCAAGGCTGCGCCCCTTTCCACACTGTCCTGATGATTCAGATCAACATCCTGCCCCAAGCGGCCGATGCAGTGTTTAATGATGTGGCCCAGCAGCACAGGTTGTATAAACGGGTCATTCGAGTTGGCTAACGCTATGACCCTACGACACTACGACCCTAGTAAACGTGGGCAGTGCCCTTCACATGGTGTGAATATAAACAAGATTCTGTTTCCATTTAAAATCACGCACCATTGTACCCAGACTTCAGGCGCCCACTGGACTCATCTGGCTGTTTGGCTCTTTCTTGGCATATGTGTCAAAGAAAAGTCACACAGAGAACTTTGGGATTCCAAGCGAAGATTATCAGTCTCCCAGCTTCTTCCCCAAACTTAAACTAGGTTTGAAAAAGCCTTGCTCAGGTTACCCAGCGGCCAGAGGACAGGGAGAACATGCGGCTGAAATGATTATGTGGTCCTCAATTCTGGACAAATATATCTGGGATCAGTTTTGGTAAAGAGGAACTTGTATCTTCCATTAAAATAAAACTGAAAACACTTCCAACAGAATGCCCTTGGTGTGTGCATGTGTGCATGCGTGCGTGTGTGCGTGTGCATCTTCCCTCGGACAGGCCTCTTGGGAAGGACTGGTCTCTCGCGGCGGAAGTCTGTTTGAAGATGTGAACTCCTTCCGGGCATCCTGGCAGCGCCCAGTCCGGCTAAGGGACACCGAGTCTCCGGCGCAGAGGAGGAGGAGGGGAGCTGCGGCCTGGAAAGTGGCTGTCCAGGGCCCGGGGCTCAGAGGCTGCCCAGCGCAGGTGGGCTCCAGGCGGGTGGGCGGGGAGGCTCTGAGTGCGGATTTGACCAGGAACACGCGGGCGGGGAGGCTCGCGCTCCGGGGGCGGTTTCGCTTTCTTGGTAGAAAGGGACAGACACCGATGGGGCTCCCTCTGTTTTCCCGATCTTTCCGCCCAACACAGGTGTGATGCCCGGGACTGTGGCATGAGGTGACAGAGAAGGCCGACGCCATGGGCCAGGGGCGCCCCGCAGAGACCCCAGAAGCGCGCAGGTAGGGCAATGTCAGGTTCAGTGCTGGCCTCAGGGTTCCTGGCCTGACCTCAGACCGCTTCAGGGCGAGCGCTGAGAAGCGCTATGGCCAAGCGTCGTGCGGGTGGGGAGCCCTGTCCCCTTAGAGGCCCTGCTGGGCTGCAGGGCTGGTGCCCTGGCACCGGAAAAAGAGGCCAAGAGGCAGCCTGGACGTCCGGTGCCACTGTGGGAGAAACCGCGTCTGTCTCAGGACACTGGCAGCTGCAGGGAAGGAACGCGGAGGGAGGAAGGGAGGAAGCGCGGTCACCGAGCCCCTGGAGTGGGTTCACCTCTCCACTGTTGGGACCCAGTGCCAGAGGCACACAGCTCATAGCAGGGGGCAGTTACTTTGGCCCTGTCTGGCTCCAAGGCAGACAGGGCCCAGCAGAGGGCAGCTGCTCACCCACAGCACCTGGAGACCTCAGAGAGCAAGAAGAACCAGGCACACACACACACACACACACACGCACACACACACACACACACGCACGCACACACGCACGCACATGGACACACAGGCGCGGCCTTGGAAGTCTAGATAAGAAAGAGGAAGTCTGTGTGTGTATAAGTGAGTGCACGTGTGCGGATGCATGTGTGTCTATATATGTGTGCACATGTGTGCATGCATGTGTATTTGTGTGTGCACGCATGTGTATATGTGCTTGCTTGCACGTGTATGCATACACGTGCAGATGTGTGCATGCAGTGTATATGTGTGCATACATTCAAGTGTATACGTGTGTGCCTGTGCACGCGCGTGTGTCAGTGCTGATGCTGTGCTGCAGAGAAGCCGCAGCAGGGTGGCTGCTGGCTCCTGTGGGCTGACGCTCAGGAGCACCCCTGGCTGTGGTGCCCAGCGGGCCGTGCAGCTGGGGCGCCCCTCACTGCGACCTCGCGAGGGTGGGAGCCGGGGCGGGACTCGGACCCCGGGACAGACAACAGAGTGGGCTCCGCTGGAAGCAGCGATCCTGGCAGGTCGGCCCCACTCTAAATCTCTGCACGCGAGGCTCCATGCGAGCGGACCGCGTAGCCTCGGCTCTGCTGCCCGCACGCGCACGGCCTGGCGCCGACCGGAAGCGCCGCAGCTCGGGGTCGCGGGCGCCGAGGCCGCTCTGCTTGCAGAGCAGCGCCCCCTGGTGGGCGCCGGCTGGAGCGGCCCGTGCGGGGAAGAGGCGGCCGACCAAGGCTGGAGAGGACATGATGGGACCAGAGCGCTTGCAGAAGCCCACGAATTTTAGGAAACAAACTCAGCAGGTTCCGGCCGCTGGAGACGCACTGGAGCGAGCGCGGGGCAGCCTGGTCCCTGCGCTGGCGGTGGCGGGCCATCGCGCCGCACTGTGGTGATGCGTAGACCTCCCGCAGGGTCGCAGTCTGCTGGGTCAGCCCCCATGAAATTGCAAGTGGTTTGGAGAAATCCGTGCTTAAGTTCTGTTAAATGCCTATAAATTAAGCCTAAACACGGTCGCGCTATTACTTCAGCCATTAGGAGCAATCAAGTGTTTAAGCCCTGAAAATTGCCCCATCAAAATTCAAGTCTTCGGCAGAGCAGATAATAAAGGAGCACATTCTTATGTTAATGAGGCTGCCTTAGCCCTGTCCTCCCCAGCGGGCGGCCACATGGGTCCTTGGCCAGTGCCTGTCGCCAACACTGGTCCCTCCCCAGGCAGGAACCCGACTCAGGACCAGACAGAGGCCTCTGAACCGGCCTGTGTCAGAAGCAGGGGACAACAGCCTCCTAGGCGCCTGTGGGCTTCCAAGGCCTCCGAACTACCTTTGGGGTTCCTTACTGATTGACCTTGTCTGGGCTTTTCTTCCATGACAACATTGAGCAGATAGTCTGCAGGTAGATTTGGATTTCCACATGCAGTGTTCCACGCCTGGCAGACAGTAGGTGCTCAGTAAAGCTTTTGAGCTGGTTGCATAAGGAGCCCTCCAATGACGTGGTTTCCAGGCCTGACTCTGTGCCTTGTGTGTTGGCCCAGTTCGCTAAGCTTTTGTGGAACTCAGTACCTTTGTTATGGCTCAAATAGGAAGGGTCCCTCAGGGATGCCTGGTCCCAGGAGGTGACTGGGTCTCACAGCGCTGGGTCATCCGTGTCATGGTGCAGGGGACAGAGGACTGGTGGACTGAGCTGTCTGGAGGAAGGGCTCCCTGGGCTGCTGCGCCTGTGTTCCCCGGTGCCTTGCTCTCTGCTTCCCAGCCGCTGTGCTGTGAGCAGCTTTCCCTCCGGCCACAGACTGAAACCGTGAGCTGGAAGAGAGCCCCTTTCAGTTATGTACCCGAGGTGTCTCCTCCCAGCAGCACAAAGGTGCCGAGCACAGCTTTCAAAAGTAAATTCCCAGAAAGTGACCCATGAAGGGCGATAGTGATACCGGCCGGCTGCAGTCTGTGGTTTGCTTCCCTTTAATGGGTCAGGTGCAGGGTAAATGTTGCTCAGCAGCCTTTGGGAAGCTTGTCAATAGGGGAGGAGGATGAGGATGAGGAGGAAGAAGAGGAGGAGGAGGAAGAGGAGCAGGAGGAGCAGGAGCAGGAGGAGCAGGAAGAGGAGGAGAGCTCTTCCAATTGCCTGCCGGTTAGGGTGGCACAGGCAGGATCCTGAGATCCTGCAGGAGAGTGGATAGCAACCCCCAAGGACAAGACAGGGCTTTGGATGAAAGTCTTCAGCAGTCAGGCGAAGAACACAGGGCGATCTCAGAGTGCCACTCAGGCTTTCCTGTGAGGTGCCCTTAACAGCTGAGAGTTACAGAATATTCCCAGCAATCAGCCTGTGTGGCCCAAGGCCAGCAGTGGTTCCTGTATTGGTTTGAAATCACATCAAGCACAATTTGTGTCCTGTAGCTTACACACACGCACCCACACACATCTTACCTCTCCTTATAGTATCAAATATATTATGCTCAAGATCGGGGTGTAGTGGGTGCCTCGGGAGGCTCTAGACATCCTTGGGCCCATGGAGTAAACCCTTTCGGTTGGGGACCCCAGCACACAGTCCCTGACTCAGCTGCTCCACCAGAGGGAGCCTGGTGTAACAAAGGTCTGCCTTCTTTTTGAGTATGCCTGATACCAGACTGGAGTCAGGGAGGTTCCTCCAAGGAGAGCTGAGGAACTGCAGCTTGGCCCAGGCAGGTTCTTGTTTTATGAGACAGGGTCTCACTTGATAGTCCAGGCCAGCCTTGAACTTACCATGTTACCCAGGCTAGGCTCAAACTCATAATCCTCCTGCCTCGGCCTCCAGAGTGCTGGGACTGTAAATCAAGGTGTGCACCACCATGCTCAGCTGTGGACAGGTTCTTGGCATTCACCATAGAAGAGAATCCCAGGATGTGTGAGGGGCCGGCAGAGGCAGAGAGGGAGAGAAAATGGGGACGGAACTGCAGGTGGAGGAGCTGGTGGGGTGCAGCTGCTGGGAGGCAGGGTCAGGGCAGCTGTTAACAGAAGGGAAGGCTAGTTTCTGCAGGGCCTGAGGTGGGTGAGGTTCAGGGCCGTGGTCTCTGTCCTGGACACATGGCCGCTTTGGAGAAGGCTTTATGCGGGCCCTGTAGAGGCTCTGCGGGAATCTGAGATGAGGAGGTTGGGGGCAGGGACAGGGAACATGCAGGTGCTCATTCCAGGGGCACAGCGGCAGCAGCCTGGCCCTGTATGTCTGATGATCTCAGTGTCTGTGATCTTGCTGGGGGTGAGGTCAGGCAAGCACCTTGAGGGCAAATCAGCTTTGCACTGGTTTTGTGGACCAAGTCCCTAAGTGTGCTGCCTTTGTGTAGAATGGAGCATCTGACCCAGAGTCTGAAGGTCACAAAGGAGACAGGTGAGAAAGATGGCAGAGATGCCCAGCTCTGTGGATGCTCTGGGCATCCACAGGCCCAAGTAAAGTCTCTGCTTGCTTTTGGTAGAAGCACTTTTAAATCTCCGAGTGCTTCCAAAGGAAATACAAGTCATGTGCTTAATGAATAGCAGGAGTCTTAGTAACTTTTCTAGTTCCTGGAGCAAAATATCTGACACCCACAGTCTGAGGAGGAGAAGTGTATCTTGGCTCACCTTTCAGTCCATAGTTACTGGCTCCAAGGCAGAAAGTCATGGCAGAGGGGTCTGGCGGAGGAGAACTGCTCACAGCATGGAGGACAGGAAGCAGGGAAAGAAGGGAGAAGTGGGGGTGGGGGGGATCCAACCTCCTGCTTCAGGGCCCTGACCCATCTCCAGTCCAGAGCGAGGAGTGGCGGGGACCCTCAGCACACTGTACGGTCCTTTCCCCATGGGGAGGACACGGCCTCCTCTGCAGTTCACTCCACTTGCTCCCAGCCTAGCTTTGGAATTCTGCTGCCGTCGTGAGGCTTGGAATGTAGTTCTCAGTGCTCCTGTTTCTATGGCAGTTATATATTAAGTGACATGTGTAACTAAGTAATATTGATAAGGAAATTACACACTATTCACAAATTCCATCTTCTTCCCATGGAGGAGAGGCCCGAAGACCCTGCCAGGCCAAGGCCTCGGAGTCAGTAGAAGCAGAATGTCAGCATGGTCAGCCTGAAACTTTGGAGTCCAACCTGGTGCCTGGTAACTTTTATGTTACAAGTTGTTATGTCCTGGCACGGTGGTACATTGCTGTAATGCTGCCTGCTGAGAGGTTGAGGCAGGAGGATCACAAGTATGAGTCCCAAGTGGGCAAACTCAGTGGGATTCTATCTCAAAATTAATAATAATAATAATAATAATAATAATAATGGCAATAATAATGGAGATGTGGATGTAGCTGTGTGTGAAGGCCCTGGTTTAGCAGTCATATGAAGGAGATTGTTTGGTGGTGACATAAGTTATCGTACTTCCCAGACTTCCTAGGTGGCTTCAGAGGGCCCAGGAGAGCAGTCAGCTGGGCCAGAAGTCTGCTTCCGCTCTGCCCATTTTGTGTCACCCTGCCCTGTGGTCCCTGAGGTCTTCCTGGTGCTTTCAGGACCAAATCCAGCAACAAAATCAAAAAGGGAATGCAGCTCAGCACATGCCCAGTACTAGAAAAAATAAATAAGCCCACAAAAGAAATCCTGATGCCTGGGTTGGGATGCTGGTATTGTAGGAAAGCGAGGTGAAGCTGGGTGACATCTCGGGAGGAGTGGTCACTGCCCCTAGAGAAGGGCTGGACTCTGCCCAATCATGGACGGTTTTAACCTGTGCCAACCAAAGCAGCTGTCTTGGCTACTTTTTTTTGCACTGAGACAAAAATACCTGACACCCAGAGTTAAAGGATGAAAGGTTTATTTGGCTCAGTGTACAGGTTTCAGTCCATAACCGGCTGGCTCCACGGCAGGGCGACACGTGGCAGAGGGGAACAGTTCATGGTGGCAGCAACGCACTGAGACCAGCCTCTTTCGGTCTCCTGTATTTTATCCAGTGTACTGGGATTAGGGTGGGGCCAGTCCAACCCGGGGACCAATCCAGCAGCCCAGCATTGCACTAGGAATCAATCACAGGCTCTAGATCCAGCCACCTCTGAGAATACTCGACTGCCTGAGGCTTTGGGGGACATCCAGACACAAACCGTAACAGCAGGGCGAGGTCTCCATCAGCAGTTCAGTGCTGGCCACCCTTTCAATGCCTGCATGTTTAATGTGATCAGGCAGCAGAGCAAAACAGGAGAGGCCGTGACAGGGCAGCAAGGAGGCAGGAGGGACCCAGCCCGTGAAGGAGAGTCTCTCCCTTAGCCTTTTTACCCAAAGTGAAGGGAAGGAGAAGAGAAGAGGGATTTGCTCCTGAGTTTTCCAGTCAAACAGTTCCCATCACCAGTGGGCAGGGACAGGGAGAGGTTGTTACAGCTCTACCAGAATGTCTCAGTTGAGAAGTGGCAGGTTCTACTTGATCCAGCAGTCCCGGAGGCCCGAACCCTGACCTCCTCCGCCATGCCACTGTGACTGTGCTGGTGGCACCTCCGAGGAGTGCCGGGTGGGACCTTCGCAGCCCTGGCAGGCGGAGCCCTCGCTGCTGTCTGGACCTTTTGCCTCCATGTCTCTGGCTGTCTTTGAGTGTGGGAGTGAGTGTGAACACACACATTCCAGCGGCTGCTCGCCCCGGATCTGAGTGTGAGCAGGTGTCGTGAACGTTTCCCATGGGGGTTGCCACAGGGCCGTATCTCCCCCACCCTGATTCTGTCTGAGTCTGATTGTGAAGGGCGAGGAGCTGACTCTGTTAGGGTGGTGAGCCCCTCTCTTCTGTGATGGGGTAAGGCTGTGTTTTTACTGGCAAGTGACGTGAGCCGTTTCCTTTCAGGGAGGAAATTTAATCTTATCCACCACCGATCAGCGCCGCACCTACACTGAAGACTCAGCCCTAACAAGCACTGTTGGCTTCTGTCTCTGTTCATAGCAGTGACCCTCACCTTGGCCGTGGCCTGGCGAGGTTGGGGGAATTGTTCCTCCAGCCCTGTCATTTTGTTTGTTTTTTGAGAGAAGGTCTTGCTGCATAGTCCAGGCTGGCCTTGAACTCCCGTCTCAGCCTTCCTAGCACTGTGTCATGTGTGTGCCAATGTTGGGCTTCAGTCACTCCTTATGTGGGAACCGAGAGCTGCTATCATGCTGCAGGTGCGGCTGTTGAGGGCCTGCTGTGGGCAGGAGCAGGGCTGGCGCTGTGTACGTGGCTGGGTGCAGAGAGGCCTGAGCGCCCCAGCCCCACTTAGAACAAGGCATGATGTGTGCGGGTGGGTTTCTTAAAGGCAGTTAGTGGCCATTTTCACAAGTTTTGTCCTAACAGTGTATTACTTGCCCAAAGTTTAATTTAAAAGCTTTGCCTGAGTTAACCAACATTTAAAAAGTTTGCATTCAAGCTGGCCACAGTGGCACACACATAATCCCAGCAGCCTGGGAGGCTGAAGCAGGAAGGTCACAAGTTCAAGCTTAGCCTGCGCAACTACAGAGATCCTGCCTCAAAATAAGAAATAAAAAAGGGCCAAGGATGTAGCTCAGGGTGAAGGCTGTGGGTTCCATCTCTAATAGTGCAATAACAAAACAAAACAAGAGACACGCCTCCAGCCTCTCATAAGCAATCATGCTGTGGATTCAAGGTGCGAGCGCCTTTCCTCTTCAGCGCTGCGCCCTGAGCTCCCTGCAGCCTCCCGGTCTCTGGGTCTCCCAGCACCTCGCACCAGACACCCACACTTCTGGTCCACAGCAGCATGGGACACCCGTGTCACGGCCTGACTCCTTCTGGAGGGAAGAGGAAGGCCCCGGATGTGGGTGTTAGCAGGGAGACCTGAAGAAGAGCAGCTCTTGGGGAGTCACGGGGATGTCCTGCAGGGCTGGGCGCCTGGACCTCCTCTCCCAGGGTGCACAGAACCAGACCCCACCATGTGGAGCCTGGAGGGGTATGTCAGCAGCTTGATGTAGAGCACTTTCCTCTGCAGGAAGCCACGTGCAGTCTGCTCCAAACTCCGGTCCTTAAGAAGCCTGAGAGGTTTTTCCTGGTTAGAACTAAGGAAGGCAGCAGCTGAGAAAATATGAGTGGGGCAGGTTCCTTCTTTCCTCAGAGTGTGTGAGTCCTAGGAAGGTGTTTTCAAGTAAGCACTGCATCACTTTTTAATGCATATTAAAATAAAGCAAAACAGTGCGCCCACTTACTACTTAGCTCTCCAGTACCCAGGGGCACGGATACTGTGTCACTAAGTGTGGTTACCTCGAGTTCCCGAGGGCTGGACAGGGCACACATCACTTCAGGGTCCTAGGATTTGGACAAGTGCTGCTAAGTTTCAGTGACTTTATCTTTTTTCAAAATTTTGACTGATTTTTTGAGGCAAGGTCTTACTGTGTACTTCAGGCTGGCCTTGAGCTCACTATGTAGCCCACGTTGGCCTCAACTTGCTGCCATCTTTCTGCAGATGGTGGAACAAAGTTTTGACTGTAAACAGCCTTTGACTTCCAAGAAGCAGAGTTTTCATGTGTCAGGCTGCTCTCACAGAGCCCCACAAATGAGGTGACATGAACAGGAACACCTTATTGCCCATGATTCTGGAGGCTAGAAGCCCAGGATGGCACAGATTCGGCATCTGGAGCTGTCTTGGTGTTGGGTCTGCAGTGTAGGTGGCTGCACAGCTCTCCTGTTCTCTCCTCTAAGGGTCAGCTCTGTGCACGATGGCTTCCGGGTATCACTCCTCCAACACTCCCATTTAGGGTATCAGCATAGGGTTTGGGGAGGATACAGGCATTTGGATCATAGCACAAAGCTCACAGGAGGACAGGAAGTCCGTCCAGGTATGTCTACAGTGGGTCATAGAGTGGGAGAACGGGGCTCCGCCACCCAGGCCCACCCAGGGACGTGCGCCTGGGCAGCAACTCCTCGTGGGGGCACTGGGCTGCGAACATGCAGGCGATTCTGTATGACCAGAGAGACCCTGCACGTGGGCAGTCTTAATAAGCACTGGCCAGCTCACTCTTGCAAGTCCTGGCCACTCTCCTGTGGTCCAGAGTATTCCACTTTGTAAACCAGTTTTGCTCCAGCTGGCCGCCAGCGAAACTCAGAGAAATGTGCTCTCTTCTGGGCTGTGATGCTGCTGCCTCACTGCAGGCTGGCGTTTTAGGGGACACTTCTCTTGTTTGGTATTTGTTTTCACTTGGTTCTACTCTGCACAGATACTGTATCTTTAATTTTTTAAAATTACAGCTTCTATAAGCACCACTTACCTAAGATCTATTTGCTTGCCTGAGGATCACACACCTACTTCTAACCTGCCAGAGAGAAACTCCGCCAATCCTTGGTGTATTTCCATGTTTATGTGTAGGACACCACTGTATCTGCCCCACATCCATTGCAAATGCTGATCCTTTCCTTTGCTGACTGCATCCAGATTTGGGGATCCCACCCTCCCTCCCACCGCACTAGGTGCTGCCCACGGCCAGCACTGAAGTCTGGTGATGCTCAGAGTTTGTACACTGAAACCCCATCTCCAAAGGACAGCGCTGGACTGTGTTGAGCTCATGAGGACACAGCCCTCACAATTGGGCCAGAGTGTCCAAGAGAGACCCCGGGGAACAGCCAGCCCTTCCCCACGGTGTGTGGACCCTGATGCTGAAGGTACCGCTGAGGGGCTCCTTGAGCTTCCTTGGCTCTGAGCCTGTAAAGGCAGAGCCTCCAGTCCACCAGACCCGGGTCATGGTGCTTTGGTTCCAGCAGCCAGAGAGGACGAAG
Organism: Cavia porcellus; assembly: GCF_034190915.1. Taxonomy (NCBI): domain Eukaryota; kingdom Metazoa; phylum Chordata; class Mammalia; order Rodentia; family Caviidae; genus Cavia; species Cavia porcellus. Next base: position 85,623,545 of record NW_026947493.1, read on the forward strand.
TTTGGACGGGCTGACTGAGCACCACCAGGGTTGGATCTTCAATGCCTAAGTCTTTTGGAGAACCTCACCTCCGTGGCACAGCTTTCTCTGGTTCAGGAGTCATGCACAGATTTCAGGGTTGGGGAGACACAGTCTCCTTTCTCCTGGTCCAGATGAGAAAGCCCCGTGGCCTGCAATGCTGCTTGCCACATACATTTGTGAGGTGGAGCCTTAGCACTGTCATGTAGGGAGAGGAAAGAGGAGTCAGGGCGCGCGCATGTGCACGCATGCACATATACATGCACAGTTTCTCATGTAGAACTCAAAAGTATCCGTTTATTCCTCTCACCATGCTGATGAGGAAGCTGAGCCTAACAAAGTGTAAGCCGGAGTCTAACCTGGGCCTGAGTCAAAGCCGGAGCCCTCTGTGTTAGTGCGGCACCTGTTTCCATCACACGGCAGCATGGGCCACCCGCAGAAGCTTTGGGCAGCAGAACGCAGTGTGGCCCTTGTGAGCTTCTGTGCCAGGGGTGCGCAGGCTCCCGTCCGCCTCTGGTCCGGCCTCCAGGTCCACCAACGCTCAGCCCTTCTCTCCCTCCTCACCTTCCAGTGCTGTTTGCCCCATGCCGGATGCCTTCTTCCCACCAAGGGGCAGCAAACCCTCCTCCCCATTTCCTGCACCACCCGCAGGTATGGTGAGGGCACTGTTACACTTAGGTCAGACCAGAAGTCACTCCTGGGTCCTGTTTCAAAAGCCCAGCCCTGATCGGGAACAAGACATTCGGACATCTGCAGAAGTCAGCGCAAAACTGGGGCTGGGCGAGGAGGACGGCAGGGTCTCCAGGGCAGAAGATGGGAGCAGCCACATCCCTAAGAAGCCTGCGGGAGGTGAGGCCAGGCACGAGTGTGTGGAAGGACCCTTAGTGTCCAGAAACGGGGGCAGAGCCTGAAGCTCCGGGTGAGGGATCGGGTAGTCCGGCTGTCCCCAGAGCAGCTCAGCAGAGACCCTCTGTGCACGGGCTTTGGAGGTGGCAGCCTGAAGGAAACAACTATAATCTGCGACACTGAGAAGACAAGGAGACCTTCGAGCAGGGCCACTGTGGGCGGAGGATAGGTGACCCCAGCCCATCCCCTAGGTAGCACTTCGGAAGTCCCTCCTGCTGGACGTGCCCTGGGGACCGGCAGAGTGAAGTTCTGGAATGCGCTCAACATTAGAAGCAGCTTCTGAGTCAACAAAGCCTCTGGATTTATGAAGCGCCAACCAGCGGCGACTGATGGGCTGCCCAGGCCAAGGGCTCTCGGAATGGGGGGGAGGGTCACTGCTATGGATGGCTGAGGGTTGGGGTCAGGATTCCTTCCAGGGGAGCACCGTGTCCGGTGTCGTGCAGAAAGCCATGGTCAGGGTAGTCAGAGATGCAGGGATGGTCGGGGTGAACCAGGTGGGAAGGCTGGCTGCAGGGTCCGGCAGCCTGGACCAGACACGGGTCAAACAAACCAAAATGACAATAAGTGTTGCTATTCTGGGATGCGTGAATGACAGAGCAGTGATGTCCAGCGCTGTCCAGGGAAGCTGCTGGGTGGGAACTGCCCGAGCCTTGCTGGAGGGCAGTTTGGTGTGTGGATCAAGATGCCACTGTTTCTTTTTTAGATCAACATTTCCAAGAATTCATCCAAAAGGATAAGATTGGGTGAAGTGAGGAAGTGAACCCGCCTTCGTTTCTGGTGGTGCAAAATGGTCAGACCACAAGCATAGTAAGAAACAGTAACTGGAATGGATGTGGGCCATCCACAGACCAGTCAGCGGGTCATGGGCAAGCGAGAGCCACGCAGCGGGCATCGCAACCATGGTGCAGATGCGTATTTATTAGCCTAGGGTGGCGGTTAAAATAAATTGTAACAAGTGCAGCTGGGATATGGCATATCTGTTATCAATAAGTTCAAGTCACACATGGACAAAAGTCTGGAGGTCCTTATACCCATGTATTAATGGTAGGTGTTTTGTTGCTGGGGGTATTAAAATCATTAAAGCCACTTTTCACTTTAATGAATTACAGTGGGCCTCGTTTCATGAATTTAACTCCTCCCATGATTCTGGGGAAGATGGCCATGGTCATGTTCACTGTCTGATGCAGAGAAGTTTGTAAACGGAAACAAGAATTCATCAAATGCTTCTGTTTGAGAACCGGATTGTTCGCAAACAGGAGCAGCCCTGAGCTGAGGTATTACTGCATCTGCTAACTCTTCCGGAAGGCACAGGAGTGGTGTTGGCATACCCAGCACTGCAGGGCACCCGACGGAGTGGCACTCAGGGTCTTTGCTTCCCGGCAGGTTGAGTTTCTCCTTCCCCACTCCACTGTTGGCTCCTCCTCAGAGTCCTGGGGCAGGTAATCTCAACTCGCCCACGGTAGGAGTTTAGGGAAGGCTTTTCCCGCCTCGTGCTCCTCTCCAGTGGCTCCGCATGCTGAGCTGAGTTCTACGTGAGTTAAGGTCAGGAACCAACCAGCCCCACGACATTCGGCATGGTGTAAGTGCTGCTCTCTGTTGAGAACTTGGGAGGCAAGAAGGACCCCTGTGGCTGGGTGTGGGGATAGGAAAGTTGTGGAGGAGAGGCTGTTTGGATTTGGAGGGTGCTTCTCAGGTGAGTCTGAGATGTGGGGTGGCTAGGGGTCAACTCTGAGCACCAAGCAGTGGCCAGACCTGCGGAGCAGCCACAGTAGCCTAAGGCGGGGCCATGCCAACAACGGCTCTGTCCCAGGGTCTGCTTCCCGCCTGGTCCCACAGGAGTCCTGGGCTGGATCTGGAATGGCCCCCAAGCCCTCCCGTGGTTCTCCTGGAGTATGGGTCATGGGGTTCCGTGTCCGTTCATGGATTCACCCCTCTCCGAGGCAGCGTCGGAGTGTGCTGTTGGAAGGAGGCCTGGTGGGAAAAGGCGGTCACCGGGACGGCACCTGGAAGGGTGAACTCATCCCCACTCCTCCTCTCTCTGCTTCCTGTCGCCCTTGCTGTGAGCAGCTCTGCACCACCAGGCCACCCTGCCTTGGGGCCTGTGGACTGAATCCATTTCACAGGCACAGGGTTGAAGCAGGAGCGTACCAGCCTCCTTTCCACTTCTGACTCTCCCTGTCTAATGCAGGAAGGGACAGGGTTTGTTTGTGGTGGCCCTGTCACCTGCTCAGCTTTCTGCTTGCCTGGTTTCACCCCTTGCCCCCACCCCCTGACAGTGGAGGTTGGAAGATGTTACATGGGTCCTGCCCCATGGCACGACCACCAACACGATTCCCTGCATTCACCTAAAGGAAGGTGAAGAAGCTGCTTTGAACATTTCAGTCAAATTAGAGAAATGACAAGACCCCAACTCTTCATGATGCTGAGGCTTGATGGATGTCTTATTTCCTATCTTAATTTGCGAAGATCCCTAAGAAATTGACATGTGCAATGGTTTGTAATTGGTGTCCCCTAAGGACCTCATGCACTCCTAGGTGGGACTCTGGGGAGGTGATTGGATCATGAGGCTGTGGTCCAATAGCTGACTGGCTATTAGGAGGGAGGGTCTGATTGGAGGAGGTGGGGCTGGGGGCGTGGCCTGGAAGGTGTATTTCTTTCCTCACCCCTCCCTACTTCCTGTTTCCTGTGAACCAGGCTGTAAGCAGCTCTCCTGCACCAGGCTCCTCTGCTGTGCTGTCCTGCCTTGGAGCCAGTAGAAAGCAGAGTGAACTGTGAGCAGAAATAAAGATCTGTTCCCCTGACTCGTGAGTGTCGAGTATTGTGTCTCAGCAATGAGGAAAGTGGCAGAGATAGTATGGCTTGACTCTTCCGGGCTCCAAAGAGATGGTCTGTGGCTATCTCTCCACCTGGGGGAAAGCACCAGCTGTGGAGGACCTTGGCTTAAAAAGCTGATGGTGAAGTACCTCAAGAGTGCTGCAGTCATCTAACGTGTACACACATGCTGATCTGAATGCCCCACTGGCTGAATTTTGTGTGTGTGCACACCAGCGTGGTTGCCGTCAGATGACGAGGTGGAGCAGTCTCTTCTCACCCCTCTCGGACCCCTCCCTAGGGCCCGGCTCTTTCGGCTCCTCTCACCACCTGGTGTTTTCGTCTCTTCTCAGAATTCCCACAGTGGGTGCTGCCAGCAGGTGTGGCTTTGGGCTTCCTGGAGAAAGTGTGGTCCTCTGCCACAGGGACTTACTGGCTGCCCTATGCCTGCTGTTTGCCTGGAGGGCCAGGACTGGAGGACGATGGGGACCTGGAGGGCAGCTGTCCACCTGCTGTGTGTGCCTGCATGGAGCTTGTACCGTATGGTTTTCTCCAGGTTATTTAAACCCAGGAGTTCTCGGCCTTTGCAGCCAGGTGCCACCAGGGTTAAGTGGGGAGTCCCGGGGACAGCAGAGGACCCTGCTCGGCTGGGAGCCATCACCACTGTGGAAGCAGGAAAGTGCGGCCTCGGGATGCAGTCTGTTAGCACTGCTGTTTTGGTGCCTCTGGCTGTGCCTGGGCCTCTGTAGATTTTTAAAGGTTGTAATAACAGGGACTTTCACTTCTGCACCTTATACCCCACAAATGCCCAGTTCTGTTACCGCACACAGCCGCCTGCTATCCAGCCTGCAGCCACGAGATGGGGGTGTTGAGTCAGGCACCGCTCAGGGCCTCCTTCTCCTGGGCTTTCAGGTCGGATGCACCCAGTGAGCAAGTCCATGGCCTGCCGTTTCAATCTGTGCTGAACTTTTTGGGGATGGTCACCTGGAGTGAAATGGATTTAGTCTTAAATGCAGTGGCTTAGTTTTTCATCTGGGGGCACAAGGAGCCCTGGTGCTGGCTGCTGGCTGAGGTGTCCTGTCCCCAGGCTGGCTGGGGCTGAGGGGTGCTGTTCTGTGACCTCACAGTTGGAGGGAGCTCACCTGTCACTTCTGTAGCACAGGCAACCTGACCCACGTTTATAACACAGTAGCAGAGCAAAGGCTGCTCTTCCTCCTCCAGTCCAAAGTGGTTTTCACGTTCTCTCCCATGTATCTGGAAGTCGGAGGGGGGAACTCCTGCCTGTCCCTGCACTGGCCGCCACTTAAGGCCCAGGGTCAAAACCCACCTGGGTTCCCCCTGTGTTTCAGCCAGATGTGAGCTGTGTGGCCGCACCAGCCGTGCAGTGACCCCCGCACTGTGTGGCCATCCAGCTGCAAATGACGTGTGGGGAGGTCACTGCTGTGTCCTGCGAGTCACACGCCACGTCCGCTCCCTGAGACACCCAGGACCCAGCCCCAGCCCTGCAGCTGGGTCCTTGTGCCACTCAGCTGTTGACTCTCGGCTTCCTGACGGGCTGAGCTGGTGCTAAAGGAAGAAGGAAGGGGAGACCTTGTGAGCCACGAGGCCTCCGTGCTGGAGGAGGTGACACTGTGGGTCCAGGCGATGCCCCAGGGTCCCCAGGAGGCCTGGGCCCCTGTGGTGCAGAGGTCCCGGGTCACAATGTCCTCTGGGCTTCACTAGAGCTGCTTGTGGGGTGGGCTTCTGTCCCCACCCAACACCCACTGCCACCGTGGGAGCCGGGCCCTGTGTCCACTGTGCAACCTCCCTGTCCATCTGGACCCCAAGGCCAGGGTGGCTGAAGTCAGGCTCTGAACCTGTCCCCCAGGTGTGGGCCTCTGCCCCAGAAATGTCACAGACGTCAGATTTCCACCACTTGCGGCAAGGGACCACATTTCCATCTGTTTTTAAGAATTTCTTTTGTGTCCAGCAAGTGTAAACCGTGTTCATTGGGGAGAAACAGAGTAAACAGACCTGCCAGAGGAAAAGGCTAAAAGCCATTTCTGACCCTCGCACCCAGATATAACTGTGCTATGCATAAAAGTATTTCTAAAAAGTGGTCATTTTGTGCTGCCGCTGTGTGTTATGTCTTCCTCCGTCGCCAGGACTTACAGTGGCCCCGCCCTTGGCACTGCCTCGAATGCTTTTGTAAACCTCGCCTTCCTTTGGGGTAACCCGTCCCCTCCCCGCTTATTAATGATGTAAACAAGAGTGCCGTCAGCTGAGGGGGAGTTTTGCTGTGTTCTAATTTTCAAACTTTGCTATGGAGCTAATCCTTCTAGTGCGGGATGTTCACAGAAATGTGAACAATATAAGTCACCGTTTCTAAAGAATGTTTTCCCCTGCCTCTGTTAAAACGCCCCCGTATGTATCTTATCCGAGATATATGTATGTATTCCCAGACATACTGTTTCAATGTAATGGAAAATAGTTACTGAAATCCTTGGAGTTGATTCTTCGGTGGGTTAATGGAAAAAATACTGGGGATCCAAGAGGCATGAAAAATGTTTTAGAGTCTTTATTGGGCTTCACATGATGAGAGTTTACATAATTAATCACGAGGGGATGTTTTTAGTCACAGAAACGATCATTAGTACAGCACTAGAGTTAAGTAATCTTTATAGCAATATAAAAATGCCATTTTCCCCTTAGATCTCACCGAGATTTTGTCTCTCTTTTATGCTCTCTGGCATTACAACACTCGGTAATTGAATGCTACTTAATAATGAGGGGTAATGAAACCATCGAAACTAATGCGTCCATGGAAATTTCTGAAGCACAAGCCCAAATATCACCCCCATACATTGTGTTAGCCCAAAGCTAGGAAAAACAGAAATTAAGATGTGATAATCGTGGTGCCTAAAAAATTACCCCTGCTTTAAAAATTATCAGCCTTTTTCTTTTTTATCCTTTTTCTTTCTGATGAGGTTTTAAGATGCAAAAATCTGTATCTCAGCCTGGCCTGAATTTGCATCCATTGTTCTGGTAGGGGTGGTCGTGAATTTTATCTGCATTTCATCATAGAAGAGTGTTTACGGTGAAATTTTGGTAAACACGTGGCTCACGGCTGATGTTTCATTTTCTCACCTTAGGATCCAGGCCAGTGGTCAGCAGAGGCCTCCTGAGGGAGCTGGACCCCACGTCTGTGGAGGACTCTCTGCATGATCTTGGGGCGGGGTGCCCGGCTCTGCATGGAGGGAGTGTGGATGTCAAAGGGCTCATACTGCACCGTCCCGGCAGGGCGCTCAGTGCTTTGCTTGCACTATGGAAAGAGCTGGCCCCTCGCTTGAGTTAAACAGTGGAATGGAATGACTGGTCTAACTAAAAATCCTGCAAGAACTTAGTTCAGAGACACATTTCCCGAAACAAAAGCATACAACTTTGGTCTAGAGGTTTGAATTTTTCTCATCTGCTCAGGGGAGCGACCTTCAGTTGAGATATGTGTCTTATCAGAGACGTCTCCTGATTGTGGCTTTTAGCAAGGGTAACTTACGGAAAATAGGAAAAGCTGCGGGAAGTATCATTTAATGAAGCACCTTGAAATTTAAAACAGCAAGAATATCTTTTGTGCCTCAACATGAAACTTAATTTGTTCCAAACATGAGCAGTTGGATTTTGATCTCAATCTTCATCTCACCCACCCACCCACACACACACACACATGCACGCATGCACGCACGACACCCTCCCAACATGTACACACATGCACACAAGCATGCGCACACGCACTCTTTGATTTTGACTATAAGGACTGGCTTACATTTTAACTGAAAATAATTGATTTGTAAAATTTCAAAAGCTGCTCTTTAATCTTTCCTAAACTATTAATGTTAATAACCCTTTTACTTGAAACTTTTCTTTTGTTAGGTAAGTCTAGATCTTTGACTAGGTCTTTGTTCATTCGGAAACACACTGATATTTTGTGAAATACTGATTTTGCTTCATAGTAAGAATGAACTGGTAGCGCCTTCTTCTCAGTTGACAATTCCCACTAAAAATTATCTTCAGGAGAAAGGGCCAGGAAAAGCTTTCTTACCTCACACTCAGGTTGGGGATTTTAGCAGATCTTGTGAGTAAGGATATAGGCTCCAGTTTCTTTCATCTTTTCTGATGGCACATGCGGCCGCCTGAAGCATCGGGTTCATCTTTCTCTATACAGTTTGAAAACAGTCTTCTTCCTAGAGTATCACATGGGAAAGGGTATCAGTCATGTCCGCCCGTAATAAGTAGGTGCCCATTCAATTTTTCATGGGACACAGTTGGATGCGAATGTTTTCTGTCTACTGTTCACTCATACCCCCCCGCCCCACTTGCCCAAGTCTCCATGCTGTCTCTTGGAGCTTGAAATGATTCTCTCCTTCAGAAGCAGCTTCTTTTTTTTTTTTTTTTTTTTTTTTTTTTTGTCTTTTTCCTTTTTATCGGTACCGGGGATCGAACTCACGACTGCCTGCTTGCAAGGCAGGCGCTTATGCCGCTGAGCTAAACCCCCAGCCCCCAGAAGCAGCTTCTTATGGAGGTTGCATCTGCTCGTTATCTCTCGATTGTTACAAGACGGGTTCCCTGAAATGCTTCAGTAATGAACCACAATACAGATCGCTGCCTTTCATTTAAGGTCAATAAGCCGACCGATTCAGAAATCAAGGTGAAGGTGGGGATGTAGCTCAGTGTAGAGCGCTTGTGAGACAGGTGTGTGAGGTCCTGGGTTCCATCGCCAGCACCAAAATCACTCACTCAATCAACCAATCAACCAATCGGTCAATCAGGTAAAAGCCAAAGCCAGACGACGCTTTAACCAACCTTATGCTCGATTTTGTCACCGATGGCTACTGTGTGAAGGAATGGGAAGAGTGACCCTCCAGAAACACAGCTCCACGCAGTGGACATAGAGGGCTCTGGGGCCGCAGCTCTGTGATGAAGGTGGTCCGCGCTTGCTTGTAATTTTGTATCCATTCACGTTTGCAGCTCACAGTGGTCATCTTGGGGTGGACTGGACATGCACAGAATGCAGCTCATTCTTTATAACTCCCCTTCCCCTCCTGTCACCTCTGGGTCCCCTCCCCTTTGCAGAAGATCTATTTCTCCATTTCTCATGATCTGTCTTTTATTTTGGCGCTCAATTATTTATTCTTTGGGTTTCTCGAGTAAGAAAAGCCACGTGATAGTTAAGCTGTGTGTCTGATTTGTTCCACTTTGCATATTTACTTCTAGGCCTTTTAGTTCTAAGTTTCTATTGGATCCTGGACCGCCTAAGTATCCACAATATATTAGGGAGTGAGGGGGAGCTGGTGCCCTGGAAAAGATGAAGTGTATCATTTTCCATTTGTGTAGGAATTTGAGGTATACCACAACACATTTCTGGATTTTTTTAAGTCATCTTAATTTTTTTCCCACGTGGGGATTGGCTCCAGGGCTTTCATACCGAACTTCATCTGCAGCCCTTTTAAAAACATTTTTTATTTCGTGACAGGGTCTCACTTTAAGCCAGCTGGGCTTGAATTTGCGTCTCCTGCCTCAGCCTTGCAGAGCGCAGGGACCGAGTATGTGTCCCCCTTGCCTGGCAAATCTCTCTTTTATTCACCTTTATTATGCCTGAGTCGCTAGGTGTCACTTTGGCGCACGGTAGGGACACAAGAAATAGACGTAAAGTGATGGCAGCTGATGAAAACAAAGACTGAGTTCAGCAAGGGAGGCGCGGTGTCATTCCAACTGTGCCACGTAAAGAAACCTCAGTTTCTCCAGCCTGAAAGCTTGGAGGTGGGTGGATGCTGGCGCCCCGGGGACCTTGGGTGCGTTGTCACTGGAGACACCCAAGGATCTGGCTCTGAGGTGTCTGGAGATGCCCTGGCTTCCAGACCCTCGCCACTCCCTGTGCCAGTTGCCCTGTGCTCCTGATGACATGAAGCCTGGCTCCCTGGCAGCGAAGGGCGGGGAATGGCCACAGGTGCGTCTGGGCAGTGGTCCGGGACCTGCTCCTTTGTCCCCCTATCTTGAGCAAGCTTCTGAGTCTCACACGGCCTCCTCCTCCGCCGCTCTCCATGGGTCGATGACAATGAGGCTCATCTCTTGGGTGGCAAAGGATTAGTGAGGGGACGCCCCGTGGGAGAGCAGTGTACGAGGCACCATTTGGCCCGTTACTTCGCCCGCTTAGTGTCAGGCAAGGATGGCTTAGGAGCCACTCACCCTGGAGGTCGCTCCATTGGTTTCCCTGTCCCTCTGTGGCTCTCGTAGCTCCTGAGGTGAGAAACAGAACAGGATTCGGTAGCTGAGGAGACAGGAGGATGCTCACCCTCAGAAGGATGCAGAAGCGTGCTGTGCTTAGCAGCCTCGGAAGGGTCGGGTTCCCGAGACCCCAGCTGATGAAGTCACTGTAACCTTCCATGTGCGGGAGCCACACGCTGTGAAGTCCCCAGGCCGGGCGTGCAAGCCCCCTGCGGCTAGGTCATGGTCTTCTCAGTGCTGTGTGGCAGAAGACTCCTCTTGGCCCATCTTGTTACTCTGGTCCAGCTGGTTATAAAAAGCCTGCGTAGTACAGGCTGTCATGTAACGGGCTGGGATTCATTAGGCCAATGTATACTGGGCCCCTTAGGTCTTTTTATTCCTGCTGGGAAGAGGACAGCGGTGGCCCTGCGTGGTCCGCAGGTCCAGGGGTCTCTCCACCATGGGCGTGGCCAGTCAGCCAATCCTTCTGGAGAAAGGAAGAGACAGTTTGGAGCTTTCCCTCATTTAACCGTTAATAGGCAAGAAAAATGGAACTCGTTATTAAAAGAGCTAAACATAAACAGGTCAGAGCTGCACGGTTGCCGTATGGAAGGTACAATTAGAACAAGACAGTACTGAAGATCAGCACCTAATTACCGCTGGACTTTGTCATTAACCCTCAGCTGTGGTGAATGTTGACTCTTCCCCGTGGCTCCTGCGACACAGCATTGGGCACCTCCTTCTTCGGCCTTCCTGACCCTGCCTCTCGCTGGGTACCGACTCGTTGATTTTCCCAGGTAAAGCGTTCCTCTCCGTGGGGAAACCAGCCCCGTCCTGCCTCTCTCCCTGCGTGTTTTCACGTGGACTCCTTCAGTCAGGTAACGCTGCTTTGGGGAGAACCCGTCCGCCAAGGCTTTTGATTTTTTCAGACACCAGATCTTGGGGTGGGGTTTAAGTCCTTTTTTTTTGCCGGGGTGGGAGGAGAGAGAGTTTCAGCATATCGGTTTTATTGAGATATGATTCGCCTGTCACCACAGGCAGTTTTAGGGAGCTCTGTACCCCCCCACAGCCGCCACCTTCTTCCTCCCCACCCCTTGGCTGCCGCTGTAGATTCGCCTGTTCTGGACATTTTGTGGAAGCATCATTTGCTCTTAAACTTTACTGCACATAATTAGAAGGAAAAAATAAATACAAACAAAAAGCCAATGTGCATTAAAACCCAGATTCAAAAATGGGTTCCTAAGTGTAGGAGGCGCTGTCCCTGGACCCCCTCACTGTGTCAGGCACCCAGTTCTGTTTCACCTGGACCCAATTCGGGAAGACAACACCTCCTTCTAGTGTCAGGTGCGGGCCACTTGCTTTGTCTTGTTGGAGGTGCTTTTTTTTTTTTTTTCCTTAAGTAAAATAAACTATTGGAGAGGTTTCTTTCCTACAGTATACATACTGACTGAAATAGATGCCTTTTGAACTATAGCGCATAGATAATGAAATGTACACCTTGCTAAGGTCTTTCTGATTAATAAGTGTTTTAAATAGAAGAAGTACTAAGCTCAGTAAATGTGAGACCATCTGCTAGGCACAGGACTAAAAACCTAAGACTGGAGTTTGTTTGGATTTGGCCAAAGGATTGATTTCCAAGGGGAAGGTGTTTTAGTCTGCAAAGGAGCAATTTTTTGGAATATTATGGAAGATAACGCTCTTCTGTGAGCCCTTAAAACAAAGCATCAGCACATGAGTACCTCCAAACACACTACCTACCCGGGGCCTGGTGTGCAGGAAGCGGCCTGGCTTAGCGAGGCTCTTATTGGGAACTTTTGTCTACCTTTGTGTGCCAGTGAGCCAAAATAAATGAGTCCCCCCATTTGGGAGGCTGAGGCAGGAGGGTCACCATGAGTTCAAGACCAGCCTGGGTCACATACTGAGTTCGAGTCCAGCCTGCACTCTGTAGGAAAACCATCCCCAAACAAACAAACATGTTTTATTCAAAGTCTACCTCTAAATATTTATGAAGTTTTCTTCCTTTTTTTTTTTTAAACCAGGAATCAAACTCAAGACCTTGTGCTTGTCAGGCAGGTGCTGTCCTGCTGAGCTGTATCCCTGGCCCAAGTTTTTTTTTGTTTTTTTTTTTATAAGATATCATAATGCCTTCCTAAATGTTTAATGCTGTAAGAAAATGCTCATCATAAAAAAAGAAGAAATCAGATCTTCTTGGTAAATAATGAGTATTTTTTTACTTCTGTAGAAAAACATTTTTCTGAATCCTCTGAATTGTCATCAAACTAAATAAGGGGCAAATGGCTGCAGTTTCCTAAATTTCCCCCACAAAATATCTTCCAGATCTTTCATGAACAGATGGGCTCCCCGTGCAGCGCCAGGGGTCCCTTCCCCACTACTCACCCCTCGGCGCTGGTGAGATGAGCCCTGGGTGGGTCAGCTTGGAAAACAAGCAGCGGTACAGATGACCACAGTGCAGCCTGAGCACCGTCCCGCCCTGAAAGTGACTCCCTTCAATGCAGTCCGTGCGCTGGAGGTACCAGGCTGCGCTTCCAAATTCACCTCTGTGCTGATAAAACTTGCGGTAAAGTAATTTTTGGAAAGCATTTATAGGAAAGGCTCCCGTGTTACTCCGGCCTGGTTAAACCTGGATGTCGGGCCCCTCCCCCTTTTAAATTGCAACAAGACAGACTCTGATTCGATGCACAGATTTTTTTTTTTTTTTTTAACAACACACTGAGTCTTAGAATTGTATTTAGGCTGTGCTGGATGTATCACCAAAAGACAGGGTGGCGGTACCATTGTAAGGCGGTATTGTACTGTTGCTAGTCGGAGTAAATCTAAATCTTTTCAAGCCTTGCTTGAGTGGGTTAATTCCAGGACCTGAATTACAAGTGCAATTTGAATTACATTGCAAATGCTGAACTTACCTCACTTTAGCAAAACGCTTTCTTTTCCTCTTCTCCGACTTATGAATTCTAGCTGTTTTGATGTTTTCAAATGTTAGACTATTTCAGTGTGCTCTAAAACACAGCATTTCCAACAGAACTGGAGGAGTTTTTCCTCTTGATCTCTTTGTTTATTAATTCCTTAATTTATTTATTTTTGCCTCCCTCTATTTCGTGAATCTTTTAACCCTGATTTCAGCCTTTGAAATTAACAAACCCCTGAACCGTTCTGCACGGCATGACGTTTATTCCTTTGATAAATATTTTGTAAAATCACTGCCAGGGACATTCAAAGCATTCTAGGCTGGCATTGGGGGAGCAAACATATGAACAGGTACGAGATGAATGTAGGATTCAGACCCGGAGGTTTGATCAGGGGTTTCCTGGATGTAGAAAAATTCTGGTAAATAGTCTCAGAAACCCCGGGGGTAAATCCTAAGGTAAGGCTGATTTTATGGACAAAGAACAGAGAGGACAGGTGGATTGTTAAGCGCTGGATTCCCACGCGGCAGCTCTGTTAGCTACAGGTTCTCTGCACCCAAGGTAGAGGGTCCCCAAGAGGACCAGGGGCCTCTGCCCCGTGCTCAGAGACAGTGTTAAGCCTGTGCCAGTCGGGAGGGGCTGACGACCTGCCTCCCAGTTACCTGGGAACACACCAACGCCTGGAGCGCAGAGCCTAAGAGCAGGCCCCACAAGGCAGCACCGCAGTTTGCAGGCTGCGAGCTATTTACCTTGCAGGCTTCACAAGGGAAGCCTCGCTGAATGATTGTTCAAAAGACAAACAGCTGCAGCTTAATACCTGGAGCCCAGAAGTTGGGCACATTTTTAAAGAGAACCTGCTCAGTGGAACAGGAACACTGTAGAAAACTGCGGTAGTCACGGGCTTTCAGCAAAGATGGGCGCAGGGGGACCTGCAGGGCTTTGCTCAGCTGCCTGGTCTGAAAGCCTCCATCCGTTTAGGGCCTGCGCCTCGCTGGGCTGGGAGAGTTGCTGTCACACTGAGCCAGTGTCGAGGGGACGCAGGAGGACCCGCATGACCCCGCGTGATGCACAGGACCGGGTCTGACCTGGGTGAGGGTCGAGCTGAGCCGCTGACCAGCCCGCACCTGCAGCAGCAGCTCCAGCCTTTGAAACTTTGCAGTTAATCCAAGCAAAGTAGAGATATTCTTAGCTAGAAATAATTTTAGAATATCTCTAACCATGATTTGGCCTCTCCATTAACCAAAATACAGTATAAATTTAGAATCCTATACTGAGAGGAAATATAATGGCATTTAGACCCTCTTGTGGTTTCTATTTTAAGGAAGTAGCATTATGAGGTAGCAATAGTGTGGTTTTCAGGCCGTAACTTTTAAAACAAAGTCAGCAGTAGTAGAATTTAATGTCTGCCTGACTGCATTAACTTGTCCGCTTTGCACATATAGTACATTAAGGGTAACGTTTTGCTGTCTTCTGTGTAATTGGAAATATTCCACATGTACAATTTGAGTGAGTTAATGTTTCTAGGAGAACCTTAACTTTTGTATTTCTTGACTTTTTTATGTTTGAATTTGTAGCCTTAACATTTGCATTAACATAGTTATTTGCATTTCATTACTCTGAAACCAACCGGTTCAAGGTCTGAAGGCATAAGTAAGTGTTTACCTCACGGCCTGTTTAGACCAAAATTTTAAGTGTGCTTTTTTTCTTTTTGGTTTACCAATTCATGGTTGGGACTAGTTTAGGACTTTACATTTCTGTGGTAAATTGTATCTAACATCTTTCCTTCATGGTAAATGCCCAAGAATTGGGCAAAAGTTGAATAGTCTGGGTAAATGAACAACTGCTTTTAAAGTTTCCCAGCAGCATAAAAATAGGAAAACTGGTGGTGCGATTAGCAGGTTGTGCCACCTTGCCGGTGGTTTCTGCAGCCCGAACCCCCCGGCTGTTCTCCTTTACAGTAGTAATTCTCCGATTCTGTTTATAAAGAATGAAGTTCCTATAAGCTTGTGTGAGCATCTCCAAGAGAACAGAGAGGCGGGCCTGCTGCACCAGAAAAGGATTCCTTCGTCCAGGGGGCCTTTCTTTTGTAAACTTAGATGAAAACGTGAATACCAAATGGCAGAGATAAGGGGGAAAGATTATTAGTGCATTGATGAAGAAGTTGGCAGAGAAAACCCTTCTTCAGACAGCAGACTCTGTAACGGGGGGGGCTGGCCCTTCTTCATACACTGGTGTCCAATCCGTACTAAGAACACAGACACTTAGTTCCAGATTACATAATCAGCGGAAAAAGTAGCCAATGGTACGAGGCATTTGTGAAAATTTTATGCTAAGGTGTTTTAAAGGTGTATAAGTACTTGTAGTAAGGATTCTTTGTCTTTACAAAAAGCTGGTTTATTAAAAAAAAAAAAAAAGGCCCTTACAAGGCACAAAGTCTTTAACAAGAGAGATCAAATTTAATCCATGTTAGAGATAAATACATATATAATACAGATTTAAGTGTGCTTAATCAGAGTATTTGTGGAGGGAATAGAGAAAAGATGAAACATGGAAACAATTCAAGGAAATTAAACATCTCTGCTCTCATGGAATTTACCTGTGAGACAGTAAAAAGACCCTAACTAAGTTTATTCACATATTTAGTTGCAATCACTGTATTTAGCTGCTGTACGCTTCTTTTTGTCCACTGTGTAGTATGCTTTGAAGTTTCCTCCATGTCTTTTCATGCTCAGCACCTCATGTTTCAGTGGCAAATAATATTCTCCTGCTGCACATACCACAGCTTATTCACTTAGCTTTTTTAATCACATATTATCAGTTGGTATTATTGTCAATGAAAAAAATAGTGATTAGCAACATAAATTTAACCCATGGAACTCATGGTCTAGTGGGTAACACAGATGTTAAAGGAACAGATGCAAAACTAGATGCAGATACATGCTCTAAAAGATTGGATTGTCTCTCTTGGGAGATCAAACCCAAGGCATACCCTCAGCCCAGGCCAGTGAGCTACCACAGAAGTTTTTGATAGGAATGAATAGGGTAAAGAAGGAGGCGTGGGTTACAGGAAAGGATGTCCTGACAGATGAGGCTGCGTTGGAGCAGGGCTTGTTGCATGAACAGAGAGGCAGAGGGAGAAGATAATTTTGGTTCTTTGAGGGACAGAAAGAAGTCCGCATGGCGGGCCCTGGGGTGGGTGCTGAGGGGACCGGAAGCCTTGGGGTTGCTCGGCTGGAACAAGGTGACCGAGACTGGGGACACTAGAAGCGTGGCAGGGCTGGGGGGCAGCTACTTTACCCATCAGGTCCTACGTTAGAAACATACAGCTCACTGGGTGGCAACCAGTCATAGGCAGGGTCTGAGTGCAGAGGAGAAATCGTGATCCACCCTCAGAGAGGGCGGTGCTTCCCAGAGCCAGGCCAGACAAAAGTAAATGAGAACGCGTTGTGCTTGCTGGGGAATCCAGGAGCTGAGCAAAGTTAGACTTACGCAGAAACTTAGGTGTGTGTTTAGAGCCCATAGGACTGGTAAGGATTTTGTGACCTACAACGTTTTTGACAAATTACACGCTATGGTTATATATAATAAAATTTGTTAGAAGCATATTGTACACTCAGAGCTCGACTAAGCCATGTTCTGTTTACATCGTTATTTCCTTTAATATTAAACATAAAACACCTAAGGTCCCTTATTACGCAAATACTATTATCTCTTCCAGAGCTCTGCTGGCAGGATCTCACAACGGGCTCTCCAGGGAAAGTGGGAAGCCTGTTGATGGATCTGTAAAATTCCCACCAGTAGATCTGAAGCCATCAGGGTGATGTCAGGAACATGAATTTGGGAAGAGATCCAATCCTGGTGCCTGTGAGCCAGCAGACCACTCAGTTTCCCTTTCACTGACAAGGAACCCAGCCGTGGAGAGGTCACAGAGCAAGCGACAGTTAGAGCTTAACTTCCGGCAGAACTGCAAAGCCTGCTATTTAATGACCATGCTGTGCACACCAGAGTGGCATCACGATACTGAAAGGACAGTGTGAGCCCCAAGGACAGCTCTTTTTGACAGGAGAGGAAACTGGGATCAAATTATTGATTTGCTCAAGATTAAATGTCTGACAAAGCTGGGGTCATAATCCAGTTCTCTGGTCCTAACCCCACACTGGGCTGTGGCCCTTCCACAAAAGGTGAAGTAACTCAGCTTTCCACAGAAGGACACAGTTGTGAGGGTTCTTTTCCACTTCCCACACTGGAAGTGATGTAGCTCGTCACCTGGGGCAAGTGGTTCATTAACTGATTGGAGAATTCCCAAAGAGCATCACAGTTCTAGCAGTGGGGCAGCGGTCACTTGCTTGAGACATCTTAGTAGTCTGACACACGGGGTGAACTATGGAGATCTGAGTGTGTTCCTGTTCTTGGGGATCATCACAGTCATCCCCAGAGCAACTAGAAGGCAAGGTAGCTCTGGCTGCATGCCTGGGAGTTGAGCCATGTTTGCTGATTTACAAGGCCCATGCTTCAAAAGCAGATACTATGAAATTCCAGCTCATTTTAGGCTCAAGTTAGGTGGTGCAGTTGGCTTTAAGCTCAAACTCAGCAGTTTAAAAGAAAGGGAGAAGAGGAAAATAAACTATAGTTTGCATACACGCTAACGATCAAAATGCCAGACCTTCCAGGAAAATTTCAGAACATAGTTTTGCCAAGTTGTAAACTTCATTCACATTATAAGAAATAGTTACCTATGTCACAGAAATTCTGGTAAAAATTAATTAGTGATGGATGGTACCACAATCTACAATACTTATTTTTAGAGAATTTCTGAAGGTTGCTTTTAAGAGGATGTTATGAAAAATACCACATATAAAATTTGGGCTAAAATTTTAAAACAAAAAGCCAAATTATTCTCTATGTGGAGAAATGTTATCTTTTTATTTCTTCATCTTTGTCTTTAAAGCAGAAATTACTGAGTTTGGAAGCACAACATAATTCCAAGCATGATATAAAAGTGTCTACGGCAAGTGACTTTCCTTAAGGAGAACTGTTCATCACACTTCTTGGATTGAAATCTGCCCCAGCAGTGTTCCCATGGCACAGCAGGTAGTCTTGTGCTTTTAGAAAGGAAATAGAAACTGAGCTGTTGGTCTGTGTTTTCAGAAAGTCCTGGGCACAGATTGGGCTTATGGAAATATGATGCCCAAATTAACACTGAATTGAAGCAAAGTTTGAGGTAAAATGAACCACAGGAATATGCTTCCATGTGGTAGATGTTCCCAGGGAGAGTCCTTGACCTTTTTTAGAGCTGGCATTTTAAGCCTGGGGACAAATAGTTGCATTTTTGACAGTCATGTGAAGATTGCAGCGGGCACTGCAGCTGTGAGACCCTTTCTCTGTCAGAATTTAGAATTAAACCCACATCAAAAGGCTTGAGAGAAGTGGGAGATCAGTGGGACATAGTGAAAAACTCCTAATGAGCAGATAGACTGCTGTACGGCCTCTGTGATGTGTGTCAACTCCGTCTTGACACAGGCAATTCTCAGCTCTCCGTGCAAGATAGAACGGGGAAACAAGGATAATTGAAACCTCCGATAATCCGCAGGTTCTATTTTAACCCTCAATGGTAGGCAGTGGCCTCGCCAGCCTCTGAGGAAAGCAGCCAGGAGAGCGTGGCATCCTCTCTCTGCGATGTGGGCACATCCGGTACCCTAGAAGGTTTGAGACCCCATGAAATAGGCATCAGGGAATCTGTGTTGGTCAGGGTCAGCACAGGCAACAGATGCTGTGCTCAGCAGACAGTTGAGGAAAGTTGAGTGGAGGGACCATCTGCAAAGCTGTGAGTGGGGTCAGGTGAAAGCAAAGGCTGAGAAGATGCCATTGGTTCCCAGCAGCCAGAGACCCTCCCGTTTGGGAAGAGGGAGCCAGGGAGAGCACTGTGAGGAGACACAAGGGGGACACGGACTTGGTGGGAGCAGGGACTTCCCCGCAGCACACAGCCACTGGTGAGCACAGCCCCACATGGAGGAGCCGGGCTGGGCAGTGCCCTGGCCGCCTGCAGGGTCCTCCACAGCAAACTCAGCTGGCAGCAGGAAGGTCAGTATGGTCCATCGGCATGGGCTGCAGATACCAAGGTCCCTGCTACAGGGCATCAAAGAGAGGACCTGGAGGAGCAAAGTGCGTGTAGCTGCAGAGGAGGAGGGAGACGAGCTGGTGCATTTGGAAGAAGCGCTTTGAGCAAACCAGCTGAAGCTTCAAGCCGGACAAGCAGGCTCTCGGGAGACGGCTGCCGCGGTGTGTGGTGTGTGGGTGCCAGGAGACAGCCTTCATCCTTGAGACGGGGAAGCTAATGAGGGAGGATCAGTGCTTGCTCGGCTGTTTGTAGAAAACCCTGAGTGCTCTATGGGCAGGAAGCCCCAGGTCCTGGAGGAAGGCCGCATGCTCAGTTTCCCCAGATCCAAGGCCAAGTGGGGAGCAGAAGCTTCCGTGCCTCTTTCTGAACTCCAGACCTAACCTTTCACCGCAGCGGCACAGGGAGATGAGGCGACCTGGGTCACTAGTCACAAGAAGAGGGTAAAATGAACTTCTCTTGGTGATCCTGTCATTACCAGAAGCAAAATGGAGTCCTCACAATACTTAGGACTTAGTCATTTTAATATATGCGTATATGGATTTAACAATATGGAACTTATGTTAATAGAGCAAAATGGCTCTCTCGTGTCATTCTGGGGCATTTCTGGGGCTCACAGAAACATGCAGAGCGTGAGTGCTGTCTCTCCACTCCTGGCCCTCACCGTCTCTCCTCAGCAGGCCTAGCCCTGTCTCCTTCCTAAAGCTCCCAGGAGCACTGGGAGTATTTTAACGTTTTTGGCCCCATAGTTGTTAGAGACCAGAATTTTTCCTGCTCTGGTCTCTGAATCCAAGGGTGACCCCCAAGAACTTGGACCATTCCCTGACCCAGCGTGGGAGACAAAGCAAGCTTGGAATTCAATCTCAAGTTTAGGTTTCTATAACCTTAACTCGTTGCCAAGGAATTGGCCCTGTCTGTCCCGCTACCCCACCTGATGGGGTCTCTTGCTGTTCTCCTGGCCTTCTGTGCTGTGCCCTGCCCGTCACACTGGGTCCTGCCAGAAGAACTTGTCCCTGCCCCATTGTTCCCCAGTCCCTGAGCTCAGTCCTTCCCTGTTGACCCCAACGAGGCACCTGGCTTGTGTCTCTGGCCTGCGACATTCTCTCTGATGAGGCTGATGTGAGAGGAGAGATGGGGAAACCCTCTGTGCTGGTTTCCATCAGTTTGTTCTCCACACGCTACGGGAGACATTGAATAGTGTCACCATCCCCGCTCATCTGCATCTTGGCTGGGTTTCCTAAATCCTTGTGGAGCCCGCTGACCTCAGGCCTAGCTGGCTCGGCAGCCCACCCTCCCTGGCCCCGGAGCGCACCCTTCTCTCCCAAGCCTGGTGCTCGCCTGGGCTCCTGCCGCAGTACCGCCCCCCGCGTGAGTGACAGGTGGCCTGGGGGAGAGGGTCTCCCTGTTTTCCAGTAATTGCTTGTATTCATCGAGATTTGAAGTGCTATTTTCTTGAGCAAGAGGCACTCGAGCAAGAGGGACTTTATTATGGGCTCTGAAAAACGTCCTGTGAGTTTAGAAAACTTCAAATTCCTCGTCGGTTATTTCATTAGGAAAGAGTAATCTCATTTAACTGGCACTTTTACATCTACATTCAGGCTTTTAAAACACTGGAGCGAGTGTTCTACAGCTATGTAAAGAAACACATTATCAAAGCATTAGGAAATGATTAAACTGACATTTTCCTAAGAAAACGAGAGGAGCGGGAGAAAGCCATTCTAAAGGACTGAGTGCTCCACACTCCAGATGCTATCTGCAGTGCTTACTCAGGGATCTTTAAAGAAGCTTATTACCAAGTACCCTAAGAAGACAAGTGTGGATGTGTACAGATCAGAGGGACGCCGCTAATGCACCTGCCAGATTTTCCTATCGTGCCGAGTGTGTCAATCAGCACTCAGACCTTGCATTTAAAAGTGTGTTCTCCCAGGCTTTCTCTGAGCTGTATCGTTCATAACTCAATCCCCCGGTCGGTAACAGTTCTGTGCTGCCAGTTGTCACAGGGACATATGTGCACGTTCACACACGCTCACATGTGCACCCACACGCACGCTGTGCCGCAGGCTCGTGAGGACACTGAGACACAAGGAAGTACTTCCAAGTGAGGGACAGTTAGGCTCTTGGCAACGCCAACTCTTAAGAGGTGCTTGCTCAGCGAGCCTTTGGTTTGCCTTTTTCTGCATGCTGGGCGTCCCCTCTCTTGCCCTAACACATGCTCTGGTGAACTAGCACGGGTCCAGCATTACCTTCTCCAGCCCTTAGCCAGGGCTTCAGGAAGGAGATGGGACCTCCAGACCTCTGGCTGCCCTCTGGGACCTGCTACCCTGAGCCTTTGCTTCGGGCTGGGACTTTGCCCGGGCCTTCCATAGCCAACTGGACGGCCCGAGGGCAGCAGCCGGCCCTTGAGGTTAGGTGCTGAGTTTAAGCATGGCAGGGAGCGCTGGCTATTTCCTGTGCACGACATCGCAGCGACTTAGCTCTTCTCCATCTTGGTTTTCTCATCAGTATGAAGAGCATGTAAAGAGCAGGGCCCTCGCGAGGTTCTTAGAAAGTTGGACTTAGATAAGCCACAGGAGACACCCGGCACAGTCTAACCATCAGGAAGCAGCCCATGAAGGTTCACCATGCTTTTAAATCTGCTACATGACAACCTCAAAGCGTGTCATCTCAAGCACAATTATTTTGCATCCTGATGCGTTCCTCTGTACCCAGCTTTACGGGCTCTTATTCTATGGCATCCGCCATGAGACTCACAGTGTTGATTTATCATTCTCAGGGCTTTTCAAACTCCTCCAGCCGGTGCCCTCAGACTTCCCTCCCACCATGGCTGCTAGGATCCTTCAATGATCTCTAATTGAAACTGAGAAACAAAGGGTAAATATATAAAGGAAGAGAAGTAAAGATTAATTACAGAATTCCTAGAAGTACATGGCATTTTAGATTGGGCTGCGCCACATTTGTTTAAGGGTAACTCTGCTCCTGACACAGTTTTCAGGGAAGTCTACTTAGCAAGGAATGGCCAAGCTGACCTCAGGGTTGTCATCAGCAGACATGGGACTGCCCCAGACTGTGCATAGCTCCTTGTCTTTGGGGACACTGAACCTTAGACACAGGGCTTCTCATCTGTGCCAGGCACCTCCAGTCAGGCAAGCATGAAGGAGATCATTGCCCTCAACACCGGGCACGTGGCTGCTGCAGAAAGATCCGACCCCAACACAGCACGCAGTGCACCCCATCCTCAAATACCTTGCTTCTGTCCTCGCTCCTTGCTGTTCCTCTGGCCTCCAGGTCCCAGTCCATGGGACAGAGTTCCCAATTCCTGGCCTGCATCTCTAAGGAAGGATTACGAGCTACAGGTCGGGGGAAGCTCATGCAGGCACCCGTGTCACCAGGCAGGGATAAGCAGGGTTCATGCTTTACTGATTATTCAGGCTCAGGATGCCCGTCATATTGCAGGCACTGTCTCCCGGCCAAGAGTGAGGGGTCGATAACACAGTATTCTTTTCCTATGAGGAGCACTCAGGAAGAATACACACCCCTCACCTCTTTCCTGGTGCTCATTTTAAGAAAATGATTATTGAACGCTCTCCCACTTCAACCCTGGGCCTTGGTTTGCCCCCAAATTCCTCCTTGTTTCCTGTCGTGGTGTTTCGCTGAGGAACCCAGTGGGAAGCTCTGGGGCATGGCTTTGGAGACCCCTGGAAGCGAATGGGACTCCTGACCCACGGGGCCTCCTCCTGCTGGCTCAGTGGACTGCATTTGTGGAAATCCGTATTCTGCAGGCGGCCGTCCCCTGTGCCCACAGCCAAGGCCATTCCTAGTGAGGGGACAGCCCTGAAGTCAACAAAACAGGAGTTATTCCTAGGCACAGAACAAACTGTCAGAAAATAAATGACGGGGAACATTTGTATTAAGGAGAGGTGTCATTCCGAGGGTGTGTTCAGTTGGGTGAGGTGTGTGCGGTTAACAGTGCCTTGTTTGAGCTTCGGATTCTCTTCCTGTCTGTGTGACTCGCCATTAGGCTTTCCTGTCAAGGCAGAAATGGTTTCCAAGGAGAGTCAGGTGGGGCTGCAGGGAAGCCAAGGGGAGCACAGAGCAGCGAGGGACGCAGGAAGACATCAGCCCTTCCTGCGGAGCCCCTTGCTGTGGGTGCCTTAGACCCTGTTGGCTTCACTTTAAGGAGCAGCATCTCCCACCTGCGTGGCGGCCCTATGGGGGCTCCTGCGAGCTTTCAGCTCCAAACAGTGCCTCACACATAGGGAGCCTCCCGATCGTCAGGGATAGCTTGACATGGAAATTCATCCTGATGTGGTGAAGCCAGTCCAGGTAGGAATGGGGCACAGCGGGTGCTGGCAGATCCTGGCCATTCAGTCTGGCTTAGAGGCTTTAAAATGTTGTGATCAGGTACTATGTTTTCTAACAAACAACATCTTAGTGTCAGACATAAACAAGCAGGTGTTAGGGCAGAGCCTCTTTGGTTGAACCGAAGGAAGAGTTTCTATATTGTACCCAAATATTGAGACTTCCCTTCCTGGGTGTGGATTTGTGTGTGTGTGTGTGTGCACATGTGTGCATATGTGTGTGACATCAAAGCTGACCCTGACCCGTCCCATGAGGTAAGGTGCGCTCCAGACAGCCACCGTCCAAACTGGGGAGTCACACGTGCGTTCTGGTGGAACAAAACTGGCTCCCATTCAAATTTAAATAGAAATGTCACACCCTTTGGTTCCTCAACGTGCAGAAATACATAAAAATCGCAAAGTGCACAGGCTAATATTAACAACACCAGTTTTCCGATCAATCAGTTTAAAGCTATCATTTGCTATACTTTTGTGAGCCTTTTATTCAAAGTGAAAACCAAGACAAATCAGAAGTTTCCTTTGATCTCCGAGTTCATTCTCCCAGGCCGGTGCCAGGGCGAGTGTTCTCAGGACTGTGCGTCTGAGCCTCCCGGGGTTTCTGCACACGTGTACTTCTGCCTGTGTGGAAGGTTTTCCATGTTTTTCCCAATACACATGTGTGGTATCAGCCCTTCAACGTTGTGCATTTCCCCCCACTGAACATTATAGTTTTGAGATTAATGTAAGTTTAAATAAACAAAGAAAAAACTAGTTAATTTTCAATTGGTATTTTAGTATCCTGTTTTGGGGCTGTATCTCTTTTCTGTTCCTTTTTTAGGGATTGGTATTTATATCCTTCCAGTTTTCCCCAGTTACAACCAGTGCTGCAGTGAACGCCTGTCGGTGGGTCCTTGGGAAAATACAAAAGTGTCTTTCAGGCAGATTTGCCTTGGTTTATCTTCTGCTGCTGTACCAGACTGCTGTGGATGGAGTAATTTCTCACGAATGGAATTTATTTGGCTCTCAGTCCTCCAGGCAGGAAAGATGCTGCTTGTGGTGAGAACCTCAGGGCTGCACTCTCCTTGGTGGGAGGGAGGCGCCTGGCCACCGGCCACTCCTGCTGTGACAGACAGCTGGACCCTCTGAGGCCGCCTGGGCTGGTCACTTCCCTGCGGATCCCAGCACCCTCTGGGTGGCACCGCGGGTCCTTTCTTCTGGTGGACATGGGAGCTCCACACCTTAGCGGGCTCCTTCCTGCAGAGAGGGACTAAAATGGGGGTGACGCTTGTTCTGGTTTGCCGGATCTCGCCACGTGACTCCCCACTCTCACCCCCGACTTCTGCTGGATGGCAAGCAGCCAGGGCCCATTTTCCCTTGCACACAGGCCTACGTGTGGGAGGTCGAACGTCCGCATTTTTGCCCACCTGAAGGGCATTTCCATTTGCCACTCCTTGACACCTAGTAAAACTGAGCATGCTTTCAAAGACTTGGGGACCATTTGCGTTTCTTTCTAGGGCTTGCCATACCCATTTCTCTTCGCTTCCCTTTTTGGTTTACTGATTATTTCAGCGTAACTTATTTTGCAAGTGTCTTCTCTCAGCAGGTTGTTGCTTCTCTTTGACATACGTTTATGATACTTTTTGACATGCATAATATTTTTCCGTTTCTAATGAATGAAATTTAATTTTTGTAGGTGTGAAATAGCGATCTCATTCATTTTCCCTATAAGGACCACTGATATGCTTTACTTTTATTCAACTTGATATTTTATCAAAGAGGGAGCCGAGTACGGTAGTTAGGATCTTAGGTTCTGGAGCCGGCCTGTTTGGGCTCACCTCTCGGGCCTGCCGACTTACAAACTCTAACTGCTGTTGTCTGCCCCTCAGTTTTCCAATCTGTAAGGTGGGGATAATAACAACATTACTTTTTTGATGGATTCCTTTAATCACCTTTTAATTTAATAATTTTATTAAGTTTGTGGTATGTTTTAGATATACAGATCACCATGAGGAATTTACACCTGCACGTGATTTACCTCGAGTCTTCTCTTTTCCCCATTCCCCTCCCTTCAGTCCCTCTTCCCCTCCTTCTCTACAGAACCACTGCTTTCATTTTCCCCTTCTTTTCTCATTTTTCTTCTTCCTTCCTTCCTTCCTTCCTTCCTTCCTTCCTTCCTTCCTTCCTCCTTCCTTCCTTCCTTCCTTCCTCCTTCCTTCCTTCCTTCCTTCCTCCTTCCCCCTTCCCGGTTCCCCTTCCCATTAGAACATTTTCTTCCTATTTGATAATATGTAGTATACATTTTATTACACTTATTTACACTTTCAGTTTCTCACACCAGAGAAACAGTGAGATATTTACATGTGTGTCTGATCTATTTCACTTAAGAGTATGGCCTTAAGGTGCATCTACTTATCTAGAAATGTCTCAGGTTTATCTCTCTTTATGGCTGAGTAGTACTCCACTGAGTAAAAAAACACACATCTTCTTTATCTGCTCCTCGGTTGACAGGCATTAGAGCTGTTTCCAAGACTTAGCTATTGCAAACTACACTGCTGTAAACATGGGTGAGCATATATTGCTGTGGTATGATGCTTTTAATTCTTTCAAGAAGAAGGGAATAGCTGGGTCAAATGGAATCTCTAGTTTTAAGTTTTTGAGGAATCTATATATTGATTTCTACAGTGTTTGCACCAGTCTACACCCCCACTGGCAGTGGAGGAGTGTTTCTTTCTCCCCATGGCTCTGTCAGAATTTGTTATTGGGTTGATTTCTTGACAATAGCCATTTTTTTTCTAGAGTCAGATAGAATCTCGGTGTGTTTTAATTTGTATCTCTCAAATGAGCAGTGATGTTGAACATTTCCCCATATATCTATTTGCCATTTCTCCTTCTAACAATACTTTTAAAATAATGTTTTCGTATCTAAATTAGTTAATGTGTGTGAGCCTTGCAGGTGCTGGGATGTAACAGCACTACAGGTGCCATATAACAAACCGTTCATGAGAGTAAACCCTATAATCAGAATTTTAAATATCTACACCTTGGCTCTCTTTTACTGCAAGTGTGAACATAGATTTATAAATGGGGAGAGGACTCTAGGGGCACAGTGGCGTTCTATCCAGAAGACTAGCATGACATTCGGCTGCCTTTTGATTATATTTATTTATGAGGACCTCCAGGGCATGAGCTACAAACAGCTTTTGTCTTCTCATTCTTAATACCTGTCATGTGGCTTGACACAAGTAAGTGCCCATCAGGTATCCTATAAGGGAATGAGTGAGTGATTTTCATATATATATATATGTTTAGCCCTGTAGCTTACTATTTCTGGTTAGTATTTTCTGAGAATGAAAATTGACTTAACATCAGCACAAGCAACCCAAGAGGATCAATCAGCTGCAAAATTATTATGCAAAGCGTTCCTGAGCCAAACATAAATGACTTTTAGATTATCTGATGTTATGTATTTTCTGCATCACTTCCCTTGCCATCAGTGTGACTATCCGACAGGTAGGTGTGCTAGCAATCCAGTGCCTGCTCACCATCGAGAGTTCAAGGAAGCCACAGCATCCTCGGGGACTTGAGGATGGCCCCTCCTGATGAGCGCTACTCTCTGTACTTGTGAGTTAATCCCAGTGCAAGGCACTCTGAGCTATGAAAGTTGAGTTTATTGAGATGAAATTTACTGCTCTCTAACTTGGGAGGACACATGTCACGCTGTGGTGTATTGACCCTGCCCTTGTCCATACACCCACCCTCCTAGCTACCTCAGGTTCTCAGACAGATGCTGCTCAGGATGTAAAGGAAATGTGCTCTGTCTCTCTGCCCAAACACCTGTGGGAAATCGTGTTGCCCGTTCTTTGAAACATGCACAGATTCAAACGTAGGATTCCCTGTCTCAGAATTAAGGTCTAACAGTCCCTGAGGCATTTTGGGTAATTATTCCCAACTTCATAAGCATGAGAGGCAAAATGGATGTGAGTTATGTGGAAAGAAGCAAATGCTTTCTAAAGTTTAGATTCATTCCTACAACTTTGGATAGCAGTGATTAAGGAGCGAGCTCATCTTCAGTGCAAGCCGTAATCCCAGCAGCATGGCAAATATGACGAGGGTGTTTGTGTCTTAGAAACCACCGATGGGGCCATCCTAGCTGTCATCTGACTTTAGCTTCTGCAGAGGTATGTTACTAACAGGTATTTACTGTAGATCAACTCAAGTTCTCCCGAAACACTGTGTCTTGGTTACTTCCCTCATGGACTACACAATACCTGACACCTGTAAGTTAGAGGAAAGGTTTATTTTGGCCACAGTTTGCAGAGGTTTCAGCCCATAGTTGGCTGGCTCCGAGGCAGAGGAGAAGCAGTCCCTGGTAGGGGAGGCAGAAGCGACAAGCAGCAGCCGGAGCCTGCCATCCTTCTGTCTCTTTGTATTCCATCCAGGCCTCAAGCCTGTTGGCTGCTTCCACCCACACTGGAGGGGGAAGCCTTCCATTATACACACCAAGAACCATGCTAAGCCAACATAGTCATCGCATACTCTAATCTCAGGATCACACAATCCAGTGCCACACCACATCCTCATGATCTGCAACCTTCTAAAAGCCCCACTTATGAGTGCGTGAGGGTTGGGGAGGACATATAGATACAACCCTTAACAGTTAGATACAGCAGGGTCTGAGTCATGGCTCATAAACTTTCTGACTCATTACTGGACCACATTCCCAGCTTTAGTTGCATTGTTAGCTGTGCCACTGATACTGGCCAATAGGAGATAGGCAGAAGAAAGGCACACCATGCTTCTTAGCATCTTGCCCTTCTTTTGAGATCTTGTACTTTTTCTGCTGATTGGAAAATAACTGTCAACTTGGAATCCTGAAGGATCTCAACAGCAACAAAGCTAGCTATGTGGACTTCGCGTGGGTGACAGACAGAATTCTACCAGGTGAAGCTACTGAGATTTGAGAGATGATCCATGACAGTCTTTTTCTTACATGGGCCAGGTTTTGGATATTTTGTGAGTGTGTGTGTGTGGGCATGTATTCTGATGGGGCTTTTTACAAATTTAATTACTCTTTGCTTCCTGATGCCACATAAACCCCACTTTCTCTCTCTGACATAGCTTTGGTCTACAGACAGGACTGAGTCAGGCCCTTGATCACAAGGAAGATGAGCTGTTGTTGGAGGAAAGTCCGGGACCCCAGCTGTGCACAGAAGTGACTGAAGGAGACTTAGAGAGGGCAAGGATTGGGAGGGTGTATGGACTTCTGCTTGCAGCTTTTAGAAAGAACCCAGTCCCCAGATTTCTGTGCTCACATGTCATAAACACAGCCTTAGACAGCATCAGAGAGACACAGAGCCCAGAACCTGCTCTGAGAGGGAAGCAGGGATCTTCCAGCCAGTGCCTGGAGAGGTCTCCGCCCCTCCGCCCTCCCAAGCAGAGTCAGTCCATTATAATTGAAACACGGCCACTTTTCAGTTCACTGGGGTCCTGTGGTCCAACTATTCACATTGTGTTCTCTTTCTGTGTCAGTTTCTGTTCTACAATGATAAAATATTTGAAATTCTGGTATTGAATTTCATTCCCTTGTGAGACTTTCCCATCTCAAGATATAGCCCTTTAGCAGTGCCAAAGTTTTAACTTCTAAAATTCAGATAAAGAGATTTAGAACCGGTGGCCATTTGGATAGATGTCAGTGGGGGAGAGATTTCTGCAGCCAGGCCTCAAAAAGCACATGTCCACGCTACACTGCGGCTTCTAATCCACAAATAAAGGACAGGCCTACTGCGACCATCGGCAGAAACTCATGTCCAAAGGCAGATATTTTATTCAAATAATCTCACGCTGCTCTGTGGGAAGTAGTATTTTCATTATGTTTGCAAACATGTTAGCATTCATTAAAATGTGCACTGCCTTCGAGAAAGATTCATGGTGAGCTTTTCCTTTTAAAGGACGTATTTGTGAACAGCTTTTGTGAGGCAGAAGTTTAAAGCACTAAAGGTTTGAAGTGTATGATATTCTGTGTTACTTTTTCCCTTAGAGAATCCGGGGTGCTTTTCACTTCTCCAGCCATCTGACGAGCTGGGACTTCAGCAGGTTTTGACATGGGTCAGTTTACCTTTCTACACACTTCTGTATGTGCTATGTCTGCTGTCCTGTCATGAGGAAAGGGCTCTGACTTGGGTGGGATATTTGGAGCTGGGACCAGGCAGACTAGTGTCTCTTCCTCAAGGAAGATGTGTTGGAGTCTGACAAAAAGTCAGTAAGCAAATATTTTAGAACTACATAGAATTTGAGAGTTAAA
Source organism: Cavia porcellus (assembly GCF_034190915.1). Classification (NCBI taxonomy): domain Eukaryota; kingdom Metazoa; phylum Chordata; class Mammalia; order Rodentia; family Caviidae; genus Cavia; species Cavia porcellus. Next base: position 85,653,194 of record NW_026947493.1, read on the forward strand.
AGAACGTCAAGACCCTCCGTTCCATTTATGGGACTTCATTCCATGCTGGATTTCAGACTCTTCTTTTCTATGGCATGTGTGGTGTCATGGTTTGTGTCTGGATGTCCCCTCAAAGCCTCATGAGGTCATGGGAGGTGGACTTTCAGAGGTGGAGAAATCTAGGCTTTGTGATTGGTTCACTGTCTAGTGCGGGAATTGGGTGGGAGTGCTGCACCTGCCCAAGGGCAGATAATACAATAAGAGGCCTGTCTCTCCCTTTTGCTCTGTCCTTTGGCCATCTTTCAAAGCCATTAACTGTTGCCCTTAGGCCATGTTGCTCTGCCTGGAGCCAGCTGATTACGGAGTGAAACCTCCGCAAACTGTGAGCTAAACAAACCTCTCCTCCCACAATTTTGGGAATCAGGTATTTTATCTCAGCAAGGAGAGAAAAGTAACTGAGTATCCGTATCTGTTCTGGTACTTTCTGAGGCTTCCCAGTTATTTCTTTAGATTGCTCCTTCTGTGTTTCTTTAGGTTTTCCTCTTAACAACCCCATGTCTTATTCTGTTGAAAGAATGGTTTGTCCTTTCCCTTCTTTCTGTATTTTTACTGTCTGCCGAGGTGTTTTTCTGTAATATAGTGTGTGTAATACTAAACACTGGAAAGCAACAAGTGCCTCTGCATCAAATATAATTTTCATGCAGATTCACATTGTGCCTCCAAAATGACTCAGCAGTCTGGTAAAAGACTCTGTGGTTCCCAAAGGCCTTGTAAAGTCTTTCTTCTCTACATGGAGATGAGTCTATACAGAGGCAGAGATTCATCAATTGTAGGCAAAACTTTGAGTAAACTCTAATTTCTAAAGGAATGCAGCCCTCCCTGCTGTATAGGTTCTTCCCCAATAGCTTGCATCTGGAATATCCATCTAAGCCTCGTGTGTGTAAGATTTGGTCTTTGGCTTGGTGCTATTGGGAGTTGGGCGAACCTTCAAGGGGTAGGGCCTCAGGGAGTACTGGTATCACTGAGGGTGTGTCCTCGAAGGGCATGATGGAACATTAGGCTCTTCCTGTCCACCATGAGATGAGCAGCTTGCTTATCAAGCCTTTCCTGCCATGATAGCCTGCCTTGCCAGCAGGTCAGGTCCAGAAGCCCTGGGGCTGAATGACCATGAACTGAACACTGTGAACCAAAATAAACCTTTTTTCTTTTAAATTGGTCACATCGGGCATACTGTAATAGTAACAGGAATCAGACTAACACACACACACACACACACACACACACACACACACACACCCTATCTTATTTGATGATAATAGACAAGGGTCTGAAGTTTAACCATGTCAAAAGTGACCAGTTTTTACGGATGAGCTGGATTATCAGAGGCCTTAAAAATTTGAGTGAAGATACACAAGGGTTAACTACCACTTCTTCTCCAGGTAAAATAACCTATTCACACTTAAAGGGATTGAAAATTATGCTTTTCATTTTAATGGAAGCCTTAAAAGCTACAACAAAACTCTTGTGTTGTCAAATTGTATCACTCCATGTTTATGCCTAAAGTTTGCAAATTATAAGTCTTTCGGAGACAGTTTGTTGGTCAACAGAAGAAAGCATTGTCTTTAGGAGGCTATTGCTAGGAAAAGGCTAGGTCCTCTGGAAGACAGAAATGTCCCAAGGATTTTTATCAAGACTTTTTATTTTTATCTTCATTTCATTGGATCTTAAATTGGCTGAAAAAGTATTTACTTCTTTTGTCAGTCATTGGTAAAAATTGTAGTGTCCTGAGGAAGTTATTTAGCTTTTATTTCCTAATCTATAAAGGGGATCACAATTCCAACTTAATTGGGTTGTTGGAAGGATTAATGGCTGTGACCCCCGTAAAGGTCAGCAGAAAGCCTAGCTCATAACAAGGATTCCCTGTTAGTGGCCCTTCTTGGCCACATCTTTTGGCACCTCCTTGCTGGCTGGTATTCTAGTGTTTCCACTCCTGTCCTCTTGCTCCCCTGTTCCAGGAAACTAGGGTCACAGGCTATGCTGAAAAACATCACAAGGATCTACTTTCCTCATTAAGGCTTTAAAACAGCTAGGGCCGGCCGTCACAGCATGGCCCTTCCATCTCCGGAGTTCTCATCGTGCTGTGAGTTTTGTTTATCCTGTCTTGGGTAGGGCACACTGGAGTCTCTGTCAGCTCAATTTAGTCATTGCATTTTAGTCTGTATTTAGAGACAGCTGTGTCTTCTTGCTTTTGAACTGATAAGTGGAGGCTGATAACCTCACTGAAGCATTCCTTCTAACCCAGGTAAGGACTGGGGACTCCTGGTGATCAGAACTTTGAAGTTTTGGCCTAATTTGAAGAAGGGCCCTACTGCAACATTTTGGAATAGGAAGAAAATAAGAAAACAGACTTACTAGATGGTGACAATGATTTGGAAAAAATCTGAGAGATTCTCAGACTCAATTTCTCATTTATATAGATGGAACTGAGGCCTAGTAGATAAATTTTCTAAGTACATTGAATTAAATTGGGAGCTGAGATTAGAGCTGAGTCAGTATTTTGTTTTGTTTTGCTTTCTCTGGACTCTTTTGTCTCCTAGAAGCAGCATCTGTCTTGCTGGCTTCTCAGCTGGGACAACATGTGTACCTCTGCTCTGTGCCCAAATTTCCATGACCCTCATTTTTATCCCTCATATATTATTTTATCCTGATAGTCAAATACCTAAAAACTCTGCTTCAGCAGTGTTTCATTCATTGAAAAATGCTGTAAGAATGTTATAACTAATCAGTTGTAAAATTATAAAAATTCAGAATTCATCAGATATAGATTGAGGACCGGTCAGACATTGTGCTGGTTACTATGGATACAGTGACGGACAATATACAGTTCCTGCCATGAACATGCTCAGAATCTACTAGGAGAAGTAGAGTCATCACAAATAATTATAATTTGAGTAGCTCTTACAGCTTACAATGTGAGCTGGAATTATCTAGAATAATTGGGAAGTATGTACAAACATGGTTTTCTGAGTATTACTTCCTAGTATTGAGATGAATATGTTTATTATTTATTAATAAACTCTTCTGTCTTGCTCATCCCCTACTATAGAACACATACTGTATTGATACCAGTTAAATGTATGTTTTACAGTTTAATTTACAGAATATTCAAGTGGGACTTCCAGTCAAAAGAAGAAAGGATATCGTTGCTCAAAGATAAAGAGACATTTTTGTGCCCTTTTTTTGGTGAGAGTTTGCATGTTTTTGATTGCCTACAGGATAGCTTTACCACATTAGGTGGAAGCATGCGCTTGCTATGTACGTAGGAGTCCAGTAAATATGTGAGTGCCAGATTGACAAGGGGTGGACTGTGATGCCAGGGGTGGCAAATGAGCTAAGTGGGACTACATTTCCCAGGTTCCTTCACTGTGTGGTTCCTATTTAGGGTTATCCTGGAGGATGTGAGCAGCAGAAGGAAGCAGCCACCTTTGTACTGTAAATTCAATAAGAGCACTTGGTGCTGAATGCACTGTGGCCGTGGGGTGCCTGCTGGTCAGTCTCCCGTGTCACCAGCCCTTGTGTGGGCCAGCAGAAGGTGCAGCTCCCAGGGGAGGTGCACCCCCTTCTCTTGAGGATCACCTGTCATGGTGGCAGGTATAGGCTGCTCCCCACAGATGAAGGCTCTGCTTTGTGACATTATCTCCCTCTCCACTGGCAGTTTCTCCTCCTGCCAACCCACAGTGAGTTCGGGACCCCAAAGACTTTGTAGCCCCGAGGCAGCAGAGCTTCTGTCCTTACTGGAAATCCTTTATTCATATCACTCACAAGGCTTCTGTTTTTTTGACGGAATGATTCAATAATGACCTCAATACTTAAAATGGTTAAATTTCACATTTTTAGTTTCAGTCCTTCTCATTAATGATGGGGCTCTTTTTGGATGTTGGCTATGGCACCAGTAAATCTCTTTTTAGTTCCCATCAATTTGTTGAGTATGTGATCTGTTTTCAGCCATGTACTGTACAAAAATGTTGGACTGATTAGTTGTTTTGGTTAAGTTACATCACTGTAATTATCACTTCATTTGGTGTTTTTTTCATTTTTCTTACAAAGAGTAATGAATTTGTCAGAAACTTTGATCATGTTCAGACATGCTACATTTATCATAATTTTATGATTTCACAGGCTACTAATTCTGTTTCTGAGATAAAAGTTACTTTAAATGATTCCTAGAAAACCAATCCTGTGCCCCAGTGACCCATTTAATAATCTGTTCCTATTTCCTTTATGATTTGTAGCTGCATTTTATCCAAGCATTAGTACCCAGTTCACTGGTACAGAGTTCGTGTGGCTTACACTCTCAGCCACCACCCTCCTACTTGAAAATTAAAAGGTATTTCTGCATCATAAATGTTCTTGAGCTTCCCAACAAGCTTCACGGCTAGTACCTCTTCCCCTATGCCTTCTGAATTTAGTTCAGTTAGAAAAACTTACTTTAGCTTATTTAGAATACTGTAATTTTTAATGGTTTTTCACCCCTCCTGGGCTTATTGATATTAATTGTATCCTTTTCTGCCTGGACGTGATTGTCTTTGAAAGGGAAGAAATAAACTTGAAGTAAGGCATGCACTTTTCTCTGTAGGCCAAGTACTCTGGTCAGATTCGTCTTTCAATATCAAAGCAAACTTTCTGTTTTTATTTTATAATTTTGGTACAATACCACGTCTGCTCAACATTCATTCAGAAATTTCATGAGCTGCATGAAGATATAATGTCCTCCACTGAGTTTTTCTTTCCTTAACAGCAAATATATTCTTTTAATTTAAATACATTTCATGGATTTATGGTCTCTTCTGCTATCATCACATTTATATTTCTTGAACAATGCAGCAAAAAATGTTCTGAAGAACTGAGAAAGCTATTATTCCAAATACAAAACTGCCTACCGTTATTCACAAGTCGTTGGAAGGGAATAATTACTATAGAACTACAAATAAATATGAATACATCTTATTATGTATTTTAAAAATTAATTCTCCAAGAATGAAATAAGTTTGGGGGTTCTATACCGTCCATCCTCAATGTCTACACTCACCTGTCCAGGGTGTTTGTTGCAGTCAGGGGTTGTGAGGAGAACAATTAGAATCAGAATGTGGATTTATAATATTATTTTATGATGGTCGCCCAGAGTTAACACAAGAAAATGCAGGAAATCTATCCACAGCACATGGACACAGAATATTCAGCCAAGGGCCTGAATCCCACAGCAATGTCCCACATGAGTCCAGATACCCAGAGCTCATGACAACGCCTCCCATGAGTCCAACTGGAGGTCCAGAGCCCACAAGAAGGGCTCACGCCTGTCTATTTTACGGATCTGTGTTGGGCAGGCCCAAAGGTCAACAATAGAAGCTGGAAAGTGTATGCCGGTGGGGTGAAGGAGCTGTGCTGGTAGGTGGAGGATTCTATGCTGGAGCCAAGAAGTCATACTCACAACAAAGACCAGGGCTGTCCTGAAAGGCACCACCGCCATCCTCAGTGACATGAATGTCCCAAGCTTCTCCAACCACAAGTGCAGTCGGGTACCTGCCAGGAAGCCAGTGTGACAAGTTCATCCTGGAGATTAAGCTTCCCCTCTTGAGCCAGGAAGCCATGCTCCATGTAAGGACTAAAGCTTCTCCAGGAGAACCAACGGCTCAAACAGCAGCTCGTAGGAGAACCCACAGTGCCACAATGCCTTCCTTTTCCATGTCTCTATTTATGCTGGCAACTTTCCTCAGGTGGAACATCTACGCTCAGCACCCTGCTGATTTAATTCAGCTGGCATTAAGTAGACCACCAGTTTTTAATCCAAGGCGTTGTTCTACACAAGACGTGCTCTGGTGTTTCCAAACATGCCTCCGCTGAGAGTCATCTGCCTGATCACAAGGCATTGCTCAGGACCGTGGAAAGTCTGGTCGTTAAGTGTGGGTGGACTCAGAATTTATTTGCCTAACAAACTCCGAAGGTGATTGTATTAGCTAGTGAACTTGGATTCAGTGCAAAGATTCCCTTAAGGCCAGTCTGATCTGTGTATGAATTTGGGGTCTAAAACTTACTAGCTGTATGAACTTAGGTACATTATTTGAGCTCTTTCAAAAACAACTCCCTTACTCCTAAAGGGAAAATGCCGATGTCTTCCAAAATGACTTTTATGCGAATTAATTGATACAAAATGCAGCAAGTTCAGCTATCCATAGTGCTGTATTATTGAAAACTTTAAATCTAATTTTCAGCCAGGTGTGGTGGTATATGCCTAGAATCCCAGCAGTTGGGAAGCTGAGGCAGGAGGAATGCTGCAAATTCAAGGCCAGCCTGGGCTACCTAGTGAGTTCAAGGCCCGTGTGAACTCAACAGTGAGATCCTGTCTCAAAAAACAAAACAAAACAATTTTTTCAGTCTTTTCATTTTTATTATTGCTACAAAAGAAAATATAAAAATTTGAAAATGAAACAAATGTAAATAAGAGGTACATTGTCAAATACAGTAAATGTTTAAATTTAAACATTTATGACAGTGAAGGACTCATTGCCGTTAATTCCCCTCCCCACTTTGAAGTGAGGAACGCTCCTGCCTTGAAACACTCGTCCCGCGGTCCTTGCCGGTTTCTGAAGCACCTCTGGAATCTGTGTCCATGAGTGTCTGACGGACTTGATGCCCTGATTTAAACACTGTGCTGCGATTTCTGCCACGTGAAACCTTACAGTGTGTCCGTCTTTATCTTTCTCGGTGGATCTGGCTCTTCTCCACAGTCCAAATGACCATGAAAGGGAACCATTTTGAATAGATTCAAAACACTGAAGCAGCCAGGGCAGCACAGCGGAAGACGTGGAGAGGGCCCTTCAGGCAGTGGCCGGAGCAGGGGGTAAGGGTCTGCGGAGGGAGGGGTACTGTCAGGGTGTCTCTCACTGCAGTAATTTTTAAGATAAACATTCGCTGTATTTTCATTCACAACCCCATGGCCAAGTTTTTCTCTCAGATAACACTAGAACCCATTATTCACTTACAATTTGACATTATATCTAAGTCTTTCTCAAAGTGCTTAATACTGGAATCAATATTTATTTATAGCATACTTGAAACACAAAAACTCACATTTAGATTAGTAAACCAATTAATATTGACACTTTTCAGATTTTCAAAGGTAAGATCACAATTGCTGTATTTCCATTTTATTAAAAACAAGATAAAATAGCTGTTGGTTGTTAGTCTCCAAATGCATTTTCAAATAATTCCATAGAAATTTCTATAGAAAATGCCTATGCTCCTCAGGTCCTTACTGTGGTCCTCAAGGTGTGAAGCCTGGCCAGCACTGTCAGCATCATCTGAGAGTTCCTGGAAATGCAAATTCTCAGTCCACCTCAGATTGCTGTATCACAAATGTCATTGGGTCGCGCACCTGAATTTGCCTCTTAGCAGACTCCTTAGCGCTTCTGATGTAAGCTCAAGCTGGGGATCCACTGTTCCCAGCCGTTCTCTGGCACCTTCCTTCTAACTTAGCGATGGTGAAACTTTCAGGACTTTCAGTGATGCAGCTTTTCCATCCTACTGTGTGCCTGCTCTCAGTAAAGGAAACACAGTTCTCAAAGATCTTCAGGTTAAAAATATTGCAGTAATTCTTGATTTCTCATTTTTCTGTGTGGTCACATTTTAACCAGAAAATCCCTTCTAACCTTTAGCTGCTGTGTTACTGTGCTACTTTTCTCCTGGCTGAGACAAAATACCCAACACTCACAAGTTAGAGGAGGAAAGGTTTATCTCAGCCCACAGTGTGTGGAGGTTTCAGTCTGCAGCTGATTGGCTCAAAGGCAGGACAGCATGGCAGAGGGGCACTGCCGAGCAGAAACAGCCCATGGCGGGGTAGGTAGGGGCCGCAGCAGCGGAGAGCAGGGAGCAACCTGTTTGCCTTATATCCCATCCGGCTGCTGGCCTAGGGGTTGTTTCCACCCACACTTAGGCCTTCCCATTATCTACACTCAGAACGAGGCTAACCCTTTCATTACCTTTAATCCTATTTACACATGCTGGGTGCAGCCCCCTGTGAAAAGCCCACCTACGAGGGCATGAGACACTCACCTCCTATCATGTCCTTGTTTACACTTCTGTCACCCTCAGTGCCTCACTGCAGGTCTCTTGCTCCTGCGGGGTTACTGCAGCGATCCTCTCAGTGATTCCTCCTCATTCCCTCTCCCCACTGTCAATGCAGCAGCTGCAGTGGTGGCTTGGAAAGAAGTCTGACGGAGGCACTGCGCTGTCCCTTGGCACATTAGTCCCTTCCCGTCCTTTTCCTGCTCTCTCCTACATTCAAGACGCCGGAGCCTGGAGCTCCTGACACTAACGTTTAGATTGAATGCCAGCAGTGAGAGATTTTGGGGGTCTCACTGACTTTTCTTTACCTGCTTCTCTGCTGGTGTTTTCACAGCTGTTCCTAAAATTGCTGTAACCTCTTGACTCTGGTAATAAACTTAACAGCTTTCTCTAATCTTCATTCTTTAACTCTGCCAGTGATTTTATCAACACTAATTTCCCTTCCTGCTTGAAATACCTGGAGTAATTTCTATTTTTCTGATAGAATGCCGAGCATTCTGGTAAAAACGTTTGCTGGTTTCCCATCTCACTCCGAGTAAAATTCCCCAGTTGCCCTCAAGGCGCTCGGGGACTTGACCCTGCCCTCGGACTCTCACTCCTCCAGCCCTGTACCCTGCTGCAGGCGCACCGGCCTGGCTGCTGCCCTGGGAGGTAACCGGGCCTTCACTGACCGCAGGCCCTGGGCTCCTGTTCCTTCTGCCGCAGAGCCTGTCCTGCAGAGCGCTGCCCGGCACGGTGCTCTGTCGCCTCTGTCAGTTCTTTCCTCACAGATTATTGTTAAATAAATGTTTATCAGAAATCAACCGTAGCTCGACTTAATGGTAACAAACAGAAACAAAACACATGGGTCACAAAGTATTAAAATATAAAATATTTTTAAATTTCACGAGAAAATTTGCAAGAAATATATACAAAAAATGAGAAAACATTACAGAGAAATTAAAACTTTCAAGAAATATTTTAAGGTGAAACACTTGAGGATAACAATTTTCTATGAATACCCAAAAGATTTGAAATCATCAAAACCATTTTGAAAAGGAATAAAAAACCTTAGGAAGTCAAATATGACATTATTTCCAGAATTAGTAGACATTTATAGTATCTTATTTTCTCTTTCAAATTTTCACACTAGGGAGATAATATGACGCTTGCACATACAAATCTGATTTATTTTACTAAATATAGATTCTATTTACCTAAAAAGTTGTATCCATGGCTGAAGATTTAGCTCAGCAGCCTAAGCACCTGTCTGGCTATGCAAGCAAGGTCATGAGTCTGGCCCCCGGTACAAAAAAAAAAAATTGCACCCATTTACTTATAAAATCTCCAGCTTATCATTTTTATGGCTAAATGATATTCCATTGTACAAAAAATATTTTTATCCATTCCTTGGTTAATGGGTATTTAGGTTGTTTCCAAGATTTTGCTATTACAAATTGTGCTGCTCCAAACATGGGCACATGTATATCGCAGTGGTATCATGTTATTATATACCATCATTTTTGTAAGGAGGGATGATCACTTGATTTAAAGGTAGCCTCTATCCCAGTACAGAGCTGTGACACAGAGAGAATAAAGATCTCATTAAAAATAGGAAAAAGCACACAACTTGGAGGAAAAGTTCATCATCTTTCATGGCTTTTAATTATTAAACCTAGCATTTATGTCCCCAAAGGGCCTAGACAGACGCCTTGAAGAAAGTGATGCTGTTGTCCTGGCGGTGACAGGGATGCTGTGGCCTCCCCACGACGATTGGTTAGTGCAGTCACAAGGTCCCTGCAGTCTGAGAGACCACTGCATCATTTTCACCTTCGTTACGTTCTCTGGGACATTGGATTAAAAAGATGCTTCCTTCTTTGCAGTAATAAGTCAGAATAAAAGACATTTTATTTAAAAATATTCGTCTCTACACCCCCAATCCTAGGAAGGACTCTTAGGTTCATTTATCTGTTTCCTGTTACTTGCCTGTTACAGTGATAGGCTTGCCATCCACTAAATCCATCAGCTCTCCTATTCTTCGTTCATAGTTTGCTGTTTTGGGAGGTTTATTTATTATTAGAAAGCAATAAGAAAAATGGAATTTTAAGTTTATGAAAAACACAAACTGGAGATAGTACAGTAGTCAGTCTCTCCTCGAGCCTTTTTAAGCAGGTGCTGCTTGTTTTCCGGAGTGCCTGGCTGGAAGGAGGGGTGAGGAGAGCGAGTTTACATAGAAAACCTTTCAGGTCTTAGTGTGAAGTGGAAAACTAAATCAACTGGAGCCAGCGTAATATTGAAATATAGAAAATTAAATGCATCTAAACATCTCTGTGACCCGGGCTATTTAGCCACAGGTATGTGCACTGCCTTTAAAAAAACCAACAAGCTTCTAAAGAGCAAAAATGAGATAACTCAGGGCTGAGGCTTTAGCTCAGGGGCATAAGCACCTGCCTTGCAAGCAGGCGGTCATGAGTTCAATTCTCGGTACCGATAAAAAAATAAAAAAAGAGAGAGAGAGACAAAAAAATGAGATAACTTTCTTTACAAACTGGATGGAACATTTCAGGAATAAATGTAGCTGGGAATGACAAAGGAAACACAAAGGATGAAATTACCCTTTATCAATTTAAAGAGTGAAAAATGGCTCAAGTGTGCTAAGTTTCTTGGCTGTAAGAAATCTGAAGACACAAAATTGAAAGTTGAGGTCCTGGGCAGAGTTCTCCTGGAGGTGGGCTTTCTGTATCTGGGCACAGACAGGGAAGCTTCCATACCTGGCTTCTTTTGCTGTTCTCTGTAAGCCTCCAATGGCAAGATTTGTTTTTATCCTTCCCTAAGCTTCCTCAGTGATCCTAGGATATGTATGGATGTTGCTATTTCCATAGCTATGTGTTTGTGTTGGATCTGGGAAGCTATGTCTAACTTTCTTTTTTTAAATATAACAGTGGTAGGATGTTAGTAGATGATGAAAGACAAGATGCAGCAAATTCTGAGTGGAGATTTGCAGTTGCCTTTGTTGTAGGTCTGTTCAAGATCTTCAATCTGTTTACTGTTCACTATGAATCTCTGAAACCGGAAGGGACATAGGACACAAAGTGCCTGAGTTGATCTGATTGGGGAACCGTTTCTTTTTCATGGAGTCTCTTGGCAGAATTCATTTGGAGTGGAATACATTTTTGATGCTGCTGATCTGTAGCACAGTGCAAATTTGTGAGCAAAGCCAGGACGGCGAGGAGTGGTCTGCAACCCATGCATCTTCAGCTTGCATTTCCCAGATATTACGGTTTGTGTCTAGGTGGACCCCAAGCCTCATGCAGTCATGGAGGGGGCTGAGTCTAGCGTTGTCATCAGTTTGTTGTCCAGTGCTGGGACTGGTGGCCTGAGTGCTACACCCGCCCAGGGGCAGAGCAGGCATGCAATATAAGGGAGGGAAGGAGGCTTCTTTTCTTTTCTTTTCTGTTTTTGCCCTGTTCATTCTTGTCACTTGTGGGCTGCCGTGAATGACCGCCATGCCACCCTGCCTTGGGGCCAGCTGAGTATGGACTGAAATCCCCCAAAACTGTAAGAAATAAACCTTTCCTTCCTTCATGTTGGGCATCAGGTATTTTGTCTCAGCAATGAGCAGAAAGACCCCAGATCACTGCACTTTCCTTCTCTTGCGTGTTACATGGCCTGGAAATGCCCACAAATCTCCCCTCCACTTCTCCTCTTTGAATCCCTTTGAGTAACACCTGCTCTTCACTGGGAACTCGATGTGAAAATCGCCAATGTACAAGGCATCTTCATAACCCTGGTCCTGTATTTGTTCTCTTCCATTTGCACACTGGCCACCTGGATCTTTCCATTTGGCATAAAACACCCGTCTGCATCAAGAAAGAAAGTAAATGCAGGAAGCTACAAAAAGCTCCTTGACTTGGCTTATAGGAAAATAACAGGTGTGGTTGGTCTTTCCTTGCTTCTGGTGAAGTAAAACTAAGGGCAAGGGACCTGGAAAAAATCATACGAAACAAAAAGATGATCAGCATTCTCAGCATACAAAGAGATAATAATAAATTGGAAAGCAATTTGTTAAGACAAACAAGTAAATTTCACAAGCTGTATTTTTTTTTATTTTTGAATAGTCCAAAGATATCATCTTGAACAGAGGATGCCATATGCAACAAAGCAAGTTTTTAAGGAAACCAACAATGCAATAATAGAGCTGGCATGTTAGATAGAAATTGGAAATACAGTAAGTAATACATGCAGTAAATCTACAGAGGACCTTTGACTTAGGAACTCAGTGCATTTCCGAGGCCTGGTTGTAACTTAAGTTGTCAATCGTTGGCTCAGGCTCCTCTACAGCCTTTGAAGTCTCTGTCCTGTAACAGGCAGAGCTCAGGGTCCTCAGGGAGACACTGGCCCAGGCCTTCTCCGCTAACCCCCTACTGGAAAGGATGTTGTAATGTTTCTTCCAGAACTCTAAAAGGGTTAAATCTGCCTCGGAGAGCTCTGGAAGCACAAGCAGCTGGCGTTCAGATCATAACTGAAGAATCTGGCTGTAAGGTAGAACTGAAATTCTGGTTCTAAGGCCAGTTGTTCATACGTCAGGCCAGCTGTAACTCCAGGATCCCCTGATTTTGGAAAAAATATTAAGCTATTTCCTACCAGGTGCAGTGATGGACACTTGTAATTCCAGCCACTCCAGAACCCAAAGCAGGAGGATCACAAGTTCAAGGGTGGGCAAGGCAATTTATCAAGACCCTGCCTCAAGATAGCATTTTTAAAAAGGGCTGTGGACATAGCTCAGTTATGTGACAGGCCTGGCCTAGCACGCGCATGGCCCTAGGTTCAGTCCCCAGCATCGGAAAAAGAAAAATGTTTCTAGAGAATGGAAGAAACTAAAATAATTAGAGGTATTTAAAGAGAAAATATCAACTATGAGAGGCACAGAATAAAAATTTAGAATACAGATAAAGTTTATGTTCCTGAAGATGAGTCCAAATTAGATGGAACAAGAGCAAAGCTATAAACAGAGTAAAAGGGTGTGTACACGAAATCAGACTTCTGTGCCTCTGACAAAATAGGGAGGATTAATGTCTAACCATGTAATATAAGAAACTTAAAAATCACAAAGCAAAGGAATTTTAAAAGATTGTATGCATGCAAAAAATTATCTACTAAAGTAGAAAATTCAAGCTAGTTGCACTCTTCTCCCTAACAGTAAATGCACGGACTTCACGGCAGAGTATTTATCTAACCCTCAGGGTAAAGTTGTGGCTCAAGAAATTTTTATCTAGCCACATGGTTTTTAAGATGTGAAGGTCCTACAAAGATATAATCAGATTTAGGAAATATTAGCCAAGTGAACAGGGCATTAGTTTGGAGATTTTTCAGAGCCATACTGAGAGAGAAAGATCAGATTTTACAAAGCATTTTTGTTACTAAGAAGGAAAGAATAAAAATAAGTGAGTGGCTGCAGGCTGTGGCACTTATAACTTTTGTTTATGTTTCCACATTTTAGCCTCCCCTCGCCCTCTGTGGCACACAGAGAGCTTTATACTAACGCACCATTTCTTTTCTTTTCTTTTAAAATTTTATTTAAAGGAAGACTAAACAAAACAGAAAATGAGTAGAAATAATACATACTTTCAAAGAAAAAATAAACAGTAAGAAATCACTAGTTGATTATTACATATTGTCCTCATACAAATAGTTGTTAAAAATATAAAAGTGGAACATATAAAGTGGGGATTCAAACAGCGAGACTGCAAACAGTTCTGTTCAACTATCCAACAAAAACTTAGTAGCATGGTTATCAATACTATACACTGAAACATATATGCAGTTATCCATATCTTCATTTGTGTTGAGATTAAACAAACCATAACAAGCTAAAATCACTCTGAACAAAGAGTAGTAGTATTGCTGGATTTCACATCATGACACTGCGGGATCAGCACTGGGGACAGTAGTGTCTCTTTTTCTTCAAAGTGTTTGTTCATTTCATCTTATGTTATAAGATCAGTTCTCGTAAACTGTTTATAGGTTCTATGCATGCATAAGTCTTAACATGTATTTCTATCCTTTTTATATTAAAGGGAGAAACACAACAAAACAAAACATATTCCTATAAACACATGAAAGGAAAAAGACATATGAGACCACTGTACAAGGAATTCTACATGGTTCCTGTGTTGTCTCTTGTTATCTTCAATAGAACTGGCAATATCATCAGACATAGTGTAATTGAATATAGCAGTACATAACAATATTAATAAAGACAAAACTTTGTAGATAGTGTGAAACTTCAAAAACAGGTAATAATCAAACCTGAATGGATATTGTAGCGAATCTTGTCATCTTCAGTGTAGTTGCCTATACTCTTAGACTTGATACTATCCATCATAACAGTTTTGTATAAAGTCTGTTGATACCAAACAGCAATCAAACAAACCAGATTTAACTAAGATCAGTCATGATAAAACAGTATAAGTCATGCAGGGCTCCAGGTTAAGTTAATAGGAAATTAAAGCTGATTATTGCACTATATCCTGTTATTTTTGGGATAACTGTCTGTGCCCTCAGATCTAGTGCAAGTAGACAAACTGGGACAGCATAAAATCTATCTAAGCAGAACAGTGTGAGTAATGTGGGTTTTAAATCCTGATACACTATTAACAATATCCTCTGCCATCTTTTTTAAGACTATTCCTCCCCTTTCATTCCCCCAGGGTGCACTGTGCATTTTGGGTCTCACCAAGACCCTCAGTTTTTAGATTGGGTGGGGGAGGGCAACCTGCTATTTACCTAAGTGTTTCCAAACCTTCTCCCCTCCGGACTTGACCTCTAATTGTATTCCTTTACCTAGTAAAGCCTGTCTTTTCAGCCTATCTACAAATACTGGTTGAGTTGCCCCTATTACTCTCTGGTTCTCTGTCACATAGAGTATTGTTTTCTCATATTTGACTCTTGGTCCATAAACCCTTTTTCAGGTTAATTATATTTCCTATAAAGAGCATCTTTGTGGACTGTACCTCTTGATCTACTCTGCCTGTGTTTCTCTCTCTCTCTTTTTTTTTTTTAGTGTATCAAGGATATCTATATTAGAGATTACAGCCTACCTTCTCTGCCTCATTTCTGTTTGCTCTTTTTCTACCATTAGTTGTCTGCTTTTCTTCTTCATTCCACTTTCTGCTCCATTCATTGAGGCCTCTCTGCCCCTGTTCCTGGAATTCTGGTACTTTTCTCTCTCTCTAGAATGTCCTTCAGTATTCTCTGTAGAGTTGGATTGGTGGTCACGAATTCCCCCAGTTTCTCTTTGTCTTGGAAGCATCTTGTTTCTCCATTAATTTCTAGAGACAGTCTTTTAGTGTACATCAATCTGGGCTGGAGGTTATTTTCTTTCAGGGCTTGGAATACTTTGCTTCAAGCTCTTCTTGATTTGATGGTCTGTGTTGAGAAGTCTGCCATGATTTTGATGGGTCTTCCTTTATAGGTAATATGTTTCTTTTCTCTGACAGATTTTAATATTCTGTTCTTATATTGAATTTCTGGGCTCTTGATTATTATATGCCTGCGTATAGCTCTGTTTTGGTTGTAGGTGGCTGGAGTTCTGAATGCCTCATACATCTGAATATCATTTCCTTTTCCTATGTTTTGGGAAGTTTTCCTTAATTATTTCTGTGAATAGCCTTTGTAGTTCCTTTGTTTGTACCCCTGCTTCTTCATTCAGATTTTTTATTCTTACGTTATAGATCCTCTTGTCATCTTCTAGTCTTTGTATTGTTACTGCCTGTTTCCTTGTTATTTTTAAGAAATTTTTCCTTTCATGATCACACATTGCAAACCTGTCCTCCAGTATGGATAATCTATCCTTAGTTTCTTTCAAGCAATTTTGCCAGCTTTCAATGGAGTTTTTTATTTCCTGGTAATCTCTTTGAACCTGCTTCATATATTCTATATTTTCTTTATCTTCTTCATCAAACATTTCTCTCCTTTGAATTCTTCCATTCTTTCATCTGTGTCTTCTTGAGAGCTGCTTAGCATTTCTTTTATTAATCTACTTATATCTTGTTTTATGGTTAAATATTTCACTTTTGAACTCGTCTATGAGGTCCCAAAGATATCTCTTTATGTCCACTGATGCTGTGCCTGATATTGCATGTTTGCTGTCCTCAATCTCTTTTGTATTTGCCTCTCCTAGATCAATGTTCTCAGGACAGGGGGCTGGGGACTTTTTCTGGTTGCTTCCTCTTCTCATGTTTGTGGTTTCTTCCATACAGATGTATAGAGAAGTTCCAAGTCCCTTTCCTTGTTGATTATGGTTCTTCTCAAGCACACTGGCCAGGTGATCCTGCCCACTCCAGTGTGTTATTGAAGTTCAGACAAGGCAGTGTATGTTGGCTCCTCCCCTCTGGGTCAGTCAACCTGCTGAGGCCTTCACTGCATTATTGTGCACTGCGCATAGGGAATTGGTTTGGGATAACTTACTGGGTCTCAGCCAGGGCATGACCCAGGCCAAGCACACCCTACCCATCGTGTCTGGGAAGAGAACAACTGACTGAAGTCACTGCTGTTCCTTGTTCTTGCCAGTCCGGCCAGATTGCAAATATTGTCCCGTTGGTGTCCCTTTCCTGTGGAAGGGTTTTATTCCTGGCACTCACCGCAGGTCGATGTAGGTCCCTTTCTGGCTCCGTTCTCCACTGGGCTCGCTGAGCTCCGACTTAAATGCTGCTGCACTTCAGTGTGACTATGGTTCCAGTGAGTCAAAGCGGTGGGAATTCAGGCATGTGAGAACACAAATCTTAGTTGCCTGAATAGTACCCCGGGACTGCATGTTTGATTGGTTCTTTTTGCTTTAGTTTCTTACTGGGTTGAGAGGATCCATCTCCCTCTGTCCGGGACTCCCAGGCTGTGTTATTTCGCCATCTGAGTTGTCTGTCCCAGCAGGCCTCTGTATTCTGCTCTTATCTATCCACCATCTTTACCGGAAGCCTCTCATGCATGTCTGCAACACAAGTGTAGAACACTCACTGTGTCTGTCAGTTTGTAGTTTAAGAGTTGTCAGTTCGATATTCTCAAAATACAGAGTGGTTGGTAACTTGTGGGATTAAAGAGTTTTGCCACTGCTGGTAGATATTTATGTTTCTGTGTTTCAAACTGAGTCTTCAGTTGGGATCACCTGGCCAGTGTGCTTCAGAAAGGGACTGTATGTTTCCCAGAGCTGCTAAGATAATTGGTTGAAAGAAGAAGGAGAGGATGCTCGTGCTGGCTTCCTGGTTGTCTCAGTGGCTGCATCCGTACAAGCAGCCAGCAGCAGGACGCACCCGGGAAGAATATTTGCTTTCAGTGGTTTTCAAACTTGCAATCTTTCTTCTTCCCAGGCACACAAGGTACTCCATTCTCATGTACTCCATAGACGTCCTTTGGCATTAGATTCTGTCATGCTTGAATTCCAGCCCAGGGAATATCCCACCTCCCAGCACCATTTCTGCTCTTTTTTCTCCTGCTAGCTTGCGGCAGACCAGCACGGATACCTTGCAAGCCGATGCTGAGAAAAGTGAAGTCTCAGCCAGGAAGCCTGGGGGACCCACATCCCTGCGTGGAGGCCAGCCACTGGCAACAAGCAGAACTGTTTTGGACTTGATGGAACAAGATGTAAACGTCTACTGGGTTAGCCCATTAACATTATGGCAAGTTTTGTCACAACAGTGAGGCTTAAACTAATACAGACTTTCACATATTTGTATCTGGATAAATTTCCTCCACTAAAATATAGGTCTATAATGCTTATTAGTTTATGGTCACTGTGAATCTGTATTCTATGTAACAATTGGTTTATTAAATAATTATGTCTATAATTCTTATTGACTTACCATTTCACATATTTCAGCTCAATTGTGAAAAGTTTGATTATTCAACAAGCAGTGTTGGGTTACATGATCAGAAATTTAAAGAAAAAACAGAATTAAGAACTGTAACTCAATTATGTCAAATTCTGTTAAAGAATAAGGAAAGTGACCCTACGGACGTCAGACTGTTTGTGTGTGTATCCCAGCACTGCGTGTGTGGGTACAATCAGGACCCAAAACTGATTTCAAGCAGATGACCATGAAAGGGATGGGGATGCAAACATTGCATTTACTCCTGGAAAAGCTTTAAATTAGTAAAATTGGAAAATAGAGCAATGTCACCTATGTATGAAAAATACATAAAATGTTCCATAATTTTATGGTACCAGTGTAGCTTTTGGAATTTAAGGAATCATGAAAGTGTACACAGTGATACTCATGGGAGTGTTGTTTTTAGCAACAGTGAAAATCTGAAAGCAGTCTCAGTGTGTAATGAAGGGAATTGGCTGGGTGAATGCAGAACGTCTGTCAGGTATAACTGCGCTGATTAAAGGCCGTGGCTTCAGTGTCAGGTGGGCCTGAGTTTGGTTTCTTTCGACCTTAACTGCTCATTAGTGGTGTGAGTTTGAATAAGCCACTTCCCGTCTAGATATTTATAAAATGGACTAATAAAACACTTGCAGTTTTATTAGAAGGGTCTCCATGTGCAGAGCATCAATGTGTACCAACTGGTGGCCATCACAGTCAATGATTAGGGGGTCAGAAAATGACCGACCCCACAGCTTACAGGGGTCTGTGAGAAGGACATCTAACGGGTGGAGCCACGGTCAGCAGGGCTGAGCTGGGATCATGCATCCTCTCTTCACCACACCTCCCTGGGCAGTGAGTCCCCTCCCTTTATGAGCTCCCACTTCTGCCCACTCCCCATCACTGCCTGTGAGGGTCCTGAGTCTTGGCACCCCTTGTCTGCACCCCTGTGCCAGGCTCCCAGCCAGCCAGGTCTGTGCCCACAGTGGCTGTGTGAGCTTTCCAAGGCCCAGATCTGATCCCCTGTCCCCAAGACCCTGTCCAGGCTTCTCACTGCAACCTGGACTCCCCCAGGGCCGCCTTTGGTCTGCCTCTTCCCCAACTTTTCAGCATCATCTTCTCCCTTCGTCTCTAGGTCACCACCTTTAGAAGCAGGCTCTCCCCTCTGCCTCTCAGACCCCTGCACCCACCCCCACTGCCGCACTGTGGCCCTGCTTCTGAAGGCTCCTTTGGCTTGGTGCACTTTCCCTGAGGTCTGGGCTCCACTGTGAGTGTCCCCTCCGCAGAGTCCCTTCTGCCACCCATGACAGCAGCTCTGGGGCCACGCCCGATCCCCCTCCCACTTTACCACACGCTTCCCTCCCTCCTCTCCTCCCCAGCTGCTGCCGCATAAGTCCCTGGAGGACGGGCTGTGCTGTGCACACCTCCTGGTGCTCAGGGACCCAGCCAGCAGGATTTGTTGTTTTAGAGAGTGAAAGGGCTTCATTGCTTACTTCATACAGGAATCACGACGGCTGTTTTTGCAATGCAGAATAAGATAGTAATGGTGATAATTCGTGGGCATGGAATTAGGGGTGCCGTAAATGTTTTTATTTGCAGCTTCCACATTTTATATCTTTTCTCCTGCAGTCTATTCCTTTTGGAATTTTTTGAATCTCCAAGTCCTTGGGTATTTATCTTCATACATACCTAGATGGCAATTGGTAATAAGAATGTGTAATAATTTATACTCAGCTGGCCATGCTTCAGCAGTGGATGGTGATTAATAATTGCGGTGTCAATGATGATAATAAACATGGTAATTAGAAAATGGGAATGGTTGTGCCTGATTATGATGGGAATTATGAGAAAAGTTCCTCGTTTTCTTCCTTCCATTCTTTTGTTGTTCTCTGCCTGTCTCTCAGTAAAATAAGTGTAATATTTTCTGTCTACAGGTAACAGTGTCCTTTTTATGAAATTCCTAGTGTGGCCTTTGAATGTCCTGGAAGCAGATATAATGCTCTAGGGTGAAAACAAGGCTGTAATCTGGAGATGAACGGAAGGAGACGGCAGTTCAGAGAAATATTCTAAAAGACTGAGACTCAAAAGCAGTTAGTTCACGAAAGGCGCCTAGGGCCTAATTTTGCTTATGAAAGATTCCATGGGCTCCTAACAATTCCTTAATGTTTTATTTAACAGAGTTTTTACAAGTTCCCTGTCCAGCTTTGCTATTTACCTGTCCTTTCATTTCCAAACCTTTTTTGTCTTAGAGACTGTGCCAGGCACCGTGCGAGTAGCCAGGAAATGGCCACAAAGACAGCCTCATCCCCAGGGGGGTGCACAGGTGGCCGCTGGTGAACCCTGGAGTCCCAGCTCTGCAGGAGGCAGGGTAGCCTCCTGAATAGCAGGAACAGTAAATTTGGGATTGACCCTGGTGAAATTTTCATTCCCGAAGAGTCCGAACTTGGAAAGGCATCTGCAGGATAATCCTCTACCTCCTTACTTCCCCCCGGCTCTGTCTCTCTTGAGCCAGTCACTTCTGACCACCAGGAATGGCGTTTACATGGTGGTCCAGGACCAGGTGCTTTTTCTGGAGGTCACTGCTGCAGGCTGGGGTGCAGCGTTCCTACCTCTGCAGCCCGCGCCCTCCCCCACTGGGGAGCTGGGCTTTGCATTTCTTCTCTGACCTCCCTCCACTGTTTCAGATTTGTGTACTCGTGTTTCATGTATCAGTGGTGATTCCAATTACACGCTAGGTAACAAGGGTTTAATAAAATGTGGCAATAAATTGTGGAAAGACATCATGCATGTGAAAAAAAATGTATTAAGAAATGTGTTCCAGGTAGAGCTTCCAGTATTAAATGACTAATCACTTCCACACACATACACAAAGTGGAGGTTTTATTTAGTGGAACTTGGCATTTCAAAGCTAGAATGCCAAGCAGGGCCTTCCAGCTGGGTGTCGGGCCTGTCTGAAGTCTGTGGCTCTTGCTTCTTTTCCTAGAGAACTTTTGAGATTGTCCTGAGTAGCCTTTGGAGGGCAGGAGGTGGGATCATGTCCAAAGCGAAGAGGGTGCCAACCTCCCTGGAATGTCCGCTCAGATTTATGCCCATGTTCCATTGCCCTGCGATGAGTATAACCAGGATGCACTGCAAGCAGGTGCTCATGGAATTTTAAAAGCAAATACAGTGGTCAAAGAGCTTAGAATTCACTCCAGGCTTTTGCTTTCCTTGGTTGTGTGAACTTGGGCCAGGTTCCTGCACACTTGGGTCTTTATGGCCAGGCCACTATGGGAATGTCTTTCTTACTGAGCTATTACATAGCACCCTGATTCTTCAAAAGCAAGGGCAAAACCCTGCCCCAGTGGCGGACACAAGAAGCACTCAACAAAATGTGGGTCAGATGCAGAGGCGGAGTGACCTGGCAGCTCTGTCATTTGCCTGCTTTCTGGTGCTGAGGGTCGGACTCGGGCTCTCACAACTGCTCACCTGGGTCTCACCTCTGTCCCTGAGCCACAGTGCCCACTCTGGGGGAGCACAAGACAGGCTGGGTGGGGTGGAAGTGCTGTCCTAGCCTTTGGTACGTTAGTCACCCAGTCCTGCTCCACAAGCTCTACTTCTCCCTGAGCTGCAGGACAGGGGACTTGAGAGCACCCACCCCCGCCAGGTCTTGCCTGAGTGTGCCAGTCCCTGAGATGAGGGCTGAGAGTGTCACTCCCTTCTGAGCATCTTGTTCTGGCTGCACGCATGTAGAAATCACGCTTGCTGATACATAGGTGTGCCTTCAGGGTGTCCAGGGGCCCAGAGACCCGTGCTCTGTCCAGGCCTGGACATGCCGTCAGCCCTCGACTTGACTCAGAGGGTCACTAACCTTGCTGCGCACGGTTGCTCTCGGCAGTCTGGATGCCTCTGAGCCGCAGGGGTGGAGAGCTCTGGGAAGAAGGCGGTGTAACCCGCACTTGTGGATCATGGCATAAAACACGGCCCTGGTGGTGAGACTGAAATACATTTATGACAGAGTTGACCTTTGTCCCCAGGGAAGGAACAAAAGAAAAAGGCTGCCTGCCCAAGACCACAGGGTCGGGGCTGGAACACTGGTGGACAAAAGGTTCAGAGGGTTGTTCTGATGTCAGTAAGAGGGAGCAGGGCCTGGGAGGACGCTGCTGGCTCACGTCCGGTTCCCACGCAGCAGTGCCTGTTAGAAGGCGTCACCCGCTGAGAACAGAGCTGCTACTTGAGGAGTCCGGACAGCAGGATGGAGGCTCCATTCTCCAGGCTGGTTACAGGAACAGGACTAGGTGCTCTGCATCCTTCTGAGTTTGTCCTGTGCAACCTGATTCACCTCCTGCTCAGCAACCTGCCACACAAGGCGGGAGGCCCACCCTCAGGTGGAAAAGGACATGTTCATAGCATCTCCCCAGGGGAGGGCAGAGAGCGCCTTCCTCAGGGTCCATGGCACTGGAGAGCCGGAGCTCACCTGATGGGGAATGGAAGAGAGAACCCCCTGATCTCCGGGAAGAAAGGGAGATGCAGCTTGGACAGCCACTGGGGGCTCCAGGCTGGCTTGCCATCATTGTGATGGTGATGACATCCCTGCAATGGTGGTGACGTCACTGCGATGGGGATGGCATCACTGCAATGGTGGTGATGTCACTGTGATGGTGGTGAGTCACTGCTGTGGTGGTGATGTCACTGAGGTGGTGGTGACCTCACTGTAATAGTGATGACATCACGGTGATGGTGGTGATGAGAACAGCACCACCTGGCTTCGAGGGGGTCATTCATCAAGAGCCTTGTCTCATGAACTTTGGCCCTAAATAATGAGGTTTCTGAAAATGAAGGACATCGGACTACAGTGCTCTCACATTCAGACTGGCATCAGAGCGTACTGGGCACTCCCTGAGAAAGCCAACACATACCCAGGTGATGGGTTTAGATCTGTAACTTTTTCTTTTCACATTATCAGTTAGCTTACGGTCACTGTCAAAAGCACCTACACGGGAAAAGAATCCGGGAGAATGAGCCATGCCTTGGTGAGGAGTCTACCATACGTCAGGGGAGTTAACACTCTCCGTTTGGATTGTTCTTCATTTAACAATAATAATACTGAAGGTTTCAGCTAATTAATTCTAGAAAGGATGTGAGCTGACTATATTTTTGAAAGATCAGTGATAGCATCAGTGGGATTTGGACTTAAATTATAATGTGTGTATAAATCAGGTAATATTTTTGTAAAACTATGAAAAATCACAGCCTTGTCAGTGGCCCGTAGCACTTCCATTCTACACCGGTTCAGCTCGGGCTTATCTTGCTTTAACTCGGTTGCATGTTTTGAAAATTTTTACAGAATAAATTATGAGCATATGCTTCGTCAAGGAGATTCCTCACCTGTGAAAGATTTATGGTGGGAGCTTTCAAATGACAAATCCTTTAAAATTGGGAATATGTGTAGACTTAAAGAGATTTGGCTCATACATGTGTGTCTTACAGTAGAAGGCATATTTCGTACTGAAAGGTCTACAGACTCGCCCCCTTTCTAGTGTGATGTCAGTGCTGGACTGGATATCTCTCTCTTTCTCTCTCTCTCTCTCTTGTGTCTTCCTGCAGTGAGGATTGAATTTAGGATCTTCTTGTTATTTATTTATTTATATATTTGGAAAGAGATTCTCACTAAGTCGCTACATTGAAAAGGTTGAGCTTGAAATTGCAATCCTCCTGCTTCAGCCTCCCAGGGTCCGGGAGTATTCTTCCAAGCCTGACTTAGTTGTTTGATGTTGTTTGGTTGTGTTAGTTCTATTTTTGTTTAAAACGGTGTTTGGGCAGCTTTCTACCCTCTGACCCTCACTTCCTCATTCGAGAAATAGATTATGAAGCTCCTGTGGGGGTTGATGAAAATTTGGAAACAGCAGAGTGGCTCCGGATTAAGCACTGTGTAATTCCGTTGCTAATATTCGATTGCTCCTTTAACTAGAAATTCTGAATTCCTATCTGAGAGAGGAAAATGACTGAAACTTCTGGGATGAGGACATCTCCAATTCAGGAATTTAAAAGCTGGTGACAAAAAAAATCTACAAAAACTGTTCTAAAAAGCAAGCAAATACAGACACTGATGTTGTGTCACAGAAGACAGCAGTGGTGAGACACAGGAGAAGGACGGCAGGGCCATGCTGACCACCAGCCACTTTTTCTGCATTGGCAAGTTGGTAGCAAGCCAACTTGCTTGAGGTTAATTTCCCCATCTCCACCCACCATCGTTTAACTAAAATTATTTCAGGCTGTCTCTCCCTCTCTGACCCTTACAAGAAGATCACAGTGATGTGGGGATTTTGCTACTGGTCAGAGGTCCCTACCCCGAGGGAACAGCCTCCCCTCATGGCTGATAACCTTCCTAACTTTAGGAGGTCGGTCCCTTAGGTGTCTCTGGGATGTGGTCACTTACAACTCAAAGTCAGCTTGTCCACTCACGTTATGGACAGCTAACAACCTCTACTCTCCTTGACCAGGAACCTTCCTTCCCCAACTTCTGGGACAAAGTCTCCTTGTAACGTCACAAAGCTGGTGGAACCAGTGTCCTGGCCACTTGTGGTGAAGCACAAGGGTATCTGTTTAAGTCTGAGTGGACGGAATGGCCACCCTTTTCTAAATGAGCCAACTGAGATGGCTTAAGACCAAATTCATCAGTGACAAACCCGGAATGAAAACCATCGAAGGCCCCCACCAGACCTGTGTTCCTTCCATGCCAGGAAGGGATTGGGAATTATCGGGATGGGGAGGTGCGGACCCTGGAGAGTGTACACTCTTAGTTCTCACGGGGTGGGGGGCGCCTGCAAGGGCTGGGCCGTGCCCGGGCGGCCTCCGTGTGCTCCGCACTGCATGGAAGTTCAAACAGCCTGTTTCTTCGGTTATGCACAGCTGGGTGACGTGCGAGGGCTCCCACAGCACGAGCTGTTTGCAGTCCTGTTCCTTTCCCATCTAACGTCATGTCCCGTACATTGTCCCAGCTAGAATTTGAATTACTTGTTGAAATTTGGGGGAATCATAATTTGATCTTTGTTACTCTTTCCCTGAGTGCAAAGGCTTGATCTAACTAAAGAGTCTTGAAAACGGGAAGTTACAGTTTCTTATAGGAATCGTGTTACAGAGAGCTGGTGTAAGAGAGCCCAGAATGTCCCAAAGAAGAACGAAGTCATCAGACCCTGCACACCCAGGTGACAGATCTCTTCTGGGTGGTCCCTAAGAGCACAAGGACCCCAAGGAAGGGGAGAGACCCAGTGGAGCGCCTCCTGACTTTGGCTGGATTTGACTATTCTCGCAGGCCTCCCGGCTGGCCCCCGAGAGGCAGACCCGAGGGGAGTCTTGGTCTGGGTCTGTGCTTCCTCCCTGCCCTCTGGTGTCCTTGGCCAGCAGTGGCACCAAGCAGTCTCTCTGGCCAGCTCCCCTGTTCCCCACAGGTGATGAGACTTCCGTGGCTGCCACCTGCGTGGTTTCAGATGCATCTGGGGAGGAAGGCTGGGAAGAGCTGTCCACTGCAGCTCTGAGCTCAGCTCGGGGATCTCGATGGGGGAACAGAGGAAGGTGCTGGGTCCTGGGGTGGAGCTGGGGCAGCGTGCTGGGGAGAGCTTTCCTGAGGAAAGCTGGAGGATGCTGGCGTCTGCCCAGGAGAAGTGGAGGAGGGCCTTGCGGTGGAGGGAGGGGAATATGCCAGCTCCCAGGGAGGACAGCAGCTGGGGCCTGGGGACCCAGAGGGAGGCCAGAGTGGGTGGAGCTTAGAGTTCGGGGCTCTCTGAGCTGCCTCTGTGCAAGTCCTACAGAAAATCTGGTGCTGTGTCTCGTGATCAGTCCCAGGGCAGAGTCCCATAGACAGATGCCTGGTAAAGACGGAAATACTCAGGCCCTAATGGCAACTGACACTGACATGGGCCTGAAGAGGGAAACTGATTGCTAGGGAAGAAGAGGCAAACAGGTGAAACCATCCAGGAAGACACACATGGAGGGACTGAGATGGAAGGGACTGGAGGCTGACGGTGACTTCGCGGGAGGGCGGTTTTCATTGATTTTAACTTGCAGTGCTCCTTTAGAGGGTGGTGTGAACACACCTATGTTTAGCATTCCTTCCTTTTTTGACTGTTTTTTGTCTATTCCAACAACAAGCAGTGAGTCTCAGTTTTTTATCCGCTGTGCATTGCCAACGCTGTACACGCTAGTTTCACCAAAGAGCTGGACCCTGGCGGGGGTTTCTGAATTAAATTAGCTTTCAGAACCAGTTAAAGTCCTTCCATTCTATTAATTCAGCAGACAATCAAGTTGTTTACTTGTTGACTTTTATCCACAGGCACTCAATCAAAGCAACTATCAAAGAAGGGACCCTATTAGTTGCTAATTTCATGTGTTAGATAGGGACCCTGCAACTCCTGCTCGCATCTGTTTGATAACCTTCTGATCTTCATCACCGTCTCAGCACGGTGGCATTAACTAGTCTGCCATCTATCTTGATAAACAGCGTGGGACTCGTGCAGGCCGATAAGCTGGGCCCCAACTTGTGCCGACGCCTGCAGCTCTGAGCAGGAGCGCTCCAACCCCGAAGCTTGGCTTAAAATCCCAGCTCTGAACATTATTATTTTAAGCAAGGAGAAGAGCTCATTCTAGTACAGCAGCTTTTGTGAACAACTGTGGAGGCCGAGGGTGGCGGAAGACCCCTTGCTCTGTTTTGTGCTGTCTGGGGTTGGGGGGTTAGAGACTATTTCTGCCCCCTGTTGAGTGAGAAGAGCTCTCCGGTCACCTCGGCACACACACCCTGCCTCTGAACGGATGCCTCGCATCTCCAGGTGCCAAGGATCCACAAAGGCTGCTTCCTGGGCCCCAGTCAATGGGAACAGCAGGTTTCCTCTAAGGGAAATTATCCTGGCTTGTGGCATGGATCTGGGTGTCCCCAGGGGTTCCTGCAGACAGTGGGCCAGGTGTGGCTGTCACCTGGATGTGGTATGAGGTAATGTTCAGGTAGCCACAGTGAGACTCAGCCCCAGCCTGTAACGTAAGAGGGGAATACAGGGTGAATACCCCGACGTGGGGCCCCGCAGACACACCCAGAATAAAGGACATCCAGCCGAGGAGGAGGGGGAGCCCTCACGTCATCTCACGAGGGCTTTCCTAGCACAGTTTACAGTCTCGTGCGGCCCAATGACTCAGGTGTGATGTGAGCTCCTTTACACCCAGGCTGCTGGCCCATGCAGACGCCCACGATTCTTTCTCTCCTCCCAGGACTTGCAAACAGCACCCTAATGTGTTTCTGAAGTGAAGTGAAGCTCAGTTTCCTGAGGGCCAACCAGGGTGTGCTCAAGTGCACCTCCTGTTGGGACTCCAAGCTCCAACCTGCCTGTTGTATAAGTGTCACTGTCCACTAGTGCACTGCCCTCTCCAAGTCACCCAGTCCTCCCTTCCCGGACACTACTAACCCCGGTCATTCTGTCATCCTGCAGGTCCTTATGGGAGACCCCCTTTTTTTCACTCCCAAATTCACTTCCCCAATTCAGCTATCATTCTGTCTCGCTCTGAGTACTGTAATGTACTTTTATCTGTCTTTTTTAGATGTTCATTCCTCCAATACATTATACCTATAACAGTGGGTCACTCTCTTTTCTTTGTTTTTTGAAATAGAGTCTTACTATGTTGCCTGGTCTGGCCGCAAACTCCAGTGATCCTCCTGCTTCATCCTCCCGAGTAGCTGAGATTACCGGTGTCTGACACTGGTTGTCCTTGCAGATGACTTTAATAAAGCTGCTTTAGTCAGTCATGGCCACTCAGAATTCTTCGGCAGCTCACTGTCTCAGTGAAGAGCAGACCTTTTCATCCTCCGTTCTGGTCCCTCCCAACTTGACCAAACGTCCGTCTCAGCTCTGCTGCCTCCTCGTGTTTCTGTCCGTGGCTCTTTCTCCACCCACTGCCTTAGGTTTCACGCATCATGCCTTTTTCCATGGGGACTTGCGGCTTCCAGTTCCCTTCTGGTACAGATTTGTTGCTTAGTGGAGTGATTTTCTAACCTCTAGCACCTCCCTCCTTCCCTCCCCGTCCAGTACTCACTGCATTCAGGAGGTGCGCACAGTCTTGTGCACTGTGGGTCTAATATTAGGGTTCCCTTCCTAGTCCAGGGGATGCGACCAGTCCAGCCACCCAGGGAAGCAGATAAAGGCAGAGAAGGCATGGTCGCGGGAGCCAGGCAGCAGCCGAGGAAGGCAGGAGGTGGCTGTGTGAAGTCCAGGGACCTCAGGAAGGAGCACAGAAAAGGAAACCAAAGAGCCGGGCAGGGTTGGGGGAGGGGATGCCTCTGTCTTTAAAACTTGAGAGCTGGTCTTCCAGGTGTTGGGACCCTTGTGTGGATTGTGGCAGGGTTTCTACCTTAGACCGACCAAGCAGGAAGCGCCTTCGAGATGGATTTGTAAATGACAACACTAGAGCCAGTGACCATAGGTGAAGACCCCAATGTAACCTAAGAGGAAGAGAGGACTAAAAGGAATCAAACAAACGGAAAATCTTAGGGGCCAATCTTAGTAGCGGTCCATCCACGGATGCTGGAGATTAGGAAAAGAGAAAGTCAGTTTAACTCCAAGGTGCAGGTTCGGGGGAGGGAATGAAGGGAAGCAAATGGGTCAGGGCTCCATCAGGGAAGAGCCGTGAAGTCAGGCACCGCAGAGGGAGTGCGGAACCCGCTCCAGGCTTGCACTGAGAGATGGGCTCCAGCAGCGCCAGGCGGCGTTTCCTCCCTGGATCAGTCCTGTCCCTGGATGGAAACCTCGCAGAACAGCTGTAGGGGGAAGAGCCCGGAAAGTAGATGGGGAAGAAAGAAAGCAGGAGGCTCGCAGACTTCCCTCTTGACTCTAACGTCCCTCTTTGCTTTGAGTTCTTGAGAGGCTGAAGAGATCTTTCCTGCTTCTAGGCAGCACCCCAATCCTACCGGTGGGAGGAAGTTTACGGGCCGTGTGCGGGCGAGGAGGTCCTGCCCTTGTGAACTCGGGGACTTGTGTGCCAGTGTCTCTTTCTTCTTCCTGTCTTCTTCAGGAGGGTGCCTGGAAGCTGCACCGGAGTTTGCTTCCCGCTCCAACTTCTGATCACAAGTGGAGAATTAAGATCGAGCAGCACAATGTGTGTGCCTGCTCTCGCTTTGCGAGAGTGGCTCTGTGCCCCTCCTGGCTTCACCTCCCACTCCCAGAGAGGAGAAACTCCTGGGCAAAACTAGAACTCTGCATGACCACCCCCAGCACCCCTTTGCGGCCCTTTATGGCTTATATATTGATAATAACAGTACATTGTATGTTTGATTTATCCCTGCCGAGAGCTGATCACCTCTGTTACACACTAAGGACTTGACTGAGTATTTTGTTGATGTCCACATGCCTGGACAGCTTGAGAGACTGTGCCGACCAGCATTTTCCCAAGTGAAACAGACAGAAAGGGGGCTTTGGAAAGAGGATGCGCCTGCATTTGTGTGAGGACTGTGATGGTGACCTGGTCAGCATCACAGAGAAAACCGAGGCCATGCTGCCTGAAGATCCAGGGGCTCCCCCTCAGCTCTGTAGAAGAACCTGGCTGCCTCCCCTCCTCCGCTGTCCCCAGCTGTGATGGTGGGGGTCTCTGCTTGGAGATGAAGCAGCCAGGGTCAGGTTTCAGCATTGCTTCAGTGGATGAAACTTGAGTGTGGGCAGGAAAGTGTGGGCTCTTTCTGGCCTCTGAATGGGCACTGGGCAAATGCACTGCACCTCTTCCCAGTGTCGTTTTTAGGGCTAACCTTACAGTAGCTTCCCCGGGGCATCATAGTTACTTGACTGATTGATCAGTGCATGAGGCCTTCCTGATGTCCTACTTTATTACTCTCTTAATAATAATAATAATCATGAGAGAGTTCCGGGAGAACATGGCAGACAGATAGCAGCAGCTACGGAGCCTCTCTGAAAGACCCAGCTTAGAATTCAGGAGCGGTGCTGAGTAAGGAATCATAAGCAGGAGGAGATATGCCCCGGTGACCCAAGAACGAACTGGGCTGAGAGAACCCAACTGGGAATGCAATCCTGGTGCTATAACAGGAACAGAAAAGCCTCAGTGTGGAAGCTGGAGCCTGTGCCATTGGAAGCCGCGATTTGGGTTTCGCGCCGCCCCCGCTGCGTCTGCATCAGCTCAGCAGGGAGAGAAACACGCGGAAGCTCTGAGAACGGGAATCGGTGAGCGGAGTTGAGAGCGTGACGGGCGGGGAGCCGTGCATCCACCTCCGGTGAGTGAGGGAAAACTGGGACTCTGCCATGGTCCAGGAGACTCCAACAGAGGACATTCTGGGACCAGGCAGACTTGCGGGAACAGGGCGCTGCAGTGACTTCCCCCTCTCAAGCGGGATTGGTGAGCAGTGCCTAGCCCACATGACACTGCTGGCTGAGATCCAGTAGGCTAGCACAGCCCAGGTCCCAGCTCCTGAAGGTAGATTGACCTGGAGGGGTGGGCCCCGCATAGGCTGTCTGGTCTGCAACTTCCTGGTGCACTGCGGGGGGGGGGGGGGGGTGGGGGTGGGGGTGGGAACACCTAGCCGGCGCAATTCAATCAGACTGTGGCTGACAGGGAAGGAAGCTTGGACTCCTATATACACTTGCATATATAAGGAACAAAGAATATGGGAAGAGGCAGCAACAAGAAAGGGTCCTTGGCCCCCAATCCTGAGAAAGAGACAACAACAGACACAGCACCAATAGACATAAAGCGCTATCTCGAGAGCCTCATAGATAAGTTCAGGAATGAAGATATTAATGACCTGAAGCTAGACATAAGCAGAATAGTTACAGAAATGCTAAGCACCACCCAAGAAAAAACAGATGGTGGAATGGAAGAACAGAAAAAGAGGGGAGAATTGTTTAATGGAGAAAACAGAGAAAGCATAGAATATGTGAAGCAGGTTCAAAGAGACTACCAGGAAACTAAAAAGTCTATCGAAAACTGGTATAACAGCTTGAAAGAAACTAAGGACAGATTATCTGAACTGGAGGGCAGAGTTGTAATATGGGAGCATGAAATGAAAAACTTCTTAAAAATAACAAAGAAACAAACAGCAATAATACAAAGACTAGAAAATGATAAGAGGATCTATAACTTAAGAATTAAGAACATAAAAGAAGAAGTAGGGACACAAACAAATGAACTACAAAAGCTACTCACAGAAATAATCCAGGAGAATTTTCCTAATTTAGCAAAAGGTAAAGATACTCAGTTGTATGAAGCATACAGGACCCCAGCCACCTACAACCCAAACAGAGCAACACCCAGGCATATACTAATTAAAATTCCAGAAATCCAATACAAGAACAGAATACTAAAAGCCGCCAGAGACAAGAAACAGATCACTTACAAGGGAGCACCCATCAGAATTACAGCAGACTTCTCGGCACAAACCATCAAATCACAAAGAGCGTGGGGGGAAATAATTCAAACTTTGAAAGATAATGATCTCCAGCCAAGATTGATATATCCTGCACAACTATCCCTGGAAATTGATGGAAAAACAAGGTGCTTCCAGGATAAAGAGGAACTAGGGGAATATGCAACCACCAATTCAACTCTACAGAGAATACTGCAAGATATTCTTAAAAAGAAAAATACGAAAAATCCAGAAGTAGCGGCAGAGAGGCCACAATGAATGGAGCAGAAAACAAAATGAAGAAGACAAACTGACAACTAATGACAGATAAAGAGCTCAACAGAAATGAGGCAGAGAAGATTGGATGATAGGAACTGCTATATTGGAGAAAATGACATCTTAAGAGGTAATACTGATTTAGTATCATCTTGTTTTGAAGTCTCATCAAGCTTTTGTTCTTCTGTCTCCATTGGTCTAAACAGGTGGTATCTTATTGGATTTTATTATATATGATAGTATAAGCAAAACCTTTTATAGACAAGATTATACAGAAACCATTGTTCATTTTCTGTTAGTTGATTCTAAATACCCTGTAATACTGTCATTCTCTTAAATGGTTTTACATTGTTTTGATACATTTGATGCTACAGTATACGAAGTTATACTCAAGGATTTCAAGGAAAGAGACAATATGGTAACTACTTTTATGTCAGGATAATCTTGTGGTGAAACACTATTTTGCTTAAATGGTTATGTTTTGATCTGCGCTGATTTGCTGTTATGCCCTCTTTTATGTCAATCTCCATTTTATTATTTACTTTTTTATCCTTTTAATTAAGGGAAAAATAAATTAAAAAATAGCAGGATATATTATAGTGACCCACTTTGACTTTCCATTATCTTGATTTAAAGCCCTGTATTGCTCTCACCATCTTGTTTTGACTGATGTTCCCCTATTCTGTTTTGCTTGATAGTATCAGGTTCGAAAGATTAGGCAACAGCTGTGAAGACAGTGGGATTCATTATGACGCCCATTCTGGTTGACTATTATCTACTTTTGAAGACCTATAATGTCTCCAATGTTTTGGTTTTGTTGGTTTTGTTCTTTACTGTTTTGTTCAATTTTATTATAACTGATGATATAGGCAATTCTATTAGAGATAGCGGGAGGCATTATGGTAACCATTGTTGATCACCTTGTATTATGCTTTTACATTGTCTATTACATCCACCCTTTTGACTGACTGTTCTGTTATGTCACTTTTGGTTCTATGCTCTTCCAAGCGGGTGATGAGAACTGTGGGAGCAACAAAACCCAAAATGTGTAAGTGTCATTGTACAAAAGAGAGGAAAAGAAAGTGCTCTGGACGATATAACTGCATGTATATTTAAGTGTATAAGATAGATGATGATATTGCTGAGTTTTGTTGGATCATTGAACGGAGCTGTTTGCAATCTCCCTGTTGGAATGTCCACTTTGTAGGGTTTGGTTTTGTAACTTGAACAATTGTTTCTAGGATGACAAAATGTAATCCATTAACTGGTGATTTCCTACTGTTTATTTTTTGCTGTGAATCTGTATAACTTGTACCCTTTCTCTGCTTTTTTTTTCTTTTTCTCCTTAAATAAAAAAAAGAAAAAAAATAATCATAATAATAACGTGTTTTTCTCTAGGTAAGAGGCCTCTTAGATGTTTCCATGTGTATGCATTCTTAATGTAATGAACTTACATTTTTATTGTGTAGTTTGAGCAAAATACAAAAGGTGTTTTACTATGCGATTAAAACTGAATTTGGGCGCTGGGGATTTAGCTCAGCGGCATAAGTACCTCCCTTGCAAGCAGGCGGTCATGAGTTCAATCCTCGGTACCGATAAAAAGAAAAAAGAAAAGAAAAGGGAAAAAAAAAACCTGAATGCTAAGCTCCTGACTCTGGGAAGAGCACGGCTGACTGACTGACTCTCCTGCATGCTGAGTCTAACCAGGGTGCTGTCTGCCCACACGCAGGAGCTCCCAGAAACTCAGGGCTGGGGCTGGATGAGCTTCCCTAAGGACACAGTGTCCTCCAGGGATGTTAGACTCTTGAGCGTCTCAGAGGCATCACTCTACTTGTGTTAATACTTTACTGTTATTAAATTTAAGATCGGATTCTTCTGCTCAAGGGTTTAAAATCTGGTTGAAGAGAAAGTGAAAGGTTAAATTACAGGGACTAAAATTCCAAAAGTGATGTTCATGGGATGTCGGATTTAATGATCCAAGCTTTTAGAATGAAGCTGAAGTTTGTTTTAAATGAAACAGTTCGCTGGCCTCTTAGGATTCTGTAAATGTCCCCATTCCTGTTACACGCCTGGGAGATGGAGCCATGGCCAGCGCTTAGTGCGTCTGGTAAGGGGAAGAAGAGAGCTTCCAAAGACTGGAGAGAGCAGGAGCGCCTTATCCAGGAGGTCGGATGAAGTGGATTGTATCCGACCAGAACCATCTGGGCCCTATTTTTCTGGAGTCGCTCAAGTGTGACCACAGAGTTAAGGCATAAGTATTGCTGACTTGTTTTCTGCTCAAATGTTAACAATTATGGCAGGTAAAAAATTATTATTATTATAATATTTTTGATTGTGCTGATTGTGGTCTGGGACCCACAAGTGAAGCTAGAAATGACCTAGAAGTCTCTGGCCCTTAGCGAGGACCTTTGATCAAATTGCATTTTCTCTGGTTTCTTGGTAAAAGCATTTTTTCTCAGTTGGAACCCATCATTTTAGTCTACCCATATCCTCTCTCCTGAACTGTCGGTTACCTTCTTTCTCTGCTTGAAATAAATGATAAGGACTGCATCCTTCCTTTTGGGGAAGGGGCACAGGCTCATTCTTCTACAAGCTCCTTCCTGGAAACAGTATTAAGTGGGTCTTTCTTTGCTGCCGGTATTTAATTAGCAAGTACTTTTTAATCTGGTTTTCCATGTTGAAAAGGCAGGAGAACTGTATGCAATCACAGCAACTTGTTTTCTACCTTTATTAATCTTTCTCCTCTGTTTATGTAAATCTGCTGACAGTTAATATTGACTTTGGGCACACAAGTCTAAATATTCAATTTTCAGGACAAAGGCCAGGATTTAAGGAATGTTTTCCCCAACTATACTATATATCTGTGTCTTACCTCCCCTAGGATTTCTGTCATTCTTCTTGTTTTAAAAATTATTTACCTTTGTTTATTTTATTTTGTAGTGCTCAGAACACAAAGCAAGACTTCTACCTGTTACACTGTGTGGCGTTTTGATAACATAAAATCATGATCTGCTTACTCCGAGAAGTCTTATTTTTTCTGTCCGTCCCATCCAGTAATAACCAGCACATCTGAGCTGCGGTAATTGCGTTAATGTTTAACATCACATAGCACTGAGAGCATTTAGCAGCCCACTCCCTTGATCTGAGGGCCTCAGAGAATCCTCCTGAGCTGACTCCCCGGGAGGGGATGTTTTCATTGCCTAGAAGAGATGTGAACGGGAGAAAATTAACCTTTGTTGATCATGTAATAAGGAACCAGCACTATGTGAAGTCTTTTTTTTTGCAGCTATTTTGATAATCACCACAGGAAATAGGAACTAATACACCCTTCTTATAAATGTGACTCCGAGGGGAATACCTATCTGAAGATTCGGGACCGGTGGTAGACAGCTCAGGGTCCCAGCACAAGTCCACCCGATCACAGAGCCCATTTTAGTCAGCGTTTTATGCTGTCACCTTTCACCGTGACAGTGTCACAAAACACTGGAACAAAAAGCCTCAACTTAAGCGTGCTTTACAGCTGTGGAACCACGGGAAATGTCAACATCTGAGTCTCTGTGTCCCAGGTGGTCAGGTGAGCCTGAAATGACTCCCAATCGGGTCGTAAGAATTAAGCAAGATGATGTATTCGTGAATTTCCCATGTAAAAATATTATGACCAGCGTGCTTGCATTTAATGTTAGGCTTTCTACTGCACACTTGTGGTGCATTTACTAACTTATTTATTATAAAATCCTTTGCAGTATTTTTATCCCCATTGCACATGAGGAAATGGAGGCTAAGGAACTTTTCCTGGGTCACTCAGCTTGCTAAATTGCAAAGCCAGGATTTGAACCCGTGAGACCAGGATGTGGAATGAATGCTCTTGTTTACCAGTAGCCCTGGGCTATAAAATGTGAGCGTGGGATAAATGCAGACGTCAGAGTCGATCTCAGAATGAAGCAGGAGACCAGTGAGGGCAGTGCTGGGTGACAGTTTGGGAGTTGGAGCTGGAATGATTCCCCATCCTACCCTCCAAAGGGTGACCTGGGGAATTTTCCTGAAAGTCCATGTACCCCGTCCACGCGGGGTGGAACCAGGCAGGCCTGCGGGGCTCCAGTGACCCATCAGCAATGCAGGCTGTCTGTGGTGATCCTCTTTTCCCAAGGGCAGCCCCCAGAGAACTGTAGGGACCCTCCTAGGAAGCATTCTCCTAGAGACACAGCCTGAAATACAGCCTCCTAAAATAAACACAAAAGCAGGAGCTCTCCTGGGAGATCTATGTTAACAAGACCAGAATTCAGGGTAGACATTTGTGGTTTGTCTGCTTTGGTTCCCAGCCCTGTCACCATAACTATGACAAATATTACTATTCTACAAACAAACCACCTTTTCTTCCAGGTCTGGGTGTGGCTTTAGTATATCATTCAACACCATTCTGAGCTCTCACTCCTGATTTTCACTCCGATCTTTATTCTACACTTTGTTCTGTTTGTTTAGGTTGGCTTTGCTCTATGCCCCTCCATGCCCATACCTTACAGAGAAGGCAGAATTACTGATGAGGCTCATGAGGTCCTTTTAGTTGGTGGAGGCACCACAGGGTCCCCAGGTGATACAGGGCACCACCTCTTATTATAAAGCCACAGTCCCATGGGTCAGGGCCTCACCTACAGCCTCACTGAACTTACTTACCTCCAAAGTGTCCCCTCCAAATACTGCAGTCAGATTACATTTGACTCTCTTACTAAGCCACAAACCCTAGTGCTGATCAATGGATCAGGTGTGGGTGAGGGGGAAAGCTAGACTGCAAGAAAAAGAGGTCCCCGAATCCAGTGGTTCAAGGAGGACAAAAGTATATTTTTCTGCCACAAAAGAGTCTGTAAACTAGGCAGTGGTCTCCTTGTTAAATGTGTCCAGAAGTCTAGACCAGTAGAGGTTTGCTCCTGCTCAATACTTTCCTTCCAAGATTGTACTGCTGCTATAGTTCATTGGTAGAAAGGTCAAGCACATATAAGTCAAAGAGATAAGGATCAGATTAACACTATAAAGTGGTGTCTGTGGGGAGAAGATGGTTACTAGGGCTTAAGAATGAAGGTGGAGAGTTTGGAGTGGAAATTGTTGTAGCAGTAGTGGTTTGAGCTCCTGCGGTATCACAGAAACAGAGACAGACAGCTGAAGTTGGATCTGGAAGTGTCGTGGCTGATACCCGGGACCCAGGAGCTGATGGTGCCACCAAGCTGAGCATGTCTGGAGACGAGTCTCCAGAAGAGACCCGGAGACTTGGGGAAGATTGAGGGTTCCATTTTGTGTCTCGTGTTTGAGATGGGTATCACCCCACTATCTCTGTGGGAAAGTGAGTGGAAGTCCATTCCTTCCACAGGGGCAGTGGGGGTGGCACCCATCCCGTGAGCTCCACTACTGCGGCCAGTCAGAGGATGCTCGGCTTGTGAAGAGGGAAGGTTTATACGGCTCACGGTTTTAGAGGTTTCGATCCTTGTTCATTTGGTAGTGTTGCTTGGGCCTGTGGCAGCTCACTGCTGGCAAGGGAGAGAGGAGGAGGTGAGAGGAAGGTCCCCAGTGACCTAGGGGATCCCCCAGACTCTGCCTCTTCAGTCCTCACTGCTTCCTACTGTGCCAAGCCAGGGATGCGCCTTTAACACAATCGCCTTTGGAGACACTGAAGACCCGAACTGTAGCCCACATGCGATCAGTGATTTATGAATGGGAAGTGGTATTTTACAGAAAACCCGGGGTGTCCTCCTCTCAGTCCTAGAGGGCCACTCTGCATACATTTTCTCAAACATGACTGTGCAGCCCCTGCTCTTGCAGGGGCTTCCTTCTCCCATCTCCCCAAACTCCATGCATCTCAGAGTTCTCCTGACCCTCAGGTTGTCACAGGGGCCTCCCTTGGGTTCTACGGTGCCCGGGAAAGCTCCCTACAGAGCTGGCCACAGTGCCCACCACTGGATATAGTGTTCTGTCCAGCAGACTCTGCTGCCCAAAGCTGGAACCTGAAGCTGGCTGTCCTCACCCTTTGGTCCCAGCCTAGCGGAGTGCTGGC
Organism: Cavia porcellus; assembly: GCF_034190915.1. Taxonomy (NCBI): domain Eukaryota; kingdom Metazoa; phylum Chordata; class Mammalia; order Rodentia; family Caviidae; genus Cavia; species Cavia porcellus. Next base: position 85,690,812 of record NW_026947493.1, read on the forward strand.
ACAGAACAGGTGCTCAGTAAGTAGCTTGGGAGAGGAATCATTCTTGGCCAATGAACTGTATTACCAGAGTTCTATCTTAATCTATCACTGGAAATGCCTTCTGCTTTTTTTAAACATTTATTTAGAATAAAATTAAGTAAAGCTTTGAAAATACATATTTATGGAGCCCTCAAACTTTCAGAGGGAAGAGTCTCTTTTAATGCGTCTCAGCTTTCTGACTCTAGGTTGGCTTGGGGCTGCTCTGGCTGAAGAACATGGAGTGTGCCATGGCCTTGGAGACGTTACCTGTGTGTACCAATGCTGGCACGTGGGACAGATGTGTGTGCCCTGGCTTTGGAGGGAGAAAAGCATTTCCACCTGAATTTTTTTCAGTGAAATATAAGCAAAAGTAAAGGTTTATGTGGAAACAAGATGGCTGGAAACAGAATGAATGTGTGGAAGATGTCACACGAAAGTCAACACAAATCCACGCTGAAAGCCGACTGTGGAAACCTTGGTATTTCCATGGTTTGGCGTGTTTAATTTGTGTTTTATTTATTGTTTATTAAAATCCAGGCTCTGCAGCACGCTTTGTTGCCTTTCATCCACACAGTGTCCTCTGGAGGCAGAGTGAATTTTGTTTTCTTTTCTGACTTCTCTGTGGAGTTTTGTTTTGGGGGTAGATTCTCAGATACGTTTGCAGGCATGTCCAACCGCACCACGCCCGGCTATGAATGTTATCCCATTTTTACTCTTCTGATAAACGAGTAACATTTTGGACTGGTAGAATCTGTTTTGAAGGTTAGATGTTGTGCCATAGAGTCCTGGGTTTGGATCTGTCTCTTTCTTTTGTCATTTCTTTTCATACATGCAGCTTATGGAGGTTCACTGGCCAAAGCAGAAAGCTTTTGAGAGAATGTCCTTTGCCCTAAGCCAGGCAAGGTGGCTGGGGACCCAGTGTCACTGGAAGGAACGGGGGTTCCTCACCCGCGGCTGTGAAGGCTAAGGGGGCCCACTCTGCCAGGATTCTGGGCTCCTCCTCCGAACTCGGGTCCTCAGTGGTGCGGAGGGTGACTGTCTCACGCCCTCCTGCATCCTTCTGTGGATTGTACCAAGAATCGCTTTCGCCCCCTTGTTGAAATCCTCCCCCTCCTCAGTGAGTCTTGCAGAAATGTTCCATAAATGAAGCAGCAGTGAAACATTCTAAAACACAGCTTTCAGCTCTGGGGGTCCCTGGGTTTTGGAAGAGATCTTCAGACTGAGAAGAATAAAAATACCCTTCAGTGTCTGCAGTCAGTGGTTTGCCCAGGATGACTGCATTTAATTGTCAGCTTACATAACAGAGCTCGCACAGGTTCTCATTTGGACACATGGGCTTCACAAGGGCTGGGATGGGCTCACCCTGAGGGTTCCTTTCCTCAGAGTAACTTATTAGGCACCGCTTAATTTAAAGGTCACACCTGGACACTACAAAGGCTTGGGATGCTGAATTTTACTGTTCCCACTCAGTTCCAGGATGCTCCCATTCTATAAAATGTATTTCAAGGCTCCCTAAAAGGCAAAATAGACACCCTTTAAGCAGTTTATAAGATACAGATCTCTATCTCCTACAAAGGGAAGGAAACAAGGAAGCTGTAAATAATAAGTTCTGAATAGCAGTGACACAAACGCCTAATCAATGTCTCCCAGAACGGGCAAGTGACATCTCTTTGTTTTTTTGCAAATAAAAACCTTCTTACCATCACAATATAAACCATTATCTCTGCAGGCAAGGTATATTTAGAAATGTACAAAATGTACATTTCCTGCCAGCCTCCAGATCAGTAGGTGGAGATCTAAAGTCATGCAAATATTACAGTAAATGCTGGCAACCAATTTCTAATTATTCCATATCAGCAGATTTGTGAGGAATATAATTTATTAAAAAAGAGCAGTTTATGATCAGCGGACCTTGGTTATGAGTGTTTAGGAATTCAGTGCATTTTGATCTAATCACAAAATCAAAATATTCATGAAACACAATGATATCTCCCCAAAGCAGCCGGGCAGCCATTAATTTTGAAATTCGGGTAATTTATTAACACTTATCTGAAGCTGTAAAAGCTTACCTCTGTGTTTGTAATACGGAGAAAAGTGAAAGCAGTTTTAAAACTGATTCCTAATGATTTATAATGGTTTGCTGTAATTTGAGCCAGAAATTCAATTAAAATGTATGTCTAGTTTTGTTTCAAGATCTTTAGTTAAAAATTCTATTAAAATTCTATTTCCTTCTTGCATTAAATGTATCTGTTATCTGCATATACAAGAAATATAAGAAAATTCTATCATTTATTCCCCAGTCTCCATAAATGCTTTAAGAAAGCGTTCATTTTTATTTCATAATTCTGCTAAGGTAGCATTTGGAATTTATATACAGTGGAGGAAGAATTACTGTATAATACTATTTTCTTAGGAAAGAAATCTAACTGAATATTTAGGGACAAATCAAGTGATATGTGCCACTTTATCAAACTAGAGGAAAATAAATAAAATGAAACTGACACTTTTGTCTCCAAATTATCAACTTAATGGATTATCTCTAAACTATTTAAAACCATCACATCCTAGAGGAAAGTGCAGGAACAGGGGTCAGGTGTGGGGAGACAGAACGGCCAGCTCCCTAAAACAAATACAAACATTAAAACTTTACAAGAATTGTCCTATGTGTAAGCCAATGAAGATTTAAGGACACAGGGACCTTGGCGGTCGGGTGAAGGAGAACCCCAGGAGCTTTTCCATTTTGTTTTGTGTGCTACTTCCATGACTTCAATAAATACTGCAATAATTAGCAGACAAAACCGCTCAAGGGACTGGTTTGTATCTTACTTTTGTTGCCCTAACAGTCTATGGTAAAATAGTGATGAAGTTAATAATTTATGGGACACATGCCACCTTTAGATACCTGCATGAATTTTTAAATATTCCCATCCCCTCAGTTAAATATATGACATAAAAATAATACTCACATTTTACAGCAGTGATGACAGAGCACGCGCAGTGTTTAACAGAGCTATTTTGGTGTTAGTCGTGTTCCAGTCACTCAGACAAATACCTGACATTCTGGGGGGAGTTTTCACTTGGCTCATGGTTCCGAGGGTTTAGCGTGTGGCTGGTTAGCTTCACGGCATATGCAGCATGGCGGAAGGGCTTGGAAACTGCTCCCTGCATGGTGTCAGGAGACACAGAGAGAGGGAGAGAGAGGAGGAGCCAGGACAAGAACACAGCCTCCCGGCTCCTGCCCTCAGGGACTACCTCCTCCTAGGACCCACGAACTCATCATGGACTAACATGCTGATGAATCTGATCCTTTCACGATCCAATCACCCTCCAAAAGCCTCACCTCTGAAAATGAGGCTTTTGGGAAGTGTTTTAGATCTAAATCATAACAACTGGCGGGTGAAATCTAGAACACATGGTAGAGTGAGGTGTGGACGAGTAATGATCGCCTCATAAAGCCCAGCGTGAGCCTGAAGTGAGCCATGGCTGACGGACCGTTTTGGGAGTGGAGATTTAGTTAGCAAAGCCTGGTAAGAAGTGGGAATAAAGGAAATGGAATTTTTTTAGGAGATAGTTACAGGGTTGAGACCTGGGTTTGTCTTCCCTCTTGGAGTGAATTGGGATCCAGGCCAGACTCAAGGCTTATGAATGGGGAACTCGGTATCCTGGAAAAGGCCAGAACACAAACAGAAACCAAGTCATGGCATCAAAAGAGCGTAGAGAGAGAGAAAGGAGAGAACAAAGAGCAAAGCAAGCTACGTGATTGGTCACTGACCCTGATGAGGAGAGCAGAGAGAAGCCAGGGGAGCCATGCAGCCCCAGCACAGTCCCCAGCCTGTGACCTGGGCTCATGTAAAGGACCAACACCAGCCAGTCACGCTTTTCTCTGGACCAGGCCTTCAGCAAAAACCAGAGTCCCCCTTGTTACTAACTAGGTGCAGTGTGTCTCTGCTAGAGCTCCCAGGAAGGCCGGGATCCGAACCCTCAGGACACAGCTGTGTCCCTCCATACACCAGGTCTGGGCAGGGCTTTGTGGCCAAACCTGTGGGTAAACTGTGGGGTGGAGGGGAGACTCCAGAGCTGAGGCAGAAGTGAGTGGCGGCAGACTCGGACTGGAAGACGAAGTAAGCAGAGAGCTTCCTTCATTTGATCCATAAATCCATTTGCTAACAAGGGCCTTGAACAAAATTATCTACATGAGGGCTACATCCTGGGGTGTGGGGTCAGAGGGAGCATGTGGGAAACAGTAAGGAGAATGGGGCTCCCTGTGCCCCAGCTAGCAGGGTGCTCTCTGCTAAGTGAGAGGAAGCCAGAGACCCAGAGTGCCGAGGGGTCTGGGATATTCTGGAGGAAGCTTCCCTTGGTTGGTCCGATCATCTGACCGCTGAGCGTCTCTACCAACAATCTCTGTACCTAAGGAACAGGACTGCAGGTGCTGGGTGAGTTGCTCAATGATAGCTCCAGTGAGAGCACAAACTGCCTCCTGGTAGACAACTTGCCTGCCTCTCTTGAGCAGGAGAAGATGACAGGGAAGGTCCTGATAGCCAGCGGGTGCACCACATTCTTGGGAGGTGGCTGCTAGAACCTGAAGATTACCTCCGAGCAGAAACAAAGCCAGCTGTCCCTGCACAGGTCCCTGCTGTGGCGACGCTGAGCACATGGTAAGTAGCAGCAAAGCAGAAAGCAAGGCAAGAAGAAGCCACCAAAAACCTTTCTCTCCTCCATGTCCTGAGAACTGAATGAAAATTCTTTCACCAGAAGCATAGCACTCTTCTGAGCATTTGGCCTTTTTGTTTGTAATAAATTGTCTGTGCTAAGGGAGTTTCTTCCTATAGCCTTGTGTGGTGGATCGGTAACTGGTGGTAAACGTGGAACACCAGCTGAGCGTGGAGGGCCCCCCGGAGGACTGTTGCCAACGTAAGGAGAGCTGGAGAGGAAGTGTTTGGTGTTGCTTGGTGCTGTTGGGTCTCCTGCTGCCATGGGTTCTCCTGGAGGAGCTCGCTGAGCTTCTTCCCTGATGTGAACTTGGCTGTTATCCTCAGAGGAACTTGGGAGCTTGTTGCTGGAGTGACTGTGGTCCTTTTGGGGGCGCTCTGGTTCTAACTGTGAGCAGCACTTCTGGCTCAGGAGGAGAAGATGGTGTGCTGTTGATTCTCCTGGGGAAGCTGGTCATGCTGGCTTCCCGATATGAACTCTGCTGTTGGAGGAGCTCAGGACCTCACTGTCACTGAGGATGGCTGTGGTACTTTTCAGGGGAACCCTGGCCTTCATTTTGAGCATTGCTTCTCGGTTCCAGTGCAGAGCCCTCATCCTGCTGGCACAGACTTTCTAGCTTTTGTCACTTACCATGGGGCCTTCCCAGTGCAGATCCCTGAAATACTTGCACGAGATACTGTTGTGGGCTCAAGGCCTCAAGCTGGACTGCAAGAGGCATTGCCATGAACTCATGCAGGAAACCGTCATGGGATCCAGGCCGTCAGCTGGATTCTGTAGGTCTTTAGTGCTAGGGACAGATTTCCTGCACTGTCTTTGTATTTGACTACTTGGGCGACCACTATAAATAATACTATAAATAATACTATAAATTATGCATCCTGTATTGTCTTGTTCTCTTTGTAAATTTTGGCTTTAGCACCTTTTCTGCAAGGCAATGGCTTAGGAGGAGATCTCCAAAGATTATTTGTGGAGAATCATGACTGACAAAGGGCACATGGCCAGGGTAACCGCCCTGGGTCACATAACCAAGGCTAACCCTAAGGACCTTTGATTAGAGCTGCCCGTGCTGAATGAGAACTGGCAAATGCTGCACTGAGGAGCTGAGTGGGGACTCCACTCATGTGGTGGCATTTACAAAAGTCAGGTACACATTAGAGTCCCATGTTATTAGAAATGACAAATGACGAGTAACAAGCATGCAGGGAACTATGTAGGGATTTTAAATAAGAAACTGAGACAACTCATTCAAAATCAAAAGTATGTAGTCATAATGACAAGGAAATGCACCTGTATTGTTTTGATGTCGTTTTGGCCCTTGGTTTGGACTCTCTCAGCAGTGCTGTCTTATGCTAGCACAAAGGTAAGAGCAGAGGCTTCTGGAGGGGACTGTGGCTCTGCTCTCGGCTCCAAAACAGAGCGATCACATGGGTGCTTCCTGCAGCCAAATATTTATTCTGCAACCACCCTCAAAAGCATCGTACAACTTCTTTGAGAATTTAGTGGTATTGTCAGAATCTATTCTTCTGTTCACAACCCACTTCTTTTGCTGAAACCAAAGTAGTTATGACTTTATCTGCGTTTTAAACAAAATACTTTAAATTTCACCATTGGTGCTTTCTTACAGTTTGTTGATTTTCTTCTACTATATTTTGTCTGGTTTTTCTTTATTGATTTATGTGGTACCAAAGTTTTATTCATCCATGCGTCCATGCGTCCATGCATCCACCCATCCATTGATTTCTTCTTTCAAAATCTTTCTTTAAAAATTAGATTACTCTGTTTTGAAAAGGTAAACTGGAAGCAGCACCCAAGAGTTTTGAATGTAAGAAATTTGTAGCTTGATATGAAGGCATGAAATACACTGAGCATTCCAGTCTTAGAGAGGCTTTGCCGGCGATTAACTCCTGCCCTTCACAGTGGGGTCTGGAACACGTTTCTGGCTCATAATGAGTACATTTCATTGTGGCTTTTGACGTAAGGTACCATGCGGTACTAACAATTTTATGTTCATAGATTGGCCATTGAAGTTTATTCTGATAACTTGCATTATTTTCCTATAAGTTTTTAGTAGAAAAATATTAACCCCCTTTTTATCTTTGTTGCCAATATTTTCTTGTTATGTGCTTTTGAATATTACTGAATTTTTAAACCTTTCAACTTTAACACTCTATAAGCACATCTGTCACTCTCTGTGAATTCCTCCATCACCTGAAATGCATACAATTCTTACTTTCAAAATCATAATGAATATTTATGATTTCTTGGAATTTTTGCCATTCTTTGTTTCTACATTTAATTCTTTAATTCATCTGAATTTTAGAATATAGTACAATGGGAAAATCAGTTTTTTCCCTAAAAACTTATTAGGGAAAGACAATTTTAGGCCATCTAATCTGTGATACGCATTTGATACTTTACTAAATCTTGATAAGCATTTTGTTCTGTTTCTCAGCTAAGTGCCTGTCCCGTGACCGTCTATCTGGTCTTATAACACTGATCACTGCAGCTTTGTATTGTGCGGGAGCCTGGGTGGGGTGCTGTGGTCCTAGTGTCCTTTCCTGAAGTTGACTGAAATGTAATGCCAGCACAACACTGTCAGAGGCAGGGCCCTCCGAAGCGACTGGCTCACACGGGTTCTGCCCTAGTGAATGCCCCGGTGTCACTGTCCCTCCAGGCGCCCGGTCATTCTGGGAGTGGCCTCTGGTGCAGAGCATGAGGGCAGCCTGGTTTCCTCCTTCGCCTTCCTCAGTCTTTTGTGTGACTGTCACTGTTTCATGGTGCAGCGGGAGGTGCACACCGGGTGTGGGCGCCAGCCCCAGGGACCGGGGAGCTAAATAAGCCCTGTCGTGTCTGTAAATAGCCGAGCTCAGCTATTCTGTTACAGCAGCAGAAAGCAGACCACAGCAGGGGTCAGTAATTGTCTTGCTTCCTCCATCACCCCCCCCCCCCGTGTCTTTAACCTCCTTTACTGTTTATTTCCCCTTTAACAAATGCTGGTGTCGTTGATGGGTGCTAGGTGTTTCTCAGGTCTCAGATTTCCACACTCAGAAATTTTAGTGGGACTGGCAGAGAGGTTTTAGACGACGCCTCAGGTCCCAGTGAAAAGAATCCGGGGGAAACAAGATTCTAGCTCTGACTTTGAACAAGTTACAGCTTCCCTTAATCCCTCGTTTCCCTTTATTAAGTGAAAGGCTCATTTTACCCAAGTTACAAGATTTCCCTGAACTCAGGCTTTTGCTGACAGAGCTCCAACGTGAGAAGTGAAGACGGTGCATTCGTGTGTTCATTTATTGTCTCATTCATTTGCTGCCCCCGTCTGGAAACGGTGGAGGGGATGGGAGCAGGGCCGGGATGGGGGAGGCAAGGAGGATAGACATATACACCAGGCAACACCCACCTTCAGTAATGGGCCGCGTTACACTGTTTATCTCTGCACCTTGCTACAAACGCTGGAAGGTGGCTGGTCTGACAGGTGCTCAGTGCGTGTGAAGGTGGTTACTGAGTGAACAACCCTGACGTCTGTGAACTGGAAGAGCACTTTTAAGGCCACACTGCCATGGACACCTGGGTCCAGCTGTCGTTGTCCGTGACCCTTCCTGTGTGAATCAGGCAGTCCAGTTTTGTCCGCTATCCGGTACTCTTGGGCCCAGCTCCAGAGGCTGAAGACAAGAAGTCAGAAGCACAGTGGAGCAAATAAATCCTAAGAGCTGCTGTGATGGAGATGGAGAGGAGGCCTTAGCTCAGCCCTTCGGGAAGACCCCTGACTCTGTCCCACTTCTGACCTCCCTTCACGTGAACCTACCTGGATCTCGCCTGACCTTATTCACCTTGTATTTTGAGAAGTTGGTGCTCACATTTGGTATGTCCTGTTCAGACTTATTGGGTCCGAAGCTGTGTTAATTTAGCTGTAGGTATCTCAAGACCGATTTGTGCAGACACCGCTGCCCAGGCAGATGCCACCCTAAGTTCTAGTCCTTTCCGTTCTCCTGGGACTCACTGGCCAGCTCTGTCGCCCCAGGGGACCTGACTTTCCAGAACCCCTTGCTGGCCTCAGAAAACCTCCTCAGTGGACACACAGGCCTGCTTCTGAGAGGCCATTGGGTCTATGTATTTTTTCATAGTGTTTCATTGTGGTTAATAACACCTGAAAAGTTTACTATTTACTGTTTTTATGTGTACGGTCCAGTGATCTTAATTAAGTACATTCGTACACTTTCTCTCTCCAAAACTCTTTTTGTCTTTCAAAACTGAAGTTTGGATCCATGAGTGAACGACTGCCCTTCCCTGCCCTTCCCTGCCCTTCCTGCCCCTGGTGATCGCCTCTCCACTCTCTGTGTTCATGATTTGGACCCACAGACGTCACTGAAGTAGAACATGCAGTGCTTGTCTTTGTGTGCCTGGCTTACATCTCTCAGGCGAAGGCCTCAATGGCTGAACCGTATGTCAGAATTTCTCTCTTTTTAAGGTGGAAAAACTCCGCTGTATCTGTTTCACCGTCTGATCCATTAAAGAACAATTAGGGTGATCTCATATCTTAGCTGCCATGACCCGGGTGTAAATACCTTTTTAAGAACATGCTTGTAACTCTTTTGAGTAAATATCCAAACTGGAATTGTGTATCACTGGATCCACTAGTAACCCTGTTTTGAATTTTTTGGGGGCTTCTGCGCTGCTTTTCCCAGTGGCTATGCCATCTTAATTGCCATCAAGAATCGGTTCCAGTGTCCTGGCACAAGGTTCCAGTTTCCCCGCGTCTTCCTCAAGCCTCGTTATCTTACTTTGGCTTTTCATAGCATCATTCTACAGACCGCAAGCTAATGGCTCATCGTGGCTTCGATTTGCGGTTTTCTAACTATCAACAATAATTTTTTATATATACTGAAAAACTCCATTTCTTCCTTCAGTGCTGTATGGTCTTTCCCCCACTGGTGGCAGCTTTTCCAGGAGCCTCTTGGTCATTTGTCTGTCGTCTTTGGGGAAATGTCTGCTTAGGTCCTTCAACAGGCTATGTTTTCAAAATGGGCATCAAAGCTGTTTTCAGATTTTCTGGAATCAAACTCTATTTCTTGTTAATTTCTACTTTTTTTATGAAACCCTTTTCTGTTTCTTTAGGGAGAATTAACTGCTTCTTTTTGTTTTCTATCCATATTTTGTACACACTCTGAAGGCACTGACTACAACATGTCACAATAATCCTTGTTAGTTTCTTCTCATTTTCACATTAGACCTGTAGCTATGCTTTCCTAATTTTTGCATAAATAATAGCTATCACTGTATCTGACACATAGAAGGTGCTCAATGAATTTCTGCTGTATGAATAAATGCATATATTACCTAGTTATAAAATAAAAGGTTTACTTTTACAGAAAGCTGGGTATCTAGATCCTGACTTCTTAGCAAATTGATAGATAAATGGTATCTACTAAGACAACCATATTTTTGTTCTTTACTATCAAAGAGTGATGATTCTCAACTCTGCGTGATCATTAAAAGCATCTCATTTCCTGAGTTTAACCTCAGAGCTGGCTGGAGAGGCCTGGGGTGTATTTGCAATAGTTTTTTTCCTCAAGTAGTTCTGTGGGCCGCCACGGGCAAGACCCACAAGGAGTCATGGGAAACAGTGCTACCCCCAAGTCCGCGGCTCCCTCCCACTGCGTGGAACTGAGTCAGCTGCTGTCATGTTATAGGAAACAGGGAGCTCCTGCATGGCAGGTGGCTGGGAGATCTGCACCCTTCCTGAGTCCTCTGGGAATAAACCAACCCTCCTGTCTGCACCAACAACCATCACGCAGCAACCCACTCGGTAGTCGAGCGGTCATGAAGACGCTCCTTTCTGATTTTATTTTTTTTCTTTTTTCTCTTTTTGTCTCTTTGAGACAGGGTCAGCTCAGGCTGGCCTTGAACTCACTTTGCAGCCCAGGCTGGACTCGAACTTGCAACAACTCTCCTGCCTCAGCTTCCAGAGTGCTGGGATTATAGACACACACCACTATGCCCGGGTCTAATTTTAATCTCAGAGACGTAGCTCAAGCACCAGAAACCCAGACATTTTAAATCCGTGGAATCTGGTAAGAAGCGTGATACCTTCCTAGGTCTGAGCTGTTTCCACATGGAGCAGTGAGAGGTCTCTGGGGAAATGTTGGTGACCTCTCTGCCTGGGTAGATGTGCGTTCCACGATTACACATGGCTTTGCCTCTTTTATTGTCTCTAGTGCCATCCTTGGCATTCTTTTAATGTGCATTTTTGTGCAAATTAGAAAAGCAAGAGTTCAGATGTGGAACTTAAGTGTCTGGCCACAGCTGCTGAGAGAAATTCAGTGTATTAAGCTGAGGTCAAATGAATAGCGAATGTCATTACTAAATGCTAAGACTGTCTGAGAGCTTTAAGGAAATTCAAGTCCTTTTTAAATCTACATTTATTTTATCTTTTTTTTTCGGGGTGATAGGTTGCACTTCTAGTTCTTATCAGAGATTTATCCATTAAGATGACTTTAAATTTAATGATTCTAGAAATCAAATTTCAAAATGTTTTTTTTTCAGTAGCACAAGCAGAATGTACAAGGTTTTGTTAGAGACCTAGACTTCTTTTTAAACACAATGAGATGTACTTGCATATTTGTAAGGATGATGTAATATATGTGTATATTTTTCTTTGTTATGTCAGACGACACTGAGGGTTAAGTCATATTTCCAAAGTCTGTGACCTGAATTAGCAGCTGCGACTCAGCCTTCTTACGTCTCCTAAATTTAGAAAGGTGTAGTAATCTGAAGTGTGGGACACATCTGTTTTGGAGCTCATGAAATGCACACATTTGGGCATGCAGTGGCGTGTGGATAAGCGAGTGGTCTGGGCTGCACATTTCCATACAAGTCTGAGGGTACAGCAGGGAATGTGAGCAGGATTCGGAAAACTGGGCGGAGGGCCAAAGCACCACACTCAGGCAGCTGTTAGCAAGCGTCAGCCCTGTGAAGAACCAAGTGGAGAGCACACAAGAGAAGGGAGAGTTTTCCCCTTCTATTTATCCGTGGCATAGAAGCAGCAGAAATACGGCTGCTCAGCGGGGAGACAGCCTAGGACACCACTGCTCCCTGGTGTGGCGCACAGCACAGGTGTCTCTGAACCTCCAGCCCTTCCCGTTTCCATGCTGGTCTGCAGACTTTTCCCAAAGCTGAGGAAATGCCCTCTGCTAACCTGAGGACCAGCTCAGAGAGGTGGGCACCTCCCCCGTGACAGGCAGGAAGGGGAGGACAAACACCCTGGCTGTGTCTTTCCAGGTGGAGAACCCTCTGGCTCCCCAGCTGATGACCTCGCCACCCCAGAGGCAATGTGCGGAGCACCTGTGTCATCTTATTCACACTCCCTCCACGGCTCTGTTGCCTCCCCGCCCCTAACAGTGTTTCCTGCTCCTCCCAAACCTGAAAGTAAGCCCGTCTTAGGGTCCATTTCCAGGGCAACTCCAGCTGTTGTAGTTGAGAGTGGCATGTGATTACTTTTCCTACTTGGCTTTAAAACAAATGATTACGGCGATAGGATGCTAAATGATAGGATTATTTCCAAAAGATGTAAAGTATAAAACAAAAGAGGCCTTTATTCTGAGAACACGGAGAGAGATGAGCAACCCCGCCCCCAGCCACTGGAGTCCAGCGATCTCTGCAGCGGACACGTGGCGTGGGGGGTCTATAAGTAGCCTAAGCTTAGGGTAGTGCCCGAGGGCCATTAGAGATGCACAAGTATTTCATTGGCACACGTTTGGCGCCAGGGGTAGATCCCTAAGGGTGGGGGGAGATAGAGTTACAGGTAAATCTCTGGGGACGTGGGAGACAGGAGCTCCCTGGTTCCGGCTGAGGCTTTTTCTGGCTACAGTGTCTGGTCTGGGCCAAAACCCTTTCATACAGGACTTCACCTGAAACCTGTTTGCAAAGCAGGACCCTGAGGACTGCGGTGGTTTTGGCTCCAAGCAGCTCACGTCACGCTTCTTCATTTTATAAAATTACCAGGCGGGGTAAGTGGCTTTGTTCTAAGGCTCTGTGATTTAAGACATGAAGTCAGGGTCCTTTTACCTTCAGCTGTGATTCACTGTCACTCCTCTCGGCTGGTCAACCATTGTTGCTAGGCCAGGTGTGCAGTGTGATGACCACACTCCTGGTGTGCAGCGGTCCATGTGCGTGACACTTCTCACTCTGTGTCACCCTGCCCCATCTCTTGGTCCCCTTCCCTTTTGGAAAGCTCTGTCTCCTGCTTCCTGATAGCTGTTTCTCTTATTTTGCTCTTTACTACATCAACCTTAACCAGCACAGGCAGAGACCCACAGTCTGCTGCCTGATCTCTCTGGGTGCCTGTCTCACTGGTCACTAGTGCAGTCTCGCCTGTCAGGGAACGTGCCTCCCACCGCCTGTCAGGGAACGTGTCTCCCACCCTCCAGCCTAGCTGGAGGGAAGACCAGCATCCATTCAGGGCGGAGGAAGAGACGGAGAGAGGTGTGAGATGGGAGGAGGGCCGGTGGCATGTGCCCGACTGTTTATCTTTTAAACTGCCAGTGCACAGCTTGTTTCCATGGGCTGGCTGGTCTGGAGAGGGCCGCCGCAGGGTCCTGAGCCCCCGCAGCTCTGCCGTCTGTCCTGGCAGAGGGAGCTGCATTCAGAGTTGGGCGTTTGTTTTCTTGCTTGCAGCTATTCTTAGATCTGGACTAGACCCTCGCGTAGAGGGAGTGCCTGGGGGGCTGGGCTGGCATCGCCATGGCTTAGAAGGGGCTCCTAGGAAAGGGCTGCCACTGTCCTGTCTCTCTGGTGGCTTGCCTCAGGTTACTGGGGACCCCCAGTCATTCCCCTGGTACCCTGCAATCTTGACCCTTAGGAGCATCTGTGTGTGCGCACACAGGTCCACTCAGATCTGGGTTGGGCCAGAAGTGCTGAAGCAGGGCCCGAGCAGAGCCCAGGAAGGAGCGGTTCCCTGCAGTAGGCGAAGAAGGCCTGGTCTCCACCCAGGAGGGAGCTGGGGGTGACTCAGGGTCCACAGCCTTCAGAGCTGCCTTGCAGGAGTGGTGGCCTTATTCCTGTCTACCAGGACGCAAGCCGACTTGAGTTTCCCCGCTGCTTTAGTCACACTGATCCCAAGCTGAGGTGACCTTGGTGGCCCTGCTGCCTGAGTGGCAGAGGTTTCCCAGGTCCCCTGGAAGCTCTTCAAGCCTTGCAAGCCTGAAACCCACACTAAGGAAGGAGCAGTTCAATGCAGGTGCAGCAACCCGGACTCTTGGTCCCTAGATCAGAGCAAAGTCTGGGGTCTGAATCCCACCTTTCCCAGGATGCTTCTCTGGCTCCCGTGGTCTCTGAGCGGAAGGGACTTCACAGCTGTTTAGCATGGACCTTGTGTTATTCAGAGCTTCTCCTTTGCCAGAGCTGAAGTCTCGTGCTGACAATCTCTCCACTGTAAGCATTCTGGCATCTTTACATAGCTTTGTAGGCCAGGGGCAATAATTTTCATTAAGTTTGCTTCTGTGTCCCTGGTCCCTTGGAGTTAGCTGGGCCACCTGGATGATTCTGGCCCATGAAATACTGGCCAGTACTACACTGACGCAGTGACAATCCCATACACCTCTGCGTTCCCTTGCCTCTGTTTTGGAAGATAGCAATGTCCCACACGGCAGTGCATCTGGCATCTTTATTCATAAACTAGCTGTGAACCGAGGTCCCACGGAGCACATAATACCCCAGACCTGTGTTTTTTGTGTGTAGAGTTACTGAGACTCTAGGATTCACTTCTGCCATAGCAGTTAGAGTAATCTGCAAATCAGCACCTGCAATAGGGTGCTGCAGAAGAGGAGAACAGGCATGTGGTTTAAGATCAGCTCCCAGGGGCCTGCTGAGGAGGCCGCTCTCAGAGATGGGGAAGCTGGCTATCGTTGACCCTCGTTCCTCAAAGTGTCACCAGAGCAACTTGTTTGTAAGATGAAGGGGTTTATTCCTTGCCATGGTGGGATGGCTGTCACCTTGATGGGCCCCATGGGAAAGGGGTGACCTGATGGTAGGACGGTGACCAGCACAGGGTGTAAGAGGGCGGCAGCCAGTGTCCTGTCATAGCAGTACAGGAATACGCAGGCTGCCCTTAGCGATGTCCAGCTTAACTTTGGCTTTGTCACAGCAGAATTTGCACAGGAAGGTGCTGTTTAAGACATTTCTCATCAAGTAATGCTTTAAAATCATAGATTTGGAATCTGGCGACCCCAGCTCTGCATTACAAGAGCTACTGATATGAAGTGCCATCTTTCTCATCCGGACTTCTAGTGAGATCATTTGGCAGCTATCAAAAGATCTCTGGATTGTATCAGTTGTCAGAACAAATGGGACCATTGGAGGCTCTTAATTAAGTAGGATTGGAGCCCTGCAGCCCAAAAGCACTCTGTGTGCGTATGCGTGTGGGGTGGGCCTTTGTTTATATTGTTCTTTTGCTTTCTCAACTCTTCCCAAAGACTGTGAGGCATGGGTTTAATGATTTAATGATTTTTCCTCCTGAAGTTCCTCTCCGACCCCCCAGAAGAGCTAATCCAGCCTCCGACCCCATTATCCTCCTGTTGGAGCGATTCACATGGTCCGGCTTTTTGTCATTTGTGCCTATGTCCCCCTCTATCTCTTTGGTTCTCTGTATGTGGACTGGAGCTTCCTAAACGTAGGACAGTGTGGACCTCAGGCTGGAAAGGTGAACTGTGAGAATCAGTTCACCCCACAGATTCCCTCGGGTAAGAATCTGCTGTATGTGCCTTTGGCTCTGCCGTGTTCTAGGTGCGTTAGTTAGACAGGACTCATAGAACCCCACACCGATGACTCGCCACGATCTGGCACAGCAAGTCGAGGCCTCACTCATCGTATGTATACAGAGTGGATCAGTGTGGACCTAAGGACCACCAGGGACTCAGAGAGCGCGGCCTCAGGACCACAGTGGGCAGCTGGAGAGAGAAGGGAACCACCTGGAGCACGCGGAAGCTTGCGCTGCCTCCTGGCACAGCTTCTGAACTCTCAAATCTGTACTTTAAAAAGCATATTCAGTGAGCAGTGTTTTAAAGCAATGCATTTGTATTCAAATTCCACTGTGTCAAAACCAAAGGTTTTAGCAGCCCAGTGCCTAGAGCTCCTTTATCCACGCAGCTCTCTGTGTCACCAGGGAGCTGTCAGGGAGCTGTCTCCGGCCTCTCCAGCTCCTGCAGGGGCTTGAGGCCTGGAGAGGAGGAGCAGACCTTACCAGGGTGCGTTGGAGTTAACCAGAAGTCTCCTTGGCTGTCTCTGATGTGAGGGGCCAGGCGAACACTTCAGGGCTGTCTCCGGAGGGGGTGTCTGAGTCATGGTCCTGATGTGACAGTGGGACACCTGTGTCACACAGGGTCAAATCCCTGCATTCTCAGCTCTCTTTGCTCATGACGCCCCAGCGTTCAGCCACCCTGGACCGCCTGTGCCAGTGCAGTACAGTGATGAATTAGGTGACACCAGATTCTCCCTGGCTCCCTCAAGTCCAGGATTCCATGAGGGTGCCCACCACAGACTGGCCTAATTATGTCATGCTTATCAGCCGCTGATTGGGGTGACTGTGGTCTATGTCTTGGGGTGCTGCACCATGGTCTCACCAGTGAAGACCTCCACAAGGCAGGAAATTGTGTAATAATGGCATTATCTGTTCTCGAGAGGTGGCAGCTTCGGGAGCCCTAGCATCTGTGCTGGTGATGGGTGGGCAAGCCCTCCTGGTCCTTCCTCCCTGGAGGAAAGCTCTTCTCAGAGCGTGCATGCATCCTCGCCTCCTGGAACCTAAAGCCACTGCTGACCCTGCCACTGAGATGTGCAACCAGCTGGAAACTTTTATTCAAAGAAGCTATTCGGGGTTCGCTGCTGCCAGGCTGATCTGCCCAGCTGCCCACATCCTTGTCACAGAGTTGGAATCTGTGCCCCTGGGCCACCTGGATCCCTCCCTGCATATGGTTTCTCCACGTCAGCTCAGTCAGCATGAGGGCAGTGTTCACTTCGGGGCACAAAGTACTGTCATGATTTTAGAAATGGCACAATGGCGTTCTCCTCATGGAAAGTATGAAAAATGGAGCTGAGCAGTAACTCAAGGGCCAGGACTTTGCCAAAGCTTTTGTGTGATTCCCAAGGCTGGGGCCCCCACACTTCCATCTGCCAGTTCAAGCAGGACACAGGAGCTCGGCAGAGTGGGAGAATTCCCAGTGTCAACCCGTCTTCCTGTGCTGGCACTGCACCACCTTTCTGACAACCCAAAGTGAACCCGTTCGTCACCAGCGTCACTGAGATTGAAGCACCGTGCTAGAAACAGCTGTGCTTCACAGATGAGGACCGCGGGCTTGGTGAGATGAAAGGGACTTGCCTGGGGTCACACACAGATTACTGCCACATGCTGGTGATGTGGTTGGAGGGGACAGGGAGGCAGATTTCCTGTTTTTATTTCTTTTTTATTATGGCTGTAAATTTCCAGTTAGGAAAAAGCCATGGATTGTGCACATCCTCATCTCAGTTCGCCTTTGGAGCCTCATCTCACCGATGCCTCTGTGCAGCCCTCATGGGTGCTCGCTGGTGGTGGAGCCGTGCCTTGGGAAGGAAGGAGGACCATGTCCTTCATTCCGTACTTGGAGGCGGTCACAACAGACGCTGTGTCTCCTGGCGGAACATGATCTTGTTCTGAGCTCTGTACCTGTGACCTGGCAAAAATTGATAGGACTTTTTTTTTAAGACAATCATTTTGGTGAGTGGAAAAGGAGCCTATTTCTTTCTGTGGGCCCCCAGAGAAGAGGTAGGAAGGCAGCAGTTGCTTCTGTTCTCTTTGGTTGTCCATCTGTATAATGGGGACTGGGTGACCCCAAAGAGAATGCCTGCTGAGCATTTGGGAGAGCACAGTGCAGATGGCGGGCCTGACTCGCCTTCGCATGTGGGCCTCTCCTGGAGAGTGGAGCCGACCAGCGATGTCTCCATCTTTGCAGGCGCGGACTTCAGAGTACATTTAGGAAGTGCTCTAATTGCGTGGTGCATCGCTTGGTAGGCACATACATTTGGTTTGAATCTTGATGAAGAAGTTTTTTATTTATCCCTGTTTTCCTGGCATAGTATTCTGAACAGCAGCAATACAATCTGTTGTTTGTTTAGAAAAGATGGCAGAAGGGGTGCGTGTGTGTGTTGGGGGGAGGCTGGCATGAGATCTGTTCAGAGTCCAGTAAAAATGAAATTCTGCAATTTACGGTTCCCTGAGTTAGTGATCATCATTTGGGAAGAGACTGAATCTCAGGATGAATTAGATAAAGCCTTGATCCCACAGTGGGCACATGGCAGACTCTTCAGCTCTCTCTCGTGTGCGTGCATGCACACACATAGGCACACACACAAGCACGCACACAGCAGAAGGTGCTTCCTCTGTGGTCTCCCCTCAGCAGGATTCCTTTGGCCTTGGCTTCCTCTCTTCTTCTCCCTCCACTCCACCCGTTCTTGTCTTGAAGGATGCTTTCCTAGAGGAAGCATCCAAGCTGGTAGAAGAATCACCATAGCAACATGGCATGAGTCCTGCCCCCAAAGGTCTGAGCCAAGCCCGGCTTCTGGTCTTGGCCCCAGTGGAGCAATCTGAAGATCTCCCTCACTGCCCGCCGCTTGCCTCCCATGGCCCAATCTGCTGTGACTTCGAGCCACCTTCCCTCCCCTGGTGACCCTCTCCTGGCCGAGGTGGACCTCTGTGAGCCTGGTCCTCCTTCCCTCTGCACTGGGCCAGGGCTCCCCATGTCAGAGCATTCACACACTTCAGCAATAAGCCAACCTTGCCCAGGGCCTGCTGGCAGCCACCTACAGTTGCAATTCAGCATGCCTGGGACGAAGTCTTCTAAACAAAACATTGTTCAGCAGAGAAAGGATGCCAGGGGGACAGAGTGGCAGCTTCAGGCTAGCACAGCAAGCGCTGATCTTTCAGGGAGCAAACTGGAGCTCAAATCTGTTTCCTCCAAGCGACACAGAGCTGGAGTTTGTGGCACTGTAACCAATGATCTGGAGAAGGTATGCTCAAGAACGGAGTGACTCCTAGGAGTGATGTGATGGGATGTTGAAAACTCAGACCCCAAGGTTATCCATTTTACCATGAAGCTCTAAACTGAGCTAAAATGAAGCAACAGCCTTGAAGCACAGCCACATTGTGGTTTTTATTTATTTTTTGTCTTTTTGAGACAGAGTCTCCCTATGCAGTTCAGGCTGCCTTGAGTTCACCCTATAGCCCAGGTTGGTCTCGAACTCACAAGGATCCTCCTGCCTCAACCTCCCGAGTCCTGGGATTATAGGGATGCGCCACCACGCCTGACTCATATTGTGGGTTTTAAAAGTGTGTGTGTGTTTGTATGATGCAAATCATCTGCTCCCTGGGGAGATAAAGATTGGAAAAGGCAGGTGGGGATTGGGTATTGTCACTGTGGAGGCCTTGCTCTCGGCGGTGAGCCTGTGAATATTAATTACTGCATTTAAATTACCTGACCAAAGCAAGGAGGGTGGAGCCTGGACTGGTGAGAATGGTACATTCTCACGCATGGTTCATGTTGATGCTAGTACAGTGTATTTGAGGATCACAAAATTGGACCCCAAACAAGGCTGATATAGGCTACCCACTCCCCGGGTACCTCAGTGACCTTGGAAAATGAAGGGCATGAATCAATTAATAGCAATCTGATCAAGAGAACAGAATCCAGAGCCCAGCTGACAGTCACCCCTGTCCAGGCCACAGTGTGTAGGGCACCAGTGCTACCTATCACCAAGGATGCATTCACAGCACAGGGCGAGCCTCGGGTACTTCCAAAGAACCCACTCAAATCCCCTCACAGTGAAGTCAGCCAGTGGGGTTGCCTCTGGTTTTACCGATCCAGTGTTCGCAGTGCACACGATCCTGGGGGGGCTTGGGGGGCTAATGAGGCCGCAGATGGGAGAACAGTTTAATCCCACAGCCCTGTGTGGCTGGGCTGGCCATGTGGGGCATAGTGCAGACCTCCCCGCCCACTGCTGTTCTGTGCTGGCACCTGGGGCTCTGCTGGCTGCCCAGCTATGTGGAGTTATTTTAGGGAGGGGCCTCCCCATTTTCCACTCAGTGTCTATACATCACAAAGGAGCGTGGTGGGCAGCTTGCTCCAGTGTGGACCCCGCTGGAACCCGTACTGGGAGGCCACAGGTACCATGGGCCCAGCTGCAGAGCTCGGACTCTGAAAGTGTGACTTGCAAGGCCCCTCCCTGTGACTCTCGGGCCTGTTGTGGTGCCTGCTCCTCAAAGCCCCCACAGTACCCTGGGCTGGCTTGAATTATGACATGGTTTTTGTTTGTTGGTTTTTGTTTTTTGTGGCACTGAGGATTGAACCCAGGGCCTTTGCAAGGAGCTACAGCCCTCAGGCCCCTCCCTAAAGATTTTGTTTTTGAAAGAAGGTCTTGCTAAGTTTTTAAGTTTCCCAGGCTGGGCTTGTCTTTGTGACCCACCTGTCTCAGCCTCCCAGAGTACTGAGATTATCATGTACACCCCTTATGACTTACTTCTTAAACCCAGAAGAAGTGACCTTCTTTATCCCAGTTTGACCTCTGCCCTCCCCCACCCCCCACAGTGGTGTGCCAGGCCCAGCCCACCCCGCTCCTTCTGTCCTCTCACAGGCCCTGGCCTCAACCTCCCCTCTGGATCCTGCTGTGGGATGAATCCCGCAGCCCAGTTTGTGCTGGCCCGGCCCTGGCTCTCCATTTCTGCAATGCCTGCTCTGAGGCAGGTGCAGGTCCTTGGCTCTTGGGCCCGGCTGGGCCCTGTGACTGCCTTTGTCCAGGTGCAGCCTGTGCCCCCAGCCTGGTCAGCGCCTCTGGACTGGGCCGGGGCCCTCCTCCCGGGCTCCTCAGTCCAGGCTGCCCTCCCTGGTCCTGTTGCTCACCAGGACGCTCAGCCCCAGCCGTGCTAACGTGGGGTGCGCAGCCCACTGGGGTCCTCACTCCCGTATTCACCCCCACCCTGGACCTCGCTTTTCCTCCTCCCTGTGCTCCTCGAAGCCCTCCTGGCCCTGCTCATTCCGTCAGCAGGAACCACCCATCCTCACTCGAGTGTCAAGCAAATCAGTCATAAGCTTGATGGTGAAACCGAGGCGTCTCACCTCGACTCGGCTGCTTCTCTCTCGTGTCCTGGCTGTTGGTGCCGGCCGCCCTGCAGGTGCTGTTTCCACACATCCTTGTGTCACGTGTGGCCAGAGCACTGTACAGCACGGCCGCTGTTTCTGACCCGACACTATGGGGATGCGTACACAGCAGCCCGGCTGGTTCTGTCTGGAGAGGGCTCTCAGCCCCGAGATCCGGGATGCAGATTCCCAGCCGTGGGTTCTGCTGCCTGCAGGGTGGCCGGTTTCTCTGCTTTGGCCTCCCTTGCTTGTGTATCTTCCACCGGAGTGACAGCCTGGTTTACCGCAATAGGTGCACAGGTGACGTGCAGGTCTTGCAGGAGCACTTGTGTCTCATTCAGCACGTGCCCTTGGAGACATCCGAGCCACGGACTGTGGGAGCCCTGGGCAGCAAAGCCAGCATAGTGAGAGCCTTGGCCTGGCCTGGCGGCTTTAGAGGGACAGGGGTACTGGCCCTGTGCTGTGACTGGAGGACGCTTCCTTGCAACCTGGCTAAGGCGGCCCTAGGTGAAGACGTCTGCCCCGCCTCCTTTCATAGGATTGGACCCCCCATCAGACAGAAATCTGCCTGCGTTAGGAGTTCTGGGCTACTTCTCACTGCCTCATCCAAGTTTAAAAGCTACTTGTATTCCAGCTTTTCTGCTTGCTGCTGTGGCCCTATGACCTCTCGGGGCTGTGGACACCAACATTTGCAGGATGGAGGCCAGCCGGGTGCCTGGGCACACGAGTCCCCAGGTGTGTGATCTGGCGGACTCCACCTGCCAGGTGGGCCAGTCCTCTGATCCTGTCAGTGCCACTGACTCAGAACTCTCAGAGCCTGTGAGGTCATCATGCCAGGACAGGGGTGGACAGATCTACAAAGATTCCCTTGGTCTCCATGTCCCTGGGCTTCTGGGCACTGCAAGCAGGGCCCGGTCCTGACAGCAGTGGACCATGCACCACAGCCTCAGTGCTGCAGACCGTGAGTCCTTGGATGCCCCTGCTGGCTCACACCGCTCCTCTGCGGTCCCTGGTGGATGCTGCCACAGCACCTGTGGTGGCGGATGCTTGCTCCAGTTGCAGTGTCTCCTACTGCAGTTAGGCGTCCAGGGCCTCGCGATGCTGTCTGTGCCTCCCTGCTCCTCACCCTGGGCTCAGAGGCTGGGCCAGCTTCACCCTACAGATGTAAATAAGCGTGACATGAATAAGGCACTGTGTGTGTGTGTGTGTGTGTGTGTGTGTGTGAGAGAGAGAGAGAGAGAGAGAGAGAGAGAGAGAGAGAGAGGGAGAGAGAGAGAGAGAGAGAGAGAGAGAGAGAGAGAGAGAGAGAGAATTTACACCACCCTAAGGACACCTGTCGTCTAGATGAGGGGTTTCATCCACTCAGCATGACCCAATCTTAGTTCCATGATGGAGAGCACGATTGTGTTTCCCAAGCAGGACTGCATGTCTTTGGAGAGGACTCCAGCATATACATTTTCAGGACATAATTCACCCATCTCTGCCTTCTCTTCTCTTTCCTCCTCTTCCTCTTCTTCTTCCTCCTTTTCCTCTTCGTTGTCCTCCTCCTCTTCCTCTTTCTCCTCCTCACCAGCACTCTCCAGCTGCACTGTGATTTATTATTTGCACAGCCCCATTCCAAACACATTATATCATCTGGTCATCACCCAAACCCTTCACCTAGGCAGCGGGGTCATCAGCTCCAGTATCCGGAGACAGCGCTGAGGATCGTGCTGGTTAGTGGCTTTCCTACAGCGTGCTCAACAGTGACTGTCAGCCTCGGTCTCCAGCCCCAGTCCAAAGCTGGCTCTGTCCACCACACATTTACTTGCTAAAGGTCCTGCTCATGTGGGCCCAAGGAACTCTAGGTCCCTTCACCCTACATGGACAGTCACCAAGTACGATGCTCTCGACTCTGCCCCTTTTCCCAAAAGTCTACAGAGAGTGGCGGTAAGAGATTGTGAATATCAGGAGCCAGTGCTATCTTCCAGAGTTTAACCAAAGGGTTAAAAAAGTGAAAGGACTTTTTAGAGCAAGGGAAGGAACCTTTTCCCAGTGAATCTGATGATATGCCTGTAATTAAGTCAAATAGGTTAAAGGCTTGTTATGCTAGCATTAACACGTAATTCATCCGTTGAATTACAATGAGATTCATGTAAGGATTACACGTAAAATTCCATGTAATGAGATGTATTCATCATCAAAAGCTTTTTGCCCTTTAAGAAAATGTTACAATAATTATCCCATGAACGTGAAAAGTCAATAGAGGTGAAAATACATGTCTTTTTATACCATCATTGTGATTGTATTTATATTGGCAAGGCCTCACCCCGACGACATTTAACTTTGGAGGGAGCGGAGCCGGACTGCTCTCTCTCCTCCGTGCTCACCCTTTCCTTTGGGGCATCCACACACCGAGCTCTCCACTGCTCTCTCCTCTCCCAGTGAGACTAGAGCCAGGCTCCTGTTTCCCACCTTGAAAAACAGATACGTTAGAAAGCCATTACTCACTCGGCAAAGGGATTCACTCGGGACTTCCTTTAAAAACTCACTTCCTCTTTTAATTATATTTTTCTGAAAGTGAGGAGTCAGCATTTGTTAGGATGGGAGCTTTAAAGATTATGCTGTATTTTTTGCAGATTAATCCACAATTTGTATGAACATTAGTATTCCAGATTTATTGGTGAATCACATAATCTTTTGAGGATGCTTATGTACAATTCAGTGATATAAAAGTAGAGGTCAGTAGAGAAATCTATAAGATGTAACTGTTTGGAGAGCTGGACTGTACTTACAAATTCTGTAATCTAGAAACATTCCTTGATCACATTATAGAGCTACTAAAAAGGAGATGCCTAAGTGATACCAGATAATAATCGCTTAGAATAGATTTAGAGCCATATTGCCTTTGAAAATAGTCTACTTAGGTCTTTCATCCAAGAAAAAAATGAAGATAGTAAGAGGTGTTTGTGGGTGTGTTAGGCTCAACATTTTCAATGCCAGGTTTAATGACATTTATGTAGATTATTGGTGTTTTAGTACTGGACGCTGCCACACGCGCGAGGTTAGCTTGGGCAAGGCAGTTCCCACATTCCATGGACAAGGCAGAGATGCAGCCAAGGTTACTTTATTTTCCCTGTGAATGACTGGAGGCAAGATCTGTCATTTAAGTGAGAAAGAGTCAAGTAATTTTGCATAAATATGCAAACTATTTCACGGCAGGAAAATAGCAATGAGAAAGACATTTCTTAAAAAGAAGAAATGTAGACATGCTGCGTTTGGGACATTCAGCATGACATTTAATAGTTGTTCAGCCATAAAATATTCTTTACCTGTGGTTGTGGCAGAAAATCCCAGCCACTAGCAGGCGCTTGGTTTCAGTCCTGCTCGATAGCGATGGTGCCACTTGGAGATGAGAATCTAATTTGATGGGTATCTTTCATGTCTCAGCCGTGTGGTGTCTCCATTTTGTGTGGGTCAGCAGTGCTTTCTACGGAGACTGCTGTTGTCAGAGGTAAATTCCCCAATCTTCTTTCTAACAGTCTGGCTGCTTCTGTGTAAAAGACATCAGTGTTTACACTACGTTTCCTCTCAGGCATGGAATCCTATGTTCCACAGAATGGAGGCACCATCACCGGAGTATATGAAGCCAGCTCTGAGCACAGAGGAAAACTGGCTGCCTCTCCTGGCATCCTGGAAGCTGGGGAAGAAACCACACTGCCACTGATGTGCCACGGGTAAAATCACAGGTGAAGTAGCCCACAGACTTTAGCCACCACCATCGCCACTCTTCCCCATTGAGCTGATTGTTTTTAACTGCAGTGAAGAGCTCTTGGATGACCAATGTTCTCTTGGAGCAAAAGCTCATGGCTTTTATTGGTATCAGTGAGGGAGGTGTTGGGGGGCCATGGCAGAGCAGTAGGGAAAACCAACTTTACAGGCATAGACTGTAAGGAGAAACAGCAATTTTGTACCAGGCACTAACAATACAATGGATAGTCTGTTTTTCTTTCAAAATTGTCTTCTTTATGGGAGAGAAGGAGCAACTTAGTTTTTAAAATAAAAATTTTAATTCATAGTTTACCTCTTCCTCCATCACAACTTAGTCATCCTCTGGTATTTCATTTATTTATTCATTTGGCAAATATTTATTTATTTTTAGCCATACGCTCAACATTTGTTTTGGACCAGCAAGAAATAGAAAGAATAAAAATGAATTACAGACCCCGCTCTCATTTTGACTACAATGTAGTAAGAGGCAATAAATTTGACAGTTAAATTATCACAATGTAAAGTACAGATGACGAAATCTGTGAAAGAAGATGACAGGAAAGCCATGGTGTTGTGGAGGGAATGGGCATTCGTATCCAGTTTCTAGGGAACTGGGCAAATATTTTTTGAAGGACATGGGAAGTGAATTAAAATTGTTGGATTTCCATAAGTTGAAAGAAAAATGCTTTCTAGTAGAAAATAGTCATGGTGTGGAAGCTGTGACGGTGGTTCTGGCCTTGGAAAACAAGGGGCACCCCAGCTCGCGTGTTGCTGGACTCATGGAGCGATCAAGTGCCCGAGAGGCTGCCGGTCACTGAGCAGGTGGTGTGAACTCCTGGACCTGCTGGCGCACGGTCAGGCCCCTCGCAGGGCAATGTCTGAGGGCTGTTTTTCTGCCAATCATTTTTCCAAAAGGAGGCTTTCAAAGTCATCCTCCAGTCACTTATGGCAGAATTGATGGGACACTTCGTTGTGCGACATGAGTGGAAGGGAAAAGGGTAGAAATGGTGCGGCTGGGCGGGGCAGAGCTGCATGAAGACTCAGAGCTAAGGTGCCCGCGTCTGGGGTCTGTGCAGCTGAGAAAAATCACCATTCACTGAAGTCGTGGAATGATCAGTGGGTGCTGCAGGAAGTGGGTAAGTGGAGGAAGAGTGGAGTTTGAGAGTTTATCTCATTTATTCATTCAGAAGCCCTTCTTAAGTCACTCTTAGACAGTCCCCTTTAAATGATTAACAGTTAAAATGTGTCAGGGAAGATACGCAAAAATGGTGCTTTGGGAGGAGCTGTAATGAGCTGCCAAAATGGTTTTTAAAAAAATAATATTTAATTGTTTTGACAAATTTTGTTACAAGATTGTGTCCTTCTTTCTTTTTTGGGTGCTATGCTAAGGGACAGCAATGCAGCCAGGAAGAGTTTTAATTTTTCATATGTGTTGCAGGATAGCATAGAAAGTTCCCAGTTTTCATTAAGTTCCTTTAATATCCATATCTTACTATTTGTTGTAGTCTGCCTTCTACCCCGTGTTTCCCTCACAATCTGGTTCAATGTTTTAAAAGATTTGCAGATAGTAAAATCGATTCTTTCTGGCATATATATCTGTGGGTTTGACAAAAGCGTAATGTTGGCCCCTCCAGTACCATACAGGATGGTTCCTGCCTCACCCCCCCCCATCCCTGCACAGACCTGACTTCTGCCGCTTCAGGTTTGCCTTTCTGGCAATGCCACGCGAGGGCAATGGTGCATTACAGAGGCTTTTGAGCTTGCCCTCCACTTTGAAGAAGGCATTTGAGATTCATCTGTATTGTGGCACAGATCAATAGTTCATTTAACAGATTGCTGAATAGGAAAACAGAAACTACAATTTGTTTATTCTATTAAATGCCATCTGGGCCGTTTGTCACTTTTGTAGATTAGGAAGAAGCTGGTGTCAGCCCTCTCACACAGGTGTGCACAGGTTTCAAGTGGGCTGAGAGAGTTCCCGGGGAGGTTGCTGGTGTGTGTGGCACTCCGCACTGGCCGTGCTGTGACTTGAATGCAAGACAATGGGCTTCACTGTGGTTAGTTCTGCACTCATGTAAAGACTACTGATAACAACCTTCTCATCTGTATGTATTCACATATATGTGTGTATTTGGTCGTGCAATATGTTATACATAAATACAAATATGTATTTATATATTTGTCCTTTTCATCTTTTACTTGGTGAAGTATATGTTCACATCTTTTTCTATATTGTAAAAATTTAAGTTGTGTTTTCTTACTGTTGGATTTTGAGAGTTCTTTGTTTATTCTGGATACAGAACTTTAGCAAAATGTGTTTTGCAAATATTTTACTGTTCGGCTTTTTAAAAACTTTTCCTAAGAGTCTCTTTCAAACTGAAACCATTTGAACATTTTATGAAGTTTTATTCCTCAGGATTTTTTAATTTTATGACTATTTTAGTGCTATGTATCAAAAATTATTTTGCTAATAGCAAGATCACATAGATCTGTATTTTTCCCTAGATATTTAAGAATGATATCAAGCTCTAAAAAGACAGCAATGTTAAGTGTATATTCATGTAACAAAATAGCTTCTAATGAGCTGAAAGAAACCACGTGCATCTGAAAGGTGAAAGAAACGCACAATTACACTTGGAGATAGTAATGTTTCTCAGAAGTTGAGGACATAAGTTGTGAAGGTTTATCTTGGCTTTCATCTCGAATGGGTTGAGAAATACTAGGAAATTAATAAGGTGCACTCCTGGGTGTGTCCCCAGGGCATGTCCATAGATGACTGGTGAATGGGACAGGAACTGAGGGAGGAGAGCCCCCTGCCTGTGGGCAGCACCATCCAAAAGACTCGGGCAGGAGGCTCAGGGAGAGGAAGGAGGAAGTTGTCAGCTCGCGCTCCCTCTGGCTATTCCTCTGCTTCCTGGCCACGATGGGGTGAGCAACCTTCCTCCACCACACCCTTCCGCCATGCTGTTTCTGCCTCTCCGCAGCCCTGACAGCAATGGAGCTGGCTGACCATAGAGTGAAATCTTGGAAACTCGGAGTCAAAGCAAACCTTCCCTCCTGTACATCATTCTCCTCAGGTGTCTTGTCACAGTGATGGAAAGCTTACTAACACCACAGAAAATAAGGAAGCACATAGATGATTGAACAGCACTATCAACTTAGGTATCCTGATACTCATTTCTTGAACACTAACTCCAATAGCAGCAGAAGATGCATTCTTATCAAAGGCACATAAAATTTTTATCAAGCTAGATTACATTTTGAGCTATAAAATATCCTTACGAAATTTAAAAGAATCCAAATCATAACACTCTGTTCTTAGACCTGTTGGAATTAAACAGGAAACTGAACACAAGGTTGTTTGCAAATATCCAAGTGTTTGGCAATTAAACTATGTGTTGCTAAATACTGATTGAATTAGCACTTTGGAGGCTGAGATAGGAGGATTACAAGTTTGGGCTAACTCTGGGCAACCCAACAAGGTCCTCTTTCAAAATTTAAAAAGGGCTCTGTGCTAAGGACTTGGGTTCAAGTCCCAGTAATTAAAAAATGTATCTAAGAAAGTTACAAAAAATTCTTTTTTTTTAATTTTAATTTTAATTTTTTTTATTTAAGAGGAAAAAGAGAAAAACACAAAACAAAACAAAGCAGTGTAAGGGTACACGTAATACAGAACTACAAAAAAAAAAAACATAACAGTAAGAAATCACCTGTTAGTAGATTACATATTATCATCTTGAAAATAGTTGCTCAAATCACAGTGTCAAAGAATACAAGGTGGACATTCAAACAGGGAGACTGCAAACAGCTGTGTTCAATGATCCAAAAACATTGATATAGTCAGCTATTTAACACCCCTAAACACACTTGCTGTTATATCCGTTAGAGCTCTTTTTCTTTTTTTTCCCTCTCTTTTTTACAACAAAATTTACACATTTTGGATTTTATTACTCTTTAGTGCTTATTACTTTTTTTGGGGGGGAGAGAATACAGTCAAATATGGCAAAACAAAGCTGTCAGTCAAAACCAAGGATAGACATAGCACATGGTGTAGAACAGAGTACAAGGTTATCAACAATGGTTATCAACTTTGTCTCTTGTTTCCTTAAAAAGAATTGTCTATCTCATTAGATATTATAAAGTTGGACAAAACAGTAGAGAACAAGACCAATAAAACTTAGGCATTGTAAACATTACAGGACTTCCAAAGAAGACAATAGTCAAACCAGAATGAGTATCTTAGTGAATCTTATTGCCTTCAAAGTAGTTGCCTATACCCTCAGACTTGATACTATCATACAGAATGGAACAGAGTCTAATCAGTCAAAACAAGATCGTGGGAGTTTAACTGAAGTGAGGAAGACACTGAACACACAGATAATAGCTACTGAATCCTCCATCCTGGTTTTTGTGCTGTCTCCTGTTGGGAGCCGCGGCCGACACCGGTCGCCTTACTTGGCAGACGTAGGGCCTGTGGGTGGGAGCGGAGCCTGAGCTAGATTGCCCCTCCCATCGAGTGAGCCAAGTTGGCGCCTGCTTCCTGCCCCCTGATTGCGCTGGCGACTTAAACAACCCGCTCTGTAAGATAGTCTGCCTAGCAACAGCTGATGTTAGCCAGTCAGCCCGCATCGCGCGCTTTGAACTGATTGGCCACTGTTACCCTATAAAAGTGAATGCCTCTCCCGCCACGAGGAAGAAGCACAGAGAGGGATAGAAAAAGTCCACCGGCGAGAAAGGGCTGGTGGCAGAGCAGAGGCCTCGAGGGGCCCACGCGGAGATAAATAAAGGCAAGATTGCACCCCGTCAGAATCTGTCGCGTGTTCTTCCTGCAGGCCGGGAGCGAGTCTCCCATCATTTTATCTCTTATTGTTTCTATTTGGGTAATTTCTATGACTGCGTTTACTCTTCAGTTCATTGAAGGTTCTCTTCAATTTTGTTCCTGTGCTTTACACTTCTGGTTTTTCCAATTGAATCTTCTTACATTTATTGTTCTGCTCAAAATATGCATCTGGTCTTGCGTGTCATCCACCTTTTCCATTAGTTTCTTTAATATTTTAATCATAGATATTATAGATTAACTTGTAGTTTGCTACATATGTATTAGTTGAGTTCACGTGGTGAGCTGTGTTGTCAAAGGCTCTCTCTTTAAAACTTTTATGCTTCGTCATTTCTGTTGGAAGTCAGTTATCTTATGTTCAGTAGAGATTGAAATAAACAGTTTTTATGCCTTGAGATCAATTCTATTTACCATCTGCTTGGCTATTAGTGTTGAATGAGCGTTTTAATCTAATAAGGAGTTGGGCTCTATCCAATTCTTTTGTATTCTGGAGATGAAACTGCTTCCTTCTTTTCTCTCTCTTTGAAAGATAATTTAAATCTCAAACCTATGGAGTTTTGTAAAAATTTTAAGCCCCTTGAAACATCGTATGCAGTTTTGTGTGAGTATGGGAAAATGAAATTCTCTAATTTCTGTAAATTTCTCAAAGTAACCAGTGATTTTTAAAAAATGACTATCATAACTACTGCATTATGACATTTTAGAAAATATTCACCATATCATCTTCTTTATCACTACCTTATATTATCAAAAGTCTTAATCTTAAATTGTTACCAAAAGTTATTTGTCAACTTCTTGGAAAACTGAGATATAAGGATGAATTTTTTCAAAAAAATCATTGCTTTGTGTCCCAAGCATAAATTTCAGGAAAAGCTGAGTCAGTTGCAGAAATAAATGAATTTATAATCCCAGCAAAATGTGGGAAGTACGAGAGTCACAGGCACTTAGCATCTGCCTGTGTGAAGGGTTGAAAGTTGGTACTGATCCAGAAACAACAGATAAGTGATGACTTGTCCTTCATAAGATAAAATGTAATGGGCTTCCCAACGCCCACGAGACACAGACCTAATTTTATGATGAAAATCATACCAAAATATGATATCATTGCTCAAAATTGACCTGGCACATTTCATCAGTTTGCTATACTATATAATGTAAGTTGAAGTTTTAGAACAATTAGCTGAAATTTAGACAATTTTTGCATTTTTAAAATTGTTAACCACTTTCTGATGTTTTGAGGCAGCAGTTACTGATTCTTTATGGGCATTTTCACTTTTTAATCTTGTTGTGATTCATTGTATTCTGTTCTTAGGAAATCGCTCCCGGAGAGGGAACAGATTAGCTGGCACCAGCCCAGCATTAGCTCTCACCACTGCCTGGGCAGCCCGGAGCCCGTGGGTGAAAATGGGCTCAGCCCCTCAGTTTTTCTCAGACCCACACGTGAGGATCGAGCCGTGCTACGCCTGTAAAGAAAGATGTTGGATTGGAGCTATGGGCAGAGTATGCTGAACTATGAAGACAAGGTCACGTCTCACACAGATATTTTGAAACTAAAGTTACTTTTATCTGGTACATCTATAAATATGATTCCATATTTAGAGACTATTGTGAAGTTTATGAAAAACATTCTAGTAACTGTCCAACAGGATAGGATGCTTCCAGGACATGCAGATTGAAGACTCTCAGTCTTTTCTATGAATAATGTGTCATTGATACGTGAAGGAGAAACTCTAAAATAATGTGGCGGTGATATAGAATATAGAATATTACATATTCTAAATAGTCCATGAAAGGAAGTGGCATATACAGTATACGACTGTGTTGAAATTTGTGTAGGTCGGTACTCAGTGTGCACTCCATGTGAAATTCTGCTCCCAGGACTCATCCTTTGGTCCTCCGTGTGCAAGCCAGTGCTTGTCACTGTGAGTTGCCTGTGATGCGTGACCCTTATACATAACTTGGCTCTCGTCACTTTTGATACTTGTGTCTTCTGAAACCCGGTGAGGAAGACTACGGAAGTACTATTGTTCTTTGATGACAGTATGAATTGGGCTTAAGTCCTGGTTCTGCCACGCGTGTGATTTTCTTGGGCAAGGCATTACCTCTGAGCCTCAGTTTCCTCATCTGTGAGATGAAGGTTCTTATAAAGTATTGTGAAACTCAGGAAAATAATGACTGCTGAGTTCTCGGTTGGCGTGCCTGGCAAGCTGTAGGTGTTCAATAAATATTAGCTATCACCATTGTCATCAGCTGCAGCGGCAACAAATTCATCAATATTGCAAAGGTGTTAACCAAAGGAAAACAGAGCAAAATGTCAGAGATGCCTCCACTGAATAATTATTCAGAATTGTCGAAGAGGCTTTTTATAATGACAGCGTTGTAGCTGGCCCTTTCATTTCTGTGCTCAGCAGGTAAAATGAAGTCAGAAGGACTTGGTCCTTGTCTGAAACCCCTGACCTCTGTGCTCATGAAAGTTTTTTCTTTTGTAAAGAAGCAAACTTCTCACCATAGTCAGATCTCTGCAATGAAAATACAGAGAAAGGGCATCTGACACAGGCTGAAGACACGGAGTGGATGCTATGAATTTGTTCTATATATTATGGGGCAGTCAGATCATGTGGTCAAAGACAGGACACGCCACAGCCAAATTTAAACCTCTAAGTAGCTGGGTAGGAAAAATGTTTTACTTATGGCCGATCTAAAGGTGTGGGATCGGAGTACTGCACTTTACACAGCACTGTGAACCAGATAGCTCAAATAGTTTTTACAGCAAGGTATGTGACATTATAGCTATATTCCCAAAGAAAAGCTCTTCTCCTCCCCATGAATGGGGTGTGAACTAGGGATGCACATTGGGTATCTTAATTTAACTCTTAAGATAATTTCTCAGAAATCACTGGACAGCAGCATGTAGGTGTCCCTCCCTGCAGAAACAGTGTTTCCATCTGATTTGTCTCCAGGCTATACCAGTAGGTTTTACTGAGTCCTGTTTCAGCAGGGCAGAAAGCAGTGCCTGGCTCATGGCCAGCAGGAAGCAGGAGGGGGTTCACCAACACCCCCAGATCCTGAGACCTGTGCCAAGGGCTTGGGGAAGCCAGGCTCAGGGTCGTGGTCCACAGAGACCCTGAGATGAGCTCAGAGCGACTGACCATGCAGCAGAAGTGTGGTGAACAGTGCAAACGGTCATTTCATTCTGACCTCCATTCAAAGGCACCCTTACCCCAAAACTGCTTTGTTTTAAGTTTATTGTTTTTATTCCAGCATTGTTGAGCTGTAGTTTATGGAATGCTTCTATTTAAAATGGACTGGCTGGTGAGGTTTGACAATTTTTCAAGCTCCAGCCAGGATGCACAGTATTCCCGACACCGACCCAGGACAGTCAGCGACCCTGCCCCCGTCCTGTCCCATCCCACAGCCACACTCTGGTTTCTGTGTCTATGACTGTGGCTTTTGGGACCCCACAGGAAGGGGTCACCCTCACATTCCTGTCCACACCCATCATCCCTTCTCAGAAATGACTTTTTACTCCAGTTGACGAAATTGATGTGTAAGTAATTGGCACCCTTCTGTCTTCCCCGAAAGCTGCACTCCTTTCTCTTTTGTCATGTGAACCAGGGAAATGAGCACTGTTCCTCTCATGCTGTGAAATGACAGAAAGCCCCTGGAAGCTGGGTGTAGACACAGCCTCTCCTGCCCACACATGGAACTGTCCAAATGTCTAGAGAGTTTCTGCAGTGTTTAAATTCTTAAGATGATTGGCTTCTGGTTGGAAATAAAGAGAATAGACAACACTGAATATTCTTCAGAAAACCAGAAGGCAGGTGAGGGTTCTCAGCAGAACAACTTGGGGCCTGAGTAACCAGGACTGGCTTTGATGGATCTGGAGGGATTTGAGAACCTTGAGGTTCTAAGGACTCCCTGCCAGCATCAAGTCGGAGCCGAGGGAACAGCAGTGGGAGACACCACCTCAGGGTGTGGCCTGCACCGAGTGTGTGCAGGCACGGGGCCAAAGAAAGGAGCTCAGAAAGGTGCAATTCATGGTCCCTGACTTCAGGTAGCATGGAATCTATTGGGAAAGAGTTTGAGCTTAGCTTGGGCTGCCCAGGGAGATCCTACTTCAAAAACAAAGAAAGAATGAAAGAAAGAAAGTATTTGATGATGTACTAAACACGTAAAAGCTGAGGAGAAGGTGAGAGAGCAGGAGCGTGGTCAGAGCGGCCTCAGGGAAGATGTTCACAGAGGAAGGGACAGCAAGATGGGAAAAAAGAGGGACGTGGAGCGAGGAATGGGCAGGTCCAGGCTTATGGAAGGGGAGCTTACTCTGACGTATTAGGGTACAAACAATAACTAACCCCAGCCGGCGCTGCCAGCTGCTCTGGGCGGATCTCGTCCCCCCAGTGAAGGGCTTTGGCGATTTGCTCCCTTTTTAGTTTCAGCACCAAGAACAGTGCTTGGCACATGGTGGGCACCCAGGAAATAATGGGAGGAGGGAGGGAGGTAGGGAGGGAGAGAGGGAGAGAGAGGAGGGCCAGACTGGGAGGGGAGGGCTTGGGGATCGTCCTCACGGACAGTTGCCTCAGTCAGCGTTTTCCCAGGGCAGAGGCTGACTCTGACCCACATTGCTGGGTCACGCAGGACCACGGGGAGGGCTGGGTTCACACAGGAAGCCGAGCCGCTCCAGGCAGAGCCACGCTGGTCAACGAGGAGACTCCACCCCATGCTGTCTACACCTTGAGCTCCTCCACCCTGCAGTCACTGGATCCCAACATCCCCCCTGTGGTAGCACCCCAAGGAGAGGGTGGGGGGAGGGGAGACGTCACACAGATCCGCTTGCTGCCCAGGCAGGCTCCTGTGGGTGTCAGGCTGGTGGAACCCTGGCCACACACCGGACAGTGTCGTGTTGCATGTTTGTGTGCAGTCCAGTTCAGGGCTTGGGTAACCACCACATGTGACCTCAAGCTCCAGACAGGCAGACATTCCCTAGGCAGTGGCC
The DNA here is from genome assembly GCF_034190915.1 of Cavia porcellus. NCBI lineage: Eukaryota > Metazoa > Chordata > Mammalia > Rodentia > Caviidae > Cavia > Cavia porcellus. The sequence continues at coordinate 85,725,274 of NW_026947493.1, forward strand.
CTGAGAACTTTAAGGGGACAATAAGATAAAAAGAAAAACCAACAAACTAGGTTCAAGAGGAAAGGACCAGGGAAGCAGGAGGCTCAGAGTGGTGAGCTCTTGGTTTTCTGTGCTTCGAGTTTTTAGGCACAAGAGGAGATGACAGTTTCTCACACCGAAGCAAATCAGATGTAAAGTCTAAGAAATGTGTTTCAGCTGCTCCATGCTATTTAAGACTTTTTAACTTTAAACACTGTCCAGTAGTTCTGAAAGGAATCTAATGGTAAAACCTCATCGCTCATGCCTGGCAGAACAGGACTTACATGGACCGAGCCCTGAATGGTTTCACATTGAATCACCCATCCCACAGCACTGGACCAGGTCTTCCAGGCCCCAACTGAATTCCTACCTCCCAAGCATCACCCAACAGGACGTGGACTGTGCTTGACATGCAGGAAGCACTGCTCTTAATTCTCTTAATTCACATGGGCTTCCTGAGCAAACATGTGAGGTTTTATTTGGGTCTCAGGGTTAAAGTAGAGGATGAACATTGCACCAGAGAACCTTGGTGGAGCAGCAGGGGCTAAAGAGCTGACTGCAGGTGTACATCCAGGAGGATCTGAGACCTGGGAGTCAGGTCCAGTGTCCTGTTGCCCACTGGTTTCTTCTAAGTGCTCTAGACTGGCCACAGTCTCCATCCAGTGAGTGAAAGAAGCTGTGGAATGGAAGCAAGTCTTGCATTTGTACTGTTTCTGGGAACCTAGATGGGTTTAAGATAAGCAGAGACTAAGAGACTAAGAGAGACAGAGATTGAGAAAGACAGAGACACAGATATTGAGAGAGACAAAGATAGAGAAAGACAGAGAGACAGAGATTGACAGAGACAGGAACAGAGACTGAGACTGAAAGAGGCAGAGATTAGGGAGACAGAGAGAGACAGAGCCTGAGGGAGACAGAGAGACAGAGACAAAAACAGAAGGAGAGATGGTTGGAAACCTGAGTATTTGTGAATTTTGCACTGAGAAGACCGTGTTTGATGAAGCTGTTTGAGAGTGCCTAAGTGGAGATGCCTGCATCAGAGAGGAGAGGGGTTCACTCTCTGGAGAAAACATTAAGTTAATTCATATTTTGCAGATAGCAGTTTGCAAATGTCATGACTAGGAAATTCATCCCCATCAAAGGCAGCCCAGAGCGCACAAAATCCCCAACACTACCATTATGTCTGGTGTCTCCATAAAGAATGCCACCATCTCTGACTTCCTCACCCATTTGCTTGCCAGAGGGCTGCTGATCCATCTGGACAGAATGCAGCTTTGTGAGGCCTGCAATGGCCCAGCCAAGTAGGGTAAGTGCCCAGAGAAGGAACAGTGTCACCAAGGGTACAGTGGGCCCTGTGGAAGGTCACTAGCTACCATAAGCTACAGGGCACTTGGCAACCAGTGGAAGCTAAGCCCAGCAGGTCCAGCAAAGGGCTGAGAGCCAACTGGGTGGAACTTGCGCTGCATGAGCTCTGCTAGACAGGTGACCCAGGAGGCATGACAAAAAATTATGGCAGATGTTTAAATTTTAAGCGCTTTTTACACCAAAAGACAGTTTGCCATTAATCCCTGCTTCGTTTTGAACATACTCATCCCATCCTTCTTGCTGCTCTCTGAAGCAGTTCTGGAAATCCTCTTTCATGAATGTCTTTGATTGTGCTGGCATGGCTGTCCGCATGTCCTCGACTCAAAATGCTCACCTTTCACGGTCACTGTGACTTTGGGGAAGAGCCAGAAGTCACATAGTCCCAGCTCTGGTGGCTGAGCTGGCTGAAGACACAGTATGATGTTTTTATGAGCCTGCCTTTCCATTGACTGGCACTTGGCAGCAGAATTCCTGTATTTTTGATCATACCTCATGAAGACGCTCATGAGAGAGGATGTCTAAGGCTGCTCCTGAGGGTCGCAGAAACAGTGGGATGCATGTATTTGAAGCAAGGGGCTGTATTGTGAGAGGAATGAATGATAATGTGCTTTTTCTGTAATAAATATTTTAAATATATTCTACCATCTACAGTATTTTGATCACAGCTGTATTGCACATCAGAGATCTCTAACAACAATTACTCTGCTGATACCTGAGTTCCATGGAAGGAGCCCCTGCCTTGGATGGAACATCTAGCACCAACAAGCATGCTAAGCATGGATGCTGGGGAATGTTTCAGGCTGCTCAGGTGATGGCTGCAGCACAATAGCTGGAAAATCTCTTAGGTTCATTCTTCCTTATTTTGCCTGGATTAATTCTTTGGGGTGCAGAAGAAAGTGTACTTGGAGCCAAGTCCCCACAAGTCTGTCACCATCAGGACCTGTAGTCAGTGTGGGCGGGGAGAACCAGCCAGCCAAGTCCTTATGCACCTGCCACCATCGGGCAATCTTAGAGGAGCCTTCCCAGAACCCCACCACCTCCCCAGGAACCTAGGTTAGGAGAAACTCAGGTGCCTGACCCACTCCCCTACACCAACAATGGGCAGCCAACATGGAAAACACCTTGGATCCCACAACCAGCTTGTTCAGAGGAACCCAGGAAGATGTCAAGATGAAGGGGCAAAAGATAATCTCAAACCTCCAACCCACACAGAATAAGTCTGGGAGACATAGACATGGGAGAGGTTGGAATTTGCATGCCTGCAATGTTTGAAGAGATAACAGATGAGGTAAAGAAACAACTTCATGAGCTGTAAAAGTAACTAGATCAGAGACAGTTATCTCAGGTAAAAGATGAAATGACAAACATAAAAAAATTGCTGAGCATATCCAAAGAAGACATAGATAAAAAAGAAGAGTATAGGAAAATGATATAGGAGGGAACTAAAATGTGTGAGACAGATTCAAAGAGATATCCAGGGAATTAACAACTCTGTTGAAAGCTGGAAAAACTACTTGAAAGAAACTGACCATAGACTTACAGATCTTGAAAACAGGATTGCAGCCATCAATTGCAAAAGAAAAGATCTGTTAAAGTAACAAAGAACCAGGAAATAACAATTCAGTGGCTGTAAGATGATGCAAAGAAAAATAATTAAGATTGATAGGAATCAGCAAAAAAAAAAAAAAAAAAAAAGCAGGAGTCAACACAAATGACACAAAAAGACTGTTTATAGAAATAATAGCAGAAAAATTCCCAAGCATAGGAAAGGAAGTAACATTCAGATAAGTGAGGCATATAGAACTCCAGCTAGCCATAACCAAAATAAATCTACACCCAGACATGTAATAATCAAGATTCCAGAAATTCAACACAAGAACAGAATATTAAAGGCTGTTAGAGTGAAGAAACAGATCACCTATAAAGGAAAATCCATCAGAATTACAGCAGATTTCTCAACACAAACTATCAAGTCAAGAAAAACTTGGTTTTAAATCCTGAAAGAAAACAACTTCTAACCCAGACTGATGTGTCCTGAAAAACTATCTTTCAGAATTAATGGAGAAATAAGATATTTCCATGATAAAGAACAACTGAAGGGATTCATAACCACCAAACCAACCCTACAAAGAGTGCTGAAGGATATTCTAGAGAGAGATGAAGATGACCATGGTTCCAGCAGCAGCAGCACAGCAGAATCACCAAACAGGAGAGGCATCTGAATGAAGGGAAAAGTGGAGGGCCAACAGCAGGAGGTTAGCAGGGCAGAGACGAGGCAGAGCGTATCAGTCGTAACCATCAATGTAGATGCCCCAGCTCACCAATAAAAAGAAACACAGGGAGAGTGGATCAAGAGACAAGATCCATCACCATGCTGCATTCACAAACACACTTAATTTGAAAGGAAATTCATGGACTGAAGGTTGGAGAAGACAAGACAGTGCTCCGTGTAATGAGGACCCAGAAAAAAGCAGGGGTACCTTCCCATCAATCACACAATGGATGAGAAAGGTATGGTATTTTCACACAATGGGAAGTTACTCAGCTCTAAAGAAGGATAATCTCGAGGCTCTTGGAGGTAAATGGGTGCAACTGGAGATCATGCTCATCGGCGCAATGGTCCAGACTCACATGGGCAAACATTGTGTTATCTCCTAGCATAAAAAGCTGAAGGTCTTAGTGGGATCCAAAGTATACAACAGATGTGAAGGTCAAAGGCGAGGGAACCTCTAAAAAGGGAAAGAGGGAACCATCGCTAATTTCCTGTTCTCTCATTGAAGTCTTGTATTGTTCGCATTGTTTTGTTTTGATTAGGTTTATTGTCTTTTGTTTGTTTGATTCTGTTATATCCGATGGCATGGGCAGCTATTTTGAAGATAACAAGGTATATGGTAGCCATTGTTGATTTCCTATCATCTTGTTTTGAAGTCCTGTGTCAATTTTCATTGTTTTGATTGGCTTTATTCTGTTTTTTTTTTTTGTTTGGTTTTACTCTTTAAGAGTAAATAACTAAAGAAGTGAAAGAAGAAGTGTCCGGTGAATAGGCAGCGCATTCTGCAGTGGCCAGTGCCGTCCTGCTCCAGCTCCCCTGACCCTGTCCCACCCTGTGGACACCGTGAACCACTGCAGTCCTCTTGCTAAGTCAGGCTTTCCATGTTCCACACGAGTTCTCGTCCCTCACACCCCACAAGCTCAGGTGCTGTCCTGACCCTCCTGTGATCCCTTCCACCCTGCTCCCCAGAGACTCTTGGGGGTCTTGAGCTGCTGCTGGTGAAGTATTTCATGATCAGTCAGTTAAAAAAATTGAATGATCCATCATATGTTTTTGAGAAAATTATGGGGCCTTTAACGTCAGCTCTGAATTACCCACAGAAGGAAGTTCCACATAAAACGAGCTCTGTCAGATATTCATCAAAGTTTTGATTATGTCTTCTATTCCATGAATCCTTCACTGATGATCACTGAATTCACACTAGCTCTTTTTCAACTACTAAATTTCCCAAAGACATGCAGAGGAAAGCCCTGGATTCTCCTTGGTAGAATAAGAGGAGAGAAATCTCTCTCTATTCTGACTTCATTTTACAGGATCACGGAAGGCCAGTCACTGAAAGAATTGTTTCTTGACTTTCCATTGCAAAGGAATCTCAGTGAAAACTTTTATCAGTTGGGCGTCCCAATGTTATAATCGCCCTTCCTGGAAAGACAGCTGGTTTCTGTGGATTTTGGAACACAGCTAAGTTTTGTCAAAGATTCTTTCATGTTCTTTGATTGCTAAGTTATGAAACACAGTTCAGTATTAACCCATATTGCTTTGTTTGCTACTTCTTTTAAAATCTCTCAGATTTAGCCAAATATATTCAATGGAGCATATAATCTTTACGTTGTTTTCATTAACTCACACATTTGAAATATATGTCCAAGATTATTTGATCAACCATAAAATATTACTTGCTGTTCTCACAGATGGTAACATGGAACAAACATTTCAGGAGAAGAGTGAAAAGCATTGGCTAGAGACCTGGAGAAGTTAGGATGCTTGAGTTTTAGACTATTCAGACACCTTTTACCCAGAGTATTTGCAGACATGTGTTGCAGTTATAATGCTAATTTTAACAAATTTAAAAATAATTTAAAAATTTAGAAATATTTTCCATTTTCAGAGTTTTCATTTTTATGATTGCTTTAAATTAATAAAAAGTTCCTCCGATGAATATTCAAAGTCCTGCATTATATAGTCCCCACCCCAAATCATGCATTTCTTGGCTTATGTATTCTGTTCCTTTTATGTACTATAAATGAGGCAGATTAGGGTGGGGCCAATGGGTGGGGCAGGAGCCCATGACCCGTCCACTGTGGAGATCAGCACACATTCCTGAAGCCCAGCACCTGGCCCATCAGAGAATGCTATCTTCAGTCCTCTGCCATGTCATCCAGAGGGCCCTGGGGGGATGCCCAGGTCTGATGTCAGAATGGGGCCTACACGACACTGTTGCTGTCAACCTTCAACGTTCCTTCAGTGGCCCACTCCACAGAATCCGCTCTGTTCTGTTTGCAAATTTTAATAAATGTAAAACCTTACCACCTTTTGAATATTTCTTGTTCAATTCTTGTTCAGGACAGGAACCTGGACTCTCTAGAAGGAGCCCACCATGTGCCAGATCTCAGTAACATAAGTATCAACTTAACGGCGCCCTGTATTCAAGAGCCGCTGTGCTATTTCCTGCCTCTGAGCCTTTAGAAGTGCCATTCCCTCTGCCTACAATTCCCATCCCTACCTACCCAAGCCTCATGTATTAATTAATTTATTCATTGATGATTACCAGCCCGTGTTATATGCCAGACACCACCTTTCAGGTTGTGGTCTTTTTATTTCTAAATTGAAATAATTTATTCTCACTGATTGCTAATCATAGTATAGAGAATGCAATATTAAAATATATCATCCTCTGTAAACTAATCTTCATTTAGAAAGTGATTACTACAAGTGAATATAGTATTTAGAATTTCACTTAAAACTATAAATTTTATGAGAACTTTAGTTTCAGAATGGCAATTATAAAAGTCAATGTTGAAGAAAATTGTTTTGGATTATATATGTTAAAATATTTTGAAAAAGACTCTTTATTCTGAAAACAGTGTCAGGAAAGAACACCTGAATTCCTTTCAAACCACTAATTTCTAAGTGCTGTTTTGTTAGTAAGAAAATGCATTTATAATTTAATACTATGGCTGGGTGTCAAAAGAGGCTATAATTAACTGAATATCACAGGGGCAAATGTTACCTACTTTTAGGGCCCCTTCATCTACTCTCTTGATAAGGTGAACTGTACACATAAGCCTTGTGAAAGTCTGGAAGAGTCTGGAAACATTTTTTGTCGAGCCCTAAAATACCTTCGAATGCTTTTACTAAACAGTCGCTGCAGCCACGTTAGTGCCTTGCAGCCTTAATAATTGATACCATTTAATATATTTGCGGGGGTAATGAGGGGCTCCATGCTTTCATTTGTTTACACCGTCTGGATCTGCAGTTCTGCACAGCAACACGCTTTCTCTCCATTACACCACAAGGGAATGCACTCTTCACAAAACATACACTGGCAGACGAGAAGAATCGGCTTCTGAAGTTCAGCTTGACGTACTGAGCCAATATCATCCACGTCCGAACACTGTCTCCTGTTGGCACTATTCCATAACTTGATTGTGTGAAAAATATACGTAAAACTGCCTGAAAGTTCTCAAATGGCCAAAAAAGTCCAGAGGTTTTAGTAAGAGGTAGGGGAAAGTCAGCAGTACCCTAAGACTCCACCCGGCTCCGTCACCCAGCTCCCCGTAGCTTGTAAGGCAAGGAGACCAAACTGGTACATGAACAAAAGTTCGGTGATACTGACATAATTCTTCTGAAAGCAGATACCAGTAACCCTTTGATTTAAAAGGCATGATGAAAGAAGGCACCAATCCAAAGTACTTCCCAGAAGCGCAAATGATCCAGTGTAGGATGCAAGAAAATCAAGCTGTAATAAAGTGACTGAGAATGAAAGGTACAGTATAAAAGAATAGAAGGTCCTGCTAAGGATGCCAGCAACCAAGCTCCCTGAATCTTTCAGGATTTCTCTTAGAAAAACCTGATTTTTGAGGCTTTTATTTGCATACATAAAAGTTGTTAGCAACTCCCTTCCAAGAGAAATCCCTGTTATATGCTGCAAAAAAGTTTGACCCTCAGATTCAAAATAAATGGAAGGCATCTTTGCAAGACACTGAGGAGACGGCAGAATTCTGACAGGAGCTGTTTCTGTGTTCCCCAGACTCCGTGGCAGTGTCACTGGGCTGTCTTGCTTCACTGTGCGGGTGACTCTGGAAACTACTCTGTACACACCTGTGAGTGCAGCTGAGGACACCTGCCCTTGTACTGGTGGAGCTTGGGTTTTCAACACGTTCTTCAGGCACAGAATGTGTCTGGATATGAACGTCTGCCGACTGAAGACAAGACCCTCCTCCAGCCGGCCTTGCTGCTGGACACATGGGGAGGTTGGTGGTCTCACCACTGCAGTGCCAGAACTCTGCAGCTGGGTACAACTGGCTCATGTGGCCCTGGAGTATTTTTTCTTTGATGCGGATTCTTTGCTTTGGGAGTGGACGGAGGCCTGGGCACCCACAGAGGGGACAGCCACATGCGCTGTGCCACGTCCATCAGCCACAGCTTTGGTCCTCCAACTTCGGCAGCTCCAGCCTGGCTGCCGGCAGCCCAAGTTGGGGTTTTAATCTGTGAAACTTTGCAGTTTTATGGCTCCTTGGAAGCTCACCACCTCTCCATTTCAGCGACAGCAGTGTTTCCTTTATGTCTCTGTTTTGGGTCAGCACATGCAATTCCATCGTATAGTTACTCATGTGATTGCATATTTACCCCCTTCTCTCAACTCTAGAAAACTGGGTTACTCAGGACTACTGTGCAGCTTCACTTAGAGTGTCCCTAAAGTGATAATCTACCCGCGCCTACGTTAAACAGCTCAACAAATGTTTCTCCATGAGAACTACTTGAGCTCTCAAGAGTGATCCGGAGAGTGTAGATCTGATGCATTTCAAATGTGAATGCTTAAAGCGATCTGGGCATTATGCTGGGCTACAGAAAGGCCTGACAATCCACTTTGGGTTCTACTTTGAGGGTTACTTTTCTGGCAGGTGATCGCACCATCTTATTTACACAGAGATACTTGTGAAGACAGAAATACCGCCCATGGAGTATTTTGGGAAATAGAAGTTAGGAATTTTTGTTAAGTTGTCTAGTGCAAATGACTGTCTGAAGGTACAAATTTGAGAAATTACATGTTTAGACTCAGATTCGTTTCAAGGAAACCCCCTTGCAGGAAGTGATTTCCCAGGAGCCTCACATCTGCCATGCTTTGGGTTCCAGACAGTTAGTTCTTAACTACAGGTGCCGAAGTGAGGGGAGCAGCACACCCAAAAGAAGACATCAGAGAAAAGGCGTCCTTAGCCGCGGCCCCTCAGCCGCGGGGTGCCTGCCACTCCAAGAACCTGGATTAAGCCCCTGGACCCTGCGCGGCTGGGAAGACATTTTAAACAGAAGAATTGAAATTCCAGTGGAGGGCTATCAGAAGCCTGTAGAGAAGCTTGAGGGATTCAGCTTCCTCCCTTTTCATTTGTGTATGTTTCAGGAAGATAATAAATACATTAATCATGGGGAATCAGCACACACACACACACACACACACACACACACACACACACATACACACACACACACAGCGAATCCCGACCCATTTTAGTCCGCCTTGTCTCCCTCCATCCCCAGAGCCCCTTTGCGTAATTTAATGAACAAGCCCTAAGCACTTCCTTTATACCCAGAATATAGGTTAACGATGACTTTTGAAAATTTCTCCAGTTTTGTGAGACAATCTAGTAGAAAGTTTACATTTAGAGGGATTTTCAGTAGGGAGACTGGAGGAAATAGGTGAACATTTTAGTCCACGCTGTACTAACCATGCATAAAAATTAATTCAATTTTGTGAGAAGATCTGGGCCTTGCCAAAGAGCTACTTTGAGGCATTCCTGTCTCACGCCACCGGGGTGCCTGTCCAGTAGAAAGCTGCCCAAGGCTTCCTTGATTTAGGTGGCGGTCAGGTTTCTTTAGTTTTCCACTCAGAACAGCCGTGCGTTCTCTCTCCCTGTGATAGACATGATGTCTCCAGGCGCTGAGTCAGTTCATCCGTCCTCTGTGACCCACACATCCTTCTGTGTTACGGCCTCTGGATTGTGCTACTTAATCCTGGCTGAGTGGCTTCGAGAAAGAGAAAACAATTTCTTTGTTCCAACATCCCTGGAAAGGCAATGTCTGCTTATTGACGGGAGAAAGGGTTCCAGCCTCTCTGAACTGAAAGGTGTCCTTGAATGACCTATAGGCTGGCCTGCCCCCGATGGAGTCCATTTCCTCTCAAATAAAACTGCTACTTCGAGAAATTACTCATAAAGAGAGCAATCAAGACCCACTGTGTGATTCTCCAGGTCTTGGGGGACAGTTTTCTATGCAACACGTGAGGCTAAAGACTAGGCAACACTTCCTTCAGGAAATTAGCATGGCCTGCAGATGTCCGTCTGCAAAGCACAGGAGGGAGCTGGACTGTGACCGGAATTTACCTCCTCAGGGAAATCACAGCCCAGACAGGTAGATCGTCTACTTCATTCTGTCTTATTTGAAGGCAGCAGGTTGGCTTGTTGATAATATTCCAGGAGTGGAGTTCCCATTCTGGAATGTTTAAATAGGTGCTGGACCACGGGAAGGTGTCCAACACGAATTAGTTCAGGCCATGAATGCTGCATGAAGTGAGTTAGAAGACTTTCCATCTAGCAAGTCTCTCTCACATCTATCTATCTATCTATCTATCTATCTATCTATCTATCTATCTATCTACCTACTTATCTATCTATCACCTATCTATCTGAAGTTTGGACCTTACTCCTAAGTGAAATAAATCAAACTCACATTTGTAAATATATTATCTTCCTAGTTTAAAAAAAACCTGAAAGAGTAAAAAGATCCAAAATCTAGATATTGTGATAATGAAAAGAAAAGAAAGTGTTCAAAAGGAAAGAACAGCTGGGATGGAGAAAGGAGAGAAGGAAGAAGGGAAAAGATAGTACACATATGCACCTATGGACGTGTACATGTACACATATACACAGGATAGACAGCTACACCACTAATTGTTAGTCCATCCAAAAGAACAATTTATGCTGGCACTGTTGGACTGTTCGATCAGTTTCTTGTGTCTAAACCTTGTAGCCTAAACAACTACTTCTAAGATAACAGTATGCAATATACTAATTAGTGTTAGCGTCTTTGTTTTGAAACTCTATATTGTTTCTATGTTTTTTTGGTTTTACTTTTTAAAATTTAAAAAAAAGAAAACCTGGGAAGCCATTTGGTGTGCTTCCAGATGGAGCTCAATGCCTTTTCTAAAGGAAAACAATCTTGTACTTCCTTATGAGAGTGTCACCGCAGCCCTAAACAGTGCCTACAGTGGTGCTTGGAATTCGTAGGTAGTAAACATTTGCTCACCGGATGTCAGACTGTGCGCTTTTCTCCTTTCTCCCTCGGTTGTGAAGGTCATTTCTTTCTTCTCCTAGAGGTGCTCGATCTTGAGCCTCAGGCGACAGTGATTAGAGCTGAAGTCTGAAACCAGCAGAAGCAGACATGCGCTTGGCTCCTGAGCGCAGAGCGTGGCGGCTCACGTCATGTGTATCTGGTCCACACCGGGGTCCAGCAGCAGTTCCAGTTAGCTCCGCAGGGAAGATGGGTGCGATTTCCACCTTCACGGGTGGAAGTGAGTGAAGTGGAAGGCTGCCTGTGCAGAAGGGGCTCTCATCCAACCCCCGAAGCCTGAATGAAGCCATGACCTGGCCTCTGGAGCAGCAGGTCGGGGGTCTGGCAGGGCGTTGGGACTCCATCTGCAGCACCAACGCTCCCTCCTCTGCCCCAGGCTCCACGCTTTCCTGAGCCTGCATTTCTGTGAGTTCCCCTTAGACTTTGGGGTTGCCAAGAAACCGTAATTGCTTAGAAACAATCTCGCTCTGTCTGCCTGCACATCTTCATGGCTGTTTCTTTGGGGAACCTTGACTGACACACAGAGCAAGAATTGCAGGGTGAGATGATGCTTTTGGAAGTGTTCTCTGTCCACTGCCTCCCGCACAGACTCGCGATGGACCCTCTGCATTGAGGAGGAGGAGAGAGGGGACAGGGAAAGAGGACGCAGACTGAGGCTCCCATCTCGTCTCCCCATGGAAACTTTCTCTTGGGCCAAGCGGGAAGCAGCACAGGAGCCCCAGCTCTAAATCCGGGGTCTGAGAGGACAGGGGCCCCTGTTTCATGTGCTGCATGAGGCCCAGGAGAAGCAGCTGCAGTGTCATTGCAGACATCTTATCGAACTGCTGGACCTGAATCTGGGAAGAGGACAAGGGACAGCCCGAAGCTTCCCAGAAGGGCACAAGAAGCTCCCAGAATCTCCTAGGCTTCCAGACAGCATGGGAGCTGGGTGGAAGGGAAAGTCTTGTCCCTGCAAAAGATGCCAAGGACAGTGTGGCCCCGGAAGGCCCAGTGAGGACAGCGCTGAGGCTGAGGGGCTGGCTAAGCGCCTCAGGCATGGCGGGGAGCTGAACTGGGGCTCCCGTCCACGTGGGGCCCCATCCTTCTCACAGCAGGTGGTGAGCACCACTAGCCCCCACCATGCCCAGCACCCATGAGGTCCCTTGGGAACATGTCCTGCTGGGTCCTGGGACCCGCTCGGTTCCCCACAGCCTGCTCTGGGCAGGACTGTCCTCCCTGGGCTCAGAACACTCACACAGGGCGCACTTCTGAGACCAGCTGCTCTGCAGAGAAGGAAAGGGACGCCACGGGTCCTGGGCTTCCTCGAGGTGCTGGAGGTCAGGCCTTCTTACAGCCTCATCGCCAGAAAGGCTAAGTTGTGGTGTGCTCCTCTTCCAGAAACTTCCGTTTAGCATGGCTTAGAGCCTGTCCAAAAGCACAAAGCTTCACTTTTTATTTGACCGCTGTGCACTGAGCATATGACACACTGATTTCCAGAATGGTGTTGCCTTCCCACCAAACCGTTTCTCTTACTTTTTGAATTTGTCTCATTATTTATCGTTTCTGTCTTAAGTTTTTTTTTTTTTTCCTTTTGAGATAGGGTCATGCTTTGTAGTTCAGGCTGGCCTTGAACTCTCTGTGATCCTCCTGCTTCAGCCTCCTGAGTGCTGGGGTGACAGGCATGTGTCCAGCTTCTGTCCTAAATTTGGTGGAGGGTGGACTTGAAAATTTTAAGCAATTGCTTGATTTTGTGATTACTTCATACCTCAGAATCTTTTTGGAAAGTAAGTAGGGATATAAAATGCATTTCATTAAAATGTCTTTCATTATTTTTTCATATATGAGAATATGGTTCTATTCTCCAAGAAAGTTTTAAAGCCTAGTATTTAAACAGACTAAAGTCACACAGTAAGAAGGCAGGAACACACAGGGATCTGAAGTCGCAGGGAGAGCTGATGAGCATAACATCAGGTGGACGTCCGGCCAGGGTCGCAGGGCTCTCCCTCCAGTCCCAGTCTCAGAGGCCCCAGGAAGGGACCGCAGAGGGCATCTGCTATAGTGGGTCTATTCACTGTTGCAGAATTTCAGACTTGTTTGACAGAGGAATCGTGCATCCTTGAAAATAACAATACCAAATAAAAGCTCCCAGAAATACATAAAATTCACAGACATGGATCTGAGGAGCCAGGGTCCCCCACCCTGCATCTGGCTGCCTCTGATCTCATGGCTAGTTCGTGAGAGAGTTCATAGTAGCTGGGAACTGTAGGAGGTGGGGGCCCTGCTGAGTGTTCTTTCCTGGGCTGGGAGCAGAGCTCTGAGCTGTGTAAATGGTACCCAGATGTAAGATCCCAAATTGCCAGAGGTTTTAGTGACATGTTGTAGAATCATTCTTACTTGAAAATAGATTCCCTTTTTCCTTGATGTAAAGAATCTCAAACCAGTAAGGATGCAGATCCTCAGAGTAAGCAGAGCAGAGGGCTTTCCTTCCATTGCACATGGGGCTGACCTCTCCTGTCTCCCGAAAGCACCTCGATGCTACCTCAAGCAACTTAAGTTTTTCGGCACTTCTAAGTGCCGTGAGAGAGCCAGTGTGGTATTTTTTGTGTGTGTCAGGCTGGGGAATTTTCAGTGCTTACATTTGTTCTGTTTAACTGTACTAGGAACAAAAGTTCATCTCCTGCTAATGTACATTGCTTTAAGCATTACAACAGAATGATTACAGACAAATCATTTTAGAATCCAAGACACACCATGTGGGAATCAGCAGCCTCCTGTTAGTATACTGTGTACAACCACCCTTCTGGAGATGTGGTAACCCAGGGAGCTAATGTACACTGCGTTTCTTCTTGTTTTAACTGAGTTGTACATTAGGAAGATAGGCTTGGTTAGTACTTAGTGATGGATTATGTGTGTGATTAAAAACCTGAGATCTGTGTGTGTCTCCAATACATTTTTTCATGAATGTTGTGACTAAAATATATCCCACAGATAAAAGCCATGAGACTTGAAAGAAAAAGCCAGTAACCTTCTCACAAAAGAATAAGGCCATTAGTGCATTACTCAGCTGCCTGGTAAACACTTGATTTTCTTTTCAATTACCATTAATTAATAGAGTGTCATTGCTAAGCTGATGTGCCGGGTGGGTGTTGTTGTAGTCAGGGGTTGTACACAGAGAACAACTAGGATTGGGACTGGAGTTTATAATATTTTTATAATGGTCACCAAAAGTTAACACAGGAAAATGCAGGAAATCTATCCACAACACCAAAGATATAGATTATTTAGTCAACAGCCTAAACCCCACGGCAATGTCCCACATGAGTCCAGATAGAAACCCAGAGCTCAGGACAGTGCCTCCCACGAGTCCAACTGGAGGTCCACAGCCCACAAGAAGGACTCACACCAGTCTCTTTTACGGATCTGTGCCGGGAAGACCCAAGGGTCAGCGGTGGAAGCCAGAAAGTCTATGCCAGCAGGATGAAGGAGCTGTGCTAGTGGGATGAGGGTTCTATGCTTGAGCCGAGAAGTCACACTCACAACAAAGACCAGGGCTGTCCTGAAAGGAACCACAGCTGTCCTCAGCGACACGGAGGCCCCGAGCTCCTCTGACAACAAGCACAGTCGGGTACGTGCCAGGAAGCAGCGTGATGAGTCCATCCTGGAGACCAAGCAGCACATGTCTTCCCCACCACAGCCAGAAAGCAATGCTCAATGTGAGGACAGAAAGCTTCTGCAGGAGAACCAACAGCTCAGACAGCAACTCGTAGGAGAACCCACAATGCCTCCTTAACACCTCAACCCCCAACACCTCCTTTCTTCTCCACCTATTTATCCTGGCAACCCTCCTCAGGTGGAGCATCTTCACTCATTGCATGCTGATGTAATCCAGCTGGTGTTAAGTTGACCACCAGTTTTCAAACCATAACAGGTGTATATTGGTAATAATACACAGTACTATTAGCTACATGTTACAGTGCAGGTGCAGCCAAGGCTGTCAGTCAGTCATCCAAGAACTTGAACAAACCATCGAATAAACCCGGACATAGCGAACCCTTTGGACTCTTCATAAACCAGCACAGGACAGTTCAGGCTGGCCTTGAACTCACTTTGTATCCCATGCTTGCCTCAAACTTGCAGGGATCCTCCTGCCTCAACTTCCCAAGTTTTGGGATACAGGGGTGCACAACCAAGCCCAGCACTCTATTCTTTTTTTAACAACGACTGAATAAGGAAGCAGTGTGCAGATGGGATATTTATGAAAGTGATTAAAAGCACCAAAAGAGTACTAGGGAAAATGTTGGTGTGGGACCGTCAGGTTCCCGCAGTCGGCTGGGACAGTCGCTCTGAGATCTTTTTACTCAGAGCTGCAGTGACTTTGGATTTGAAGGAGAGAACTTGGACAACAGGCAGGGTTTGCCTGCTTCACTATTGATGAGGCGGCCTTAGCCAGTCTAAAACTAAGCGTACGAGTGCACACACCTCCTAAACCCAGTCTACACACTGACACCCTTCCAGATGCATGCATACTTCAGGTTAAATTTCAGTTTGGATTCTAAATTCCCACTTCTGAAGCCATCACTGTCACCAAAAAGACACTGTCCTGTAAACACGGCTAGTGGAAGCCTGTTCTGTGGTGACCATAGTGACACAGAGTGACCAGTTCACAGAGGAAGGAAGAAAAGCCTGCTTTATGGGCCACACAAAAAACTCAAAGGTTGACTGTTGCTTTTATCAAATCCCATGTTTATTCTACCGGCCTTTTTTATTAGTGTCATGTGAAAAATAGCTTTTAGGGGTGGAGTGTTCTTGATAACTGGTTCTCCTGCCTGATTTCAAGTAGGAAGCAGAGTCTTTAGTCGTATTATCCTGTTTTCCATTTCTGCAGAGCAGGAAATACAGAATTCAGTTGAGATGAATCGTTACGTCTCTCCTTGGGAAGAATCCGGCTCGCTTGCTGGAGCCTGATTGCCTGTAGTACATGTAGAGGGAACTAAAGAGTTTTAACAGAAGCCAAAGAGATGCAGGCATGGCAGTGTAGACCTGTAATCCAGGTACCTAAGCAGCACCTGAGGCAGGAGGGGGCAAGTTTGAGGCCAGAGTGGATTATTTAATGAGACTGTCTCAGAAAACAAAAGCAGTGAAAACCAGCAACACACGCACACACACACACACACACACACACACACTCACTCACTAATAACAATAATAATAATAAGCTGAAAACAACCAAACTCTGGGCGGGATGTGCTTCAGTGCTAGAAACTTCCGTGGCATGTGTGAGGCTTTGGTTCAATAGGAGCACCACAAAAACAACAGCAGCAAACACAAAACGAAACGAAGCAGCCAGTCTTCCTGTGTATTGATGGGGCTTCATCTTCGCCGACAGCATCTGAGCTGGCAGTTTGTCTGTCCTGAAAGACAAACTCAAAGATGGACGATGTGGGTGAAGCATCTCCACTCCAAGGCACCGGCATTTCAGGTGGAACACAGCTGGGCACAGCTGCGTTTGAGAGCCGGGAGGTACAGGGATGACAGGGCGGTGACAGGAGAGGAGGGCCCGGGGTGCTGGGCTCGGGTGCTGCCCTGCGAACACCAGCAGTGCGGCCAGTGGAGGAGCTGAGTTCATACTGAGAAATCTCACTCTGTTGAGGAAAAGCAGGAGGAAGACTGAGCACAGAACAGAAGGGGTCATCAGGAGATATGAGGCGGGAGAGTCGGAGAGCAGGGCAAAGAGCAGGGGAAGAGAAGGAGGTCAGGCCATAAGGTGTCCGGACGCAGGCAGGGGATGGTCTGGCTGTGGCATGGGCAGCAGGGTCCTCAGGAAGAGGAGGCCTGCGGGGAGGGGAGGTCAGGCTGGGCCTTCGTCAGCAGAGCACCTGAGAATCACACAGAGCCCAGAGATTTCACATTTAGTTTTTCTGTGGCATATATCTGGTCTCTAATTATAATGCAAATAGTATGGGAATGCAGCTGGAGCCTGAAGCCAAGACCCGCCCAGGCTTCTCTCCTGCAGTTCAGATTTGTGCCTCCTGTGCTAGGGATGTCAAATCGAGCTCTGCGAAGCTTCTCTCTCCAAGAACACGATTTCCAAGGGGGATGGCGGGGACTGTCCTCAGCTCCTGTGTCCACGCTGTCACCTGGAACCCTTCGGAGCGCCTAGGTTCCCGAATTTTATCACAGAGAAGTGACGTCCAATTGCAGAGATGATTTTCATGTTGATTTTCTTGTGTGAAATCTTTCAAGGGAAAGATGTTTTTGAGATGTAAAACTCGGGCAGGGGGGCACCCAACATCTTTGTTCCCTGGCAGGAGCCTCCTGGGAGCTCTGCCTAATAAACCCTGTGGGCTAATCTGCATCTCGGAATCTTTAGTCTCCCCCTTCAGCATCTGACTCTGGAGGAGTGTCAGGAGGTCTGGGCAAGGCTGTCTCCTTCATCTTTACGTTTCAAGGATAGTGGTTGCTCAATAAATGCCCCTCTGTCCCACTCATGTGAGGATTTTGAAGCCAGTCTTTAAAAATCACTTATTTTCCCTCCCGCTGGGTGAAGGGTAACATACACCATGCACGCATCTTTCCCTCCTCTTGACCGAAATCCGGGTGGCGTTCGGGGACACGAAACTCCCTAGGGGAGGGTGCATTTCCAAGACAAGGTGCCACTCCAGTTAGACTGCAGATTCTTGCTGGTTAGTGCTGGGTTTTAAGCAAAATTCAACAATAACCACAGATCATCTTAATTTTATGCTTCTGCACAGCTTAGCGGTTGAAACCCAGGGTTTGGAGTCCCATCCAGGTGGAAGCCCTCTCCGCGTGTGCCCTGGTCCTCCTCATCTCCAGCCCCAGCAGACGCTGAGTACAGCACCTGTCTCACGTCATCCAGAGCAGCTAAGGACCAAAGCGTGTGCGGGTGACCAGACACACAGCAAAGGCTCCAGACAGGCTATTCTTCCTGACGTTATTTTAATATTTCAAATTTGCTTTATTATTTTTCCTTTGTAAATTTACTTTCAGACAGAACAAAATACTCTTTAATTTCCCATATAACTTTTTTCTTTGACCCAGGGGTTACCTAAAAATCTGTTGTTTGATTTCCACATATTTGTGATTTTCAAATTTCCTTCTGTTGTTGGCTTCTGTCTGCCTCCACCGTGTAGGGGACATACTTGGTAAGGTTTAGTCCTTTTACATGTGTTAAGAAGTTTGTGCAGCCTAATTTGTTCTTCACAAATTTATTACAGAAATGTGACATGTAAGTATTGTTCCAGATCTCATTTCTGACTATTACTTTGAAAGTAAATATGAAAATTTCTAATACTATTGTGCTTCATCTAACAGATTTTCGGCCTGGGTCACAGTAATTTTAAGGTCCCGGCAGTGGCTTTCTCACCTTTCCTCTTTTTGATTAGAGCTGCGTTGGATCAGTCTCAGAGGGAGCGATCCTTCCCTCTCTGCAGAGGATGCAGTGGGTCCATGACCCGGGGCTCGCTGTGCTGCACCTACGGCCTGTCCGTGAGGGTCTCAGAACCAGGTTGGAGCTTCATGAATCCAAGAGCCTCCTTCTTCCTCTCCCAGCCAGCACCACGCCCTGGGATGGCAGCGGAACAGACTCACCCGGGCTCGAGGCACTCGTCTCTCTACAGTTGCACATCTCTTTCTCTTGGTGTATATGTATGCGTGAATGTGTACGTGTGTGTGTGCGTGCGTGTGTACAGTGCGTTCACACCTGCATGATACAGAAGAAGCCGGTCAGTGTTTTCAAAAGATGTGTTAAGAATTCAGGATCAAATTTTCATAGATGCAGTTGCCTGATTGTTTAGTACTTATATTATAAATATGCCAGGGTTCAAACTGGTGTGACCATCATCAATGTATTTTAACCAACTCAGTACAGAGTTTTGAGTACATGATTATGAATGCTAGCAAATATGTCTATTTCTTTTTTTTTTTTGTCTTTTTCCTTTTTATCGGTACCGGGGATCGAACTCACAACTGCCTGCTTGCAAGGCAGGTGCTTATGCCGCTGAGCTAAATCCCCAGCCCCCAATATGTCTATTTCTAACTTTTATAAGTTTCTTGATCTCAGGTATTTTCTCACAGTTGCAAAAAAGCTGACTAAGACAAGGCTGTTTTTGTCAAATTGAGGAACTTTGCCTCTATTTCCAGTTTAGAACCTTCAGTGTGACTGGGTACTGGGTGTTTTCAAGTACGTTTCTGTACTAATGACATTTGCAACCTTGAACACATGTGGCTTGCTTGTGGGTCTGGTTCTTTTTATGTGGCATATGATTCTCCATTTGGGTGAGATGGGGTCCATTTTATACACTGCTGAGTTAGATTTGCTGATGTACTTGAGATCTGTGCTCGAGAGAGAGATTGATCTGCAGTTATCTTTTGTTGATCTATTTATTTTTATACCTGAAGTCATGCTAACTTCAGAATGAATTAGGAAGTTTCTTTCTGTTTCTTTTTTGTGAAAGGGATTGCAGTGAAGTCCTATTAGTTTATCCTTAAACGTTTGGTAGAATTCACTAGTGAAACCATCTGAGCCTGGTGCTTTCTTTTGTGAGATTAATAAATGAGTTTGTTTTAAAAATAGTTATGTACTGTGAGTTTGATATATTTCACTTATTAAGTATAGTCTTAAGTTGCCTCCATTTACCTGTAAAAGCCTTAAGATACTCCTTTTATGTAGCTGAGTAATACTCCATTGTATAAAATTTTAAAAATAGTTATTTACTTATACTTATGTACATTTTCTAGTTTGTGTTGTTAAAGAAATTGGTCGAATTAATCTAATCTATCAAAACCATAGACATACAGTAGTTTATAGTATTCTTTAGTTATTCCTTTATTTTGGGGGTGAGTAGTGATAGTGTTGTTTCATTTTTGATATTGTAAATTAATGTCTTCTCTCTTTCTGTGAGTACTTTAAATAGAACATTGTTGGTTTTAGTGATATTTTTCCAAAGAACCAGCCTTTGGTTTCATTGATTCTTTTTCTGTTGCGTTTGATTCCATTGACTTTGTTTTAAATTGTTGTTATTTGTCTCTTTCTTCTTATTGTATAACTAATTTGCCCTTCTTTCCCAAGACAGAAGCTTTGGTTATTGATTTTTAGGTTCTGATTTGTCACTATTTTTAATACATGCATTTAATGCTACACAGTTTCCTCTAATTATTGCCTTTGTCATGATTCACCAGCTCTGGGTTAAGCTGTATTTTAATTTTCATTTAGTTCAACACATCTTCCTATTTCTCTTGAGAGTTCTTTGATCTATGGGCTATTTACAAATATTTTGTTTCATTTTAAATGTTTTTACTGATTTCTATTTTAATTCCATGATGGCCTGGAATTGGAATTTATATGTAGCACAATTTTTTAGTTCGTAAAGGTGTTTCATGGCCCCAGACTTGGTCTGTTTTGGTTAATGCTCCAGGCGACGTGGAGAAGAGTGGGTACTGGACCGCTGACTGGACCGCGCAGTCCATGGGCTCCTAGGCAGCAATGTGGTGGGCAGCGCAGCTCCCTCCTCTCTGTCCCTCCTGCTTCCCTCCTCTCCTCTCCTATCTTCCCCTCCCTCCCTTCCTCCCTTCAGTGCTGGGCGACTGAGGCCAAAGCTGTACGCACTTTAGGCAAGCACTCCACTGTCGCCGGGCTCCATCCCAGCCCTGCTTGTGACACCCGCAGCCTTCCTGTCTGCCTAAGCTGTCGTTCTTCACAGCGACACTGAAGCATCATCTGTGTTTGTCTGTTTCACCTGGCAGGTGTGGCAGCTTTTGCCTTGTGCATATTCCTGTCTTGTTAAACGTGTGTGTCTCCTGAGTGCAGTACCACCTCTCGTTATCCTTGTTAATCTTATTGATCCTGAACATGCTCTCACTAAACACAGAAAGCCACCCTGGTCTTTGCTGCTGCTGCTGCTGCTGCTATTTGGTGATTGCATGGTGGATATCGCTTCACTCATTTGCTTTTAACCTGAATCTTTATATCTGTATTGGATTTCTCACTGACAATATATGGTTGGGCATGGGTATTTCTATCTACTCTGACAGTATCTGGCCCTTAATTAATATACTTCCATATTTCACATTTAACATCATTATTGCCATGGTTGAGTTGAGGCATGGCATGTTTTTTACTCTTTTCTATTTGCTATATTTACTTTTGTATCTTTTGTATGCTTCTTTCCTACATTCTCTCTCTGATTTTAATTGAGCATTTATATAATTACGTTTAACTTTTTCTTAACAAATCAAATTATGTCTTTGAAAAGCCATTTTGGTGGTGATTCTGGAGTGTAGAGTGTACACCTTTGTCCCATTTCAGAACACACACTCCAAAGAGCACCGTTGTGCCTCGTGGTAATACAGATACATTCTAAGGAAACGTTCCCATTCTTTCCTCCTGACCTTGCTGCGGTTAATTTCACTTACTACACACTTCAGTTACCAGTGCAGTGTTACTATTATCTACTTGGTACTGGGAGGATAATTTGGATTTTTACTGTTGGTCAATAATCTTGCTATGTCTGGGTAATTCTATGTTGGTGGTTTTTCCTTTCAACACTTCCAAATTTTCATTTAATTCACTTTTCATCTGCATGGCTTATGATAAGAAGCCTTCTACAGTTCTTATTCTCGTTCCTTTATAGTTAAGAACGTTTGCTTTTTTTCTTTCAGCATTTAAAATGTTTTTCTTTGTGCCTTTGGTTTTCTGCAGTTTGGCTTTCTGCAGAGAGAGAGAGAGACAGACACAGAGACAGACAGAGGGACAGAGAGAGAGACAGAGAGAGAGACAGAGAGACAGAGAGACTTGAATGTACAGTATGGGTCATCAATTTTGGATATTCCTCAGCCCTTACTAAATCAAATACTTCTCTCCTTATTCTGCACATAGTTATGTGTATGTTCCATCTTTTAAAGTTGTCTCCAAGTTCCTGGATGTTATGTTCCATTTATTTTATTCCTCTTTGTCTTGATCTTGGGGAATTTCAAGTGACTTACCTTCAAATTCCCTAAGTCTTTCCTCAGCTGTGTTACACCTTCCAATGTCTTAGCAAAACATTCTTCATCTGTTATAATGTTTTGGATTTCTATTGTTTCCTTTTTAAAATAGTTTCCATTTCTAATCCCATTGCCCATCTGCTCTTATATATTGTCCATATAATGTCCATTGTCAATTTCCCCTGACATTTCCTAATACATTCACAGTTTTTTAGAAATCCCCTCAGATTAGCCGGACACCAGCACCATGGCCAAATCTGGCTGTGATGATGCATTAGTCAGCTTCCCATCACTGTAACAAAACCCCTGACCCCTGGAACTCAAAGGAGGAGTTTGGTTTTGCTCCAGTGGGTCAGCCTGCCATCCATGACATGGAAGGGGCTGGCAGGGGAAGGTGGCTCCTCTCGTGGTGCCTCGGAAGTAGAGAGCAAAGGCAGCCTGGGACAAGCCACCACCCTCCGGGTCACTCCCCAGCGACCCACTGTGTTCGGCGCCACTGCTGACGGTGCATTCGGCTCTGAACTAATCAATGGGCGAATGCACAGGGGTTCAGCACCCACAATCCAGTCACCTTCCATCAGTGCCACCTCTGAATGCATGAGACTTTGGGGGGCATTTTAGATTTAACCCGGAATAAAAGCTAACTGATTGTCCTTTCAAAATGTGTTTTTATTGCCTTCGTGTTGCTGTTCTGGTTGAAATCCGGGTAGTCATGCCTAAGGAAAATGTGCTACTTATATGAAGTTTTACATTAAATAGAAATTTATGAGTAGGGACTGTACTGCTTAATGTTTGTCAGGAGCTCTGAGGTCCCTCAGGTCTCCTACCCGTGGCGCTGGACCTCGCAGCTCTATCTCTAAACCCAGTTTTATCATTTCTGAGATGTGCTGCTGCCGGGGGAGCCTTGGGGGAGCAGGGGCTTTGCGGTGTGCAGGAAATCTCAGTCTTTCAATATTACACGTATATACATGCACACATGCACATATAAATAGAAAACAATCCTGGGAACATTCTGATTTCTGTACGTAAATCTTAACTTCGCTACATGAACTCACACACTGCGAGAGAACAATCTTTGAGCACCTTGTGGGGCGACCCTCCCTCCAGGAGGAAGCTGCCCACTCACAGCTGCTCTGAGGTGTCCATGATCTTGGGGCCTGGCTCCTGGCTCCTGGGGCAAGGTTAAGCTTGTGTAACCTTAGCCCTGGGAGTCCTTGAATGCAGACATTTGTTTATTTGCTTGTTGGTTTGTTTTAAGGGAGAAGAATCACAGTTTTCCCTAGAAATGAGCTGTCTCTGCTGCATACAAAGAATTTCGTTGAATGGAGCTGTCCTGGCTGTCTCATGTTTTCTTTCTTTTTTTTTATCGGACCCAGGGATCGAACTCATGACCGCACGCTTGCAAGGCAGGTGCTTATGCTGCGGAGCTAAATCCCCAGCCCCTGTCTCATGTTTTCTGAGAGACTGTCCCTGAGAAACCTTCCCGCTTGCATGGTGGCCCAGGAGTTGCCCGGAGAGGCCACAGAACTGAGTTCTTAAAATGCCAGGCACACTTCTACAGCATCGCTCTTACTCAGAGTCCAGAAAGGGCCTCTGCTTGGCCCTGCTTGAGGAAATCAAAGGAGCTTTCATCAGTGGAGCAGCTAACAGCTTGACGCCCTGGGTGTGGACACCAGGATTCCAGTCAGGAGAGGCGCATTTAGTCTGAGGCTCCAGACTCACCGGGTGGCCCAGAAAGGTCAAACTTTGTTTTAAGTTGATGGGGTGCGTGGTGGTTTAGTTTCTAGGCCTGACAAAAACACGTGAGCTGACAGGAGTTTCCCCAGGCCACAGCCTGCTGGCTTATACTTACTAACTGAATTAATCTCTCCTACGGTAGTGGGTAAGACAGAATACAGCCTGCAGAATGGGCCCATCATATTTGGACAGAACTTCACAAGTTTCATTTAGAATTTCTGCCTCTTTTTGGCCTATTTATGCCAATTTCTTTTAGACTTTAGGAAAGGGCTAGTAGAGGTATGATTCCAAGTCTACCTGTTTCCTGCTTTCCTGAGAGTAAGAAGCAGCACACACGCTGTAATCCAGAGCAACCCATTCCACAGCCCTCTAGGGGCACATCTCTGGTAAAGAGTGAGTTTACTACTGATCAGGTCAGGGATAGCACAGCTGGCCTGTGGTCTATTTCGGATTCGCCGAGAGCAAATGTGCTACCGGGAAAGAACTTGCAAGGGGCCCACCATGCACTGGGTAGACGTTCTGGAGTCATGAACTGTGCTCCCAGCGTGGGTCTCATGAACTCGGTAACGAATAACACTCCTCAAATGTCCGGACAAGAAAGATGTCTCACTCCGGGAGGGATGCTTCCTTCTGTAACCAAACTGCGCTTAGCTGATATCTGAAGCCTGCTTCACACTCCTCAGAGCCCTTCTTTGATCTAACACAGCTCAGTTAAACTGACCCTGATGTGTTTGCAGAGTGGAGTGTGGGTGAGGAAGATGTCGGGGTGGGGTGTGAGCCCACATGTTTCTCTTCATCTGGGAGTTTCCCAATGTGTACCCTCTAAGGAAACAAGGTTCTCTTTCCGGTTTTGATTGATGGACAGAAAGACGATATTCCAGATTGGATTTTGGCTTCATTTGCAATGAGGGAGAGTTCCCAGGAAGAGGCCTGAGGTTGGATGTGGTCTGATGCATGAAATACAGGCAGGGAGGCGGGACAAGCACCAACATGCAGCAGCAAATTGAGGAGCAGTTTAACAACAGTCTGTAAGCACGAAGGGAGGGCTGATTTCTCCTCCAGACACAGAGCTGGAAGGTGCCACAATGTAGCGTGTTGTAGGACTACCCAACCCACAGTGGTAGTTCATGTCAGTTTTCAGACACAAAAACACCACTGGAGATCATGAAATTTTCTCCAGGGTCTTGATATTGAGGCAGCTTTCCATCTTTCTTATCTCTTAGACGTGTTAGATGCTTTACATAAGGGAAAGGTTAATTGGCTATTTTTTAGCACTTGAGAGTTTGACGTTGGAGGTAGGCTGTACTAATCTCAGCAAATACTCCTCATGGTCACTGCCTGCCCTCTGGCCTCGTGGAGATGGAAGTTACTGACCAGGCGGCCCAGGTCCTGAGTCAGCGCTGGCCTGGTTACCCTGCGGTCAGGGCTTCTGGGCTGGGCCGGGGAGTTTCACGGCCGTGTGAATGAGTGCGGTGCTTCTTGTCCTGGGCACTTACTATGCGCAAAGCTGTGTTCTAGGTCCAGGAGACAGAAAAGGCCCATTTCTGGATCCCCAGGTCTTTATGTGTTCTAGATACAAGTTCTTTGAGGGACAACTGGCTAAGATTTTTTCCCATTCTGTGGGTTGTCTTTGGACTCGGTTGGTGATATCTTCTGTTGTGTAAAAGTTTTTTATATGGATGAGATCCCGGTTGTTGATTCTTTGTAGTATTTCCCATGTGATCGGGGATTTGCTCATGACATCTTTGCCTACACATGTGTCTTCAAGATACCTATTCTCTCTTCCAGCAGACTTAGTGTTTGTTTTAATATTTAGAACTCTGATCTATTTTGATTTTAGTTTAGGGCGTGGTGAGGGTCTGGTTTCAGTCTTTAGCCAGTTTCTCTAGCACCATTTATTAAAGAGGCTAGTTTTCTTTCAGTGAATACGTTTGACCCCTTTGTCAAAGATAAGGTGGCTGAATGTGCCTAGAGTTGTTTCTGCATCTTTTAATCTATTCCATTGATCTATTGATGTTTTATTTTTGCCAGTACCATGCTGTTTTTATCATAGTAGCTTTGTAGTATAATTTCAAGTCAGGGATTGTGATGTCCCCTGCCTCGCCTTTGTTGTTGAGAATTGTTTTGCTATGCTAGGTCTATGGACATCTGAGATGAGTATATATCTGTCAGAGGAAGAAACACAAATGGCAAGTAAATATGTGAAAAAATCTGACGACACCAGTCATTTGAAAGATGAAAATTAAGATTCCTTCTCACCCCAGAAAAAATGGCTATCATTTCTTAATTTGGTTAATTTCTTAATTAACCAATAGCAAATGTTGGGGCTGTAGGGAAAAGGAATCCTTCTCCACTGTTAGGGGCAGTGGAAACTGGTACAACCACTGTGGAAATCATTATGGAGATTCCTCAAAAAGGATTAAAGGTTCCATTTGACCCAGATATTCCCTTCTGGATATCTTCTCAAAGGAATTAAGCACATCATACCACAGCAATTAACGTGCACCCATGTTTATAGCAGCACAGTTCTTAATAGATAAATCTTTGAAACAACTCAAATGCCCATTGACTAAGGAATGAATAAAAGGATGTTCTTTTTATACAATGGAGTACCACACAGCCACAAAGAGGATAAAGTTTAGGCTTTTCTAGGTAAATGGATGCAATTTAAAACCATACTCTTAAGTGAAATAATTTAGACATGTATGTATAAACACTATATTGTCTCCCTAGTGTGATATTGTTAAATAGGAAAGAATTGCTCACAAGGAAAGAGGAACTAGGGCGGGGGAAGTAAGGAAGGGAAAGAGGAAAACAATAAAAGAAAAGGATAAAATGCAAGCAAAGCTTTGTAAACAGAAAGAGAGAAAGGTTGAAGGGAAAGGAGGGATTTTGGGAAAAAGGAAGCATCAAAATATTTACCATTCAGGCACAAATTCCTTATGATGAGTATGATCTTTATGTGTATCTAAATTGTACCAATAAACTTAATTTAAAAACAAAAATGGAAAGGCCCAGGCTTCAAAGAGCTTGCAGTCCACCGCAGGAGATGGAGGTCTACCCCAGGGGCCAGTATCTCACAGGGCCACGAGGTCCGGATGACTGCTGGCAGAGGGAGAAGCGTGGTGCGGTGTGAGCTGAGGCACAGCAGGAACAGAGTCCAGCCTGGAGCGGGGGAGGGAATGTCAGAGCAGGTGTTGAGCGTTAGCTGGGGACACTGCTTGTGTGCGCTGCATTGATTTATGTCCCGTTTGTGAGTGTGCGCATGTAGACCTGTCTCCCACACCCAGGCCGTATAAATGGGGCTATGCATGGAGGACGGGGTCAAAGCTCAGTGTGCCCAGTATGCAGTCATCCTCAAAATTCACTTTAAATACCAAAAGATGATCCTTCTCCAATGTCATCTGTACGCATGTAAATACAAGGCCAGCTTGAATCATATTTAAAAAGGTAGATGCACGGCTCTCTAGTGCAGAAAAATATGCAAATTAAATTTCCTGAGTCTTTTTGGGAGAACTGATTAGTTCTTAAAAGGTGATTTTTTCTGCAAACATCAAACTTCTCATCAATTTGCTTTATGGGAGTCATCATCAAAGAAATTACATTTGTATTTATAACAAGCAAACCAGTTAAAATGTCAGAACAAAGGTAGAGACTGGATTTTTGTAGCTCACAATGAAAAGGGGGAATTCCAGACTTTTAAAATGGTATCTATTTACTTTAAAATGCAAAGTTATGTCCTTTTAAATTAAAACACAGGGTGTGGACTTAGGGTGTGGAATTCAGTGCTCAGATTTTACCTGAAAGATGATTTTGGGAAACAAACATCTCTGGCCTTGGTATCTCTTTCTGTAACGGGGAGATGACGAAGTCTCTGAAATCATGGAAAGTGCGTGTGACACACTGAGCCCATTGCTTGGAGTTTGGGAAGATCTCAATGAATGCCAGCTGCTATTGCTGTCACCATGGTGGCTGCCTTTCTTCTTGCAGAGGAAGGTCAACAGGGTACTGTTCACTATTTATGAGGCACTGTGCATGTGAATACATATCTGCAGATCTACAACTCTAAGTCTGCATTCAGACTTGGAATTATTTTTGACTTCCCGTGGCTGGGGACCAAACGTGAGCTCACCTGAGTCCTCTCGACTTTGGAAGGTGCCGTGAGAAGGCGTCTTGGGAAAGCGGACGGTGCAGAGAGCGCGCTTCCTGCCTGTAACCTCTGAGTCACACCAGACACACAGCATAAATCACCAGCCATCTCAGACGTGCACCTCCAGTGAATCTCTCCTCCTCAATTATTTCCTTTCGAACTAAATCTGAGTGGAATTTGGGTAAATAACCTTTCTCTTTCTTCCTGTGACTTTCCACATGTCAAAAATAGATTACGGCCCGACAGTTCCTTTCGGCATGACTCATTTGCACCAGGAGTGCTCAGAAAAGTTTGGGAATGACTTTCAGAGAAACAGTTTTAATTGTTTTTAATTTATCTAAAAACAGGCTAAAAAGTTTAATTAACAGGCTCCAAGTAGTAGTGACACCATTTTTCCTCTGCTATCAGCTTTCACTGTTATTTACGACGCTTGTCCTCTAGTGTTGCCTTCATGCCAAGGTCCACCGTTGCTAATATTTCTGTGATATGTGAATAAACCCCAGTGTAGAGTTAGCACTTGCAATCAATGCAAATTAATGATTTTTTTAAAAAAAAAATTTCAATCAGGAAAAGCAGCTTTGTAGTTGAAAATCCCATGCTGGCCCTAGAGTGGGAGTTTTTCCAGCTTCTGCTTAAATCCAAAAAAATACTGCAATCTTCTGGCACAGGCTGACTGTAATGCTTTAAAAACAATTTAGCAACTGTCATTGCTGTAATTACAGTAACTAATTACCATCCTTAGCAAACAAATAGCTTAACATAATACGCAAGCCGAATCAATTTTGAAGAAATGCAAATTCCAAAAGCGAAAAAGGGCATTTTGGCAAACCTGAAAGAGAAGCAGAAAAATAATACACTTTGTTTTATCTGCACATAATTCCCAGGGAATATCATATCATAAATATTTGCATTCAGTTCTTATCAGGACATTTGCATTTGCTTCTTATCAGCATGCAGACCGGACTCCGCCAGATAGAGTGGGGAGCCACGCCACGCACATATTTCCAATGAATCACGTCTGGGGCCCAGAGAATATTTTGGCTGGAACTTTATCACCCAGATGAGGAGGTCATTCCCTCTCCTTCTCCGAGTTGGTTCATCTTGGAATTGTCTTGAGATTTTGATGTGATTCACCCGGCACGGCATTTATTTATTTCTTTATTTCACACAAACGCTGGAGGCAGTTCCATACCAGAACACTCCTTCCCTGACCGAGGAGGCAGTGGCTCAAAGGACAGCTCTCCTCCTGCCTGCTGGCCGCCCCTGCCCACTCCCCAACTTCTGAGCAGAGGAAGTCACATCTAAGTAACACCAGCTGCCGCGACAGCGAGTTCTGCAACAGCACAGCCGTCTTTATCTTGTGGAGATCAGGAGGGAGTGTTTCGGAGGAGGCCGGCCCCACCGTCATTGTGTTGAAATTTAGTGCCAAATGCTGTTGTGCTTGTCCGGGGCACATGCGCTTAGTGACATCTTCCTGCTGGTGGCCGGGAAGCCCCCTTTGCTAATGAGGCCATCACACGCCTCTCTCCTCACCCGGACAAAGCCAGGTCTCGTTTATTACAAATGACACCACATCTTCTCCCCGGGAACACGCCTGGCCAGCAAGGGGGGTGACGGCCCCCTCTCTCCCATCTGAATGGTGACTCAGTTCTCTTTAACCCTTAAACTGTCACCTGACATGACACCCAGTCCTCCGTGCTAACCTCCGAGCAGTCTGTTTTGTTTGGAAAGAGAAGCAGGAATATTATTCATATTGATTGGGTCCTTTCTGTTGGGTCTTGCCATTTAATTAAACCAGATCCGTATTTCAGTGCTTTGGTAACATGAGGTTCAAAAAGATAGGGGTATTATTTCCTCATGTGAAGCTAGGCCAGGCTGGATGCAAGATTCCTGCAGGAACGCTGCCACCGCACGATTTCCTCCGTAATTTTATCATCTACTTGATGCTGCTGCACCAATTCTGGGGTCAAACTTCAAAGCGCAACACTGGATGGGATCAATCTGAATAACTAGGATTTCAATTTCCAATTATAAATTAAAATATAGGTATAATGGGAAAATTTGTCATTTATCACGGTAGCGAAAATACATTTAATTGTGCTTCATAGTGATTTTATTCATGAATACAGTCACTTAAACTTAATTTCGCCTTTTGCTCAAGTAGAATTTCACTTTGGTTTATTTGTTTAATGCAAATGACTTACTATGATTCAAAGGACTGACCCCTCTCCATGTAGATCCAGAAAATATTACTTTAACTCTTGTAAGAATGCGAACATCGCATGAAACTATTCTCACAGCATCATAAAGAAGTTTCTAGGGAATTATGTTTTAATTATAACTTTAAGAAATTTGTAACTTTTTGTTTTCCCTGAATAAAATTAATAATAGGTATTTTATTTTTAAAAAACTTTTTATTCTGACATATATTGTTTTACTTAAAAAAGTCTAGTGATTAAAAATTCACAGTACAATTTAAGTCAAAATGTTATGCAATTATTTCATCAAGGACTGTTTAAGTATTAGATGGAAATGAAAACCAATGTGCAGATTAAAGTTTCCGATTATGTAGCATCTTGCGAGAAATTCTCTTGCAACCACTCCTGAAGGACTGGTTTTACCCAGGTCCAGCCCTCGTGTACGTGCTTCAGCCATGGAGGCTTCATGTGCAATATATAAAATCACACACAATTTTCTATTTAAAGAACGTGGGCGACTGGAGAGGCAGTCACCCTGGACATTACTTGTGGGATTCAGCAATTCGTCTGGAAGGGACTGCATAGCTGTCTTGCATCTTTTATCATTGTTTTTAGCTTTCTCTTTGAGGTGGGAAGCGCCCACAGTTAAGAGCTCACTATCAGGGTGAAAGATGCCGGAAGTCCAAAATATTTATGTTTGTTCGGGGCACATGGACAGAAGGCAGTTCTCAGGGAGAGGGCTTTCTGATTAAGGGATTAAAAACACTCGGGTGTGTTTTAATAGCTTCTTCTATCCAAGAGATAACATCATCCCCACTCTTATCGGGCTCTGAAACTACTTTAAACATTCCTGGGCGCTCTCCTAATTAGACCCTGGCCCGCTTGGCTTCCTGTGTCTCCCTGCAGCTCATCTCATTTGTGTGCTTTCTCATTTTTGTCAGCAGGTTGGGTGTAAAAGAGGCGTTTAACAGATAATTGAGGGGCGAGGCTTCCTGAGTCAAATTCATCCACGTGGCCTTCAGACGCAGCCTCCGGTGATAAACGTGCACCCCGAAAGCATCAGCTTCACTTGGCAAAAGCTTAGAAATCGAGGACTGATTGAATGGTCAGAAAAGGGGTGATGGGATCTGTTCATTTTTAAATGAAAATTAACAGTGCCTGACGGAAAATAGACAATCAGATCAAGCACTGGCAGACATCTGTTCAAGGGAAAGTATGTCCCGAGAAGTAGTTTATCCACATCTCCCCTGGCCCAAAGCAGTTTTGCTCTATCTTTGAACTGCTGGTGCCTTCTCCCCGTTCGTTCTGGCACGACTGAAGTTTAGATTCAGTGCCCTTTGGAGAATCCTTGCAGGGCCCTCCGGCCAGGGCAACAGCCTCTTGACAGTAGTCGTGGTTCTGTTTTGTGTATTCTTATTTACTCCACAGCATTTTCTGTTCAAATAATGTGCACACATCTCATTGTGAATGGCTTTTTAGTTTATACCCATCTCCTTTCCCCAGAGGTGAGAAAATTTGTTATAAGTGCCTATTTCTGTAAAAGTATTTCTCGACACAGCATGAACAACTAGTCACTTCTTTTTATTGAAGACATGAATTTGTTAAAATCCAGGCACTGTGAGGAAACTTTTCAAAATAACTTTCAGAAAACCTGATGATGCAGGCACTAGTCAAAAGCCCATTTTACAGATGAGAATATCTGAAGCACTGTTTTAAAAGGCCCCCGGCTGCTATGCACTGGAGCTAAGACTCAAGGTCATCACAGCTTGGCTGGCCCAGCTCTGGTTCTTAACAACTCTGTCTGCCTGTATGACTCTTCATACAAGTCTATTTCAGCTAAATAGGTGTGTGTTTAAGACAGTGGGGACAGAGGTGATCTTGTCACAGATGGGGAACTTTCAAATGCTCACAAGCAACCTTCTTGCTTCTGTCAGCTAACGCAGAGTTTACTGGCCGTTGGGTTTCCTGTCTTTTGAACGCTCACACAGCAGCACATGGCCAGTGGGAACCCAGGTGACAGCAGGGCTTACATCTCTTCCCTTCTGCACAAAGCATGAACATTGAAAATTTTTCTCCAAAGGAGGATAAGATAAAAAGAGAACTCGAAGAGATATTATTCTTGAAGTGTTCTGCAAACCAACAGACCAGACAGAGCATGTGGATAAAGGTTTCCGAAGGCAGATTATAAAACTGGCCTTGAGAGAAGGGAAAACACACCCGTCAGAATGTCTGCTGAAGTCTCATTCTACAGAAAACAGGGCATCTGATAAATTCTAGACTTGCTGACAACTCAGAAAGATGAAGAAGCAAGGAAAGAAAACAATATTCCGGGCCAAATTATGAAAGAGCTGCTTTGTGATAGAGATGTGATAGGGGCCTTGGTAGGAAGCAGTCAAATCATCTGCGACAGGAGGCAGAGAGGAAGGGAGAGCGGGAGGGGAAGTCTGCAGGAGGCATCAGCTTCACATCCCAGGCCCGGGAGACCCCTGCTTGGGGCTGCTAGCATCACCCTTGTGAGTCACGCTCCATGGTAGGCAAAGTCAAAAGTTCACCGCCTCAGGGAATCTGCAGAGCAGAAATTCTGACAATTTAATGAACACATTTAAGAGATAGAAATGTGGCCCCTAAATATCAGTGCAGCCAGGGAGGCCCCCCACCAGACCCTTAGTAGGGCGTCAACAGAGGTGGAGGGAAGGCGAGGGCGCGGGTCTTGGCTCCCTGGAGGTAGGGCAGGGCGGTGGCCCTGAGGAGAATGTCAGAGAAGGAAGTCCACGTTTCCAAATGTGTGAAACAAAGGACTTCCTGTTCTCCAGACTACACGGCAAGCAGAAGAACAGATCCTCCGATCTGATCCGTGGGTGTGCTGCACAGACACGTGCCCTGGAGAGTAGGAAAGCCCTTTCCACTGGATGTAGGGGACAGGCTCCCTGCTAGGAGGTTCCTCTCCAAGCTGGACGAGGTTCACCTGGAGGAAACAGCTCAGATGAGCGAACAGTCTACGAAGAAACACCTTCAGCTCTGCCTGCAAAACAGACTCAGATAAGTTAAATCACAAGGCCCCAGATTCCAGGCACAGAGCCTCGCAGCTCTCTTTGGGGTGCTCTTGAGAAGTCCTGATGCTGCGGCTGACTCAGCGCTAAGGCCAGGCATGTCCTGCTCTTCAGAAGGGGAAGCGTGGAATCCCCAAAACTTCACTGTGCCGTAAAGTGCTGAGAAATTCTGGCAGTGCCAAGGAGGGATAATCACAGAAGTGTCAGGGGACTTCCCCAAAGGACTACAGTGACTCTGGGAGCAGATATTAACCCTCTGGTGCTATCCAGTTACTTCATTTATAAATGGGGCACGGGGGTGGCAGAGGGGATGACACAGTCATAGGGCAACTCTGGTTTCAGAAGGCGTCTATTGAACCACGGTAATTCAAAGGGTATTAGGCCAAACCGTAACATCTATAGATTCTTCCAGCGGTGCCTGTCCCCACAGTTTTAGAATTTTGATGACATCAGGGTGGTCTTCACTTTCAGCTTAACCTCTGTGAGAGTTTGCGTTCACCAGCATCCTGGATGTGCAGCTGAGCATGGAGACCCATGCAGGGCGTCGGGAGGGCTGGGGCACTGCAGGCTGCTGAGGCTGAGCCTCTGCTCCCCGGTGTGGTCCTAGCTCCTTTCTACCCGCCGCCTCTCACCACCTCTGAGTCTCCAGAACACTCCTGACCCCAGCAGGAGCTGCCCAGACTCAGTGTCCATGTTGTAGACACTCGAGAATGCAGAATGTGAGTCTCAGGATGGGGAGGGCAGGAGTTGCAGGGCTGGTCTGTGATTGCCTGGGTCAGCAGACCCTTCGGGTCACACTCGCTGGGAGATGTCTGTCCCTCTCTCACCCTCTCCTTGCACACTTCCTTTCTTCTCTGCAGGGTCTCCAAGACACCCTTTCCTGAGTCAGCACCTGTACCCCAACCTGCTAGGAGTGTTACGTGGGTGGGTTCACCACTGCTTCCTCCTCTAGAGAGTTGATCTTGGCTGAAGGAAACAGAAACCTGGGGGTGGAGGCCCCACTTTGAGGAGTGGCCCAGGACCGTACCTGGCTGTGGGACCCCTGGGCTCCATGTGGGACCAATGACAGGGCGTGCTCATGCTTCAGAGCTCCGGGGGGAGTCAGGCTGCAGCTGGACTCCATGAGACCTCTTCCTCCCTCCCCCTGGCCTTCCCCCTCCCCCCTCCCGAGATGCCTCCCTCAAACTCCCCATCCCAGCCTCTGCCTCTGGGACCCCCTTCTCTCTGTGCCACTTCCCACTCTTTTCCTTTTTCCCACTTTGGCTGTGGCGAATAGCATCAAGCTGGGTGGCAGTGCTGTTGACTCCTGTCCCGAGCTTAGAGGTGAAGTTCCAGGGTTTACATTGGCTCCCGCTCAGTTAGCTTTCTGCCCGGGTTTGTCTCTGGAATCACCTGAGAGGTTGGTTGAAATGCAGTCTTGAGCTCACATCAGAACTGCCGAGGCTCCGGGGTGAGATTTAGGGATCCGCACTGTAGCATCTCCAGGTTCCTCCTTTACAGTGGATCTGAAAGCTTCTGAGACAGAATCCATCTGCCCTGCTGCTGAAGCTGTGGGTTGACCCTCGAAGCCTGTGGAGCTGAGCGTGAAGCACCTACTACAAATGACTCTTCTCCAAATCCAGGAACCCTTTCCCCTCTCAGTGAGCTTCCTGAAAGCACGATTGTCCCAGTTCACTTGCATGTGCACAGGACCTTGTTGAAGGTCATTGTTGCTTCAACTTTGGGGACAAAGCTCATGCCAGTGCCTGGTGTGGAGGTCCTGACCCCAGGGTGCACAGTGCTCCCTTGGGGCAGGGCTGAGCTACTTGCTTTCTTTCTGGCAAAGAGACAAAGAGACAGGGAACAGCCAAGGAGTGCAACTCGGCTACGGCAGTGGGTGCCTCACTGGGAGGACAGGAGTAGGACAACGGAGCTCCTGTGTCCTGGCAGGGAGCCTCTGCCTCAGATGCTCCCGCTGACCAGTCAGTCTGGAAACGAGGGCATTCAGTGCTTCTGTAACCCGAGGGGGAGGGTCAGACTTGGAGCTGCGGCCTGAGCCTGGCGAGGGTTTTCCAAGTGCGAGATGAGCTCTAGGGATAAATCTGCCTGTCTGGCGCCTGCCTGTGGCTTCTGGCAGAAAAGAGGAACCACAGGTGATCTGTCCTGCTGGTCACACATTCTCAACCTCTATACCACAGTTCCTGAACACACTGTCCTCCCCCTCCATCAGGCCAAGTGAAAGCATCCTGCTGGCACACGCACCAGGGAGGTCACCCCACGTGCCATCTTGGCTTTGGTGCCCAGCAGTTCCTGAGGTAAAGGAAGCAGGGAGAAGGGACATAAACTGAGTCATTCTCTGTGCGTGCCAGCAGAGTTTGCAGTGCACGCCCTGGGAGTGGTGGAAATAGTGCACGTCTGTGCTCCTAGCACACAAGCAGAGGCTGTGGGGATGTCACCGCGCCGAGCTGAGCTGGCCAGGAGTCACTTCCAGAGCCCTTGTCCAGCTCCCCACACCTCTCTTGCCTGGGCAGCCGTCTAAGCCAGCCACACGATCTGCCATCTGTCCCCTCCCGCCAGGCAGCAGCTGGTCTTTCACCTGCGTTTCTTATTAGAGGAGACACATGGCGGCTCTGGGGGCCTTCTGGACTCCCCGGGGAGATGTTGCAGAGAGCCACAGATGAGGGTTTTTTAAAAGAGGAAGAAAGAGAGAGAAAAAAGTTGGGAAAAATGGGCTTTGTCTTGCTTTGAGTTATATTTCTTCCATTCCTTAGTCTCTCTTGAGAGGAAAAGAAGAAGAAATGGAACCCACAGCTGCAGTGAGACCACCGTGTTAGGACGTACAGCCCTACGGACTGCCGTTTCTCTCCTCAGGAAGGTATTCAAGCCCAGGTGTGCAAAGAGAGATCAGGAAGCTACATAAGTGTCCAGACAGGAGATTATAAGGATAGCATCTAACATCCTTCCAGGGGAAACATGTTACACACACATGTGAAAGTGTGCGTGTGCCTGCATGCTAGTGCTTCCTGTGTGTGCACAAGCGTCTCTGTGTGTCTGTGTGCAAGCACTCACATATCTACGTGTTAGTGCTTTGTGTGTGTGTGTGCATGTGCACGCACATGTAGCTACATGCATGTACATGCGCTTGTGTGTATGTGTGAGTGTGGATGTGTGCATAGTCCAACTGGGATCAGACACAGGTTCATTCATTTAATAGACCAGAACAGCTAGTCAGCCAGGAGCCGGAATTCTCGCTGCAGGTATCTCACGGAAAGGACAAATGCTGTCAATGGCGTAGGCATGGTTTATCGGACTTGTCTCGGGGGCTCTGTTCTCTGAGAGCCCCACCTTGGCGCCTGTCACTCACGGCTCCAAATTCCCTTCTCGGTCCCTCTCCTTCCCACCCACGTCCATTGGCTGAACAGCGGGGATTATTCCCTCTCCCTGCACACGCCACGCTTCCGTGACTTTGCTTATTTTCTACTCCTTGCTTAGAATACTTCTCATATTAGTTAGTGTAATGCTAGCGGCTTTAACAAATAAATCCCTGCAGGTCAGGAACGCACGAGAGTACAAGTTTCTACTGTTTTTCTTATGTAGTGACCCTCCTGGCATGCTGGTCAGTAGGAGGACAGAGAGGGTGGGTGGCCACCCAGCATCTTTACAGCCTATGCCAACCAAGACCCAGCCCATTCTGCCCCGATGCCACCGGGCACCAGGCAGGACAGACTCCCAGGGGCCAGGGAATAACATCCTACTGGGAACCTAAGTCACAGCCCCACTGTGCCAGTGGGAGTGCCATTGTGGTGGTCAGTGTCTGTCTCTCGACCAGGACCTTCTATCCGTAGCATCTTGCTGTCCCAGTGGAAATGAAGAGCTTTGCCCTTCCTAGCCCCAAGGACCTCGTGGGTCCCTCCCATACAGGAAGTGAGCCTCCAGGCAGCTGAGGCGTCCACATGGGGCGAACAGAGGCAGGATGAACAGAGGATGCCACCGTGGGGCAGGGAGTCTGGTTTGCTATCTGGCCCCATGGCGTGGGTATGCGACTGTGGATCAGCTGCTTAAAATCTCAAGCTCTGCATCGCTATCAGTGCTGCAGGTGTAAAATGGGGAGAAAGTTAATACCCAGCTCCTGGGATTGTTATAGAAGTTAAATAAAATCAGGCATTTCAGATACTTACCAAAGTGTGTGTGACACTGGGCTAATGAGCCAGGGCCAGCTGTTAGCTCTTCTCCCGTCCGGAACTTCCAAGCTTGCAGGAAGCAGAAGAATCTTTGTAGATTTCCACCCTCCCCCCCCCCACCCCGTACAGCGCCCGGTGGTGACCCTGAGCAGGGCGGAGGCAGAGCAAGGCATTTACAAAGCGGGCCTGGTCTCTGTGGAGAAGTGTGTAAACAGGCTCAAACCAAGTTCACTTGCCGCCTTTTATTTGCTCTGAGCAGCCCGTAGCCATCTGTTTTAATTGGCCTCTCCCTTATCTGTGAGCCTGGAAAGCCTGAGGAAGGAGGGTCCTGCTCGTGCCTCAGTCACGGAGCTGCCGGATGTCTAATCCCCAGCGTCCGGGAAGTGGGGGCCCCGGTGCCGTCGCCTGCTTCTCCTGATCTTTGCTCCCCGCTCCCCTGGGCCTTGCTTTTCCTCTAGGACTGACGCTGTTTTCAGTACCAAAACCTTTGGATAACAGGAGAGCACTTAAATCAGGCTTCGGTTTTGCCTGTTCAGATAAAACCTATACTTTTCCTTTTATTTCTAAATTTAAATGATTTTGTCCTTAACAAAACTGACTTTTCATCTCAGAAGTGTTAGACCAAACTGAAGATCCCGTGTATATTCCCGAGCGTCTTCAGCTGCACCGTGTGGCTGCCCGTGTGTCCTGCACTGATTGGGAACATTTCCCTTTCGGGATCATTTTGAGCTGGGGGAGGAGCCGGAGTCACACGCGCCAGGTCTGGCCAAAGGTGGACGAGGGCACAGTATCATGTTTTAGGAGCCTGCCCTTCTTGTTGGGTGGTAAGCATCCACTGTGTGTTTTATCAAACCCCACAAAGACACTCAGGACAGAGGACTTCGAGAAAGTGAGGAGCCATGGGCTACGTGTGTAACTCAAAGCACAGGGGAAGGATCTGAGGGGGGTTAATGGCAATGTTTCTTTTGCTACAAATAAACTACAGTTTAAGCGGTCATCATGTGGCCTGGTCACACCTCCTGTACGTCACTGTATGTCCATCTGGTATTCTCTGCGGAAAGGAAGCTGTCTCCCATTGTTGACTATGGTAGTTTATTTAATGCAAGAAGGCGCAGCGTAGGTAGATATTCCAACCCAGAAGAGGGCGGGTGACACTCAGTCCCGCAGGCTGGACGTGCTGAGAGGGGACACTGCATTCCACTTTGCGCATCAGTGTCACCAGGCACCGAGCATGAAGCTGAGCACGTGGTAGCCGGCTGTGTTTCTCACAGCTGCTGAATAAGTCAGCTCACCAAATCAGCTGGTGGCGGAGGTGGTCACTGGTTCTGTAAGGTGCGGTTGTGAAATTACACAGATGCCATCCAGTGCCACCCGAAGGGAAGACTTGTGTGTTCCTCTGCCCATCTTGTGATGCATTTGTGATTTTACTGCCTGCACCATTGCTGGCACAAACGCGATCATCGCCTGTGTCCAGCCGTCTCTGTAGCTGGCCTCATGTTCTTCCTGGCTGTGCCAACACTTTCTCTCAGGGACTCCGTGCTCCTGTCTTCTAGGGCTTGGCCTGTACGACGTCCCCCACTTCTGCCTCCCTCCCTCACACAATCTGCATTTATTTGTCATGAACTTGGAATCTCATAGGCACTTAGGACGGTGGGGATGGCAGTGGTTGGTGAAACACCCCTGGGAGTGACAGGTGTACTAAAACTGTACCCCAAAGCCCTTCCCCATGGGTTCAGCCTGAGGACTCGCTCCTGAGTAACACTTTCCAGGGATTTCTAGTGCGCAGAGTGCTCCCTGCACCCTTTCTCCTCTGCCTTTCATT
This sequence comes from Cavia porcellus, assembly GCF_034190915.1. Taxonomy (NCBI): domain Eukaryota; kingdom Metazoa; phylum Chordata; class Mammalia; order Rodentia; family Caviidae; genus Cavia; species Cavia porcellus. The sequence goes on from NW_026947493.1 coordinate 85,764,370, forward strand.
CTAATCTCTGTGGTTATTAATCAATTAATCCAGGATGGTAGAGGTAAAAGTCTCCTGAGCACCGTCCTGACAGCCTCAAAAGAACTGCCGAGAGAGCTGCCTTCACCGCATACTGGGCCACATTTCTGCTATGAGCTAGTGAATTACTTCTCACTTGTCTGCTGCATGGCTGAAACTTACCCAGAGAAGGTGAATTCCCACCGGCATTCATTCATTCATTCATCGGTTGGTTCTGTTTTTCAGCAACCCCTCATTAAGCACATTGTTCCAGGCCAGGCATTGCATGAAGTGATGGAACACAATGCTAAGTAGCAGCCACAGATCTTGTTCTCTGCTCCGTGATTCCAGGGAACAGGGAGAGAAGCTACAGAAACCTACAACTCAGACTGCCCGCATGCACTGCGGTGGTTCTCTAAACCACTACGGTTGTGGAGGCGATCTGAGAAGGCAGCCTGAATTTGCTTTGTCTGTGGACAGAGAGGACCACGGACCCAGGATCAAGAAACCATGGCAAGGGGTTTCAGCTGTTAAATAGTCTGTAAGTGTTCACATGTTGGAACTAGTATGTGTGTGCATGCGCGTGTGTTTCCATACTGAACTGATTTGCTTTTGAAAAACACATGTACAATTTAGATTCTGGTGCAGTACACAGAGTAAACCTAGGAAATATACTTAAATCTCTGGCAGTGCATAGTTGTAACTAGCATACATTTACTACTGATGGCAGGCACTGCTGCAGACTGAGGTCTACTCAAGATGCTTTGCGTGCAGGAACTTACTAAATCTTTCCAACAACCATCTTCTGTTATCTGTTGTTATGTACATTTTATTGATAGAGATTTAAAGAACAGAGGAGAGGTTAAGCAGTTTCCCCAAGGAAGTCTGGCTCCAGAATTTATCCTAATCATTGCCTCACTGGAGTGAAGACTAAGATGAATTGTCAGCCATCGTGAGAGAATCGCGTGAGGAAATGCCAGGGAAATGGTCCTTCAGTTTTCCAATCTGTGAGATGGAGACGGCGGGACTGTCCCCCGTGGGATTACATGGGGCAGTAAGTGAGGTGCAGCCGGGCCCCAACATGATGTTTGGTCAAGGACGGACTGCACCCACGCCGGGAGTCTCTGCGACTGCTCCCTGTGGAGAGCACGGCCACCTTGGGTGCCCAGGTGTGCTCCACGATGTCCACACAGCCACCACGGTGCATCTCTGAGAAAGCTCCTGTCACGCAGTGAGACATGCATGACTATGAAGACACATTCATGACTGTGAAGACACCATAGCCAGCCTGGTTGTCCTCAGCACGAGTACATTCAGGTATTTTAGTATCTGACTGCATCATGACGAGTGATCAGCGGAGACAAGGCAGTGGAGAACAAGTCAGGCGAAATAAATGGGGATCGGCAGGGCCTGGAGGGAGCTGTGACACTGGTGAGGTTGTAAAGGTGGAAGAAATCACGCCGTGACTGAGTCACACACCGAGAATCCCAACGATGACTTTGTGTTGTCTGGAAGCTTTTCTGTGGCCATCCTATAAATGCCCTTGCCTTTGCTGGTTGGTGGCAGGCCACCTGGTGGCCAAACCCAGGAGAAGCTTCCAGCTGAGAAGAGCCAGCGGGCAGACATGCAGCAGTCCCGGCCTCTGTGGGTAGTGATGGTGATGATGCTGAATTTTTTTTGTCTTTTTCATTTTTATTGGTACCCGGGATCGAACTCACGACTGCCTGCTTGCAAGGCAGGTGCTTATGCCACTGAGCTAAGTCCCCAGCCCCGGTGATGATGCTGATTAACAGCTCCAAACATCGCCTCCCGCACCCCTACCCCACCCACCGAGGCAGTAAGTGACACCGGCGTGTCGCTGAGCTGCTCAGAGGACTGCCCACAGCAGCTCGCATGCACTATGCTTCTCATACCCAAGGTGGCGAAGCTTCAAGCTTTGGCAGTGATGGTGTTGCTAGAGGGTGAGAAACTTCATTTTGGTCTTTAGATTCCATTTTAACCAGTACTTAGACTTTACATGAACCTCACCACTGCTTTCCTAGAACAGCCCCCTCCCTAGTTAACCATAAAGTCATAAAGGAAGGGACAAGCAGTGCAACTGATGGCCGCGTCCTGAATGACAAACCAGCCAGATGCTTGGAGAGGGGTCTTGTGACAGTCCAACAAAATGACGCGGTGTAGTGTGGTCTCCACAGCAACCAGGAGATCTTGTGGCCCCCTAAAAATGTATATAAGATAATGTAAAACAGGACTCAAGGTCAGTAGCCTCAGCTGCGTGGCTGTCCTGCTGTCTGCCGGCTTTTTCAGTTAAACTCGCCTGTTTTTCGATTCTCGTCTCCCGTGAGTGAATTTCTCACTTTTGCCATAAAAGAGGAAGGCCGTGTTCTTCCCAGATCTCCTGCCTCATTGGCAGACTGTTTACACTTTCTGCTGACCACGGAACAGCAGGAAAGGTGTGGGCACAGGAGAGGAGGGGTGACGGAGGGAGTTACCGAGCAAGGCGGCGCTGACCAGAGCAGGCTGGCAGCTAAGCATCTGGGGAGCTGGGGTGAACAGTCGGAGAGAGCCTCATTTATACCTGCGAGTGGGGACTGGAGGCGATATTCCTGTGCCCTGAAGATCAGAACAGAGGCACAAGCTGCGGCTGGCTGTGGTGCATGTAACGGAAGCAAACCCCAGGATCCACCCTCTCTATTTCCTCCTCCATCCCAGCCACAGACTGCAGGGTCGGTTCTGGGGAGGACGTGCCCCAGAGGTTCTGGAATGTGCATCACTGGGCTAACCAGGGGGAGGCTGAGCGACACATGGAATTGAGAAGGGGTCGTGAAAGCATTACGCTGGGAAACAAACCCCAGCTTTTTTCTATGTCTTTAGAGCACTGGGGTCTCGCCTACTCAGTGCAGAGACAGAGGGTTTTTCTGTGAGGAAATGGACTCACCCAGGAGTAAAGGCCTACGAGAATAGACCTGTGAGATGGCCCCACACTGGCAGCCTGGCAAGTACCCCCGCTCCTGTTGGCTTTTGGGAGCCCCACCCACGTACACAGTTGTAGGCCCACAAGCATTTTCACGTGTTGCTAAAAATGGAATGGATTCCAAGATCACTTGGTGTTTCAGATAAAATTTGCACATGAAACCTGGAACCCAAACCAACAAGAAAACAGGAAGCCAAGGGAGGCCACTGTGTGAACTGAAGAACTTTCAGAGAAACTATACTTATTATCCCGCGAGGTAGGAAAGAAATACTTCATCCTTGAATGCAATCAGGATGCTCTGGGTATCATTCAGACAACAAAGAAGAGTGCTTGACAATTCAAAAAATGTGGAAGCAGAAATTAAAAGTTCAGTATAAGGGCTGAATGATCCAGAAGGAACAGAAAGTCAAAAATCTAAAATCACAACAGAAAAAGGAAGAGAAAACTAGATTATTCTAGAAACTCTACTATTTAAAGGGAGGAGGGAAAGAAGGAAGAGAGGCTCTGTTCTACGTTCTATACATAAAAAATGGTTGGGAAGAAATTACTAAAAATATAATAAAAGGTAATTTCCAAGAACCAAAGGATAGTCATTTCTAGAACTAAAATCTTAGTGAACAAAATCCCCCTGAACAGACCCAGAAAAGTACAAAATGTCCAGTGTCAGGAAAGAAGCTAAGGAGACGTGGTGATTTTTAATTTTAACTTCTTCATTATTAGCTATAGACAGAATCTGCCCAATCGGTGCTTCCAGAATTTAGCTGGAGACGGTGGGAGACACCCAAAGTCCAGGCCAGCGGGAGGGGCTGGAAAGACTCTGGATCTCAAAACAGACTGAACAGAAGACACCTACCTGGGGAGTACACAGGAAGCTGGGGGGCAACACAGCCCGGTTTCCTTGGAAGAGAACAGTGACCTCTGAGGAAGGAGAGGACGCTCCTCAGAGACTCAGTTAGTCATAGGATTGTAACCAACCGGAGCCTTATCCGGAGCACGGCTGTGCGGGCCTTTGCTCTCCTTGGGCTTGAAGGCCCATTCTCTCTCTCTCTCTCTCTCTCTCTCTCTCTCTCTCTCTCTCTCTCTCTCTCTCTCCGTCTCTCTGTCTCTCTCTCTCTCTCTGTCTTTTTTCTCTTTCCTCTGTGTTCTCTCCTCTGTCTTGCCTCTCTGTCCCTGTCTTTTCTCTCTCTCTTTTACTCCCTCTGTCCCTCTCATTTTGTAATTAACTCTATTTACGTTGCATATGATAGCCTCCCTGTGTCATCTGAAATCTTTTTCCAAAACCACAAAGAATCGAGATGCAACTCTAGTTCCCGGTGGTGTTAGGATGCCATGGTATTAGGACTCAGCTCTTTGGTGACATATTGTACATTATTCTACAAAATCCAGAAGAGTAGAAATAAGGAGCAAATCCTAAAAGATTCCAGGGAGAAACATGTAGATAAATAAGTCACATGGTGGCATATAAAGGAACCAGCAGGGACAGAACAGACCTCTCTCTTTCCAGCATGAACTTTGAAGCTCCATGAAAGTGAGGTGGTATCTTCAAACTGCTGAGGGAAAAGAGTCTTAATTTAGAAACCTATACTCACCAAAGCTGTCAATCAATAAAGTCAAGATCAAATAACAGTAAGTCCCATCAATCAGTGTCTCAAAAACTTAGCTCTTCACTTCCATTTCTCAGGGAGCTGTTGGAGGATGTGTTTCACCAAGAAAACAAAGAAGAATTCTGGTGAAGTAGATGTGATCCAAGCCACAGGAAGGACAGGCACTTCTCAGGATAGCAAGGCAGTCTCCAATGCCCACTATCTTGTCCTGGAGAACTGTCACCCAGCCCGGACCAGGCGAAGGAAGGCTCAGGGGCACCAAGGATGAGTCTGCAGCCAGCTTGCTGAAGACTGAAGGACGCTCCGCCTGGACACAAGGGACAGTCCAGCTGCATCTCCTTTATGGGCCAAGCAAGTAGAAGGGCAGGGGCCATGCATTCTTTCTCTTCGATGTGAGTTTTGATTTTTACTGAGAACATACACAGTACCAACCAGGCGATTTAGAAATGCTACATTTTACCTCTGGTACTGAATGATTGTTAAGTGGCTGTGACAGTACTGTATTTCCAAAATTCCACCGCTGTGCCTGCCTCCTGGAAAGAGGAAAAAGGCGGTGGTAACCATTCTTTCTCAGCTAAGGGTGTCAGCTGTGGCTCTGTGCTGCAGGAGGGGCTACTGTCATCAAGGGAGAACCTTGGTGCCTTTGTCGTATGGAAAGTGTGTAAAACTTGATGTGCACCTGTCTCTTGGAGCTGAGAGAGGCAGCTGTTAGCTCGGACATGCCCTGCTTAACACCCACAACACAACGAGACCCAGACTTGAGATAAAGGGGCCTTGGAGGAAACACACATTGCACAGACAGCTGAGATTTCCTCCCCTCTTTCTCATGTGGCAGGGCCCACTCATCTCAGAGGTCCATTCCTGTCCGCCAGGGACCCCTCTCGTGCTTCCCAAAGAGTGGACATAACCGTGCCCAGCTCAGGAGGCCTCCTGAGGTATCACTTCTCCTCACTTGCGCTCTGCTCCAAGCAGTCCTAGATCAACCTCATTCCTGACTTCGTTCCCGCCTGGCTTCTCCTTAACAAAACGTGGCTCCATTACTGTGACTCAGCCTGCAAGAATCTGTCTTTTGTCTCCTTTGGGATTTCCTCCCACAGTGGATAAAACATTCTTTTTCTTGATATAGCCTCATAACAAGATGGCAAGATAGAGTATACCTTAGGAACAGGGAAACTGTAACCATTCCTTTAGGAAGATAAGACTACCTTTGGAAAGAAATACACACAAAGCCGGGGACAGCCCCGCAGTGAGAGTCCTGCTGCTGGTCAGTGTCATTGGTTTTCATTCCACGGCTCGGGGAGTGCCACGGTTCTTTGGGTCACATCACGCTCCTGGGACTCACGCCTGAGTCCCTCTGTCCGAGATGCTCACACCACCCATTGTCTTGTTTTCTGCAGCCCGAAACAATGGAAGAAAGCTCTTTACACGGGGAGAATATTCTGATTGAAATATCATCTGTGGGAAGTGTGTTCCGAAGACACTAATTGATATTGTGTGGAGCATTGTGAGGGTCTGTCATGAAAACCATTTCGGCGGCCGGCTTGTTTTCTTCTTTAGTTTGCTTAACTTGGCACGGTGCTCGCTTCCCCCTTAGAAAACCTCCCATTTTGATTTATGAATGTTTTCAAATTTTTAAGATTCTCCAAGCCGTTGTTTCACCTGTAAGTAGAGAGATAGCTTGCTTGGCTAACTGCCCTGCCTGACCATGTGCCAGGCATTGAATGATGCCACGTCCAACACTCTAAAATTGTGTTCCAAATTCTGGATTTCCAGTGCGCTGCATGGAACTCTACTGATAAGTGGCTGATTTTCCTTGCAATGACTGTCTTATTGTAAACTTCAAATTTAGTTGCTTTACTTTTATGTGCGGGGAATGGATGTGGGTGCGAGGCTGGACACTATTCCTGCTTTAACCAGAAGGGAGGAAGCGGTGGCGGCGAGCACATCCCGTCTTCCCAGGGTCCCGAGGAGCCAGCTCTGGGGCCCGGCGCTGGCTGCCTTTAACGCAGACCTCGGGTGCAGGCTTCTCCGGCAGGTCCTGCGTCCACCCGAGGACTTCTGTGAGCTTGAAAATGAGAACCGAGGTGAACTTAGAAATGGAGCTGAGGAGACAGTAATGAATTATGGGAGTGAGCACATTTCCTCAGCAAAGAAATGGGCTGCAATGAAATGCTAAATATTGAGTTGAATTTAAAAATATTATTAGCCTGTTTTTGTCTCCCCCTGCGCTTTTCAAGGTCATTTTGTAACTACCAGGAGGATACGAGAAAGCATGTCTGAGGAGCTCTGCAGAGGAAAGAGCAGGACAAGGCTGAAGATTCCCACCCAGAGAATGTCAGTAGGATTCCACACCAGCTCTGTGAACTTGGCTACCATTGTTTTTTCTTTCCTTTTTGTCTCCAGGACTGTGGCAGCCAGGGCTGTACCTTGGCGGGCTGGCTTTGCAGAGATCATTCAGCTCGTGTAGATACCATTGGCAGCCTGACCCTGAGGGCTTGGTAACTCACTCTGCTGCCTGCCCTGACCGGGGTACCTAGATGGCCACACGCTCCTCGGGTCTCTGTAGCTCTACAAATCTATCAACAACCGAAATGCTGACTGTGTTCTCCCTGTGTTTCAGACACAGTCAATGTCGTTAGCTATGGGTTTCACGTATTACCTATTTTGGCTAAAAGATGAAGAGATAGATTTTTTTTTTAAACTGGATTTAAGCACCACAGTTAAAAGAAAGGTGTTTGTGTCAATTTCTCTTTTTGGAGCAGGAAGATTCAAGTTATGGCTGCTGCTGCTGCTGTGGTTGTCGGCTTTGGTCTTGTGGCTAGAAGTGGGAAGGAAGCCACGAGCTTCTTTTGGTATCTGTGCTAGATCATGCCAGTAGGTGAGGCTTATGCATTATCACAGAGGTAAAACCAAACTGGGGATGGCTTCAGGAGCTACCAGACCAGGAGGAAACTTCAGACAAGCCAAGCTTGCTGTCAAATGACTGCCGGCTGGGGTGCGGAGAAGGGAGTGTGTTAGTCCTATACGCATGCTGGTGGCGGGACCACCCAACTGCCCTCTGGTTGTGACTGTGCTTAAAATCGCCCCCTCAAATGAGGGCAAATAAGAGGATAAAGTCAAGGAAGTGGAACAAGAGGCCCCTTGCCCTCTCTGCTTTGATCCAGGATGAGGACACAGAGGCGCAGCCATGAACTTGATGAATGGTGGCCAGAGGGGCCAACTGTCCATTTTACCCCTGCTCAGGAGGACACACACTCATAAAATAACTAGAATTAGCTCTTGCTCTTCAAAAGATAACTTGCATTTACCAGCATGGCTCATCAGAGGGAAGTCCTTAGAGGGCAGAGGAGGAAGAGGGACCCTGGGGTGCTGGGATGAGGTGATGGGGCATCAGGAGCCCCTGCTGGAGGCTGGGTGAGGAGTGACTCAGCGAGGGTCTCTTCTCAAAGTCCTGCTTGAAGGGTGGGCTGAGGACGTGCTCGCTCAGCTGGTGCAGAGCCAGGACAAAGGAGAACGTGGCCACCAGGGGTGAGGAAGCTGCTTCTCAGGTACTTCTCCAGCACACACAGCTTCAGCAGTTTCACCCTGACAGAGAGCAGAGGGCAGAGGGCTCCCCAGTGACTCAGATTGAAATTCCCATCAGCTGAGGGGTGACTTGGACAAAATGCAGTTTGACTCCGAGCAGTAATTTTAAATGATGCTTTGAAAACCCTGCCATTCCAGTCTGCATTTCATCCACACGGTGGGGAGAGGCCTGCCAACCACCTCGTTCGGGCACCGTGCGTGACAGACACTCGTTCTGCCGTGCACAGCAAGGCTTACCCAGAACTACACAGAGCCAGTGCCACGCTGGGCATTGGGCACAGCAAGACACCCACAGAGCAAACACGCCCCAGGGCTCACGGGTGACCTCAGTGAGGGGCGTTCACCCGTTGGCTTTTAGTGACACATGCGAGCCGGGCTGAAGGACAACAGTGACTTCAGCTCTGAGGCCAAAGCCGAGGAACTTTGGGGTGGTGCCCGAAATCCTAGCGGGGGTCTTCCCACCCCTGTGGCCTTTAGCTGCAGGAGGAAAGAAGCTGCTACACATACGCCCACACACACGCACACACACGCACACACATGCACACATGCCGGCAGGTGCACATGTTTACACGCACATGCACACACACACACGTGCACTTTTCTTTTTCACTAAACCAGTATTTGCAACCAAAAGATTCTTTACTAAAACACTGAGGATGGGGATGGACGGAGAAAAGAAATCATATTTAAGGGTAAATTTTAGAAAAATAAACAAGGCGAAGGAAATGGGAGCTTGCTTCTGGGGTCTGAACTACAGAAAAGGAAGTTGCTGAAGGAAAGGCCCGGGGCTTTGCGCTTGTCAGCGCACACTAAACGGTGGTTCAGCCGAATGGAGTTAAGCTATTTTACCAGCACTGGAATCCTGGTGATGGAATACAGAAGGTATTTTTGGGTTTGACAAGGTGATGGTCACAGGAAACACTCTGACTTGAAGTGTCCATGACACCCCCCAAACAAAAACAAAAGGAAACAGAATAAAACAAAAGCCTCTAGCAGTTTCAATGGCCCTGTAAAATTCCATTCTGCTCTAGAGCAAAATTTTAAATGCTGAGGTTTGTGAGAACTGTTAAAAATTAAAGAAACCAATATATGAAAGTGATAGAAGATGCCCTCCTAGTGACTGCTGCGCGGTACCAGGCCAGATGACCTGGTGTGCTTCACGCTGCCTGTAAAGTGCCCTGGCTGAGGGCGACAGCCCCTGAGAAGGTGACACCCTGAACGTGGACAGTTCCAGTTCCGAGGCCCTGCCCGTTTTTCTCTTCCTGGCTGTTCCAGCAGTGTGTGGGTAGAAACTGGATGTTACACACCTCACGAAATCACCGAGAAAGACTGGGTAACAAACTGATTCCAGATGAGATGCTTCAGAAAAACTGTAAAGATGGGTCCCTAAAAACATACGGTGAAATACCTCAAAATAAAAGCGAATTGACTTCACGCTCTAACCAAGAAAGGCTGGGAGAAATCTGGGTGGTTTCTGCCCTCAGATTAGCCCCTCTGAGGGTTCATATCAGCGGCACGGGGCAGGGACTCCAGGCCCACGTCTCCTGGCTATGTGGTGTCACTGTCAAGCTTTACCCTTCTCCACTCGCAGATCCCAGCTGGGCTCTATAGGCTGCATTTATTTACCTTATTCCTACCCGTCAGAGGCAGACAGAAGCCTATGTTTGTTATTTGTGAAAAAATGGAATAATTTGTCTTATTTTTTCCAGGAACATTCACTTCCAAGCTTAAATTTAAATCTTTGCTTAATTTATCTGTTTTGTAAATTTGGGTTACTATGACAATAAGTTGATTCGTTTCCAAAGCTATTAACAGCTTTGGTAAGAGGGCCTTTAACATGAACCGATGTCTGTTCTGTTTGTTGAAAATATTATAATAGGTAAAACACCAGAAATAATCAAGAAAATTCCAGAGGGAGGGAAAAGTTGAGCAGGAGTTTGGAAAGATGTAATATACATTCTGATTCGTTTAACATTATAGAATTTAATTTCTGGTGAATAATTGAGAGGTATTAATCCATTTCATATTGAACTAGAAGACTGGGTTTAAGAATGATAACCTTTATTTGAATCGTCTAGCTCTGTCATTTCAAATCAATATTTATTGAGCTTCTACTATGAGCCAAGAACCAGCTATGCACTAAAAGTAAAAGATGACTTTTACAAATTCTTTATTTCACGCCAAAGCTTATAAGTATAATTTTCATCTTATATGGGTACCAGACATATATCTTTTCCTTATGAAGCATATCATGAAAAATGCAAGATCATGTTTAAACAAATTACTTTGTCTTCAGTGTGTCCTCTATTTTCTAAATAGATGTGAGGTGAACCTGTTATTCAAACCCATGACCTGGTGGTCAAAAGGCCATTACTGCAGCTCTGCAGCATGAAACTGAGACTTCAGGAACATCCACCAGAGGATTCAGCTCCTGGAGGGCTAGCAGTTGCATGTTAGGAGAGGAGAATGTGGGTGAATCACCACTAATCAAAGTTTTATGCTGATGCTAACACCTTCCCGCCACTGGGCACACACTTGATAACCATGGTTTAAAGGAGGAAACCTTTATTTTGGCTCATGGTTGCAGTGGGCCTGGTCCATGGTTGATAGCTACAGCACAGTCATGATATGGTGGAAGGCCTGGTAGAAGCAAGCTGTTTACCCGATAATGACTGGGAAGCCAGAGGGAAGGGAGAGGCCGGGACAAGCTGACCCCTTCCAGGTCACACCAGTGGCCCGCTTCTTTCCACCAGGCTCCACCTCCTAATAGCATGGTGGGTCCTGAACTCAGTGCTGGATTATCCGCTGATGAATATGCTGCCCTATGATTCAGTCACATTCCGGAAGCCTCCCTGAACACAGGAAGCTTTGGAGCAATGCTTCAGATCTAAACCATATCCATCAAGAGGCAGCCTGGCATTGAGACCAGCGGGCCTCTCTCAGATTCTAGCGGTGCCAGTCCATGGCTGGGTAGTGCTGGGAGGGTCTGTTCTCTGCTGAGCTGGCTCTTCCTGACTGAAGAATGAGGATGACAGCAGTGACTGCTCGACACGGTTACTATGAAGATGAAGTCAGCCAGCATCTGCAGGTTTTAGACAGTGTCTGGCACACAGTACACAGCGTGCGCATGGAATGTGTGTCTCTACATGTGCTGCACAGCTGAGTGTGCACACCCAGGGCGGCTGGGGAGCCCACATCAGGGATGCGCATGCCGAGCCCTGCAGGCATTACCATGGTGTTTCTGATACCTGATTTGTTTTCTGTTTTTGAATAAGGATGTTCACTGCCCTCTGTCCTTCCACATTTCATGGCTCAGGAAACTTACTAATAAGCCATTGAATAAATAAAGAGAAAGTCCTCTAGAATAGAAAGATCAATAAGGTCCATTGATATCTCAGAATTTAGAAAATAGATTCAGTGTAAGAGAATCGATTTGGAGACAGTGAAGGGATTTTGCCACAAAAGAGCAAACCCTGGAGTGTTGCAGATTTGAGCTCTCATAGTAGATCTGCCAATTACTAGTTATCTGAAAGGGAATAACAAACAATACTTTAAATTCTCTGAGCATCAATGTTCTCTTTTATAAAATGTGCATAGAAATGGAATTAATTTATGTTAAGGACTTATAATGGTGTTGATACAGTGTAGATGTTTAAGAAATTATACTGTTACTTTTATTATCATTAGCTGGATTTGTAGATTAAATGAGACTATAAAAAAGAAAACATGGGAGGCTGAGGCAGGAGGATCACAAATACTGTACATGGGTAACTTTAATTTAAAGAGATCCTAAATCAACACTGATAAACAAAACAAAGGGTTGGGCATGTAACTTGGTGTGGAGGCCCTGGTTCAATCCTCAGTACAATCAAAGAACAATGAAGAAAAAAGCAAGAAGAAAGGAAGGAAAGAAAAGAAAGGAAGAGAAAAAGAAGAGAAAGAAAGGATGTTAAATGTTTTTAATCTTTCAGAAAAGAGAACTGACCTGTGACCCCAGGGCTGGGAGTCAAATTTCAAATCCCAGCATCCTTTGTGCCTGCCTTCTTTCTGTTTCTTCCCACAGTAAAGAGGGATAAATTGAGTCATTTGTAGGAAAATGGATGTACCGGGACCATGATTTTAAGTGAAATAAATCAGACACACAAGCTTGAATATAACACGGTTTCTTTTACATGAGAAACCCAAAGTATAAGTAAATTAAAGAACAAAATAAAAGACAGAAAAATGGAAACAGAGACAGAACTTTTACTGTTGGGAAGGGGACCAGGAGATGGGGTTTGTAAAAAGAACGTGTTTGTGTGCACTGACGCCCCACAATGAATGTGATCATTATGGCCTGCAAACATGAACTGATACAGATTAAAACCGGGGAGGGAAAAAAGCTGGTCCCATGGTTCTTCCTTGAGAAATTCCAGATTTCCCTGCTCTTCCAGGAGGAGGCGGGACCTCCTCTGCTGACTTCACAGATTCCAAATCCATCTCGGGCTCCATGCTGGTGGCCTCAGCAACCTCCACCTGCTGGACGGCAGTGTGTGGGTCCTGGGCGGGAGAAGTGACGTTTATTGTGAGGATGACACAGGCACATGAGGCCAGCAGCACCGCCTGATTCTCCAGGGCACTCAGCATGAGTAAGAACTGAGTTACACGGTTGCAAAAGTAGGACCTGAGGAAAATTATCAGAAAAGCATAGACTCGGGTAACTGCTGAAATAGTTTCAGCTGTTACAGCTAATCTAAATTGTTAGATTAAAAACAAAGGAACTTGATGCTTCTGATTGCACAAATAAACGGGTGATTCTTCTCTTAAAGAAAACACACCTGTCTTCAAATTCAGGTTTCAAAATCCACCAGAATCCAGAGGGGCTCAAAGGCGGCACCAAGCCCTCATCATCCCAAGGTACTGAGTACTGGATGACAGGCCGTTCATTTGTCAATGGGAAGGGTTGGCATAATCCGGTCATCTGGCAGGCATTTCTTACAAAGTGAGTTATTTGGCAGCTCGGCTTTCTTTTCTGCTTTTATTGGGTGGAAATCTGACCAAGTGCAATGTTTCCTAAAATTACACTGTTCTGTTTTCTGTGGAGGGCCACCCAAACTGCAGAGAAGATCCTGACACTTCCTGCAGCAGTTTGAGAGCTGTGAGGGTGCTCACTGCTCCTCTGGTGTGTGCATATGCATGTGCACGCATGTGTGTGCATATACGTTCTATGTGTTTGAGTGCAGTGTTACTACTTTCTATCCAGTACTCAAACTGGTATCATGAGATACAAATCGGCAGCTTTTAAACTGACAACTAAGATAGGCTTTGCCTGCATGGTGAGTGCTGGGATCCACGGTGTCCTCGGCAGGTGAGAACCAGTGTGTCTGGACTCCTGGAAGGCAGCGCCTTCTCTGTTCAAAAAGCCCAGCCTCCGAGTCCCCGGAGCTGACACCTTGCACCGATGCAAGGAGCCTGCATATCAGAGTGTGCTGCTCCTCGAAGCTCTCCCCAGGCCCGCCTGCTGGCTTGTTTCCCTCCGTCTGCTCACTGCCTCTCCACTCTTATTTCCGCATTTTATTTGCACAGCAATTTTTTCTTAATCAGTGATGAACAGTACCTTTGGCCTCACCTAGGACACAGCGTCATGACCTTTGTATCCGTGGAAGCCACATTAATAAAGCTTGCCCCACCGACTTTTTCTTCTCTCTCTCATCCCTGATTTATTAATTGTGCTTCTCTGGACGCACCTCTGTGACAAAGGGAAATTATGTGACAAGTGACAGAATTCCTGGGACATGTGAAGAATCTGCCTGTGAACAGTGATGGCTCACAGAGATGCCAACTTTCTTGACAGTGTCCTGTGCTCCTTGGCACGAAGAAAAGCAATGCTTTAAACCTTTCACGTACGCTAATGAGGGGCTGTAGTGCTTTAGGAAATTGTAATCTGGGAGTCACAGAATGGGTCAAGAGACCAGTTCCTCCTCTCGAGAGCTGGGCTAGAAAGAAAAATAGCAGCTTTGTGCCAGAGGCCCAAAGAGACACCGCCACCAGGCTTTCCTGCTGAATGCACTTGGAACACACCAAATGCTTCCAGGAACCCGCACTTGTGCTAATCTTCAGCTGTGAATTAGCAAACGGAAGCGTCCTAAATAGTCTTGAATGTTAGGCTGAAAAAAGAGGAATAAAATGTTATTTGGCTTTCCTTCAGACTGTGGACCATCACAAAACATCCATTTTGACTTTGAATATGTGTCCTGAATTCTTATCTACCCTATTTATATGCAGAGATGTGTGTGTGTGCTTGCCCACGCACGTGTGCATGAGTGTGTGTAGGGGGTAAGTCCTTTGCAAGTGCAGAAGTTGAATGTTTCACTTATTTAGGCTCCTTGAAAAATGACTTAAAATGATTATGCACGCTGACATAAATTATTGGCTTGCATTCCCCAAATGAAATTAAAAAAAAAAAAATTACCAGCGCTCTGGTGTGTCTTCCTGTCCAACTTTGATGCTGCTTTCTGCTTGTGTATTTTGAGGTTGAGGGTTATCTGTGACTCATTGGTAAGCTCCAGTTCAATCAATTTAGAAAGAACTTTTAGGGCTGAGTTATTTTTAAATGCCTGAAAATGAGGGAACTGTAAATGGAAATCTAATCACAGCTTAACCTGTAGTGGTGCAAACAGTCAACTATGAAATCAAATGAGTTTCCAGCCCTCTTAACCCGTTAGTGGTCACCGCCCGGCTCTGCTGCCCACACAGCCTTTTTCAAGAGCAGGAAAAGGGAAGGAAAGACGCCTTGGATGGGGCGCGGTGGAGAGGAAGGGAGAGGAAGGGAGAGGAAGGGAGGAGGCTCCGGATGCCAAGAAGGAAGTCTCTAGGGGAGAACAATTTCCCCGCAGACAGCTTCCTGTGCCTCGGTTGCTTGGACTCCTTCCCTAGGAAACAGGCAGCTGGGCTGCACTGCCTCAGGGCCACTGCCCGGTTCTGATTGCTGAGGCCCGGGGCTTCGGTCTCTGCAGCCTCTGGCTTGGACGTGCCGACAGGCCCAGGCTCAGGGTTTCCAGGGGTTTCTTTCTCTTGCCTTTGTCTCCAAGTATCATCCTGCACTTTTCAGGGTCCTCAGCTCCTTCCTGATGCTCAGTGCTTGGCTCCATGCTGACTCTGTGGGTGACCTGAGACTATTCACACAATAACCAAGCGAGCAGCCTGCAGGGCTCCTGGGCACTTCTCACACACGTGCCGGCACCAACACATTAGTGAGCTAGAGTGTGTTGATTTTCTTACCTTCCTTATTATACTAAGTCTTCTTTAGAGGAGGCAGGCATTCCTGTTGTGGTAAATGCACCAGTTACTGAAAACTAACAGCTAATATTCTCTTCTTGTTAAATCCTCACGTCTCCTCTCCCACCTCCCGAAGGTGCCGTCCCAACTTCTCCGCATCTCGAATGGTGTAAACACCGCCATGAGTCACAGAGTCCACTTTGGCATTTAATAAAAGCCATGCTCGACTGTTTCATCTCTCAGTAGAGGCAGGCAAGCTTGTTAAGCGCTGCTTCTGTGCCAAGTGGTAATTACCCCCAAATGATTTCCTGGGGTCAGACCAAGCCTCTTTTGTGAACATTTATTGACAGTGTCAGAATACAGTGGGAGCAAAAACAGTCTCTCTTCTCCCAACACACGTTTTCATAAAAATAAAAAATAGAAATCAAAAGCTCGAGGAAGCATTTTCCTTTCCTTCTCTTGGCTGTGGAACCTTGAGTCAGGCAGGCGTCTTTCTCTGGCTGTTCGGAGAGGCAGACCAGCAGCACCACCGCTGGTGGAATTCGCTCAATCTTCGGTATGTGCAGTAAAGGAAGGAGTTTGTTCTTGCACTATTATCTCTGTTACCAAGACACCCTGAAGTGCAAGCAAGCGGGAAGGAGCAGCATCTTTGCTCCGAAGGAGTTGGAATCCAGTGGACAAGCTCCGCTCCAATCTCTCTTCCTACTGTTACATCACATCCTATTCCCCGTTCTACCTTTAGCCATTGCAAACACTCTGGCCCGTCCAAAGCAAGGAGTACCCCCAGGACAGAGTGAGTTGCCTGTTGTCATGTGTGCCTGCGTCTTACAAATGGATACACGTGGTGATTAAGTCCCGTTATGGATTGGATCTGCAGTGGAGCGGTAGATTCATCTGTTAATGCAGTAGTAGCTGGATGTGCTGTCAGGAGTGGGGCTGGGCGGCAGTGTACCCCCGGGGTGTGGCCTGGCGTGTCTGCCTTCCTGCTCCTGTCCTCTCTCTTTGCTTCCTGGTCGCCGTAGTGTGAGCTGCTTTCCCGGCCAGCGCTCCACAGTACAGCCTGCCTTGGAGCCAGTCGACTGTGGACTGAAATCTTAAAAACTGAGAGCTCAGATAATCTTCTCACCTTTGAGTTACAGGGTTGGGCATTTGGCCTCAGAGACTAGGAAAGGAGCTGCAGCAAGGTCTCAGGAGGCTCTTCTTTCAGAAGTGTTATGAAAATACCTAGTACACTGGCAGCTGATTTATATTTCAAATTGCATCCACAGAATTCTTGAAAAATATTGTGACCGTAGGAGAAAGTGTTTTGTCTTGAGTTTTAATATGTAGGATAGTCATAAGCTGCCATCGAATGGAGGACATGCACTGTATAAGACGGTCTGTTGCAAATGAAGAAAAGATTTATTAAATTTAGTTTCAATTCTATTCATGGCACTGAACTATATGTAGGAATATGAAAAAGACTAATGCCTCTCTGCTAAAGAAATCGATTTCCAGGGTGCCAAGTGCAAAAGTGTAATTGAAATTGACCCATTAAATGATTACATTATTTGTGTACCAAATCTAATATATTTCATAAAACTATAGAGCTGTTTCAGTAACTGCCTGCCAAACTGTATATACTGTTCCTAATTAAGTTTTATAAATGTACACATAGAATTGTGAGGTTGCAGAATTATCCAAGGAATATGTCTCTACATTTATGAAACCTGTTCCAGAGAACTAAGACAAGGCAGAGTGTCTCTAATCTCATGACTATTTCATGGCAAGGGCGAGCCCTAATAAACAAGGTGACAGAGGACATATTCAGGGGAGGGTTTCAAGGTAAATTTCTGAAATGTACCTAGAAATACACGTTTTCCTCTTATTTTTTCTAGGTAAGTCATATTTTGGTAAGCATTTGACCTTTTGGGTCACATTTGAGATCCGGTTTTTAAGAATTCCTAAGGTACAGTGCAATATCAGACGTTTGGCTTTTCAAATACGCAGTATTCTTATCTGTGGCTTCTGCTCTGTAAAACAGCTCCAGTCTGAGGGTGAGGGATGCCGAACAGCGTGACCAAAGTAGAAAACATTTGCTTTTGTTTTACAATCTTCATTGAAAACAAATAATTAAAATACTCAGATTTTTATTTGGTTTTATTAGGGGATCACTGACAAGTAAACGTATATATTTGTATATAATCAGGTACGCTTGGGTAAACGGTGTGATGATTCAATAATGTATATGCAAATACAATGATTAAATCAAGCAGCTTCACGGGTTTGTCACGTGCTCATCTTCAGGTGAGCACTACTCTCACCTGTATTCGTCGTGTGCCGTGATAAATCTCTTCAGCTTGTCCCCTTGCTAATCGCACACCTGTGTCCTCCCCCGGCACCCCCCTTTCTGTTCACCTGCCCCTTTCCAGGCTCTGGGGTAACCCCTCCTCCTCTCTGCTACTATGCGTTTGCCTTTTAAGGTTGTTACATACAAGGGAGACCATGTAGTACTTAAAAGACTCAGGCCAGGGATGCAGCTCCATGGTACAGCGCCTGCCTGGCAAGCATGAGGTCCTGAGTTCGAGTCCTGATACCAAATAATAAATATATAAGTAAATGACTCTAAGATATTGTAGTTTTTTTCTAAGTTATCAGATAGAAGTGGGATTTTTTTAGGTTTTGTTTTACAAAGAAAACAAATATTCTGTGGAAGAAAATACATTTTTCATAAATGATGTTATTGGTAAAATTTATGTCTACAAAGCCACTGAATATAAAACACGCACCAAGGGTTATTTTACATATACAGAGAGATGAATCTGCTCTGAAGAAGTCCTAGAAAGTTGCAAGATAGGCTATTTGTCATCCTGGTGTTTCCCTCTCCTCAGTCCTGAGGCTCATTGCTTATCTAGGACTATCTTTCCCGTGGAGAGTGAAACGCTCACTGCTCTGCAGTAACTGGGAGGCAGAGGCAGAGGCAGAGCCCCTGCAGTGAGGTCTCAGGATCCCTCTCCTGGCCCAGCACCTGGGGAACACAGCGAGCAAAGCCGCCTTCCAAGGTCAGATGGCTGTGAGATAAGGGCGGATGGTGGCGGGGACGTCAAAGGAAAGGGATAGGTGAGATCCAAGGGGACAGGTGGCTCTGTGAGATGGACTTGGCCGTAGCTGGCAACTGTGACTCCAAACAGAAGGTCACATTCTAGGACCGAGCTGTGGAGAAAGGCGTACCTGGGTCTCAGGCCAGGAGTTTGCTAAGAAGGTGACGGAGAAAGGCGCTCACACAGGAGAAGCCTGGGTGTAACTGGGACCCGGCAACGGCGGAGCTGCCTGAAGGTGACTGGAGGAAGCCCTGCCAACCGCGAGAGGCAGGCTGTTCCTTGTCACCATCCACATGGGAGAAGGACGGGCTGTAGACGCCGTGATGGGACTGTGCCTGTAGGTCACTGCATCAGCTTCCTACTGCTGTCCTCACGCCGTGGACGGTTCAGCTGACCTGGGCCCGGGCTGGCTGACAGCGGCTGAGCTGGTGTAGGGGCGTGCAGGCCAGGATGGGAGAGGCCGGCTGGGAGTGGCCAGGCCAGGACAGCCTTCCTCACATGGTTTGCCCTTGGTGAGGGTGCTGGGGGTCGCTTGGACTCAGATCAGTCTTCATCCAGCTGGCACCAGCCTGGGTTTTGAGAGGACAAGTGGAAACATGTGGAGTCCCCTGTGGCCTAGCTCAGCAATGGCACACGGCCACTTGTGCCCATTCTCCCGGCCACACACACATGCACAGCTCAGATTTAAGGAGTAGAGAAACAGATCTCACCTCTTGATGAGAAGATGTGCCCAGCTCCATTGCTAAGGGCAGTGATATTGGGGGAGGGCGGGAAGAACGGGGTCAATGGGGGTTACCACTTGGGGGGCCATGGACTTTAACCCTCAGGAGAGAGTGGTGTGGGCTCCAGAAGCCCCCTGGGGATGGGTTGGGTCAACCGCGTCTCCTGTAAATGTTTTTCTCTCCGAACGCTGCACCTGGCGTGTTGATAGGGTTACGCACACAGCTGTGTCACTGTCCTGGGGCCGGAATGACCAGCAGCCCGCGGCACACCCAGGACTGGTAAGGCAGTTCCAATCGCTGTGTGTTCCAAGCAGTCTCTTTGTGGGCAAGCCCTAGACAATTCTAACACCTGCCTGAGGTGTTCCTCATGAGGGTTAAGTGACTTCCGGAAGGTCCTGGCGCTGAAACCTTGTACACAGCATGTGACCAACAGGTGCTCCTGGCTGTGGCATTGTTTTATTGTCACTAGTTTCGCAGTCACTGTTTGCCCTTGTTACCCTAAAAGGAACTGGGTGTTTGCAAGAAGTGCAGAAGATCAAGAAAGACAGAGCTTTTAAAATGGAACCAAACCGGGCGTGGTGGCACACTTCTGTAATCCCAGCACTTGGGAGGCTGAGGCAGGCGGATCCTTGTAAAATGGAGACCAGTTTGTGGCTGTGTAGTAAAGGCCAGCCTGAACTGCATAGTGAAGCAGTGTCTCAAACAGAAAAAGTAAAATAAAATAAAATAGAAAAGAAAAATAATGTTTAAAAGGCACCAGTTTTCTTTCCCTACCCCTAAAGACCGCATTGTGCGTTTGTTTTTAATCACGAGAGTGATGCACATATGCCGATTGGCTGTCCTCTCTGAGGAACACAGTTTGCGAATCGTCTGAAGACCAAGGATCACAAACCCCAGTGTCCTCAGGGCCGGGCTGCTGACCAGGACGGTGAGGCTGGCAGGGCGAAGTTCAGTGCGGAGTGCCTGGCACAGCGGGCTAGAGCATCATCTCTGCGTGAGACGCCCTTGGACAGGCGCTGAAAGGAAAAGGCCACGTTTCCCGTGATCGTAGCTTTTTCAGGAGATAAGGAGAGATGGGTTAGAGAAACGGGAAGTAACATGGTTGGGGTAGAGAGATAAGAGGGAAGCTCTTGATGGCAGACTGAGTCTTAGTAGGAAAAATTTGGGTTTACTGTGGTGAAACTAATTCCATGGAAAAGATAAACGTTTACAACACTGAACTCTATTTAATAAGGAATAATAGAAATAGTGTGAAGCAGTGAGCAGCACACGGGTGTGTAAGGAGTGCCAGGGGAGCTGGGCGTGTCCCAGAGACGCTGAAGCCAGAGGAGGAGGCGGTGGATTCAGGAATCCGTTTCTTCAGAGGCACAGAGTGGGCTGGCCTGCGGAGGGCCAGCAGTGCCGGGAGCCCCACGTCCTGGGCGCCGAGCTCACCGCGGGGTCCAGGTAGCAGATGACGTCATCTTGTCATCAGGAGGCCCAGCAGGCCTTGCTCCACCAGAACAGGTGCGTTTTTTTCAGTGCGTGTGGGTCACATCACCTGCAGGTGGTCCTGGAAGGCGTGGCCGTGGTCCCTGTCTGCTGCACCTACAATGCCTTCTCGGAGACCTCAGAAGTTTGGGGTCCATGAGCTTGAACCCTCTTCCTGACTCACTCTCCGTGCACTTCTGCTATCCAAGTCCAGCCTACTGATGCGACTAAAAAGCCTGCATCCATCCTGGCTCCTGGGTCCTCTCCATCTTCCCAGGTAGTTTCCGCGGAGTCCTTCCTTCTCCCTGTAGGGGGCGCACAACTCTATAGGTTTCCTTCATCCAGTTGCCCTTGGCTAGGATTCCAGCTAGGATTGCGTAATGAGGATGTCCCACTCATTACGCACAGGAGATTATTTTTCTCCCTCCAAATACTGTGCCGAGTCCGTCTCCATCTATGCCTCCATCAATCCCCGTGTTCAATCCACTGGTCATTTTCAGACACCAGACTTCCTCTGCCCCATCTAGGATATGGTTCCATTGCCAAGGTCCACCTCAGTCTCTTGGGATGATCAAGATGTAGACCATGAAGAGGTGAAGTATATTCTGGGTAGGGTTGATATCTTGAGCCGGCCAAAGATAAGACCCACACTTCTGATCTGGAAGCTGGGGTGAAAGTCAACCTGTAACACCTTCCTCAGGACCCTGCTGCAGGACCTTGGCATCTGCTGCTACCTCAGCTCTGTCTCCTCCAGAGAGCAAGCATGAGGGTGGTCAGAGCGGGTGCTGAGGTCACTGGCCTGAGCTCCGGTCTGAGCAGAACTCTGTCCCAGGCAAGTGAAGCCTGTGACTTGTCTGTGCCTTGGTTTCTCTTCAATGGTGATTATATGTGTCTTTTCTTTTTTCTTTTTGAGACAGGGTCTCACTATGTAGTTCAGGCTGGCCTTGAACTGTCTATGTAGCCCAGGCTGGTCTCTAACTTGCAAGCAATCCTCCTGCCTCAGCCTCCCGAATGCTGGGGTTACAGGTGTGTACCACCATGCCCAGCTGATTAGTGTGTCTTTCAGGACTCTATTTGTAATCTGTGAAGTTGGAGGGAACCACGGTAGGTTCTTGTGAGCATGAATTGATATATGGATCTGTGGGCAAGACTGGGCTACTTCCATCAATATTTTTAGCAGCTCAAACCATCATTATTATGTAACCCTTCATACCTCAGGCCTTGCTTTTCCAAATTCTGTTCTCTCTCTTTTTTTTTTTTTTTTTAACTTTTTATCGGTACCAGGGATCGAACTCACGACCGCCTGCTTGCAAGGCAGGTGCTTATGCCACTGAGCTAAATCCCCAGCCCATTTTTCCAAATTCTTACCCTTCACAAAGAGCAGATGACCAAAGGGCAAGGGGCGAGAATCACAGTCACACAGTGGGAACGTGTGACTTGGTTGGTCACATAGTCTGTCCCTCTAGACACACTGAATGTGCAGCAGAAGGTTTTGGGGTAAGGACACAAAACCGAGACAGAGAAGGTGTGGAGAGCTTAAACTAATTTTCAAATAAAAGATGAAGAATTCTGATGTGTCCATTTCAGGACGGCAACTACTCTGCTAATGGAGCCAGAAATCTGCCAAATCCTGTGATTTTTAACTCTGCACATTTGTAGCCATGCAAGCAATGGCTTTTCATTCCATCTGGAGAGGACGGACCAAAGTCCAACAGCTCCCGTCTCTTGGACAGTGCTTAGGAGACCCTGCCAATGTTTGCCTCCTCGACTCCCCCTTTGTAAGCTTTTCTTGCTGACTGACTCTCTATTAGCTGGTGTTTTCTTGCTCAAATGTTTGTTTACTCAACAGGACCGGGCCCAGCCTTGCGGATGGGGAGTTTTCTCCTCTGGGTGACATCTTCTCTGTGCAGTATCACTCTTGATGTCTCAATGGAGAACCATCCTCCCCTTCCGAACACAAGGAGGGTGAAAACCTCCCTCCCCACGCAGCAGCAAGACGCACACAGACGCGTTCATTTCCATTCTTGCGTGACTTGAGCACAATCTCGCACGAAGAAATTAGGATGTGTTTCAAAGTTATGTTCAAGCTCCACAAAGGCTTGTGAGAGTTTATTAGAATCACGTTCTGGGAGCTTCTGCTTTCTCAGTTGTGACTGCCGATTTTTTAAAAGGTAAATCATCTTTTCCCCTGTAGCACCCCTTGTTCGACCTCCATCAGAGTTTGTGCTGAGTTTACTTTGTCCCTAGATCTGCGGGCATCCAAGCCGCTGTGCTGTGCTCTGCCAAGCGATGTGGAGGCATCACCCGGGCCGTCAGCCAGGCTTCCCGGCACCCTTCCTCCCTTTTCACTCTGCTCTTAGGGGACTAGCACGCAGCTCCCCCAGAAGTGAGTGAACAGCTGCTGAGACTCATGATAAAATGGAATGCTGATTTAAAATACACCAGGTTTTCTCCTCTAGTTAATAAAAATTATTTGAATGTTTTTCAAAGGAAACACCACAGTGCACTTAAGGAATTGTCTTAAATATTCAGCACCTGACACTCTCCACATTCCCTTAAATCGAAAGTGTCCTTTCTCTGGATCCCTGTCCAGTACTGCATTGCCTGACCATCAGCCCTGCAAATTTCCACTTTGGCAGAAGGCACAAGATTTCCTCACTGTGCCCAGATGACAGTCTGCTATTTTTGAACGCGAGCAGTGCCATTTTGTCAAAAGTCCTCTGTCTCGCGGGACCTGGCTGCCAGGACTGGTTTCTTGGGCTGCAAATAGGGCAACAGCTGCCCCTTCTCTACCAGACTGCGGAGACGAGTTGCCAAAGAGGCATTGTTCTAGAACCTGAGCCGCTGCCAGCACCAGCTCAGCCGTCCGGGCAGACTGAAGAGCTGAAGAAGAGAGAGTAACTGCCATATTTAATTGCGCGTGGTTTTTGTTAGGGTTCTGCAGTTCACTGGTCTGAGTTTTTGGTTAGTGTAACGGACAATAGTGATGTCATCTGTGACAAGCAACTCTGGATTTCAAGAAGGGGAGACCCAGGGTTTGGCGCTTGCTCTGCTCGCTGGGACAGACCCGCCCTTTGCTTTTCGCCAGCCTGGTTTTACTGCGTGTTTAGAGAGGCTGCTGTGACGGGGGAGTTACAGTCTTTCGGCACTAAATGACCCAGGAGCCCATAGGTCTCCTCTTAGGAAAGGATGGGCCTTGGGAGGGCGTGAGCTGTTGGTGTTCTGTGGGCTGTGAAACTGTCAGAGCAAATTCTGGTTAAGGCACTAAAAGGATCTCAACAAATTTCCAGATCGAATTGACTAGATGGAGAACAAAAATATCCCTGGAGCAGTCTCCAAGCATGTCTCAACGGGCCATTTCCACAGCCTTTTGCCTTGGTCCACTGTGGGATCTGTGTGGGACTCTCCCCGCCCAGCCGTCCGTCCCCTCCCCACTCTCCTCTCCATGGCCCTCTTCATCCACTGAATGTTCTGTCCTGCAGCTACGTGGACCCCGGGGCCCAGAGGCTCGATGCTTAGGGCATCGCATTATTTACTTAGAGGGCCATTGGAGGGTTTTATTTGCTACTTCACAGTGGGTTTATGAGTCCCACGGGGGACTCAAATTAAGTGCATCCTTCACAAAGGAATGAATCTTTGCATAGTCCAGAATTAGCAAATCTCTCTCCAAGCTTCCTCGCCTTGTTTGCTGTGATTTCTCTCCAAGCAGCGCTTTCCAGTCTGTAGCCCAGGCTTGAGCACAAGTCAACCCCTCTCCACCACTCATGATCACTCTTCTAGTTATGTGAATTTCCTTTCAACACACAAAGGCATAAATCATTTATTTGTTCTGCATGATAGAGGAAAGCAGAGGGTTAAGAATAATTCTTTTTAGAAACCCGGGAAATGTGGTTTTTCGCTAGACTACACATGATTTTTGCTTACTCAAACCAAAGGAATAAGAAAAATAATAATTAGCCCATAGGCAAGCTACTTGAGGGCTGTTTGAAGACTTAAACTGTGGTATTATTTATAGACAAAAAGGTAATATTTTCTGTGTTTTCTCGCCTCAATTTGTCTTGTTGCTTTACCATACTGCGTGTTATAATGTAATCTATGAGATAGAAACAATACCAGAGTCCTAATTAAATTAAAAGTAATTACCAGTTGTACAGATAGGGCTTTCAATTGAGCAGCAGGAAGTTGATATTTTGTCATCCCCAGTTTATCTCCATGCACCGAGCACGATTCTTTGTACCAGTTATTAATGGCATTTCCTCACCGGTCATGAGGAGTGTGGGAAATGGGGGACAAAGAAGAACAAAGGGAAGAGAGGAACTGGGGGCGGCTGGGAGCACCACAGAGACAGAGGGCCCTCCCGCTGCCGCCTCACCCCGGATCCAGGGGGGCTTTCATGCAGCAAGACACCTATTACTGACTCCACTCACCTATGGAAGAAATATTTGTCCGGCCCATTCTTGCAGCGCACCCTAATTTTTCCTGACCACAACCAGGATTTTAAAAACAGAACCCTACACATTCTGAGCTCAAGGTTGAGTTTAGGATGTGCCTGATTTTCCATTTGCACAAGGCAAAAAATAATAGTTCCAGCTCCCAACAGGAATTTAATTTGAGGAAAGAGAGGGAAACAGCTACACATAAAGATTTCCTATGGTCCAATTTCTTACTGCGCTTTGCAACCGGGCGTCTTTTAACAAGTGGAAGCGACGCTTTTCTCCCATCAGGCAACGCAGTGCGGGCTTTTTAAGAGCATTCGCAGGACGATGTCCGTTTGATTGACCATTATCTCGCCGGCACGCTGCTGCTACAAATATGAGCAATTATGGAGAAAGCCGTCAAATTAAATTTTCATAACTATAAAACTGCATTTTACCTGAGGGGCACAGCTTCCTGCCTATTTCTACAATCTATTTTCTATGCTTTATATTAAATCTAAACAAATGAATGTTTACCAATATTAATATTTTAACATCATATGCCAGGCTGTGCCCTCTCTCCCAACATGCTTCTGCCTTTCCAGGAAGGCTCCACCACTGAGTTTAGCTTCTCTAATGTAATGCAGGTCATTTTCGGTGGGTCTTTCTTAAATGGGTTCTTTCCCAACACCAAAGCATGCCTTTGGCTGAGGCCTACTGAAAATCATGCAAAAATCGACATTTGAGTGAAATCCACATTATTTTTTTAACCCCATCCTTACCAGGGTTTGAAAGCCCAGTAGGCCCACTGTCCGACTTGAAGATGACAACTTTCCTGGCGGGTGGAGGGGTGCTCTGCCCCCCTCCACACCTGTAGCCAGCACTGCTCACCCAGGGGAGCGCAGCTCATCTTTAGGGACAGACATTGGCCCTCAGCTGCCACTGGAACGCATAGCAGGTGACACTGAAGGGGTCGGGTTTGGCCGTCCTGACCTGCGGGTGTGATCTTTGTGCTGCTGGTCCCCGCCTAGTCTTGCTCTGTGTCTCCGTCAAAGCCTCTCTAGAAGCTCACCCTTACCAGATCTTTGTCTTCTGGAGCTGGCTGGTCTGTCACTCCAGTCCAACCTGTCCCTCAGAGCTAGTTCAAGCCCTGTCCCCCAGATTTCTCCGGGTCACAGCTACTTTTCTTCTCTGATGATCACACTCTGAGTACTACGGTGACTTTGCTTATTTTGACAGCCCCAGATTTGCTAGTTGCTGTGGCCTCCTGTCTGTTACCTTCACTCTCAAGCATCCCCAGGTGAAATGCAGGTCACTGGTTTCCTACTTCACACTCTATATTTACCTTTGGCCCTTAATGTGCGCCATCTTGGGTGGCTCTGATTGGTTTGCATGTTAAGCTTCCCATGTGGCTGATTCAGTGGGGAGCTTCTCTCCCCTTCCCTGAATGCAAGTTGGCCCTGTGTCACCTGCTGGTAGATTCTGAGTGCCATGGGCAAAGTCCCTCGAGGTACCAGCTGTGATGTGCCTCGTGCAGCTCAGCTCTGCTCAGATGTGTGGCTGACTCTTGGTCCCTGTCTGTCATTGCCACAGGCTTCTCCCATCATGCGTGGGATTTTTAAAGGACAGTGAGGGAGCTTTTATGGGTCTACTCCAAAAACCCAGAGTCCTGTCATCTCTGATCATCTCATTCCACACCCCCACTGCTTCTCTGCCTGCCATGGGAGAGCAGACCATATATTATTCAATATGTGTGTGGATTCCTTCTGATCAAAGTGCATGTTTAACCTGTGCCGTGTGTCTACATGATGCTATACGCTCTAATTCTGTAGAGCTGCACACTATTAGAGAATCAAAGCCAACCCCTGCAAATGTAGTTGAGAGTAACTCCTCATTTACAGAGGTTAGAACCTGTATATTCTGTTTTTGAGTTCTTTGGTTATAAATTAGGCCAACTGCAATGAAAATATTTCCCAGTTCTTTTGTTGCTTATTTTTCTGGCAGATGAAATTTTGATCTTAGGGAAGACAGAATCTTGCAGCTTGGCCAGGGGACAGTCGTGGGGAAGGTTAAAGGTACAGGGAGAGACATATACCGGAGTGGAGCCACAGACTTGGAGTCCAGCGGTGGTCCCGGATGGTGAGGAGGCCCTGGTCCACTCAGTGACCCTCTGGAGCAGCGGCGATGTGACCGTGCGAGACCGTGTGAGGTCGGACTGCTTTGGTCTAGCTGCAGCCCGACCTTGTTTTTCAGGCATGCTGTCACCAGTCCCCTTCATCTTCATCTTCAGCTTTTTGAAGAAGGCAAGAAAAAGAGAGGAAGGGAAGAAACAAATTCTTTGTTGTTTAGACTAAATGACTTAAGAGATGGTTTTGGAATACAGAGGAGAGGTGAATTAGAGGGAGCTACTCTAATTACCAGGAAGCAGGGTTTCCTAACTTGTGCATACACTGTTTTCAAGAAGTTGGAAATTAAGAGCAGACAAAATATTAATTTTTGGAGTTAAACATTGTAGTATATAAAATGTGGGAAAAAATGACTTCCTATATAAAAATCTTTTTGTTCCCATAAAAGTCCCTTTGATCCATTCCGCCTTCGCATGTCTCCGTGATCATTCTCTGAATTTTCCTTATGTTAAAACTTTCATGTCAAAGTTGTACTCAGGTGCCCGCCACCCTGTCCACCAAGGGAAGGACTATTTGAAGCATCCATGAATCTCCTAAGCCTCGCACACTAGTGCAGGCCAAAGAGGCTTTAGAAGTGGGAGAAACAGAAGAAAGAGACAGAAGAGGAGACTCCCTGTGGTGCAGTCAGGCAGCTGGGGCCTGAGCATCTGTGCTCCTCCAGGGAATCGGCCCTGCAGCTTCAGGCGGTGAAAGACGGTTTTGAATCCTTTCCAACACTGCCCACCTTTCTTGGCCACATAGAACAGGGCTAGGCAAATAATCAACAGCATTTTTATCTCTGTCTGTGCGGCGCATCACACTGGGTGCTCTGGGGAAGCTGCCAGACGGTGGGTACGCGGCGCACTCACATGTCTGCGTGCTCCATTCTCGCTCAGACTCAGTCTCCGAGGTCTTCTTTCCCAGGAGAGCAGCTGGACCAGCTTCCTCTTCCTTCAACAAAGTGATGCTAAATGCTGGCTTCTGAAACCAGCCCCTGATGCACGCCTGCCTTTGTTTCCTGAGAGTCCCAGGCGTCTGCCGCCTCGGAGGACCACAGCATCCAGCTTCCTCCTTTCACTGAGCTGCAGATGGCTGCAAAGGAAATGGTGACATGGGGATGACTCATATTTGTTTCGAAGTGTTCTCTGATTTATCTTAGCTTCTCAATTCAGCTTTCATTTATTTATTCACTTAGTCATTTGCTTAATAAATATTTTTAATGTCTTTTACATGCAAGTTTTGTGCTAACTCCTGGGGTCACTGCAGTGATGCTGAAGTTCTGTGACCTCAGCCGGGGAATCTGGACCTGACCGGGCCATCCTTCCACTCCGCTGTTGGTGTGCGCTCACAGTGACACAAGGTTGTTTCAATTCACTAAGAATTTGTCAGACGCCACAGGCAGCACTCCCTGCAGCCTGGGGGCTGTGGAAGGGGTGTAAAACGGTTTTCTGCCCTCTAGAAAATGACATTTTAGTCTCTCCTTCAGACATTTTCAAAAATCCCTTATTAAAGTGAGGTAGGCTCTATAATAACGGTAAATGAGATGTGATGAGATTTGGGGGAAAGAGAGGAAAGCGGAAAGAAGAATTGGGGAAAAGCGGGGGTCACACTAGAAAGAATGAGGGGAGACTCTGAAGGGAAGGGATTACCTAGAGGAGAAGGGAGGGAGGAGGCGAGGACCAGGGCCGGGCCTTCCCGGACTCAGTGACAAAGCCACCTGGACACTCCTGCGCGCACACAATGTGAGCTTCTAAGGAAAGAAAAATTGCAGGGGTCAGAGTTAAATCTAGACGTGCAGGGAAAGGCAGTGTTAGTAAGTAATTTAAATAGCAGATAGGACACTCCAGGGAGTGTAAAGGAGGTCCACTGATGCCTACCAGAGGGGAGGACAGAGGCTGCCTTCCCTGGAAGACGCTGCTGGCTGCGCTTCTGTGTATCACAAGGGAGGAGACGGGGTGCCAGCAACTGCAGGGAAGTGAGGACTCCAGCGGAGGCCCAGGAAATGGTGGCCGGAAATGGAGACAGGCAGACTGGTTCAACCTGCGGAGAACATTCCTCCAACTGTCCACTGTCTGTAGTAGTGGCGGGAGCCTCGTCTATGAGTGGATTCAGAGAGACACTTAAAGGAGCATTTTCTAATCCTTGCTCGCCATGACTGAGTTGCGAGTTGGATTTTGTGAGGAAGATCTTGATGCCTTTTAAGTGCTGTTTTAGTAAGTGGCAGAGACAGCTCCACAGTGCTATGAGCTCCTGTCCAACGAGAGAGGGAAATTTGAGTCCAACTGACGTTGACTGGGCCTGTCAATTGTAGCCCTAAAAGTCAGCTTACAAATGAGAAAAAACAGATTTCTTCTTTATTGCTTAATCAGAAGACAATGGAAGTTCCTTAGCTGAAACCTAAAATGCAAGTATTTTCTAATTTTAATAGTAAAGAGGAATGACCAGCATTTATAGGGCCGTGGTGTGCTGGGGATGTTTGTGTGTGATGATTGTGCCACACAGATCTTGTAGGAGATGGTAATTATTAAACACCAGTGAAGTTCCATTTCATGCTAAAAATTATGTATATGAACAATGTCAGATCCTCATATCAAATTTGTGTGATGTTATTTGTGCTACTTTGTTTGAAAAATCATCACACTAAAATGGAAAATAAGATAGAATATTCTGCAATTTCTAGCTGGCGACAGAGCTCTTCTGAGCCCTCAGCTTGGAGGATTTTTCAAAATACATTTTTTTCTGCACGACAGCTCCAAGTTGCTAAATCCAGAAATTGAAACATTCTGAGAACCAAATCATTTCAGGGTGAATCAAAGCTCTTGGAACATTGCCCTAGGATTTTGGAGGTAGGGTTTAATAGTGAAAAATGTTCCATATTTTGAAGGAAATCCCAATTATGGAAGGCAGCCCCACATCGCACCCTTGGTCATGTGGAGTCCGACACCCGGGGTCTTTGCCCTCTGCTCTCCTCCGGCAGGGTTGTGGGGAAGTTAAAGCCCGGGGGCCCCTGGCATCTCTTAATTCTCCCGGGGCCGAGAGCCCAGGCTGCCGGCTGTGTCCCACTCCACCTTAACACCTGGCAATAGAAGTCTCCTTTCTCTCACTCTAGCCAACTGACCAGCTTCTCTCCTGACAGCCTTGAGAGGCCAGGGTGACAGCATGAGGTGGAGCTGGTTTAACAGAGACCCTCTCCTCTGTCAGACCCTCCCCTCCACTAAACAGACAATGGGAAGCCAGTGTAAATATTCCCAGATCTCCAGGCTGGGAGGAGGGGTCAGGGAGTGCCACAGCATGAGGTCACACAGCGTGTAACTGGGGGGCAAGCGAGTAGTGCTTTCGGGCTCCAGTTTGCTCATGAGTGAAGCCCACGTCACGAGGCAGAAGTGAGAGCACATCGCAGGGGGTTATACACGGGAAGTGATGCTAGCATTCGAAGGACGGATCCCAGCAGCCCCAAGAGTGGAAAGGACCCACAGGTGAGCCAGGGAGGGTGCTGAGTCCAGCGCCTGGTAAAGGGCTGAGGGCTGGACTGGGCGCCAATTCAGAGGATGCTGTCTGCCCCTTCGTAACATGGTGGGGAACTTGACCTTTATTTCATAGCTGTTTGCCTCTCAGGACCCAAAATGCAAAGTCGGGTGAAGCTGTGTTGACCTGAAATACCTTCCCTTCCCCTCCTTGCAAGCGCATCTTGTTTTTCAGAGGTCAGCCGAGTTACCCTTTCCTGAGTGCTGTCCCCACCCATCTCCAGTCTGTGTTGGGCCCTCTCCGTGTACCCATTGCTTCCTGGAGATGTAACTTCCAAATGACACCAAGATCTCCATGGGGAGAGGAAGCTGGCCTTATGTTACGTGCTCATCCACTGTAGGACCCCGTGTGGCCGAGCACAGAGACAACTACACGCTCCAAGGAGAAGAGAAGGAGCGAGGCCTCTTGTTCTACACAATCCATCAAAGGCAGAGGAGGCAGCGTCCCCGCCCTCATTACTGGGTCAAAGGAGAGAGAAGTTTCCTTCGGCTCACATTTTCAGTGAGAGGCTTGGTGCCCTCTTCGGACTCCTGGTCTAGGTTTCTCCTGATTCGCCTGCTTCTTAACACAATAGGATGACCTTCTGCACACACCCGCTCCTCCACTCACCTCCATTCAAGGAATCCCTGTCTCACTGAGATGGACCGGCTTCCACACAGGGACTTCTCAGGAGCTCGGTGACAGTCTGCTAGGGTTCTGTCACTGGGGCTTCACGTTTCCTGTGGAACGCGTTTTACATTACATTTCTACACTCGAGAAGAACAGGCACACACATGTTTGTAGATTCTCACATGCAGGCATGCCTCACACATGTTAGAGCCCATTTTCTTTGGTTCAACAACTTTCTCTCGCTATTATTCTGCACAATTGTTTGTCTTGATTGTGTCAGAAAGTGATCCGGACAAATACTGTCACGCAGGTCAGAATGCACCAGTGGAACTTGGCATAAAAACATAAAAATGAAGGGGAAACTTGAGCAAATATTCTCATAATCTCTGCTCTTAACTGGATTAACTTGACGCCACCTCCTCATCCTTTCATTCCTCTTCCTCTCTTCTGTTCCTCAGTGTATAACACACTGTTCCAAAACCTAATAATTTAAAGATAGAACTTCGATGCTTCCACTTCATTTCTGAAGGCCAGGAATCTGGGAGAGGCTCAGCTGGGTTGTTCTCATTCAGGGTGTCTGACAGTGAAGGAGAGATGAGAGAGGAGAGGAGAGGAGGGGAGAGGAGAGGAGGGGAAGAGAGGAGAGGAGGAGAGGGGAGTGGAGAGGAGCGGAGGGGAGTGGAGGGGAGAGGAGAAGGAGAAAAAGGAGGAGGAGGAGCAGGAGAGAAACCCATGAAGAAGGAAGCCAGAAGGAAGCCAGAGCCTTTCCAGTCCAGGCTCTCAAGTGACAGCCTCTGCTGTGTACTGCCGGCCATGTGGGAGAAGACAGGTGGGTATGTGACTGCCGGCTGCAGGCGAGGGCTCCTGGAGAGTGGACACCACCCCATTGTCCGAGCTCTCCTCCTTATTGTCCAGCCTCCCCCCTGGGTGGACCGTTGGTAAAAGTTTTGCTCCATATCTGTTTCTCTCTCTCTCTCTCTGTCTCTCTCCATCGAATTTTATTGCCCCCCAAATGTTTTCATTTGAAAAGTTGAAATGATTTGTGGCTTCAGTGTGCAGGGCCCAGGCTGCTCCCCAAGGTCCCCGAGGCGGAGGCCTGCAGAGCTGCCTCGGTGCACAGCTGGAAGGATTTTCCAAAGGAGTCGCATTGGTTTTTAAACATCTGTAGCTAATTCCTTGAAAAATATCTTCTGACCACAGACAGCAGACAGCATCACACCAGACTTCTCACATGAATGAGGCTGCTGATTCCCGCTGGGCTACTTGAGCTTTGCTGGTCCCAAAGTGGGTGCAGGCGCAGGGGTTGGGGGGAGCTGCAGCTGCTGGTCCAGGGTGCCAAGGGGGTGGGGAGCCTGGCCGCCCTCGGGGCGTCGCTGTGAGGATGGACCCCCTGGGTTCCGCTTGAAGCTGGCGTGCTGAGGGGACGCCGGCCACCCCTGTTTCCATGACCAGCAGCCACTGCCCTGGCCAGAACGACTTATTTTCCCTTCCAGGAAAGTGGGGTGAGAGCTTGCGGGGCCACGTGAGGGGACCCTATTGTTTCTTTTTCCTTCAGAAAATATTCCCAGCAGTGGTGCAGTTCTTTCTTTTCATATTCATGTACTTTTGGAGATCACGATGATTTCAATAACTTACAATTATTTGTAAAAATATTTGGATCATTTTTACCTGCAGGCTGAGTCTTAGGAAAAAGAGCAAGTTTCCCTTCTCATCTCTGAGCGGCCCCGCTGGGCCTTCTCACATTTCACCCCGGTGACACTCAGGACGTGAGTCTCAGGTACAGTCCTGCTCCTTGTGAGCGGGCACTGTCTCACCCCTGCGACCCCAGCTATGCGGACAAAACAATTGCCATGAAGGCGGAGGGAAGCTGAGAGCTCCCGTCCATCCACTCACTTGATTTCTGGTCTATGTTTGAACCCTGTTTGCTAACATTGTCCTAATTTGTGGAACGAGGAAGCCTAGTCGCAGCGGGATTTAGGCAACGTGCTTGCGGTCCCATGGCCGATGGCCACAGGGTTTCATGCTAACCCACACGTGGGTGCCCTGAAGGTCATCCCGTAAACGTTCAGCTTGGCTTTCCGTGATAGTTCCCACATTGCTGATTTAAGATTTGCACAGAAAACTGAGCTCGGATCACACAGCAGATAACCTGGTACTCCGAGCTCTCTACATAGACCTGCTTTCTGTACTTCTCTTATTTTGTGCAGTGCAATCAGCAGATGAAAGGAAGAATGTCTGTCTGGACTTTTAGCTCCGTCTCAGCTTTGCATGATATTGCACGGTTGTTTTTCTTGGAAACAAATTATAGATGTCCCTAAAATTGACAAAGGAACAAATTAGACACTCCTGGATTCCTCCTGAAGCTTTTTTTTAAAAAAAATTTTATGGACAAAAAGTGTGCATTAAAGAGAGTCTTCCCTCTCCTAAGTAGTGCCTATTTTAATCATAACCTCTGGAAGAAAATTTAAATGTGAAAAAGGTGAAAATTAAAAGAACTATAAATAACAACAAATGTCTACCTGGTAAATACAAAGCCACATTCACTCCCGGGCTGTTGTGCCCACAAACTGTTTGAACAACAGTTAATAAGCGCATTCCCACTGCTGTCTCATCCCAGTGCACCCTTTGTCCGGGAGATAGGAATTTCTGTGCGCTCCGCCTTGAGATGCACGCTGGTGCCCACCAGAGAATGGGCAGGTTTTCAGGCTCCCCAAATACTCCTTTGCCAATATTCATCACTGTCAAAATAATAGCACGTGGCGCTTGGATTAGCAGAAAGCGTGTCTACTTTCGTTGATGGCTTTCCTGTGCTGGTCCCAGGCTGAGATAGCCCACACTGGTGCCCAGGGCTGGTGTCTGTGCGGCTGCCTCTGTGCGGCCAATGGGCTGAACCAGGGCCCTTGGAGTACAACCTTAGGCCTTTCTTTGCACCCAGGACAGGATGGTGGATTATACCCAACTGAGATAATTCTTCACTGTAGAACTGAGCACGTAGGCTTGTTTTATGGAAATCAGACCTTGGATTTTTTTTGTTCACAGAAAATGATGGTAGCCTGAAATATTAAGTTATGCACTTTTTCCACTGCAAACCCTCAATATTCCTGTCAATAGTCTATCTCTGTCCCTGTCTCTGTCTCTGTGTCTCTCCCCCTTCTTTTTAGGACAAATTCCAGACCCTTTGATTTCAAATGGAATGCGTTTATGTCTCTGAGAGGTCTGGCACACAAACATGCTGTGAAGCGATTAAAGCTTGCATGGAAAGGACAGAGTCGGTGCTGATGCTGTTTGGTCTGTGGATTACCTGGTCTCAGGTTCCAGCTTCATGGCTTGCTGTGTGATCCCGGAGGGGTTACCTACCTCTTCCAGGCCTTACTTCCCTGAGGCACAGAAGCGACACAGGGGAGGAGCCTTGCTGGAGTTGTTCTGAGATTTCAGTGACGCGGTCCCTGAGAGCTCGGCGTGGCCCTTGGTGGCATTAATCTTATGCCCTGTTCCCCCAACCATGTGAGCTCACAGGATGAGGAAAAGCAGCTGGCTTTGGGTGAGCGTGCATTACCACCGTAAATCAGCTAAAAAAAGTTTCCTCCAGCCTAGAATACAGGCATCTGCAGGGACATCTCCATACCCAATGAGTAGTTATTGAGTAGCATCTGTGGAAACCAACATACAGAGTTTTTTTGTTCAAAGATATTCATTATTGAAATAAATCCTTCTAGTCACCTAGGTTTACTTTATAAATGAGGAAACCAGGGCTCATAGACAGCAAGGACCTTGCCCATAATCAATCAGTTAATGGCAAAACAGGAATTTAAAACCAGAGTCAGACTTAGACATCACATCCACTGCCAGCCCCTCAGAGAGGCTCAAATGCAGCGTGGCCACTTAGGAGACAGAACCATACTTCATTTCAAGTACACGTCCGCGGATATTTCAGGAATGTGCCTATTTCTTCCAAAAAAGACATTTTGGGAGTCTTTGTGTTCACAAAAGCTGACTTGTCTGTAGCCTGACCATTGCTTTAATAAGAATACGCAGGACTTCTCCTTCAAGCCTGTCTTATATTTTATGTTCATGCTAATTACACTGTGTACAAAAGAGCTCCACATATGTTTACAAAACAAACCCTTACTATACTTTTGTAATTACAAAGTCTGCCACTAAATTACTGTTTCATGTGTTTGTGTTTCAATTATTAACTGTGGCAGCATGTAACTAAAGCCGGAAACATGTCATTTCTATGATAATAAGTGAACGCAATTAGCAGCGTATCAATTCCTCACGCAGAATGTATTCATTTGCGTGCTGTCTGCATGTGTTATTTAAATGTATATAGGCCGAGGCGTGTCACTTCTGTTACTTTCTTCCCAGTCAAGAAATCCGTCTACTTTAACATGCTTCTCTGATGTCTAAATAAGCCGCACGGGGGAGGTGATGACTGCAGACACACCCGGTCACTAAGCTGGTTGCCTCCTGCGTTTTCAGTGCTAGCTTGGATTCCAGTCGTTTGGCTTTATGGTGATTATTTTGAAATCGATGAGACACGTGCATAACGCAGCTTTGTAAATAAAGGGTGTGGAGCCACCGGGGCCCTCTTTGCGAGCGGAACGCCAAGTTTCTTCCTTCTCTGCGAGCCCGGGGCCGGGGGTCAGTGCTGGAGTGGCCTCCCAGCCCTCTGTGGTACCTGGGGTCCCCGGGGGAGGACGTGACCCACTCACGACAGCACCCGCAGTGGGGTCAGCAGAGGGGACTCGGTCCGGGGAAAGCACGCGTTTCGTTTTGTGCAACTCCAGGGACGAAGCGAGGGCAGGGACTGGACCCCGGGCTGCCCCAGCTCTTTCTTCCCTGCCCCATGGCCATCCGGTTCTGTGTGGGAGGCTGCAGGTCCGCTGCACAGTGGGGTGCGCTTCCCGCAAGGCAGTGCTTTCCAAATCTTTGGGACTGAGCAGAGCTCTGTGAATGGGAGATCGCCAGCATGGGGTGCTGCGCGGGAAACCCCTGCACGGCCACCGATGCGCACGTGTGCAAATTCAGACAGACGGCGTCAAGGACCCAGATGGAAACGCTGCTTAGTAACTAGTCACAGGTGACCTGAAAATCTGCACACTGCAAGTAGGAAAGGACAAGGCTTCTCTGAGCGGGGGAGGCAGAGACGGCGCTACTGTCTTGGAGCTACTGTCTCAGCGCGAGGGGCTCTGGAGGCCCTGGAGGCCCGGAAAGTGTAATCACACTTAGTCTGCACAACAAAGTGGAAAATGTTACTGACCCCGTGCAACAATACTGCGATGGCGTTCCTGTGACGCTGTGGGAAGAAGGCCTGGAGAGGGCAAAAGCCGTCTCAAGAATTGCTCAGCCCTGCGGCGAGGAGCTGGGCTCCTGCTCCTGCAGGTCTGGGCTGCAGAGCCCCTGCTGCTAACTCTAAACAGCTTATGATTGTGCCTTTTCTGCTGCAGCGGCCCGGCCCGGGGGAGCGACCTCAAGGTCAATTCCTAACAGTCAAGCATCCACAGTTCATGTTGCTTTTCGGTATTGTTTTATTTTGTTTTTGAGACAGTGATTATCTCTGAGTCAGTCTGGCCTTGAACTCACTGTGTAGGCCCAGATGGCCTCAAAGGCGTGGTGATCTTCCTGCCTCAGCCTCCCAAAGCGCTGCCCTAACTAGCCGGAGCCCCCATGGTTTGTTGCTCTGTGTTAATGGAGCAAGACAAGCTGGTCTCTGAGTGTTCTCAGGCGAGCGTACGGTGCACACGCACTGTGGTTAGGCAAAGGCGATCACACTGCACTGAAGTCTGCTTACCAGGCTGAGCAGGCTTCTCAGGATGACCCTGTGAGAGCACTGCTTGCTTTTCAGAATCAGCTCCCTGATCACTGGTGTGGGGTTTGCTTGGGCTGCGCCTGTGGCCCGCCTTCCATCTCGGTGGGTGGCGGCACTGTTTGGGGGGCACTGGCTCTGGACTGGCGCCCTCCAAAGGTTTCCCCCTCCTCCCCTGGCCAGGCTGACTGGCTCTGTTTGCAGCAGTGGCTACTGTAGTGGCCAGAGCCTGGCCTGGAGCTCTCAGTGGTCTTGCAGGGGACATGAGTAAAAGGCTCCTTACGTCCCTCAGGCTCCAACGTGGTTTGCAGCCTACACCTCGCCGCCCAAATCACTACTTCTGGGAGCAAGTGCTTTATAAATGGCTGTTTATAGTTTTTCACTTGTGATTGTTTGTACCAAGTTTTCTATCAGTTCTGCTTGCTATTGTTGATTTGGAGGAGATTAATAATGCTAAAAATATCAGTACTTTACATTTTTCTAATCGATGCTTTGCACATTAATTTTTCTTTTTGTGTCTTTTGTTATCTAGATGTGTTCTACTTTATGTGATTAAGTTTAGCAATACATTTTATTATTTGTTTACTTTTGTGTTCAGAAATCCTTTCTGCCATGACTTCCTGAATGAATTCTCCAACATTTTCTTCTAATAGCTTTTAAGTTATATTTCTTGCCTTCAGACCTTGGTATGCTTTACTTTGATATTGTTATTTATGGTGTGTGCCGCAAGTGCTGCTGGTTACACATCTGGTGTCTGACCCAGCAGTTCTGTTACTGGAGAAGAAATCTTTCTACCACACAGATACACCCAATGTTGATTATTATTATTATTATTATTATTCTGCAGGACTATCCATAAGAACCAAAACAGGGAACAACCCAGATATTCTTCTGTGGGTAAAGAAAATGTGCTATGTTTATACAAAGGAATATTACTCATCTGTAAAAGAATGAAGTCATATCATAATCTGCCTGGGTTCCTTGTCACTGAAGAAGCTTCCTGCACGCTGTGTCTGTGACAAGGTCTGCATGTCTCTCCTCTGCTGGGAGCTTTCTCAGGGACCCGACTGGAGGCCTAACGCCTCTTGACAACCTTCAACAGGGGGCTCCCTGGGTATGCTCTAGTCTCCCACCCGGCCTCTGGGGGGCAGTGTTGAGGAGGATGGTGCTTGTTTTCCCCCAACGTCCCTTTGCTCTTATGAGCATCAAGCGGCATTAACAGTAACTGCTCTCTGACAATTTCTCCACAAAGACTTTTAAAATGTTGAGCTGAGTGTGTTGTTCATTTAAGGATTTTTCTCCCCCCTTTTTTACGTTATGAAAAACCCCATAGTTTCATAACCAAATAATAGGTGAATAGCTTCTTCAAAGTAGCTGCTCAGTACAAGACCTGTACCGGAAAGACCCCTACTTACATAATCACTGTGGTCTTTCGTGACTTCTGCATTTTTGAACTGGTCATTGCTGGCACCCCTCTTATTCATCCACGTTTCATTTGGCAGAAGGGTGTCTAGCCACGGCTCTCTGCTGAGCACTGTGGCTGCAGAGGCTGAGGTGGCAGATGCCCAAGGGCCCTGCTCCTGGGCCCTCCCAGCCCGAGGAGTGAGGCATTGCATGCAAGGGATTCGTAAGCATTGGTCACAGAGCCATGACATGAAGGGAGAGACGAGCCTTGGGGAAGCTGAATCCGGCAGTGATCTCTTGGGAGTCACTCTCTGATGGCTCATGAGGAAGAAGTTCCTCAGGTGCCTGTGGGAAGGTTGCCCCGGCAGACAGAGGGTTAGAAAGTCCTCAGCGTGCCAACGTTTGATTGAGGAATCCTGACGGACTCTTTCATTCATTTCCACTGTCTAATTAGACTGTCTGCTGAACTCCTACACAGACAATACGGCCCTCTATAAGTGATGGGAGGTTATCACTTTGGTATCAATTTCTGTAATGTTCCTTATTTTATAGGATCAACTAACAACTAAAAGCCCTCATGAGGGTAAAGAAGTGCTTTTGACTGTGCCCTTTAGTGGGTGGTTGTTCTTGCGTCAGCATTAAACGGTTAGTGGACTCCCAAGTTATGACCAGTGTGCCATACAAACAACTCGGGTCATGGCCGGAGTTTTAATTTTAACTCATGGCCAAAGTCTTGAATTATGCCCCGAATGCTGGCTGCTTGTGCTTCCAGATGGTCTCAGATGCAGACTGAGCCCTCAGAGAGTTCTGGTAGGAGCATGACCACAGCCTTCCCTGTGTGGGGCTCATTGAGAAGTCCTAGGCCAGGGTGTCTCTAGGGACACCGTTACAGGCGAGATTAACACTGTCTGGCAGATCCTGAGTTACAGCCAGGCCTCGGAAATTCACTGAGTTTCCAAGTCCAGGATCCACTATACGTTTTTATGTAGTCTTTTCATGAAAAGTAGCGCCTGCTTCGGCTCTCTCCCCTACTTCGATTCATAGCCCAAGAAGAATCAATTTTAGTTTTTTCTACTCTTCTTTAAAATTTTCTTTAATATTTCTGGGTAATGTGCTAATATGGATACATCTTTGTGTTCTAATCTTAGATATTATCTTAAATTTCTTGCTAGAGAAATGTAGGATTCAGTTCTCATGTTACTGCTCCATTCTACTGTGAGTGCTCCTCCTTTTTTGACAGTTATATAAGATTGTTAGTGCAGCATTCAATGCTGTTATAAAGCACTGAATCGATACACACAAGTATTTACTGCAAGCCATTCAGCATACTATGTGTAGAGTCCCTTTCTCCTACAACACTCTTTCCCTCCTTCATTTCTCTGGAGCACATCCTCTAGTAGCTTTCTAAAAAAGAATTCTGAGGGCAGGTAGCATACATTATACATCTTTCTTGTCTGAGAGGCACTTACTTCTAACAGTATACTTGATTAGAAATCTAGTTGTTAATGTTTAAATGTCTGATGTTATTCTAATTCTTGATGTTTTTTGTATGATTTTTTTTCTCACTAGAAATTAATTTTGTTTGTTTTCCTCAGGGAGTGTTTCAGTTCACTTATTGTTTTGCAATTCCATGATAATCTGACTCCAAGCCTGCGTGTTTGTGTTCATTGTGCAGACAGTCAGCACACCTTCAGCTCTAGGAGAGTTTTCCTCTGTTTTTGTTAATTTTATTCCCCATATTTTTCTATTGTCTCTTTTTGAACTCTCAGTATTCAAAGTTTTATACTCTTCCAAAGGTTTATACTTTAAAAGTTCTCTTCTTTTTCATCTTTTTGAATTTTTACTTTAATTTTTTAGTGATTTTGCCAATTTTGTCTTCCAATTCTTTTCTAATAAAAGACCAATTCTTTGTATTTATGAGTTTTAAAAAATATAACGAAAACCTCTTTATGGATTTCTGAGTGTTTCCTTTTCCTTTTCTTAAGACTTACTCTTCTTGATTTAGGAATGCAGGGTCTTTTCTCTGAGACTGTTAAACTGTTTCTGCTGAGTCTTCCTGGGCTTCTGTGCCCTGCAGTTTCCTTTTTTGCTCACGCGCTTGTTTTCTCTCCCTGTCACCCATCATTGCCTGTTTCTGTCACAGTGTGGAGCACGTGGGAAGAAGCCAGGAATGGAGCGCTGACGTGCTGGACGATGGCTCATTCTAGTGGCAGGACGGGGGGTAGTAGGACTTTCTCGGGGTGGGTTAGTTTCCTCGAAGAAGAATCCACAGGGGTTCCCTTGAGGAGACGGCACTTAGCTGCAGGCCAGGGCCACAGGTGAGGGGAGCCTGCCGGCCTCACACGTCTCCATGCAAACGTTCCCTGAGCCTGGTTCCCTTTGGTTTCCTTGACAGCTCTCTGAACATCTGTGTTCCTGCTCAAGTCCTTCTGGTCCTTCTGGTTTCCGAGGAAAGCCTGGCTGCCACAGCTCGGTGGTTAGTGGCCTCCTCTGCTGGCGGGTGAGAGGCTCTGGTATTCGTGTTATTTCCCACGCAAATTTTCAAGTACTCTGCTGTTCCCCCCGCTTACACCCTTCTGAGCCAGTGTTCCCCCCTTGGTACCCTGGGACGTGAGGGGCACCGCCTCCTGGGCTCCCAGTCACCTGCCGGCTCCTCCACAAGCCCAGACTCAGCCTGTGGGAGGTGAGTCTGTCACCTGCCTCCCTAGCTCTAAGGTTGGGAGCCTCTCTCCGTATTCCCCACTCTGTTCTTGTGGAGTTTGTGCTTCTACAATGTTTATCGTCATTTAAACAGGGTTTCATGCAGGAGTGAAAAATAAGATAGTTTTTAATGTCAAGTCAGGACTGACAAAGTTGCTACCTTAAATAGATTCCTTGTGGTCAGGTTGGGAGGGATCAGGTTGTGCGTTTTACGAAATGCAATTACTAGTATTTTTGTGGGGAACTGGAATTAGTTCAGCCTAGAGAAGATCAGGGGTCTGTAATGATATGAGAGATATAAGTATAGAAATTGGACAATTATAATTCAAATGATACATACAAGAGAATATGTTTATATTTATTGATTTTAATAATTAGAGTAGGGTTTATAGGTGAATGTATTTGTTTCTAAAATATAAAATATAATTATTCTTATTTAGATAAATAAAACAAACAATAAATACATAAATAAGTAAGCAGGAGCCTATAACTAAAAAATTCTAGAATGAGTGAAAGAAAAATAAATAGGATGGGGTGTGTTGTTTTAAAAGACTTCTAGAAAAGCACAAAATCCAAAGATCATCAAGAGGTTGGTGTCCTGAATGGAGGGGTAACCAGGTGCGTCCCTCACCCGCAGCAGCCTTAGGGTCTGTCTGGATCACAAACCCATGAGTTCCAGGTCCAGCCCTGCTGAGTAATTACCCTGCTACAAACCACACATTCAGATTATGGAGACAATTGTAAGCTTCCAAGTGACAGTACGAGGAAGGCCAACTTAACAAACAAAAAGCAAAGACTCTTCTCAAGCCTGTGAGTGAGCTACAAGACCATGGAAAGATGTCTAAATTTATATGATGTGAATTTTAACAAACAGGAAGAATCCAGTAATCTTCCGTTATGTCAGTCTTCTCCTTTTCAGGGTTTATGCTTTATGTTTATTTCAATGTGAAGTGGTCCTAACTGAAGAATGCTCAGTTGTGTAATCACACGTTATTTGTGTCTTCTTGCCCAAAGAAATAACATAAATCCAGGGCAGGCTCAGTGTGGTGCTTGGGGAAGGGATCTGTCCAGGCTGCGGTTTACTGTACAGCAGCAGGAGTTTCAGAGTCCAAGTTGGAGCATTCTCTTGAGGCTTGGGATTTCATTTTCTTTTGTGTATGTAGCACCCAAAATAAAGGTCAAGTGTGCAAACATTATGAATTTTTCATAATATTTCAAGTGCCAACTCATATTTGAATTTCCCTACAACATTCCTGCCAAGGAGTGAGTTACCAGCCTCTGCCCGAATGATGTAGTTGTACTGTTAGCCCTTGAGATTTGTTGTCCTCTTAGGTCTTTATCCATTGTTTCTAGTTCCATCTATTCGATCATCAGGACAGACAGAAAGCCCTCTGTCCTCTGCCTCTGACGCTTTCTTCCACATTTACGAGGCGCAGTCATACTGACCCTTTAAAATAAATTTTATGCTCAAAATAAACTCAAATCTTATCTTTTCCACAAGTGACTGATTTAGTGATTGGGAATTCCTTCTCCAGGAAAATTGTGTGTGATGGACATTGTCCTCAGTGTCCGCACAGAAGTTGTCACATCAGGTGTTGGCAATGGTGCAAATACTTTTTGTGAACTGAAAATTTCTCGGTGCTCTCCAGTGCTAGACTGTATCCAGCTACTTAAAGTGCCACGTTATACTCCCTTCCCACTGCCCGGTGTAATATCTTGAACAAATAGTAAGTGTAAACAAAATACTTTGAAATTAGTTTATTTGAAAAAAATCTTCTCATCTCTACGGCCTTTTTTATAGGATAGGATTCTCAGAGAACAATAACATAAAACACAAGATAACACCTCATACTCTGGCTTAAATGGGCTCTGCAGAATTTTTTAGATTGTATATAATTATCAGTTATGCAGGGGAAACCAAGCTATTACCAACTGTAATGATGGACTTGAGCATCTCCAAGCACCACAGCAATCCAGTCGGAAGAGACGCCCAAAGGTCAGGGGAACCGGATTTCTTGGTGTGTGTGGTGAGAGCTCAGGGCTCTGCAGAAGAAGAATCCCATCCAGCAGATGCGGCTGGCGGGCAGGCCAGTAGGTCTGGGGGCAGTCAAAGGAGAGATTTCCCCTGATGATTGCCAGCTGCCTACCCCTAGAAAAGTTTCGTAAAAAGAATAATCAAACCATTACTGCTAGAAGTGATGCAGGTTTTACTGTAGTTGGAAGCTTAGACTGTAGACCTAAAGAAGCAGTGTTTTAGATCACCAACCTACAGGAAAAATAGAAGGACTCTAGATAAGTTAAACAGTTTATGTGTTTTCCCTCTTCTCATCTGAAAAATGAAGATGCTGTTTCTCTAAGGTCCTGTAGGTTGTGTGACACTTAGGGAGCGTCAGCTGCTTGCCCAGCGCTCACGGTGAGTGGTTACATTTCCCAGCACCATCACTAGTATTGACAAGAAATGGAGTAATTTATTGGGAGTGCATAAAACAATAAATATAGCAGATTACTCTTGGTAAGTGTCAGGTGAAAGGAAACAAAAGTTGGGATGTGTTGGTCAGGAGCCCATTTTCCCTGCCATTTTTCCTCTCTGTTTATCCATCGGCATGTTGGATACTGTGAGTAAATAACAAAGCTTTAGAAATAACCTTATAAATGTCTCCATACACTTGTGTCCATCTGTGTATGCTGCTTCCTTCCGATTGCAAGCACCTTTAGGCCACAGACTGAATTTAACCTAGTGTTTAATATGGGCATTTATTTATTCAGTCTTAAAACTTCACTCTTGAATAAGCTGCCTTGGAGCTAAGGAGATCAGCCATCCCATTTTTTGAGGGATTATTTTATTTATATATATATTTTTAGTGCATTTGATGGGTGGCCTGTGAAATCCTAAGAGTATGGCAATTTCTCCCTGCACTTCTTTTCACATTGCAAATATGCTTTTTCTAGTGTGGTGGGGTTGTCACTTCTGGCCTCAGGCAATGGTTTTGCACTTTCACAAGTTTTGGAAATGGCGAATGATTGAGGATTTAACACTTACTTCTGACCAAGCCTAGAGAGAGGAACTTTCAAATGTATTATTTCAATTAATTGTCAGACAACTCCCAAGAATTATAATTCCCACGTTACAGATGAGGAAATGAGCTCAGAGCTCAGGGATTTGCCTGAGTGTGTACCAGGGGGAGGGAACCACAAGTCAAGGGGTGAACTTGGCATTGTCAGAATTCAGGATGTTGGGAAGAGGGCCAAGGGGAGGACAGATGAGCAGGGTCTGTGACAGGAGCACCTTTACCATCCAAGGCATTCGATTTCCATCTTGGAGGTCAGCAGATGGCAAACGCAAGGTTTGTGGATGTCCAGTGTGACTATTAAAATGTAAATGACTGCCCTGGGTCCTCCCTCTGATTCTGGAAATGGGAAACAGAGTTGGAATCCACACTTTAACACGCAGCCCAAGCCCACCCGTGGCTCCATCTGTGCTGTGAGATCACTGCCTGAGGAAAGGAGAGCTCAAGAAGGCTATTTTGCAGGCGCACATCATAGTTTTGCATGAAGAGAAAGACCCAAGCATGCTGAACTCTGGGAATCACC
This sequence comes from Cavia porcellus, assembly GCF_034190915.1. Classification (NCBI taxonomy): domain Eukaryota; kingdom Metazoa; phylum Chordata; class Mammalia; order Rodentia; family Caviidae; genus Cavia; species Cavia porcellus. The sequence goes on from NW_026947493.1 coordinate 85,809,277, forward strand.
AGAAAGTTTTAAAAAGGTACTCCTGTGTGCATCCCACTCTAGATTCAAGCTAGGCCCACCTGGGTTGTGGCTTGAGCAGTAGAATTTTTATAAATTCACAAGACAAATTTAATCTACAGCAATTTTTTAGTGATTAATAGATTTTTTTTTTTTTTGAGACAGTCTCATTATGTAGTTTAGCCTGGCCTGGAACTCACTAGTAGTCCAGGCTGGCCTCAAATTCATATCGATCCTCCTGTCTCAGCCTCTCCAGTGCTAGGATCTATAGCAATTTTTGACAACCCTGGTAACAGGTTCCACAGACGCCCAGGATTAACACCAGACCAAGGGCATCGGCAGTTCCACCATGAGTCCCAGAATATTTCTGAAGGGTTAGAAAGTGGACACCTTTCTCTGCATGACATGGGTAGACTGGTGCCCTGAGTTAGGGACTTGTGTTCTTATCGATTCTCCTCCTGCTGTGCACCTCGTGGTCCACAGCCCCACACTGGGCCTGGGGGATGCAGAGCCCCGGGAGAGGAGGGAGCTAAGATGGTTCCGCCCAGGGCAGCTTCTGCCCACATATTGTTTATCTGGAGTCACCACCCTGGTCCCTTGCACGACAGCGCTGCCCCAGGAGGGGAACTGGTCAGCTCGAGGAGCACAGTGAAATGGGCGGAGTGCAGCCTGGAAGACTGGGTGGACTCATTTTGCAGGGAGGCCAGGATTTAGCAGAAACTCTCGATGCAGGCAAAGCTTTCTGCAGGACGCCTGAAGCCCTCAATTTCGGGGTGTTCTATCTCCCTATTCCAAGCAGAACATTAATTGCAAAACATTCTCAGCCCAGCTGTGATGTGAAGGTGGCTGAGCCAAGTCCAGTTCTCAAAGTGAAGCAGAAACAAACTCTCCAGCCTTGACCCCAACCCCACCTCGAAGCAACTTACCGGCTCTGAAGCGGATTCCTTGCAGATAATGCTCTTCGTTTCTCGGCTTTTATTGCTCCTTTGATGGTCTTTCCACAAATCCCCATTTGACAGCAGTTTAGGTGCAAATGTTCCCTGTGGCTGCCTTGTGTGTTCCTCCTGGGGACCAAATCCAATTGCAATGCAAGGGGTTCTGCAGGTTTTCACCCTTCTTTCATTGTTCTTCGAAAGACCACCCCTCACCATGTGACTTTCTGAATACAAATGTCTTTCATTCCAAAGGACTTTCTGGAATTTTCTTCTCCCAAGATGACTTAAACTTAGCCGCTGGCTGGTGGGGTTTCAGGCACACTTTGTATACTTCTTGCAATAAAATCTCAAAAGACTGTAGAGAAATTAGAATAATTATCAATGACAATACCATTTAATAATTGTGATTAGATTTCCATTTCACAGATAATAAAATCAAGGTTCAGGAAAGGAAAAAAGAATGGAGTCTGTTTTCTGGTACACAGGTCTGATGTTCTGCTGAGTGTTCAATGCCATCTTTTGTTTATTTACAAAAGCCATGTGAATTCAGCGTTGTGGTGTGCAGTGTTCTGGGTGCAACAGTCTCACTGTAAAGGTGTGAAGAGATGGGTCCTTTCCTCCAGGAAGTGGGCATGGGACCTCCACTCCCAGGAAGGAATTAGCCCGTGACGCAGAGGAGCGGAGAGCGCCACCTTTTGGCCTGTGAAGGTTCACTGCTTTTTCTCCCCTGAGGATGAGCCAAGAGTGCCATCTTGGTCACACAGATCAGTGGGCTGCACTGGATACCCAGTGTGTCGGTGCCTTGATCGCGGACCCCAGAGCCTTCAGAACTGTGAGAGAATTGTCGTATTCTTTACCAGTGGCCAGTGTGTGAAGTTTTGTTAGAGCAGGGTAAAATTCACTGAGACACCACACCTGTTTCGACCAACTCCAAAGACTGTGTGTGTGTGTGTGTGTGTGTGTGTGTGTGTGTGTGTGTGTGTGATGTGTCTGGAAATTTACAGTACAAGTAGGAGACCCATAAACTTCTAATATCCTGCCCAGGATTTTGCTCTGTTACCATCATACACTGCATCTGTATCAGAACAAACTTGCCCTAAAATCCCAAGAGCTTGGTTTTAGAGTGCATTCTAAGATAAGCCCGCTTTCAAACTGAGAACTCCGCTAACAGGATAGATGCACACCTCACGATGGATGGTAAACACGCACAGGGCACTTGCTATGCGGGCCAGGCTGCTCCCGAGTGCTCAGGTACCCCATTCCTCTCATCTCCTTAACAAGCCCTGGGGCAGGCGACGTGCTTGGTCACCTCCCGTGGAGCAGGAAGTTGAGACCAGAGGGACTGAGTCACTTCCTGCAGCCCCACGCACCCTGAGCCCACTGCTTGTCCTTGTCCGCAGCTGCTTTGTCACTCTGCCCCTGTGGTCCTCTTTTCCTTCTCCTCCCTCCTGGCTGGACCCTCATCCTGAGAAATGCCAGTCGGCAGGCTGACCTGCAGATACAGCTTCTCACTCCTCAGCCATTTCCTGACCGCCCTTATCTCGCATCCAATCCCTCCTGGGGACTTAGAATCACTCTTTTCTTTCCTCCTAAAAAAAAAAAAAAAAAAAAAAAAACACACACGCACTGGAGACCGGTCCTGGGGTCAGGAGGCTGGAGTCCTACCCTTCCCGGCCTAGCTGGCGTTGCAGGGTCTGTTGTATCTGCTCTACACTTATCTGTTCTGCTTTCTGGGCTTTGCGTTTGGTTTTTCGACAGGCACTGAATGAATAATCTCTGAAGAATAATTTTCTTCACATTATTTTACATTTCTCAGAATGCTTTTAGTGGTGATATTTTAACGCTCTGTTTTAAAGGAGTGACAGGCCCCTCAGCTAATCCACTTGCAGTTATTTGTTATCTGAGCCTCAAAAGATCAAGGTTTTCCTTTTATATCCACAAAGGAACAGTATGTCAATACTGCTGGCAATATAGGAACTGTATAAACTCGGAGGTTGTAAAGATTATTTGCAGAAAGTGAAATGGATGATTCCCTATGAAGGTTGATTATACCTATTGAGATCATAGAAATAAAATGTCAACCCTTATGATTTTAGGGAACACAATTGCTTCCCTTTCATGGTAAAATAGCCATTCTGTGCTATAATTTTACGAATGTATTTGAGCTTTTTTTCTTAATTTTCTGAGTGATGATCCATGACTTGTCAACTTACAGTACAGCTGATGTAAAAAGTTTGTGAGGGCAACCCTAAATGTTTTATCACCTGTCAGAAATTTCAGCGATAATAAAAAGTAACATCCTTTAAATTAATTAGACATGATTAGGACTTGAAGCCCAGAGGCCACATCATTATGCAAAAATTATAACACTTAGCTATTTAAATGACCATTAAATTGATTCTTATGTTAATTGATATCTCACTTATAACCCTAGATTTAATTTATATAAGATCTCCAGAAATAATAAGGTGTAGCGAAACATTATTTTGGAAAAATTCTTTTGAGAAAAACACACTGAAACATTGATTGGGTATATTTGAGTTTAGGTGGCATTTCTGTATTAGAAGACACCTAATTTCTCACGAAATGGGTGGCTTGGATTCATCTCTTGTATTTGTTCGGGTCCCATAAACCCTGGGAAAAGTTGTGTGTGCGGCTCAGTAGGGTGACATTTCCCCTTGTCTTCTCTTGTCTGATGTGAGGGACAGAGTTTAATTCAACCAGTTGAGAAGCAGCGTGAGCTGTGATGCGATTCGGAAGGGAAGTGTTGGCTTCTGCAGACAGGAAGTGATGTCTTGGCACAAGTGCAGAGCCGCCCTGTGGGCTTTTCACTAAGCAGGTGCTGGTGAAGGGCAGATTTGATGCTGAGATGCCAGGAACAAGGGGCTTGGAGGTAACGGTTCCAGAAGGCGAACAGAGGAGGATGCTCCTCATCTGCCGTACATCGCTGCCTCACCTAGCCCAGGGGGTGAGTTTTGAATCTGCAAGTTGAATAAACTAGTGACAGTATTCTGGTCCCACTGAGGTTTCATCTCTGTCCCAATCAAAATCCCTTTGCATTTGTCTTTTTGAACATCTGACCAGATTACAAGCTCCAGGAGTGTAAGGAGTACAGCTTATCAGTGTGAGGGGACCACATTCCTGGAGCTTGGTTCACAGTTACTTAAGAATGCCCCAAGGAATCTCTACCTAGCTTTGTGAATTCTGGTAAGAGTCATGCTCAAAGTGTAACTGCATCCACACTATCACAGACTATAAGACACTGCATTTGCAAGTAGGAAATCAGGATTGGATCATCCTCCAAAAAAAAAAAAAAAAAACCTGTTAGAGATGGAAAATTTACAGTGAAGGTTAAGAACGCCATTCGATAGCGATAGCAGATTTTCACGTTTCCACGTCTAAAATCCGTGTCGTTTGGTTGCTTTGTTTCTGCTCATTTGCATTACGTTCCACACCTTGTCACTCCACGAGGACTGAGCAGGAGTCGCTGGCAGAGGGAGTGCGCTCAGTACCCACTGGGCACGTTGGCCCTACGTGCCGTCCAGCCAGGTGACCTGCGGTGGGCGAGGCTGGTCTGCAGAAGGTCTGGACAGTGTCGCCCAGGCAGCTTGGGCAGGCCACGTCCAAGGAGGAAGGCGCAGGGCTGGCAGTTGGTTTTCCTCCTCTTCCTCACCTCCGTGTGCTTCCCTTCCTCCTCCTCTTCCTTTCCTTCCTCGCTTTCTCCTCCTCCCTTCCTCCTCCACCGTCTCCTCCTTCTCGTCTGTCTCCATCCTGCTTTCGTCTCCTTCTCCAGTCAGTGTTCTCCTCCTCTGCTTTCCTCCTGCTTATTTTCCTTTTCCTTCCTCTTCCTCCCCTTCTCCTCCTCCTCCCTCTCCCCCTCTCTCTCCCTCTCTCCTCTCCCATGAGTTCAGTGACTTCCTCTGTCGCTGGATCCCCTGTAACGTGCCACCTCACCCGTGGGTCCATAAACCTGTCTACCATGGACGGACTGAGGCCTCTGAAACTGTGAATCAGCCTAAGCCTCTCCTCCTTTTCGGTTGATCCCCTGAGCCGTTTTGTCACATGAGACAGTCTGTCGCCATTATGCAGAGCTGCCTAGCACGGGATCTAGATGGAGTGGTGAGGGGCTCAGCCTGTGCCCAAGGCTCTTTTTCCACGCCATGCTAACTCGGGGTCATCCAGGGACAGTTTTCACCCAGTGCCCCTGTGCAGGCTGACGGCTTGATGGACTCCCATCCTTCGGGATAAGAAGGGATTTCCTCCCTTTCCTCGCTCGGAGCCCGGACGTGGCCAGAGTTTGCTTGTGTTTCTCGCAGTACAGACCCCGCGCAGGGCACCGGGCAGCGCTCAGCTCTCTCCCCTGGAGCTGCTTTGCTTGTTTTTCCCAGCCCTCTGACCCTGAGTTCCCAAGGAACGGAACTGTAGGTTCAGTGTTGGGTCCTGTGGGAAGCCCCCATCAGGTGGATTGTCTTGAAGGGGATTATTTTCCTCTCTTTCCCCCGATTTCTCTCTTGCCTCCTCGCTGATGAGGTGAGGAGATTTCTCTGCTACACATTCCAGCCAGGAAGCGCTGCCCTGCCCAGGCCAAAGCGGCTGGCCAGTGAGCCCGAACACCTTTCCTCTTCATAAGTTAATAGCTCGACGTTTCATTAGAGTGATGAAAAGCTCACACACAGCTCAACTCTTAATGAGGAACATTTTTGTTTCTGTAATTAATTTTCTATACTGTTTTGTCTCTTGTTTAGATCAGGAGCATTTTCTTACAGTATTATGTCAAAGACTGTTCAATGTGAAGTTTGGGCGGATGATCTTAATAGTACCTTGAAATGCTTTTTAATCTCATAAATGTGACTGTTTCCTATTATGGTTTAATTGGCTTCAGTGTAATATGCATTTTGTGGATGTAACCCAAATACAGAAGATGCATGTAAAAGTTCATGCATAAACTGTTTATTGTTCCGAAGGTAAAATAGTTGCGTGCTCTAACATCTTCCAGCTCAGTTCAGACAGTAAGTGAGCCTCATCCTACAAGTATCTGTTCCATTTGCGGGGTTCTTTCAGATGAGTGTTTCTTCATTATGCTCAGCTGCTCCCTCCTTCGACCAACCTTTCTGTCCCGGAGGGGTTAAATGAGGAATCAGGCAGATGGCATTTTAGATCAGCACCGTATCTGTGACACACCCTGGTAAGATGCTTTATGGGCTAGTTGATTTTTCAGTTTTAAGACAAGAGAAAAAGGCTGGAAACTATGTTCTTCTCTCGCTTGTGTTGTTTTAGCTATTATGCTAGGATCTGCTTTGTCTGGGTATTTGAAATCTCATTGTTAATTTGTGGTTTGCAAATTAAAATAGTAAAATCAGCAACTTCCCCTGAGAGAGATTTGTTTTTACGCTGGCCGGAGGCAGCTTCCGTGATGTGGAGCAGTCTGAAGCTTTCTCTCTGCTGTTCCTGTGTGGACAACCGTGCGGCCAACGGGCCGGCTGGCCAGCAGGGTGCTCACACACGTTAATGTGGCCTTAATCCCGGAGAATTCATGTGAGAAGGACATCGCTGTTGACTGCTACTACTAGGATATTTGCTAAAGGGATGAAGACAATGACAACTTATTTTGCTGAGCAGTTCTGCAGACCTCGGTTAAACACAGCTGCTCCCTGCGCCTCACCCCGCCACCCTCCTTCCCGTCAGAGGAGAAGCCGTGGGTGAGTAACTGGTGCACAACCACAGCACAAGAACACGAGCCTACTGTGATTTTTAAATTTTATTCTACTTTTGTTTTTTGTATTTTTGAGACAGGGTCTCACTATGCAGTTCAGGCTGGTCTTGGGCTCACTTTGTAGCCCAGGCTGGTCTCAAACTTGCAGTGACCCTCCTGCCTCAGCCTCCCAAGTGCACACCAGCAGCACACCAGCATGTCTGCCTTTGTTCTCTATTTTTGATTGTAAGCTTTAGTGTAATTGACAGTGTGAAGTCTGGAAAGGTAATGCTTCTTTCCCAATCACTCTGAGCATTTTAAGACCTTATATCTAAGACATAGGGAATGAGAATGTGAAACATTTGTGTATGTGTATGCAGTCATGCAATAAACCACCAATGTATTTCTGAAATCATTGTTCACTCTGCATGCACATATTGGTTTTATTCATGTAAGTATCTTTGCCGTTACCTCCATTATTCATAAGGTAAATGTTGGCAGAGCCACACGCAGGCTGAGATGATGTGATGTAAGCACATGAGCTAGTCTTCACCTCTAGAATAAAATGGGAGCAGAACATGGGGTCAGGAGTAATTCCTAGGTTGCGATGGGCTGCAGAAGAGGTTAGATGTGAGCTGGTGTCCAAGCTGAGGGCGGGGTGCCCGCGTTCCCTGCAGAGTGGCCCTTGGGAAAAGACACTGGCCACAGGAGCCTCACTTTAGAATCCCATCCCATCCCATCCCATCCTATCCCATCCCATCCCATCCCATCCCATCCCGTCCCAGAGTACTAGAGTGGATCCACTAGAGTGGATTGAGGAAGCATGAAATTGGTTTTTTTGAGTGATATTCCTGACACACCTGAAGGAAAGGACAAAAGCAGCTGGTTTTCCAGTCTGTTCCTGTCTCTCAGGATACTTGGGGCTGTGAACCCCTTTTTTAATGCTGACCAAGAAATCACTGGGGTTTACTCTTACCGCGTCCAGGAAGGATGAGAATCCACCCAAACCCTGGGTATCAGGCAAAAGCCATGGACATCACCGTCCAGATGCTTATCTCCCTGTGAGTGGCCCGCTCCCAAGGAGCGCTAGGTACCTCTGCGGAGCTGCACACTGGGCCGCGATTCTGGTGCGACCTCCCATTATGCACACACTGTGAGCCTTGGCCATCGGAGCCACCACCAACCCGAGGGTGGAATGGCCCAGACAGCAAAGCTGCCCAACGACACCAGATCCCAGCTTGCGGGTGCTTCACATCCCGTTTGGTTTCCTTTCCTCTCTCTTGAAGTTAAACAAACGCGGGCTCAGGTGAAGTCAATGTGCACAGTGAGCCCGTGTCAGTCTCCACACAGCTGCTGTAAGCAGGACCGAATGGACGTGCAACAGAGGTAAGATTTTCACACATCATTATTATCTGTGTCATACACATTTCATCTTGCAGAGCAAAATTGAAAATTATGGTCACTGGTACCCACAGAGCAGGCATTGTGGATGCTGACACAACCTAGAGATTAAGATACGAATGTTGTTATTGATGGTTAGGTGTCTTAGTTACTTTTTATTCGTCACAGAGACAAAATACCTGAAGCCCAAGTTGGGAAAGGAAAGGTTTATTTCTTACAGTTTTTGGAGGTTTCAGTCCACACTCAGTTGGCTCCAAGGCTGGCAGGCCTGGCTGGGCTGCAGTACATGGCGGCTGCAAACAGCAAACAGGAACCAGCAAAGAGCAAGACACACCTTCTTCCTGCCATTACATCACATCCTGGCTCCACCCCTATTTGGGTGGGGCACTGACACCATCAATCTAGGCACTAGACAATGAACCAGTCACAAATGCACAATGCAAACTCATGAGGCCTGGGGGACACAGACATAAACCATGACATTAGGCTTCATAAATTTGCTCCTTTATACTAAAATTTCCTCACATTGGTCCATGGTGCTGAGGGTAAATATGCATTATCATTTTTAATGGCTGCATAGAATTCCAGTGAACAGTTCTTATATTATTTATTAAACAACTTCCAACAGGCACAGTGGGTAACTTTTCACCACTAAATTCATGTTCTAATTTTGATATATGTGAAAATTTTCATTCTTGAAAATTTAAAATTTTCAAATCACGTATATCATGGAAACATACCTCTACTGACGTTCCCATCAACTCTGATTTAAAGACAACTCCTGCCAGCTTCATAATGGAACAGTGTCTTTTGGTGAAGATCTGTATTTCCTAAACATGTTTTTATATTACGCGGAAAGTTATAAAGGAGAAGAGCATCATTCGAAACCCTGCCATACAGAGATGACTCTGTTAAAGTCTTGGTTTCAGCCTCTGAACAATTTCCAATGCACACGTGCATGTGATTTTCTTAAAATAATTGAGCCTGGGTAGTAATGCTATTTTCACTCCACAATATGTTTCACAAATAACTTCTAATGACAAAATGATATTCTATTGTGTGAACTTCACAGCCTCCCTATTGTTGAACATTTGTGTTGTCTCTTATCTTTTTGCTGTTATGTAATAATGCTGGGTCGAACATCCTTACACAGGGTGTTACACACTTGTTCAATTATTTCCTTAATATGGTCCTCTAAACTGAAATTGCTTGGTAAAAGAGTACATAGGTATATATTCTGAAATTGTCTCTTATAAATACCAATTTCTGCTTTTATCAGCAATGTAAAAAAAAATCCCTTTCTATACACCCGAGCCAACATTGAAAACATTTTAAAGCTCTACTATTACGATATATGAGATGTTTAAGTTATGTGAGATTGATTATGCCTAATATTTGTTATTGTTATTTCTTTATGTATAAATTGCTTTCTGACAACATGAATTCTTTTCATTTTTCTTTTGAGGAATTCTTTACACATTTTGGGATGCTAACCCATTATTTGCTTTAATTTTGATGATAGTGATTTGCTGAGCTGAATTTATGTAGAATAATCTATCGATCTTTTCCAATATTCTTTCTGCTGTAGAATTTCCCTCACACTAAAATTATTGAATTACTAAAAGTTTTTTCCTATGTTTTCTTTTAATCCGGAAAAGTCATTAGTTCATTTGCAGAGTTCGTTTTCTCTGATTTTTCAGTACTGGTGTGGCTCCGCTGCCTCCTCCACCCATCTGAGATGTTTCTCTCGTGCTTTGGTCACCATCACATACAGCATTCCTGTCAATCCTGCTTAGAAATAAACAGATTGGTGGATAGAACGTGCTCCTAAGATGTGCAGGCTTTAAGAAGCTGTGGAAACCTATGCCTCATTCCAATTTTTTCTAAATTTTAGAAATGAGTGTACAATTGTGATACACAGTAGATACACAGCTAGTTGGGTTTTGTATTCCACCCACTGCATCCCATTCTTTTCCCGTCCTCACTCTGCTCTGGCTCAGGTCTCCATCCCAGGTCTCCTTCCCGTCTGTCCTCTGAGAGAACCAGCTCTGGTCTATCGCGGCCTTCCACTGTTTCATTGGTCTCCATTCCGCTGACCTCCTGACTTCATTCCTCCTGTTGGTTTCCTATCTGGATTATTCTTTCCTTTCTAGGTTCTTTCAGATTTTCAGAGACCTTGAATAAAATGTAAGGATTTAGTAGAAACTTTTGATCCACAATACTGAGACTTCTCATCTAAAATAAAAATAGTTCTCTATTTCATCAGCATTCTTCTATGATTCCCATGAAATTCTTATATATTTTTGACTACATTTATTGTTAAGTGTAGTCTTATGCCTTTCATATGCCTTTCACATTAATCACCTCTCTGTATATTTAAATTTTTAATAGAAACAAAAATGCATTAAGAAGTATAAACGCAAACCAATAAAGTAGAAAGACCTCAAATAATATTTCTAAAGGTGCATTCATGTATTCACCACAGAGATCAAAAAAGAACACCCCAATGTTCTGGAGTCCTGTTTCTCTGCCCCCCCGCCAGCCTCCTGTCTCTCCCTCCTGGGGTAATCAGTTATTTGCTTTCTGTGATATCATTTTTCCAGCTTTATTTATAATTCTATCATCTGTGTGGCATCATCTCTGAATAATATGGGTTTGTTTTGCTTGATATTGAACTCAAATAACTGGCCATTACACTTCCCACCCAGGTAATTTGTTATCGTCATACTTTGCTGATACTTTTCAATATTTTAGTTGATTTCCTTTCTGTTTTAGAGAAATCAATTACCTTATGTCATTTGTAAGCTGTTATTTGCATTTGCTCTTCCAACCCTTATCAAGAGTGGTAGGGGGGAGTCCAGCTTTTCCCCCGACGTTAATGGCAGCCTGCTGGTGGCTCAGCCTGGTGTAACACCGGTGAGTGTTCTGTGCTGTTGGTGACCGTGGGGTGGAACGCCGTGCTCATACTCTGGTCTTCCATGATGTGTGTTTCAGAATAAAACTGTGATGCTATCACGTGACAATTTGCTGTCACTCAAGGCAGTCATTTGCTTTTATTGTTCTGTGTGGTGAGTAAGATTTATAGCTGATTTTAGGGAGAACGTTTACTTTATGCTGCTGCTCTTACTGTCTAGAAATGCGTTTCCCTACCTGGTATTCTTCAGGAAGCTGGAATAGTGTTTTCCTGAATTTGCTCTCCACATTTCTTAAGTTTACTTCTGGTGATTCTATGTTTTTCTATGACTTATGAATGAGGCTTTTTAAAATTATAATTTATAAACTTAAGTTTGCCATTTTGTTATACAACTAGTCAGTCATGCAAATGAGGTCACTCATTAGATTTATTTCTATTTAGTTCCTTAAATTTTTGTGTTCAATATTTGTAACATGTATAAACAATATCTGTTTTTCATATCTTTATTTTAAATATTTATAATTTGAGATTTCTGCTCTGGTTGTGACAAAGTAACAACAATCACATTTTCCTGTTTTAAACAATTAGAGGACAAGACAGGCAAACTCACAAAGGACTGAGACGCTGAGGGAAGGAGGATGCTGCAATGAGACCCCCAGGAAACAGGATCTAGGTGGTGGCAAGTCCTGGGGGGCACCACGTGCTGCCTCAGGACATTCCCAGGCTGTCCTGAGGGCCCAACCAAAGCCCAGTCCACTAAGGAGAAGCACCAGCACCCCGGGAGGTCAGCACCCTGGTTCTGCAGGGTCCAGGAGAGGAGAAGGATGCCCTCCAAGAAATGAGAGGTCCTTGAGATGCTGGGTAAGTACTAATCTGTGTTGACACCTCCTGGATGGAATCACTTTCAAGAAATTACTCAACCAGAATAAAAGCCACTGAACTGTAATGGACAGCTTCTACTACTCACAACAGCTGGGCTGAACAAAAAGACCTGAACAAAAATGAGAAAATCTGTGGAGCTCAGAGGCAATGCCAGGGATAACTGAATACCAGTGGAGCTGAGTCGGCCTGCAGACCACTCCAAAATACTTTAAAGGCATTGCTTGGAGATATCCCTGTAATTCCAAGGAAGCTGGCTGCACAGTAAAATAAAACAACACACTTTAAAGAAACTCAATAAAATCCAGCATCCAACAACGTCAAGTTCATAGTTTCAGAAATGCAATGCAAAATGACCAAGAAGGAGAAATAGGAAACTCCACCCATAAAAGAAGTATCAGAAATAACAGAGATGATGGAACAGGGAAGGTCCCAAATATAGTCACTACGAGTGTGCCTGTGTGTTCAGGTGTGTGGCGTTAACCAGCCTGAGGAGAAGAGAACTGGATCATACACAAAAATGCAAGTGGACTAGAGATAGAAAATACATTATCGGAAATGAAAACTGCACTGTTAATGGGATAACTTCAGACTGGACACTCTAGATAAATATTACCAATGAGTTGCCAAGATAGCAATAGAGGGAAATAGCACAGAGGGAAATAGACTGGAGTGGTAGCCAGGTCATCAGTGTCCATCACGTAGCTTAACGCTGTTTGTAAATGGGGTCCTGGACAGCAAGGAGAAAGGAGGGCAGAATGGGAGTAGGAAAAACATTCCAAATGTGGTTTAAGTCTGTGAATAGATAGAATCAAGAAGCTCAAATCATTCTAGACAGACTGAACTTAACTTTTATAAACATCAAGGCATTTAGTAGTTTGAGAGCAATTGGTCCCCTCTGAAGCTCACACTGACATTTGGTGACCATGCTGAGACACGCCAGGGTCTCTAAGGGGTGGGGAGACCACTGAGAGGAGTAAGGCAGTTTGGAGGGCTGAGTTAGGCAGTGCAAGACCACTAGAGCTGTTGAGCTGCTCCCAGAATTCCCAGTCTCAGAACTGTGAGCCAAAATAAACCTTATTTCTCTCTATATTGTCCAGTATCAAGTATTGTGTGATAACAAAAGTAAATGGACTAAGATACCACTTCATTAAACGATTTTGATGAGAACAAATGATAAAAACAGCCATTTCCATGTTAGACATGGAAATGTAAAGATAAAGTGACTCCAGACCAGGGATGGCAAGCCTTTCTGAGCTGTCAGTGATATCGAGCAGCGGGTGGTGGCACACGTGTCACGGGTTTGCTACCACTGCGCCTACACTGTTCATCAGAAGAGAAAGTGGAGAGGTTCTCTGACGTGCTGAGAGGAAAAATAAACAGACACACCTGTTTATCTAGGTTTCTTTGCCTAGCAAAGAAAAAGTCCTTCAAAAATGAAGACATTTTAGATAAATGAAGCTGAGGAGAGGCATTCTCAGCAGAATTCCACCCGAGGAACCATTCAGAGCGTTACATCAGGCAGAAGTCGATGTCATGAGATGGAGACGGGGGTCTCTGCTGGGGAGTAGCGAGCACTGAACAAGATGGCCAGAGAGATAACCAGAAGATGTGCGCTCCTACGCTCCAGTCATTTGAAGAGGTATTCACTGTCCAAAGTCAGAATTTTATTTTAGAGTATGCACAAGTGAAATATATGACTGCACCGAAAAGGATGAGAAGCCAAAATGGGAATAATATATGATATAGCCCGACAGCACTTCAAGTGCGTATTGCAATCCCTTTAGTAACACTGAAAATAAGGTTGGGGGGCAAAAAGAGGTAAAAAGTGTTCCCCTCTGGAACATGCGTTGCTTTACCTCAGAGGAGATGGGCCCGCGGCCTTGGGACTCGGCCTTGCCGGGTGAGGGCCTTGTTCACCTGCTTTGCAAGGTGTTTTTATAGGAATAGCTGCTGCCCTGGGTGAATACATGGAGCTTTTATTTTAGTCTTTGGATACGATTAATCACATCAATAGCTTTTCTGATATTAAATCATCTATGCAATACAAGTACCAGGCATGCTGTTTTTGTGTCTTATTTTTAAAGGGTAGCAGTTTCGTCACAGTTCTGAAAAGTGAGATTGATCATTTGTCTCCTCTGCTCTGTCTCTGTTAACTTCTGTTATCAGAATTGTATCTGATACACTGTGATATTTTTCTTCTCATTGTGTGTGTTAAGACATTTCAGTGAAATCGTATCACTTCCCTTTGTATTTTGACACAGGTAGCTATGGTAATGACCTTAGATACCCACTCTTTTGTGGGTACAGCAAGTTTAATTCTCTGTGGGTTATTGAATTAATTTGTTAGGTTATTTTCTTTAAAAACCATTTATTAGGAGTGTTTTATTTTCACTAACATTGCTCGCTTCCTATGAATAAGGTTAAATAGCTTTAAACACGTCATTCCGTAAAAATTTTCAATGTGTTCTGCATGAGTTAATATCGCATATTCTGCATATTGGGACATTCTGGGACCTCGGTGTGGGTGGAAGTGGTTGGGAGCCCCAGCCCAGGTGCCAGGGTGCCTCGAAATCACACAGAGGGACCAGGCCCTGCTAAGAGGGCACGGTGCACCAGGCAGGCCTGCTCCCAGGGTGTGGTGTCCACACTGCAATCAGACAAGGACATCAAGCCCTGAGATGAGATGCTCACCTCTGCCACCACCAGGGAGGCCTTTGTCCGGGTCTTCTGACTTTTCCTGTGGGTGCCACACCCACTCTGTGGCTCCATCCTCTCGTTCTCTCCTTGGGAACACTTTCATCAGCGTCTGCTGTGGCCAACTCCTGGGCAAGCTGAACCCTGCCAGTCGGCCCCAGAGCCCCCGCACACCCTTTCTTGGTAGCCTCCAGGCAGAGCTCGTGATGAGAGAGATGAACCATCTGGGCCGTGCAGATCAACAGGAGAAGCCAGACTGGGTGATGTAAAAAAACCCGGAGACGTGACACTAAAGGGGACAGCCTGTGAGGTCCTGAGCCCAGAGACAGAAGCGCAGTGACGCTGAAGTTCTCTCCCACCAGTAAGTCTGTGGGTCTTCACTGTGGGAGTCCAGACCACAGGAATCCAGAGAGACAGCGAGAGACACAGCCATGGGGCCGCACCACGAGGGTGTGTGGTGCCAGGGTCTGGGTCATTTGGCCACGTGTGAGTGATGTGGAGCAGAAGCTGAGCAGAGAAGGGCAGGTGAAACACCGAGACTTCAACTGGGGTGACCAGGGAGGCTGAGGTGGGGGGATCAGAAGCTCCAGCCCAGCCTGGGAAACTCGGGAACTTAGCATGACCCTGCCTCACAATAAAAGAACTTTTAGAAGGACTGGGGATGTGTGGCTACCTACAAAGGTGCTGGGTTCAATCCCTAGTCACGCTCACATGCACATGCACAAATGCACATGCACACGCACACACACACACGCAGACTGAGAAGCCATCTGAAGCTTGCAGACTGTGCTCAGGAGTACAAGCTCAGACTTCGTTGAATGGAGGAGACACTGATGAGTGGCCCAGACTTCTGATCAGGCCTGCAAGCGAGAAGCCCACACTCAGGAGTCTGAAGCCCATGTCTAATAAAATCATTTGCAGTTTAGATTCCAGAGCTCTGTCTCCTGCCTGACAAACACCAGAACCAGGTGAGCATTTCTAGAAAGGATAACATTAGCCAGCACCATAGATAAAGTCCAGCAGTCTTCCATGTGCGTTTCCAAACATTCAGTTAAACTTACTGAGCACGTGGAAAAACAGAGGCACAAACGGTCCAAGGCAGAGGAGGAGGCAGCCTCTGCGGACACAGTGGGGCCCTCTGGCATGACACGGACGCAACCCCACGTCAGGCACCATGCAGGCCTCGGTGGTGTCCTGCATCCGGGATGCTGGCTCTAAGTCACAGCTGAGACCCAAAGTGACTGTCACTCAAGGATGGAGTGAAGCCCAGGTGTTCACGGCGTCCAGTGCTCACTGCCCGTCAGGACATGCACTGTTGGGATCCAGCTTTTCACTTATTAAAGGAATGTGCTCAGTGGTTCTTTGGCCTTCACAGTGCTGAAATATTACTGAGGTCCTAACGGTTTCCTGAGCTGGCACAGAATGAGGCACTAGGGTTAAACCAGTGCCCAGCGGGCTGTGCTGGAGGGTGGGGGTCCAGCTCACCAGCCAAACAACTGACCTGTGAGTGACAGACACTAAAAACCCTAGAGAAAGTGTCATGGACAAATAAAACATCACCCAGTAGGGCCCCTTCATTAGAATTTGTCTCCAGTTTTGAAAAAAAACAGCATAGAAAATCTAGATGGTGCAAGTTGGAATCATCATACACAGTCTTGGACTCCTTCTGACCCTTATTTTATGAATATTTTCCTAATGCCTCATTTACACCTGAGTGTGTTGTAGACAATGCAGGCTTCTTTCTTGAAAAAACAAATTATTTTCTTTATTTCCTGTCTCACCGAGACATTAATTGTATTTACTATTTAAATCTTTTCCTTATTATATTAATATAATTAATATATTAAGCATCAAACCACCTAGTATATTATAATTCCTGAAATGTACACACTCACAGTGAAAACGTTAGAGCCAAGACACAGAAGATAAGCAAGAGCCCTCCCAGCTCCCCGCCCAGCATCACCCAGCATCACCCAGCATCACCCAGCATCACCCAGCATCACCCATGCAGCCCACAAACTCAGTCACTGTTAGTATCTTGCTTCATTTTTATGTTCTGTTAGCCCATTTCCAAAGCGTATTCAAATCTGTCAAAAATAATATTTTTTAAAAATTGCATTGCAATATGAGCCTGATCTCCCTCTTGTTTCTTAACACAATATTCCTTGGACATCTTCTGATTTTGGTGTTTTTAGGACCTTTCTCTTCGGACACCTTGCTGGTATTCCATTATGTTGCGATAGTATGTGATTTTTAATGGCCATTTATGTGGTTTCCTCTTTTTTTTTGCTGCTAAAAAAACCCAACTTCAATCCTTTGAAAACTTTGTAAATATTGCCTTAGGGTAAATTCCTACAGTGGAAAGGGTGGATCAAAGGCTAGGCACACTTTATAATATCAAAAGACATTGCCAAAAGTTTATATCAATTAATATTCCAGCCCCAGTTTAGGAGGGTACTAATTTTCTCAGATTAATTCTGGTTTTATCAACATTTTCAATATTTAACCTATTCGCTTCCACGTCAGAAGCATCTACAAAGAAACAATGTCAGAAAGACAGAAAGGTTTGCATGATTTCCTCCCAATTAACAATGCATTTAAATGCTTTAACTTTGCAGAGCTACAATATTTATTATGCCATAGAATCTTCAAAATAATTTTTGAAGTACATTATTTTAGTTCTCACTATGGGAACAAACTTAGGCATGAAATGATAAATTACTTGTTCAAATTCACACTGATATTAAGTGCTTCTATTGGAATTAAAATCCAGTCACATGCTGAGGTTTGATAAAAGCAGATATTTAAGTTCACCTACATTACAATCAGTTAATTGATAATGCGTAATCCTTCTTTGCACTAATTTAAAGTTACTATGTTTTCATTTAGTTTACCTTATATATTTTTAAAATATTTTAGAAAATTTAATAACCAAGTATAGCATTGTTTTAGAGACAACTTTCAGACTATAGATACCCAATTCTTAAACAAAAACCAGTGAACAAATAAGGTACAAAAGGCTGAAATTTTTTCTGCATGATAGCGGCTGGTATTAGGATGAAAAGCGATCTTTGTGTCCAGGAGATACAGGTTAGAGACTTGGTTGTGCTGCTTTCTGCTTGAACGAGGAAACTTATCCGGAGACACTAATTATCTGGCATGTGTAAGACTAAAGCAAGGGTAAGTAAGAACTCCTCTGGGAAGTACCTGACACACAGTTCACACCTGACGGTGTTGCTGCATTTATTAATGTAATTATTGTTGATGCTGATAACTCCCAAAACTGAATACAATTCATAATATTTGGTATCCCATTCATATTCATGGACTCTGGCTTTCCTGTGTTACAGAAATACCCACTTGCAGGTCCTTTCCCTTTGTTTATTCCTTGAGGATGTGCACAGCTCCAGCTCTCACTGTTCACAGTACAGCTAGCGGGGTAGGTGCAGGATGGCTTAGCTACACAGCTGAAGACATTTCAGCCCAGAATGGTTTACCAGCGTTCCTCTGAGTCTTGGTGTCAAAAAAAAGTGAATCCCATTTTCTTTTATTTTTCTTTACCGTTACTTCAGCTTTAGTAATAACTATATTTAATGCATATTTAATGTATTTTGAAGTAATGACTAAAAGTATAAACCAAACATTTAAAAATTCCCTTGGTGCCACAGAATACAGATTTTTCCTCACTTCACTGAGACGAATCTCTGTAACTCCTAACTCCTAACGCGTGGACTTCCCCGCAGTGATTTCTGAGAAGTGATGCCCGCCTGCAGGTCCGGTCATTGTTTTTGTCATTGTTTTGGTCTCCTTCTTTACTAGGACAAAATTTAATTTAGTTTTGCATTTGTCATCTATCTTGTCTCTGTGATTTTATGGACAGCTAAGTACCTTCATCTTGTAAAACTAGATATAATTAAAAATATTTCGATGCCTGCCTGTAAATTGCTCCAATTTTTTAATTGACTAAAATTATTATCTGTCATAATAGCAACTCAGAAGTTTAGATAATAAAGTAGAAAAATAAATGAATTATGGATGGCAGTATACTGAGAGCCCCCCACCGTCAGCCTGGGAGTGCTGGATGGCTGACACTGCTCCTGCAACTGTGAAGTAAGGTCACAAAGCAGCCCAAGATGTGGATGGTGGTCACTTCAAAACCAAGCAGCTCTTTGCCTTAAATTCCACAGAGACGATCTTAGGCTTGAGCTGGTTAGATGGCGCTCCACTCCAAAGAGCAAACAATCTTTAGATTCTTTTTCTGCAAATGCAGGGTAGGTGACTTAGCCCAAGACAAAGCCTGATACCTGCAGGCAGCTCTGCTGTGGTCTTCACGTGAATTTGTCCACCTGGATAACGCTGCTCCTCTGAAAATGCAGCTAACGTTGGAGAGTTCCATCTTTTAAGAACGAGAAGCCAGTGGGTTCCATAGTCTTGGTGTTTATGCTTTTTATAGCCACCTAGCCATCTGTTGTTGGTAAGCAGAGACCACCCTCAGTTGCCTCTTAAATTTAAATAGGCATTTTGGCTTATAGTTTTTGATGATAGGAATTTGATTCAGAGGTTTATTTTTTCCAAATATACGATCAGTCAAAACTTTTTTGCTTATAGGTAAAAGAAAGAATCATAATTATTGCTAACATCATTCACTTGGGAATTATAAAGTGCATTATAATGGAAATTTGAATTCTGTTAATTCTTAAAATTTCAGTTAGTTGACATGTGTTTTGGGGTATAATTTTTACATATAAGTATGCCAGGTATTCTTGGCGAAGCAGAGGAAAATGTCTTGTTCCTGAGTACACAACACGGTATATATTTTGCTTTGCCCCAAATTCACCATACCATTTGAGAAGAGTTGAACTATCTCTGCCTGATAGCTTAGAGCAAAAACTCAGCAGTTTTGCACCCCCCCCCTTCCATCATGATGCTCCTGTCTTGTCACCTGCTGACCATGGACTAAATTCCCTGAAAACACAGACCTAGGGGCTGGAGGTTTAGCTCAGCAGCATAAGCACCTGCCTTGCAAGCAGGCAGTCGTGAGTTTGATCCCCAGTACCGATAAAAAGGAAAAAGACAAAAAAAAAAAAAAAACCACAAACCTAGTTCAACTGCTCCCCCTTTAAGCTGTGGGTGTCAGGAACTGGGTTCCCACAACAGGACAGCTGGCTGAGGCAGCCCGCTGTTCACTCCCTTCACCCCAGTCCTGTCTCCCTGTCCGTCCTCTCTCAGTGACGCCATCTTTCTGATCTTATCAGTGGATTCATCCACAACTGAACACAAGTCTTGCTCTGAATTATGAGAACTTGGGGAAGCGCTTTAAATCTAATCCACAACAGCGCCTTGGTACAAGCAGGTCCCACACTATTGATCGTGTCTCGTGTTTGTCGCTCAGCAGTGATCCTTTGCCTCGAACACAGTATCTCAGGAAGCACTGCATTTTCTTTTAGATTGTGGGAGAGATGCACAGGAAAATAGTGAGCCTCGTACAGGTGACAAATGGGTGGATAATGGGCTCTGTCTATATTGTGCATAACTTCTTTGGTGAAATCCAGCTTGAGTCACTTTAGAATGAAATGCTAGTGGAGTGTCTTCCATTTTATACCCATTTTAAATGCGTGCATGGTATCCCTGGTGTGAATTAAGTGGTGGTATATTCTTTCAAAGTATATTTATATCTCCAGACCCAAATCCCTAATTTGCTTTTTTACTTAATGCTTTTTTTTTCATTTATGAAGTCTAAAGTATTAAAAATACCTATTCCTTGAGAAGATACTGAGTTTTTGCTTAGGGTCGTGCATAAAGGAGGTTGATTTAAATAATCACAGAGTTAAATTGCTTCTGTCAGGGAGTTCTACATTTTTGGCAGGTATAGGCTGCCTTTATTCAGTTTAATGGTGAAGATTTGACTTTGTTAGGTTTTTTCTTCTTAGCAAATGAATGGTGCATCTTTCTTTAATTGTGATCCTCATCAACCATTTGGCCCAGTAATGGTATGCAAATTAAACCCTTTAAAAATTAATGCTAACATTTATTAAATAATGCATCATACAAAAAGTTAATTTGAAATTCCAAGTTGAGCTTCCTGTCTGCTCATGAGAAAGTGTTTTTGTGCCATCTTCATAAAACGTCTTTATAGTCTTTCTAAACACCTTGAAGGTTTTTCAGTATTTTGCAAAGTTGTCACTGTGGAGACTGTCCATAGGGACAGACTGTGCTTTTCAGTTTTGATCTATAGACAGTTGAGGTTTTGAACCTGTATCACCCTTCTAATTTTTTATACTTAAAGTACAAAGAACTTAAGGGCAAGTCTGATGAAGATCTAAGTCTGTGTGCTTACATTCGCCTTCACCCCGAATTCAGGATATATGTTGGTTGCTGCGTTAGCAATTGTAAGCCTTCGGAACCTCCCCACCCAGACAGCACTGGCATCCAGTCTGGTGTGAATAGTGACCTTACCAATTTGATTTGGAAGGTCTAAGATGCTGACAGTGATCAGCATAATCTGGAAAGACAGTGTCATCTTAGAATGCAGTCTAGTAGTCCTAATGCCAGCGTTTGTCACCTGCTCCTTGGTCCCAGACAAACTCCTTACGTCTTTAGGGTCTCTAGGTGTCATTTCTTCACCTGTGAAATAGCAGCAGCAATAGTGCTTGCTGTGGTTTAGATCTGAAGTGTTTCTTGAAGGTCTCCTGCACTCCAATGTGGGGCTTTGGAGGATGACTGGGGCTCCGGGCTGCCATGCTGCTCCCTGGATGGGTCCATTGAAGCCTTCGTAGCTGACTCTACTGTTTGGAAGTGGTCACTGGGGGTGGGACCTGGAAGGGTACATTTCTGTTCCTGGTCCTCTGTGTTTGTTGGCTGCCATGGTAGGAGCCCTTTTCCTCCACCATACTCTTCTGCTGTGCCCTTTCTGTCTTGGTGTCTGTAGACCATGGACTAACCATCTGAAGCTGTGTGCTAAATAAACCTCCATTCAAGTTCCAGGGGCTGAGTATTTTGCCCCAGTGATCGGAAATCTGGCTAAAACAGTACTGGCCCCATAGGACTATGAAACTCACAAGAAATAATAAATACAAAGTACTTCTAATAGTTGCTTATACAAAGTACACACTGCTTGTGACTTATTATATTGAGCACGCTTCTCTTGCTGAAAAGCCTTTACCTCTACTGCTTGTATCTCCAAAGTTTTTGAGAGTAATTTGTATTTGACCTGCTAACATAGCACCCAGTCAAATATTTAACTTTGCATTGTCCATAGTAATGAAGTTTGAAAGAGAATGTAGAATTAATTCTTCGGTTGCTGCTTTTTCTCCCACCCCATGTGAATTAATACACAGAACTTTCCTGTGCAAGTTTTTCTTTATCACACACCCGTTTAACACCTATTTTGTGCAAGCTGGTGTTAAGCAGGGACTTAACAGGGTGTGTGACACTGTCCCTTTAGGAGCTAGTCCTGCCATTAACAAGAGACCCCAAAACATGAAAAGTTAATTCTGATATAGAAAATTAAAAAGGTACCTGGAGAATTCATAATAATAAAAGAATATCAAAAAAGAACACATGACTAAACATCTGAAAGATGCAATGAACTGTAGGGGCAAGTTTGCCTATGTTTTACTTCTTTTATTTGTAACTTTTTTTGCCTCTCAGAGTAGTTGAGGCTAAGCGTTTGGAGCAAATCAAAAGCCCTGAAGTTGTGTTGGTCGAGTGGCTTCCAGCGAGGGTAACCTTGGGAAGGGCAGGGGACTGTGGTGCAGCGGGTGTCATCTCCCAGGGGACCCTGGACATTAGTGAGCCCTGCGACTGCAGAGTTGGGCTGAAGACCATGGAACTCAGTGTCATCTCCAGTCACTGTTCAAACCCATTCCACAGTGAGTTTACACACTTTCACCAAGACACAGGTGAAATTAGACATCATGGTTGACAAGCCTGACCACTGGGTCACTGTATGTTTGTCAAGGATTGGGTCAGGATCTCCACAGGAAAATGGCTGAGTATGTGCTAGATGCTGGAAAGGAAGACACAGCATGGCGATGGTGCCTGGCCTCGGCTGCTCACAGAACATGTGAGAAGTGCTCGCAACGCTCCATAGCTGGACGGAGATCAAGCCTGAGCTGGGACACATGGGGCAGGGTGGTGCGGGGTGGAGGCTGGGTCAGGGAGGGGATCCAAGGAAGCCAAAGAAAAGTTTTATTTAGAGTCAGTCCAAAGTTCTTCATAACGGGTCCACAGTGGATACCGGTCTCAGCGAGTCTGGCTTACCATTACTTGAGATCCTCCTTCCGCAGAATCTCAAGTCAGACTCACTGGGACCAGAACTGAGCATCAGTCAGCGAGGAGCCCATGGGACGGAGGTCCTTGTCACTGGTAAGTCACTGGTGCCCTTGGAGGTTGCTTTAAAAATAGGTTTGGGGCTTCGATGTCTGAGTTAGCTGGGAGACACTTAAACCAAGGAAGCAAGGCAAGTGTCAGACACAAGCAAAACTGTTCTTTCGTTACCTTTGAGAGAGCTCTTTGCCCATGTGTGTCTTGTATTCCAGTCATTTGTGTGTACACCAGATCCAAGGGTTCGGGCGACTGGCGTGAGAGAGCACAGTGTAGTGTTTTATAAACTTTCATAGTGTAACAGTTGGCACTTTGTTGCCCACAGAGTTTTCAGCTTCAGTGAGTGGTAAGAATGATTGTCACATGGGCGAGAAGACGTCACTGCACCTCCTTCTTCCCCACGCCCCCTCCCAGGCCCCCCATCTGCTCTCTCCTTCACTCCTCTGCTCCATCCATGCCTTCTTCCTCCCTCCCTGTGCCCTTTCCATCTCCCTCTTTCCCTTTATCTTTCTCTTTTTTTCACTCCTTTCCCCTTGCTGGCTTTTCTTCAACAAAGACTTTTAGGCAGCCTGCTCTGTTTAGGGACTAACCTGAATGAGCAGCAGCGAGGTCCCTGCTCTCTGGCCTCTTCCAGTCATCTCGGGGTTGCGAGGAGAGTGCCTCGCGCTGAAGCACGGGTGCCCAAAATCCTTCCCCTGGTGACCTGAGTGGTGAAGACAGCATGGCAGGAAACGCAATTGTGACTTCCGGGCACTACTGGTCAGAGCATGGGCAGGAGCTCTCTACACTGTGCTCTGTG
This sequence comes from Cavia porcellus, assembly GCF_034190915.1. Lineage (NCBI taxonomy): Eukaryota > Metazoa > Chordata > Mammalia > Rodentia > Caviidae > Cavia > Cavia porcellus. The sequence continues at coordinate 85,832,916 of NW_026947493.1, forward strand.
ATGCTCTTTCTATGAAGGAAACGTGTGTCACTGAGGATGACCAGTGAGTGACTCATGGAGATCACAGAGAATAAGGAAGGAATGGCTCGTGCCCAGCCTAGCTCTGTTCAGCCAGCACAGCTGTCCTGGACTGCACTTCCGGAAGGCGATGGGGGACCCCCACCCAGGCCGTGGGCCCTTCTTTGGGTGCCAGGATTACGGCCAGGCCAAAACAGTACTACAGAAAACAGTATTGCCTCTCTCCCTCTAGATACACCCTCTACCCAAAGTGAAGGGAAGAGCTGGTTGGTACACAGCCACAAAGGTGCTAGTCTAATGCTTTCCCAAAGACTCCTGCATTGGTGGCCATGTTACACGTCCACACAATGCTGGCCCCTAGGTGTAGGACACCTGATGATAAAATGTGCTTAAAACACGTTGAAAGCAGATCTTAGCTTCCAGCCATGCGATTCAGCTGAGGAGCCAGTGCAGAAGGAAGGCGGACCCCTCTATTATTTGGTTCAGATGCAGGAGGTTTCAAACCTTTTCGATAGGAGATGTGGGCAGCCGTGAGCTTAGGGCAGGGGGTTTGGGTGACTCTCACCTCTCTTGGGAGTGTCTCCCTCCTGACTCTCTGCCTTTGTGGAGTGAGAAGCAGCTGAAGGTTCTCACCTGCTCTGTGGAGAGTTTGGGAGATGGTGGCTGGAGAGCTAGATTCCTGGAGAGCTCCGAGTGCAGTTTTTAATAATTAGAAACTAGCAAGAAAAAGGAAAAAGTGGGTAAATATAACTGGCAGAATGTGCAGACAATGGTCACACTGCCCATTGGTAGCATCCAAACTATATTTTTGGAAATACAAAAGCGTGTGATCTTTATCTTTGATAAGCGAAGCTACGAGCTAAGAGAGGAAGCTGGTCCAGCTGCTTCCTTATGTAGATGCAGACTGAATAGATCTCAGTGGAACACATCACGTTCTGAGGCAGACAACAGTATAGCATCCCTAATTGTTCTGAGTTACAACTTTTTGAAGCATTTTTCCAGGCTAGGGGTAGATGTTTAAATTTATTCATAGTAGGAAAAGTTTACTAAGATTTTTTAAAAAAAATTTTTATTTGAGAAAAAGAAAAAAACAGAAAAAGGCTACAAGTCATACAGAATTTCAGAAAAAATAAACAGTAGGAAATCACTAGTTAATGGATTACATATTGTTATCTTAAAAACAGTTGTTCAAGTTACAAAATTAAAGCATATAAAGTGGACATTCAAACAGTGAGACTGCAAACAATTCTGTTCAGTGATCAACAAAACTCAGTAATATGGTTATCTATCTATCTACACTTAAATATACATGCAGTTATATCCTTTAGAGCACTTTCTTTTCCTCTCTTTTCTCAATGACAATTACACATTTTGGGTTTTATTTACTCCCACAGTTCTTATTATTTTTTTGAAGAGAATAAAACCAAATGTGATATAACAAAACAGAGTCAGTCAAATCAAAGGGATGGACATAATGCATAATGTAAAAACAAAATACAAGGTCATCAACAATGGTTACCATAATGCCTCTTGCTATCTTATAAAGAATTGCCTATATCATCAATTATAATAAAAATGAACAAAACAGTAAAGAACAAAACCAATAAAACCAAAACATTGGAGACATTACAGGACTCCAAAAGAAGATAATAGTCAAACCAGAATGGGTGTCATAATGAATCTTATTGTCTTCACATTTGTTGCCTATACTCTGGAACTTGGTACTATCAAGCAAAACAGAATAGAGGAAAATCAGTCAAAACAAGATGGTGAGAGCAATACAGGATTTCAAATCAAGTTAATAAGAAATCAAAGTGGGTTACTATAATATATCTTGCTATTTTTTATTTTTTCCTTAATTAAAAGGATAAAAATAAAAAAGTAAGTAATAAAAAAAGGAGATTGTGATAAAAGAATACATAACAACAAAACAGCACAGGTCAAAACATAAGCATTTAAGCAAAATAGTGTTTCACCACATGATATCCTGACATAAAAGCAGTTACCATAGTGTCTCTTTCCTTGAAATCTTTGAGTATAACTTTGTATACTGTAGCATCAAACATATCAAGACAATGTAAAACCATTCAAGAGAATGACAATATTACAGGGCATTTAGAATCAGCTAATGGAAAATGAACAATGGTTTCTGCATAATCTTCTTGTCTATAAAAGTTTTTGTTTATATTATCACATATAATAAAACCCAGTACAATACAACATGTTAAGACCGATGGAGACAGAAGAACAAAAGCTTGATGGGACTTCAAAACAAGATGATATTAAATTATCACTAGCTATTATGATGTCTTGTTTTCTCCAAAATAGATGTTCCTACCATCCAACCTTCTCTGCCTCATTTCTGTTGAGCTCTTTTTCTGTCATTAGTTGGCAGTTTGTCTTCTTCATTTCGCTTTCTGCTCCATTCATTGTGGCCTCTCTGCCATTGTTTCTGGAATCTTGGAATTTTTCTTTTTTAAAATCTCCTATAGTATTCTCTGTAGAGTTGAATTGGTGGTTGCAAATTCCCCTAGTTCCTCTTTATCCTGGAAGCACCTTGTTTTTCCATCAATTTCTAGGGACAGTTGTGCAGGATATATCAATCTTGGCTGAAGGTTATTGTCTTTCAAAGCTTGAATTATTTCCCCCCATGCTCTTTGTGATTTGATGGTTTATGCTGAGAAGTCTGCTGTAATTCTAATGGATTTTCCCTTGTAAGTGATCTGCTTCCTGTCTCTGACGGCTTTTGATATTCTGTTCTTATATTGGATTTCTGGAATTTTGATTATTATATGCCTGGGTGTAGCTCTGTTTGGGTTGTAGGTGGCTGGGGTCCTGTATGCCTCATACATCTGAGTATCTTTATCTTTTGCTAAATTAGGGAAATTCTCCTGGATTATTTCTGTGAATAGCCTTTGTAGTTCATTTGTTTGTGTCCTTACTTCTTCTTTTACATTCTTAATTCTTAAGTTATAGATCCTCTTATCATCTTCTAGCCTTTGTATTATTGCTGTTTGTTTCCTTGTCATTTTTAAGAAGTTTTTCATTTCATGCTCCCACAGTACAAATCTGCCCTCCAGTTCAGATAATCTATCCTTAGTTTCTTTCAAGCTGTTATGCCAGCTTTCAATAGAGTTTTTTTTTCCTGGTAATCTCTTTGAACCTGCTTCACATATTCTATGTTTTCTCTATTTTCTCCATCAAACAATTCTCCCCTTTTTTTCTGTTCTTCCATTCCACCATCTGTTTTTTCTTTGGTGGTGCTTAGCATTTCTCTAACTATTCTACTTATATCTTGCTTTAGGTCATTAAATACTTCACTTTTGAACTCGTCTATGAGGCTCCGGAGATACTGCTTTATGTCTGTTGGTGCTGTGTCTGATATTGTATGTTTTCTGTCCTCATTCTCCCTTGCATTAACCTTTCCTAGATCAGTGTTCTGAGGATTGGGGACTGAGGACCCTTTCTTGTTGCTCCCTCTTTCTGTACTCCATACTTTTTGTTCCTTCTATACAAGTGTATATAGGAGGTCCAGTTTCTTTCTTTGTCAGTTACAGTTTGTTTTAATTGCACTGGCTAGGTGTTCCCACCCACTGCAGTGTACTAGGGAGACACAGACCTGGGCAGCCTCTGCTGGGCCCGCCCCTCTAGGTCAACATACTAAAGGCTTCACCGCTAGGGTACATCGCCAGGTGCTGGGATCTGGTTTGGACTAGCCTATTGAGTCTTAGTCTGCGGCATCACCCAGGCCAAGGGCTCCCCACCAATCCCGCTTGAGAGGGGAATATGTGACTAAAGTCACTGCAGTATCCTCTTCCAGCTAATCTGCGTGTTCTCAGAATGTCCTTTGTTGGAGCCTCCTAGTCTATGGAAGGGTCCCCGTTCCTCTCACTCACTACAGGTCAATGGAGGGCTCCCTGCCAGTCCCGCTCTCAACTCCGCTGAATCCCACTCTCAGAGCTTTCGCCTTCTGTCCCTTCCATGCTGATTCAGACACAGCAGCGGTGGCAGGAAATTCAAGTCATGGTTTCCAGAGACATGGGTTCCAGCTTCTGCGCTGAGATTTTATCTGTTCCAGTTATAGCACCGGAATTGCATTTCCAGTTGGTTTCTCTCAGCTTAGTTCATTCCTGGGTCGGCAGGGTATATCTCCCCTTGCTTAGTTAGGACTCCTTACACTGCACCATTCCTGGATTCTAAGCTGGCTATCTCAGAGAGCCTCTGTAGCTGCTGTTATCTATCTGCCATGTTCTCTCGGAAGTCTAAGATCTTTGAGAACAAACCTAAGTAGCTATTTTCTGTACTTCTAAGAAAAGAATACAAGAAAAACAATTTATAATTTGTTTTGTGAATTCATATCAGAAAAAAAATTGACTCAGTTACTGCATAATAGCACATGAGTGTAGGATACTATGCTTCCTTTTTTTCTGACTTAAAATATCTAAATACAAAAATAAACAATAATAGTAATATCACAATGAATTTCCATGTGAGCATCCAGGCACTGCAGATATTCAGCCATGAAAACAGTGGCCATTGACAGGACCAGACGTGTGAAACCCGAGTGCTGGCAGATGAGTTTGACTGTGACCAAAACAAGGCTGACTTTGTGACATTTATAAAAAGACAAGCTGCTTTAGAAGCTTCAACCCATTAGCTGTTACTCTCTCCCTTCCTATTTATAATATACGAAAGACATGGCTGAGTTTAGGAACTACGAAATTAAAATGGTCAGTGGTCTCCTGGTAGATGGTTGACAGCAGGCCCTTCACAGGGTGACTACATTTTGTTACCAGTGAGGCTCAGGCATTCCATAGCAACCCGCATCAGTGTCAGGATGGTGAGGTGTTCTCCACTGTTAACTTATTTCCCAGGGCAATCCAAATGTGTTGAGAAACAATTTTAGAGAATAACAGAAGTATTACAATTTGTTTTAAAATAGGGTTTCTCCACCAAACTCACAACAAGGATGCCACCGTAAACTTTTGAAGCAGAGCTGGATCAACCCATTGTTTACACAGTTAGAAAAATTAAAAGACTGAAGTTAAAAAGCAGAGCAAAACAGCATCCTCTCCCTCAGAACTGACATGCTGGTGAGCGACAGAAAACAAGCAAACGGGCGTAACAAGGTAACAAGCGAAGGTCCGTCAGTGTGAAGCGCTGTGCGCACTCCCCAGCTAAGGCCGTGATTCCTGGGCAGCCCTGAGCCTGGAGACCACGTGGAGGGAATGACAGACACGTAGAGATGTGAGTAGCACGAAGACGACAGGCGTCAAGTTTCAGAAAAGAGTCCCCAGATGGACCACTGGCACAAAGGTAACGGCAAAGCGATCGTCCCTGAGGCACAAGGGAAACCAGGGTAGCGGGGTGAGTGGGAAAGACAGGGCTGGGATAGGACTTCCTGAGCTGGACCTCACTGGGAGGCTTAAGAGGGACACGATGGCCTTTGATTCACGTCACATAAAATGCTCTTGCTTCTGGAAGGCTGCAGAGCTGTTAGCAAGTCTGCACGGCTGCCCAGCTGAGAGAGGATGGCAGTGTGGGCTGGACAGAGGCAGGGTGGACAGGATGGGCACAGACAGAGTTAGCTTTGAGAGTGGAAAGGATGGGATTTGACGAAGTGCTAGGAGTCAGAGGCAAAGGAACTTAGGGAGTGGAGAACTTTTAACGATTAAGAGTGGAGACGACGGGAAGCGGGTAATTTTGGTAGAGAGCATCAGGAGGGCCACTTTGGAGAACGTATCCAGCTGCTGGGACAAAACGCCAAAGACCAGGTCACTTTGAAAGTAGGTAGCTATCTCTTGGTTCTGGAAAGTGGAAGGTCAAGTTCCCATTTGGGATGGGTTGTCAGTGAAGTCTTTCCTCCTGCCTGGTGTACAGTGATTCTCTCATCATGTAAAATGTACATCCTCTCTTGCATCTCATCCAGTGAGGACACTGACCCTGTTGGATCAGGGTCTTACACCACGACTTCATTTAAATCAAGCACTTCTCTAAACACAGCCATGTCTGGGTTAGAGCTTTAACACCTGCGACTGAGAGGCACAGACATTTGGTCAAGAGCAGTCAGAAGACTGCCAAGCGGCCAAGTGGACGGAACGAAAGCAGAGCAACAGGGGCAAATTAATAAAAAGAATTGAGGGAGACCAGGCGATTTAGGTACATGGGATATTAGCATGAGGTCAGCTCAGATGAGACAGAACGCAGATCACCTGGCTTATCAACATAAACACAGGTCATCGGTGAACTCGGCCAAACCCAGTTTCCATGGAGAGGTGGAGCAGGTGATCACGGGGGAGCAAATGGAGGTAGTAGCCCCAGCATAGTCCTGAGCCTTCATCCTGCAATGTCCACACCGTGGGATTAGGAGCCATCCAGCGGACTGGCAAGCCTGCTCCTGGAGATCTGGATGGGCCGCAGAAGACCATGCTGGGAACTGTACCGGTCACTCGCCCTGCCCTGTCCTCTCTGACACTCTTCCCCTGCTCTGCTTCTGCCTCCATGAACTAAGCAGCTTGGCTCTGCTGGGCCCTTTCGCCATGGTGTCTGTCTCTGCCTTGAATCAGGTGATGATGGATGGAATCCCTTGAAAACACGAGGCAAATCAAACCTCTCCTCATTACGCTGTGAGTATCAGGTACTGCGTTCAGCAACAGGAAAGCTGACTAATACAGTTACTGTTGGGAGAAATTTTGCTGTGAAAAGAAATTGATGAGTTGAACAGTAGTCCAAGGTATTATTCTGAGAGAAGAGTAAACACAGAGAAAGAATTGATTTACAAAGGAAATTGCAGTAGTGAAAGATCTGAGGTGATAAAGCAGAAGGAAAAGACAGGCCGGCCTTCCGGTAGCAGACACCTTCAGTCTGCAGTGACAGGGAGCAGGACGCAGAGTGCGCCTCTTAGAAAGTCTGCGTTGGCGAGCTCTGCAGTGCAGAGACACGGGGTCTCCCTCCTGCTCTGCTGTTCCCACATCGCGTGGGTTCAGTGCTCTGGTTTCAGGAGGTGTCATCATTTTGACAATAGTCACAAAAGACCTCTGTATAGAGTATAAAGAGAGGAATGCTGAAATCCAGAGCTAGGGTTAGATCATTCCTGAGAGCATCCCCCCAAATATGAGTAATTTATTATAAAATTAATAAAATAAAAGGGAAACAAGAGCATGCTGGGAAGAGCAGTCTGTTTTCCTTGATGTCTGGACTCATCCTTCAGTGAGCCATGCAGAGGGTGGTACCAACCCTCAGATTCAGAGATAAAGCATCCTCCATAGACCACACCAACCTTGCCCACTATCTGAAACTTCTTTCTGAATGAAATGAATACAATGTATGTTCTGTGTCCTGTAACGGGAGATCTGGGGTGTGCAGTGTTACCCCAGAACTTCTACTCAGCTGAGATGTTATCTTGTGAGCCGATCTGCATCAGCGATGTGGCAGTGACACAGTGCTCCAGGCAGGTGCTCCAGCTATCTGGAGGCCTGGAGGACATTCTGAGGATGGTTATGTCAAGGATGCTTGCTCCTTCCCTCTAGTGTCAAACGGGAGGCTGAGGTTCCTAACTCCCATCAGCAAAGCAGCACAGTTTTGCTCCAGATATCACATACTTTTTCAGTGGTAATGACCACACCAAAGCCTGTTCATTTTTTCCTCAGAGCTACAGAAATATGTGAGTTACAATACAGTCATTCCACACTTTGGATATAAAAGTTTCCTTAAGAAAGATCAAATGTTCATGAAAGATATAGTCTCTACACACTGAAACGTGCTTGATGGAGATAAATCCATCCCTGCACAAATTCCAACTGTAAGTTAGAAGCGTAACACACGTGATGGTGTGGGTGCCCAAAGGCTGGCATGTTTGGAAGGTGACCGGACCGTGGGGCGGTTGGATCAAGATTAGTTCATGCCTGAATGTGCAGCGAGGAGGGCCAGGCTGGAAGCTGTCAGTGGGGTGTGGCCTGGAAAGCAGGAGTCTCACCCTGCCCTCCCCTCTCTCGCTGCTTCCTGGCTGCCATGCTGCTGTGAGCAGCAGTCCTCCAGGCCCCTCTGCTGTCCTGTGTCTGCCTTGGAGCCGGCTGACCACAGACTGAAATCGTGAACCAAAGTAAACCTCTCCTCCAAGCTGCAAACATGGTTGAGTATTTTGTCCTGACGATGGAGAAGTGACCAGTAGGCACCGATTTCCCCACTCTTTTAATAGAAAGAACCACTGAGAATCTCAGTAAGGGAACAGAATTCCCTTTGGTGCTCTAGGATAGAAACTACATTTCAATCCACAGTGAGATTCTCCTTTTGAGTAAGTTCCTACGAGTTTATCATCCCACTGGCTTCATTAGCATGCACAATGCACTGCCCCACTCACTGAGAACCACGGTCCTGCCACCTCATCCTGTCACCCCATGATTCGCACCAGTAGCTCCCGGTGACACACGTGCCTCATGTAATGCCCGCTCTCCACACGGCTCCAGCTTCCCAGTGCATCACATGAAACATCTTCGTCCCTGACAAGAACAGAGTTCAGGAGCTGCTGGCTCATGGCTGTCAGATAATGATTTCCTGTATTCACTTAGGCACAGCCTTTTTAAAAAGGAAGCATTACATCACGCCACCCACAACCAAAAGAGCACACCTGTGAATATCTAGGATGAGTACCATCAAACGCATTCACCCATGTTAAGGGAAATGACAAGATTTCTTTCCTTTTTTAAGGATGAAAAATGTGTAGTTTTTAAAAAGTAATTAAACAACAAAGTGTAAATAGTAGAATCCCACGGCATCTATGAAAATTCATATCTGAACACAAATGTCTTAAAGAGAAAAGTGACAATGATTATGATCTTTCTCCAATAAAAAGGCTTTCTGGTTAATATTGATGTCACATTCACAAAAGTATTTTACTTCTAGCACAGATTTTTACCTTTGCCCTTCGGGTTTCAACGCACTGATCTAAGACAGGTTGAGAGAAAGGACGAGAAAGGAAGAGAGAATGAGAGGGGGAAAGAGGGAGGCAGGGGAGGAAGGAAGGAAGAAGACAAAGGCAGACAGGAGGGAGGAGAGGAGGGGAGGGGAGCGGGAAAGGGAGGGGTACCGTCCTGCTTCCCTTTACAACATTTTTAAAGATACTTTTTTTCCCTCATACCTTGCTGGTTTTAAAGGAGAATCTGAAAGTCTGAAATAGCTTTAAGAAGTATGGGCTGCATAAAATAATAAATAAACAGAGAAAACGGGGACCAGCCCAGGGTGGTCAGGGTGACAGTGTGTGCGGAGGGTGACTGACTTCTTGTAGCCCGCGGTGTCAAGGCAGCTTTCCCAGGACCTGGAGCAGGACAGGAGCTCTGTCAGGTGTGCAGAGCGCAGGGTCCTGCAGGAGCACAAGACGTTTCTCATTTGGGTCTGGTTTCCCCTCCCAGTTACTCATGTGAAGACCTTGAGGGTCCCCAGTCACCGGCTTCATTCTGTCCTTAGAGCATCGCACATCGGAGGCCAGGTGGTGGGTAAAGCCACAAATCAGAGCATCCTCTGACCAGGGCACTGCTGGCTTTGTCCAGGTGGGCTGGCTTCTGGGACCTGGACAGCTTCAGAGACAAACCTGAGGCTCTGTGTGCCCAAACCCCGGCTTTCCATCCACGTTGGTCTAGGTTTTCTGCTTCCTTTCTAACCTGTGTTATTTCTTTCCTTCTCTGCTGTAACGATTTACATTTTATTGTGAGAATTTAATTAGGAACTGGGCAGATAGTGTTTTGTGTTTTGTACTCCGATAACCAAGGAAACCAATTTTATGTCAGAAATTTAGGAAAGTCAAGAACATGTACAAAAATACAAGAATGATTAAATCCCAGTGATAGTTTTTTCCACACTTTTGGGAATTGTTTCAAATAAAAACCTTACTTCTGTTCTATGGATGTTTACCTTAGAAGTAATACCTCTCAGCAATATAGCATAACAGCTCAGATGAAAAAATTGCAATGTAGTTATACTTTCTGTAGGTATAATAGGGTTTTTCCACTCAAACGTTAGCCAGCATGTATGCGTGAGTGTGTGTGTATTTTTAAATAACAAGTTACTATTTTCTTCTCCCCAGGCCTGTCCAGTTTAGAGAGCCTCATTCCTCCACCACAGCACGGCATGAATTGTGTTGATGTTTCATTGTCCTCCTTTTGTGGCTGGTGGAGATGTCTCAAAACTTGCTTATAAACAGTACTGAGGGTGACATGATTGCGTGCATAGTTTGCTGTACACAGGCTGGCAATTCCATAGAATCAGCTCCGAAACCTGACACTGCCCACTATTTGTTCACAAATACTTCTGTGAACTCTTGGTTTTGAAAGCCCGTACCCAACTCTAAAAAGTCAGAGTCACTTTTACAGCCATAACTTGTTCAATGATCAAGTGACATTCCTGCAACTAGATCCTTAAGTGAATTTGTTGCTAAGTGAGGAATCACATGTAGCATGTACTTTAGCGTGTTTGGGACAGAGAAATGGCCAAAGGGCACCAACTCCAGCTCACTGACTTTGCTCTTGTTTGGGAAACTCCTACCCACTGTACTGTGATGCCTGACAGAACATAGAACTATAATACAGCACTGTACAGTAAATACCAGCAGCCAAAATTATACTACTGTGTAAGCAAAAGTGTACTGCACGAGAAATACGTAGAGACTCCATCAGCAAGATGTACGGAATTGTACACTTAAAAAGGGAGGGGCTGTAAGTCTGAAGAGTCCTTCAACGGGCAGCTCGGTGAATGAAGAAGATGTGTTCTCTAGGGACAGAGTTGATTTCACTCAAGTATTGTACCTCACAAATGCTCATTTTAGAGTATAATTTTCATGTGCATTAAATGTGCTTGGATCTCTCTGTCACTGAGCGCTCTGTAGCCCTCCCCAGCTGACTGACCAATTTGACTTTCTAACACTCCCAATGGCAGAGCCACAGATTCTCTCCTATTAAATAATGCAGCACAGCACGTTAGCTTCGCATCTGGCTCATTCCAAGACTCCACAATTGTTTCCACAGTGCAGGAGGAGAAAGGAGCATTTTAGGGTCCAGCTGTTAATGTTCTGACTTCAGTTCAGCAACTGACTGGGCATCTCGACCTCCTGTGTCTCAGTTTTCTCATTCGGAAAATAGAGGTAATAAATAATAACGCCCACCTCTGGGGTGTGTGAGATGTGTGTGGGAGGGGTCTGGCATTTGGCATGCTGTTAAATGTGTGAGATCTTTGAATTTTGGGGTCTGATTTTTTAAAATTCTTGATATGTTTTAGACAGAAGTCCTTGTCTGAGGGACACTTCACTAATTTTTTCCCAGTTTGTGGGTCTTCTTTTCACTATGCTGGAGATTTCTTTTGACGTGCAGAAACTTTTTTAATAAGAGGCGATCCCAGTTACTGATTCTGGGAAGTATTAGTTGATTCCTGTTCATGAATTCTCTACCTACCATTATGTCGTCAAGGTTTTTACCCAATTTGTCTTCCAATAGATTTAGTGTTTTTATTTTAACATTCAGATCTTTGATCCATTTAGATTTTAATTTAGTGCATGGTGATAGGCATGTGGTGGGAGTATAGACTGGTGCAACCATTGTGGAGGTCAGTCTGGAGATTTCTCAAAAAGCTGGGATTGGAAGTACCATTTGTTCCAGCTATTCCACTCCTAGGCATATTCCCAGAAGAACTGAAAACATCATACCACAGTGATATATGTGCACCCATGTTTATAGCAGCACAATTTGTAATAGCCAGATCTTGGAAACAGCCTAAGTGTCCATCACCTGAGGAATGGATAAAAAAAGTTGTGGTATTGTTATACAATGGAGTACTACTCAGCTATAAAGAATGATCACATTGAGATATTTATAAATAAATGGACACAGCTTGAGACCATACTCATAAGCAAAATAGATCAAACTCACATATATAAATACCGAATAGTTTCCCTAGTGTAAGAAATGGTAAGAATACATAAAAGTATGTGGTAAACATGATTCCCCATTATATTGCTTTGAAGCCTTATAATGTTTTTATTAATTGGAATGGTTCTATTCTGGGTTGTTTGATTTTATTGTCTGTGATGGTATGAACAGTTATTTTGAAGTAAACAAGACTATGTAATAGCTAGTGCTGATATAATATCATCTTATTTTGAAGTCCCATGAAGCTTTTCTTCTTCTGTCTCCATTAGTTTATCATATTGTATCTTATTGGATTTTATTATATGTGATAGTATAAACAAAATTTTTTATAGACAAAGAGATAATATAGAAACCATTGCTCATTTTCTGTTAGTTGGTTCTAAATACCCTGTAATACTGTCATTCTCTTGAATGGTTTTACACTGTCTTGTTATATTTGATGCTATAGTATATGAAGTTATACTCAAATATTTCAAGGAAACAGACATGATAGTAGCTACTGTTATGTCAGGTTATCTTGTGCTAAAACACTATGTTGCTTAAATTGTTCTCTTCTGACCTGTGTTATTATGCTGTTATGTCCTCTTTTATCTTAATCTCCTTTCTTTTAATTTTTTAAATAAAAATGTGTGAGATCAGTAGCAGGTACTCACTATGAAACGTAGCTCTTTAAGTCTCTTCCCTCCCGATTTGCACTATGACCAAGAGAATGAAAAAAGATTATTGCACAAAACAATGTATATTTCTGATCTTTTCACTGAGCTGACATTTCTGGATCAAACAGTATGCACTAATTTATTTTTGACAGAGTAGATCCAAATTTCTCTGTAGAAAATATGTCTAATGGTCATTTGTACCAATTTATTTTCCAGATGAGCCAGCGCCTACCCCAATGCCACCTTGGCAGGGCTCAGAGGTGCTATGTTAATTCCTATCTTTTCTAACCCAATAGTAACATTTTAACAGGTTGTTTTTATCTCTATTTCTATGATTATTAGAGAAATTTAACTATTTTTCCCACATGGCTGTCAGCTATATCTTGTCTGTGACATATCTGTTGTATTTTTTCTAGTGTTTAATAGGGTATTCGTTTTTATTTATTAATTCATAGGGTTGTTCCAGCAATATTACATGACATAAATACTCAATCGTACCTTCTCATGAATTCTTTCTGCTCTGCTTCTGCCTGCCAAAATTCTTTCTGTCTCTGTTTCACCTTCCTGACAGTCAACTCACATTTTGCAACATAATGATGTGGTCCAGGCTCCAGAAGAATATATTCCTCATAAATTACATATTTTAATGGAAAACTATGGCCAGAGGGTTAGGGTTCATCACAGACCACCGACTCAGTTATTTATGCAGAAGTTAGCATCTCTTAGGTCAGACAATGTGAAGACACCATAAAACGTATCTAGTTCATATTGGACAGAATCTGCATTCTCTAAAGAGTTAGCATCCCCAAAATCTTTGTTGAGTGGTTTGTATATTTTTTCCTCTGCTCAATACATCCTTTATCAAATGTTAAATTCCTGCAAACACTCAGGCATTTAGGGGAATGTATTTGAGGTCAAGCATTTTTTCTCACTGATTCTACAATTCTTATGCCAGTTACCGGTTTCAATTAATTTTTATTTCTATTATACAATTATTGGAAGCAACTCTTTTTCTGTAGACTTTCACAATTGGTTTAGTTAGGCTTTAATTCAAAGCGTTAGAGTTAAAGTTGGACTTTAATTCAAAAGGAAATAGAAATTTTCTAAAGGTTTCTCTCAGTAAAAATCTGTAAATTATAAAGAATGCAATGGTTAAATATGTAAATTAATTTGGGAAAAATTGACATTCCCTCCAATACAGTGAATTGCTTGAATATTGTCTGCAAATATTGCTCATGAAATAGTTCTCTTGAATTTGTTAAGATTGCTTGTTGTGGCCTTGATATGATTAATTTCTTGAAATGTTTTCAAGATACTTGGAAGAATATTTTTAAGGAATAAAATATGAACATGTTCACATTGGCATAAACATGCTAGTTTTATTGCTCACAATTTTACATTCCTATTTTAAAGCCTTGTATCATCAAAAAATGAGATGCTTCAAAACATAGAATAGTGCCATAAACCTTTTTCCCAGCACTCCGTTTCGACAGTTATCAGTTTACAGCCAGTTTTGTTTCATCATTATCTGTAATATTCTTATTTCTGAATTACATAAAAGTAAATTCTAGAGATCAACATTATTTATAATTATTCAGTATGTATTTGTATATGGGAGTCTGTGAAAACTGTAGTCCCAATATTTTAATTACACCCAAATAAAACTAACAATCATTACTCATGATCCAATATCTCCCAGTTGGTGCTCAAATGTCTAATTGTCTTACAATTTTTTTCTTTTTCTTTTCCTAATGTCTTGTTAGAATAAAGATCCAGATAAAGCCTGACGTCATAACCAGATGGTGTGTGCCCCGCAGCCCTCCTGAACACGTTCTGTCTCACACTTGTTGCACAGCCTGGGCCTTGCTGATGGCATCCCCCGGGTCCCGTTTAACATGTTCCTCTGTTCTCTGCACTTGGTGTCACTAGCGTTAAGTGTGAAATGAGAGTCAGCCTCACCCTCTCTCTTGAGCAAACTGCTTCAGGGGTGCTCTCCCTGGAGGCTCGCCCCAGCCCTCTTCTGTGGGGTGCAGCCTGCCGTCTGACCGGGAGTCACTGCAGGGTGCTGCTTAATTTCTATCTCTTCAGAAAACTTTTAGAAAGAGAAGATCCCTCTTGTTGCCCTTTTGGTTACCCTGAGGAAGCAAGATGAGCACGTTTCATTTCCTCTATTCACTCTGCCACAGTGTTTGATCTATTTTAAAAGTCAGAGGCTGAACAACTTTCCTCACGAAAGATGCTATTTCCACTCACTCTTTCTTAGTTTCTGCTTTGCATGTGCTATTAGTACAGTTTGGCACGCGGCACTTGTTATACCTTTAATGCACTTTTTATTAACTTGACTTTATATCTTTTGTCAGATAAGGTTGAGGGTTAATTTTATTTTGTCTGAAATTAGCACTGCCGGCTCACTTAGCTTTTATTTAAATATTTCCAGGGAATTCTTGCCCATCTCTTTTTCCTTTTCCATTGCAAAATAATGCATTCTCATTTTACCAATTTAAATTGAACACAATATACAGTAAAAAAGAAAACATGCTTCTCTCAATGTTTGCTCACCAGGATAAGCAACGTGTAACAGGTTGGTGAGTGTGGTTTTTGGTGTTTTTCTACACTCACATAAATACACAGATATATACCACTGTGCATACATGTACTTTTCTAAAAATGAGTACAAGTAAGCACATTGTTCTAAAGCTGCACTGTACCTTGGTCAGGGATCACGGACCGTATCTCAGAATATGTCACTGAGCTAACGCTGCAGTGTTACACTGTGTGGCATGGTGTGGGTCTGCTCTCAGTGACAAGGTTTTATTCTTATATATCACAGCAATAATTATTGCTGTGCATATGGGCCCTATGGATGCTTCCTAGAAATGCTTTCTAAGAGTATATGCACTTCAAATATTTTTCAGTTCTGAAAACTTGCTTGCTAGGAGCGGGTCCGAGCTAGTCTTGCTCTGCCCAATACAACTGTTTTTACCCCACGCTCTTTCCAACATTCTGTGCTCATTGTTTTGAAACATTTGCTGATTTGACTGGGAAAATTCTGGTTCATTGTTCAGCTTGTACTTCCCGATTCCTCACGCGGTTGGAGACTCCTATTTGCTCCATCGTGTTTGTATTTCTTCTTGGAGTTGGCAGCTCACATCCTCTGCTTGTGTGTTTTCACAGCCATTTGTTCATTGTCACGGTCTGTGGCTCCACGCCAGGGGTAAACTTAGCCTGAACGTGTGGTCAAGGATTTGGTTGTGATAGGACAGCAGAGAATGGAAGTTGCTAAATATCACAAGAATGGAAAGGGCAAGAATTTGCTATTGATGAGCAAGAGCGTAGTCTTATATTTTGATAAACAGCCGAAGGAAAGGACTGATTAATCTTGTGAAACTCAAGAGTGGACTCTGGCTACATAGAAGTAAATAAAATTTATTTTCTCTTATTTCTCCTAACAAGGATGATACAAATGTAGTTCAACATGCTGCATGTGATTACACCAAATTTCCCCCAAGAAATAGTTGTGAATGGGACACTCGTAACCCTGGGCAATTTGCTGTAAAGGAGGAGCAGCCCACGGCTAATTCTTCCCTGTCCCATCTCACAGCAGACATTACTAGTCCATCCTGATAGTCTTCCCCTTGAACTCATGTACAACTACCATGGTCTTTCTTATTGTAACTCTCTGAGTTCATCTCTAGTTACCAGACACAGATAAGCAAAACGAAGCTGATTCACAGTTCCTGTCATATACCCTACCAGGCTCGTTAGAACTGGAGCTCAAACAGACCATAAAGCTGTCTATTTTGTTTCCTGATGTTTATAACAATGCATGAAACATACAAGGCCCTGGCTGAACAGTTGTTGAATGAACAGACATGCAATAAATTCACACAGAAAGTCTTCCAAACAGATTCAGCTACCTCTCACACTCACAATAGTATTTCAGAAAAGCATTTGTGGAGTGTATATTTCTGAGCATTTTAACTTAAGGGTCACTAGTTCTGAGGTTACTGAGGAAAACCTTTGATTTCAGTGCTATCTGGTTATTGAGTTTGTTATAGGGCATTTTTAAATTTGGAAATAGAATTCTACTGAGTTTTTGTGAACAGTAAAAACTATAATCCAAGGATCTATGGAAAGGGCCTGTGGTTTCAATCACTCCCACCCAGCATTATGAAGTTGATTAGCATCCTCCAGTTCTATCCTCCTGAATTTAAAATCTGACTTTAGACCAAATGTGACTATCAATGCGACTAAACTGAACTGGATGACAAAACTGATCCCTTATTTTCTGAGGTCAGCGTATCCTCCGGCCCGTGTGTGAGTGTTACACCAGGAAATGTGCTTTGTAGCTGGCTTGATCAAGGGGCACACGTCCTTTCTACTTTTTCTTCTTTCCTTTCACTGAAGGAAAGTGCTGACAGACCAAGGTAAATTAAGAACTGTGGCATCTTGATTTGAATTGCTTGAAAATTGCAGCTCAATTCAAAATTCAGCAAGGGAGGAACAGGAATAAGCAAGAAAAGAGAATAATTTCTTTGAGAGGTCAGGAAACAGTTCGGTTATGCTACAGCCTGGCAGATTTTCCTCGCAAGGAGTCCCGTTACACATGGCCACTTAGTCTATATTCCCAGCTTGATTAATTTTCCAGACTTCTTCCTGGTTGCGTTCCTCATCAATCTTATTTGAAAACTAAGGATGTCACAAACATTCACTTTCAAATCATCTCTCAAAATGTATATTCATTGCTGGTTTACAAAATGGAAACATTTCTACACATATTCATTTAATGCTACTAGGTCAATATTTCTTTCCTTATTTGGATGTTAAAAAAAAAAATCAGGCTCTGTAAGGAAGGTCCCTGGCCGCCATGTGACTGCATGGCTGGGGGGCAGAGCTGTGTTCTTCTGACTCCAAATTGAATGCACTTTCCAATAAACCGCTTCTGCCTGGAATCACACAACTGTGACTGTTTTTAAAAAAGAAGAAAAAATTGGGGGTACAACCAAGAATGCAGGAAGATTTTTATGGGAATTTGAAAATGAATGTAAAAAACGACTGCGGTGGCTACTTAGGCATTTCCCCGGTCAGGGTTTTATTTTTAAATATCTCATGAATAAGACAGTAACTGTGCTGCTCCTCGCTTTGTTGCAGATTGGTGGCTGAGACTGAAGCCTGTCTTCTTTACGGCTCAGCTTAATTTGTAGTTCAGATCGTTTTCCCGCTAGAAGTGAGGAAAGCACTGTAATAACTTGGTGACAGTAACTATCTGACCAGCACACATACTAATCATTAGATTATGTATGCTTCCTGTAACAGAATTTAATCCAAAAATCTCTGCAATTCTGTCTTCCTAGTAATTAATCTATAAAAATCACACCAGTGTAAATGCGTGGAATCTCTAAGAAGGTCTAATTTTTTTTTTTTTTTTTTTGCATTCCTTTGTGGCAGCATGATGGTTTCAGTCTGAGTGAACTCCAGTTTTGCAAAACCTGGTTTGTCTCATACCCAGAAACTTGGAATTCTAAATGATGATCAGTTCATTCTTCTGAGATCTCTTAGTTGTGGAATGTCAGGGAGCCATAAAGGCTGGTTAGTATTTGAAGATGGGAAATGCCTTAATAAACACATTTAAACATTGTTGTGGTCTTCCATTTGCAATCATTCTCCAGAGGGAAAGCCTGGGGATTGGGAAAATGTTAAGTTTTTTGCCTGCCTGGTTGTGGCGAGATGTGGTGTTTGCTTTTGTGAAGACAAACTGACCCACGATCTTCCTGAGAGCGGGGTTGGGACACAAAGCTCGGGCCCAGGAAGCCTCAGACCCGTGCGTGAGGACACAGGCAGCTCCCTGCTCTGTGGAAGTCCAGGTGATTTAAGCAGGTGCTGGCTCTGGTATCAAAACTCAGATTAGCTAATCCTAGCAGAACCTGGAAAGATCTGGGTAGTTTTATTAACTGAAAATCAAGCCTTTTGTGTGATTCAATTAAAAACATTAATAAAAATCTTATTCCCCAAGTCACAAGTAGTGAACCTGCCCACGTAGCTCATCCTCAGAGAGAACTTGCTCTTCCCCTCTGAGTCATTGCTGGTTTTAATAAGTATTCAGAAATTACACTCAGACTTCAAAAGAAATTGTAAGGAATTGTTAGCAGGTTTATTAATGTTTTATGTTTTATTAAAAGTTTGGGTGTACATTTCACAATGAGTAACATCAAAAATCAGACTTGCTGCCTGTAATTTTGCTTCCTCCTGTCTTTCTGCCTTTGGGATTCACTCTTTCCTTTCATCAGCTGCCATTTTCAGCAGCATGCAGTAATTTCATGGCTCATTGCAAGCGCTGAAAACCTTTGAAACCACAAATGCTAACCTACCTGGCCTGCAGCCATTTAGGAAGAGATTAATTTAGCAAACAGAAGCAAAACACTTTCTACTTCTAGCCTGTGCATAATTTCACTTCTATCTATATTTATTTTACAGTGAGCAGCGTAATGACAATTTCAGTAATTGCAACTCTATAAAAATTTGCCTACCTAGCTTATCTCACTATCACAAGACTGTGAGTCAGTCAGATTAGAAAGAGTACAGCATGTGAAACAACCCTGGTTGCCTTCCAAAAATACGGGCCTTCTATAAAAACTCAAGTGATGCTCTGCACTTGTTTGCTTTCTTATCTATTGGGCAACGGCTCCTTCCTGATGTTTTGATTAGGACGTGCGCGTTCCTCTTTAATTCGTGGTGATTTATGGGGGCTCTCTCCTTACAAACAGACCCCTGGATTTAGGCGGCGAGGAGCGCCAGCCCATTTCTGCAGACTTTGTTATAAATGGCTGTTGTGTTGCTGTCGAGCCATTGGAACAGAAGAGAAAGTCCATCTGGGGCGAATTGAAGCTATCATGCTTGGAAGGGTTTCAAGGACTAAATTAGCCCACAAACTGTTAGCTAAAAATAAAAGTTTTATTGTTTCTTGTCCAACTTAAAAATCCCACTATTGAAATTAACACCACTTATACCCACAGTATATGCAGATATATGTTTTTCCCTAAAGGCTCATTCATTTTATCCATTCGTGTAGTACACACACACGCACGCGCATACACACACCACGTGTTTAGCAGATAATGATCCCAGCGAAAAATAATGAGTCAAACAAAATAATATTTAAAAATTAGGTAAGGCCATCATGAAAGCTGTGTGTCAGAGAAAGTTTTTATCCTTTAACCAGTAGGAGACATCACAAAGGAATTAGACAGAAGGACAGGGGTGAACAGGAGAATTCACGTGAGGCTGTTGACATCAAACCCTGGAGTGGGGGGCTTATCTCAGAGGGAGTTTACATGTATGTAAAGGATAAGATGAGAATGTCACATGGCTAAGTGATTCTTTTCTTAGATCAGCTAGGGCGCAAGGGGAGGGGTGTTCTCTGGACAAGCCACTGGAATGTTTGTTGTCTAAGGAGGAAATCAGAGATGGGATCTAGCTAAGGAAAGGGCTGAGTGTTGTTACTTGGTTTCTTTTCAAGAAAAAAGAGATTTAGCAATCGCTGCATGGCCTTGAGCCAGTCTTCTGATAAAAGGTCCTTGCTCACCAGCCGAGGCTGCAGAAATGCTGCTGTCCGTGAAACAGGACAGCAGGGTAAAAGCCAGAGAAGGGAGGACAGGACGGGCAATCCAGCCGGGGGGCACCATCTTTGTTCATTTTTACACTCCTTTCCCAAGTAATAGCCGCTGAACATAATTCTCCACTTCTTTCCTCAGATTTGAGTATTTCGTACTCTGCAGAGGAAATTATGTGGCATTAAACTTGTTCATGCACTGTTTTTATATTAGCTAATTCATTTAAGCATACAGACCCACAGACGGCGGGGGGGTGACTGGCCAACCCCCGCAGATGTACACCTCCAATCTGGCAGCCTGTAGCATTCATAAAATATGTCAACACAGCCTGGACTGTTTCCATGGTTTATGTTATACCATTGGTGTTCACAGCACACTGGCAAAACATTTCATGTTGAAATTCATAGTAGTTTAAAAAAAAAGAAAGAAATTCTTCCTATGTTTTGAGGCCATTTGCAAAAGTACTTGATCAATATCCTTCGACTATTATAAACACAAATTGAATGAGAAAAACACGTTTGTGTTCCTGGGTGTTGTGTAATAAATAGCAACTCATTTCTTTGAACAATTGGTGGTAATTATGCTGTCTTAATGATCATTTTAAAAATGCATTGCATTTTTGCGGCAATGCCCAAAGAATCATAAGACTGTGTGAGCGAATCAAGGCAATAGCAAAAGCATGTTTATAACCAATATTGGTAAGTCAGTAAGAATCCATTTCTCAAACACGCAACAGCCTTTGGTAAAGAGTGTGACTGCTAGTCTGTGACTACAACTGGTGAAAAACAATAGCCACACGGATCGCTTACTTGGGGAGACAGACTGGTGAGTTTACATTTTTTCCTTCAGTGACTTTGCTTCCTGGTCGCTAGAAGTTGCATCTTCCTGGATCGCAATCTGGTACCCAGAGGGATCATCAGCCAGTCCTTCCAGCTGGAGAGTGAGAAAAACTCTAGTCTGGCCCCCTAGTAGCTTGAGTACTCTACCTTATGTCAACTCTACCTTATGTCATCCTTCTTCTGTTACCTTGTACTTAGGGAGATGACAAAGTTCCAAGGATTTTTTTTTTTTTTTAATTTTAAAAGGCAAAACAGAAAAAAGGATAGAAATGATACAGAATTTAAAAAAAAAAAACAGCAGGAAATTAACACTAGTTAATATAGTGCATATTGTTATTTTAGAAGTAGTTGTTCAGGTTACAAGATCTGGGCATAAAAATGATCAAACAATCCAACAGTGACAGCACAAACTGTTCTTTTTGATGAACTAACAGGTTAGTAGTAGAGCTGTCTATCTTGCATTCACACACATACATTTATGTATGTGTAACCACGTACATACAATCTTTTCCTTTCTCCTTTCCCCTGTCCCAGCTGTTCTTTCCTCTTCATTATTATAATATTTACCGTATATTTTAGCTCTCATTGCTCTTATAGTTTTTAATTTTTATTACTTTTCTTTTACACCAGGGAGACACTACGATATTCATCAGTGTGTCTGATTATTTTTCACTGATGAGTACGGTCTCCAGTTGCCTCCATTTACCTATAACCCAGATCCAAGGATTTTTGTTAATGCTCAAATCATTTGACTGACCCTCAGATCAAATGGAAATCATGGGATGACTCAGGTCTCTGGAATTTAATGGAGACTGTAAGCTTTTCTTTAGTTCTGCTTTTTAAAACATGCAATTTTAATCAGGTATCTTTCCTTCTTGACAGGGTCTAAATGCTTGTGTTACCCTAAAATTAGCCTATGGAAGCCCCACATTTCAGGGGATGGCATGAGGGGGTGGTGTTTTGGGAAGGTGATTAATCACAGAGACCCCAGGGTCCCTTCCGCTAGAAGAGGACACTGCAGAGAGGTGTGTATGAGGAACGGGGCTCCAA